>NW_027187372.1:7514092-7671261 GCF_028583685.1 Petaurus breviceps papuanus
ATATATATATATATATATATATATATATATATATATATATATATGGGTCCCTTTCCTATTACTTTAAAATGTTTGAGATATAAGCTATATAGTAATGCTATATACTACTATATAGTAGTATTATTGCCAGGTCAAAGGCTCTGGGTGGTTTGGGAACTTGAGGGCACATCTTCAAATTGATTTCTAGAATGGCTAGATTAAATTGCTCCTCACTCAACAGTGTATAAATGTGCTTATTTTTTCCATAGTCCCTCTACTATTTGACATTCTCCTTTGTTGTCAGTTACCAATCTGATATTTGTGAGGGGGAACCTCAAGCATTGTTTCAATCTTCATTTATCCAATTATTAGGTATATGGAACGTTTTTATGTGCATATTGATGATTTTGATTCACTGCCTTATATATCTTGGAAATTAGAACTTTTTTCAGGGAAATTTGCTAAGATTTTTTAAAATTCATTTTTAGATGATTATAAATTACCTAATTAAATATAAAAGACATATGAAGATGCTACCTGTATCCGGAGAAAGAACTGATAAATAGGAATATGTATAGAATAATTTTACATATTTGTGTCTAATGGTAGTCATCTCTAGGGCGGGGGGAGAGGGGAGAGAAAAAAATTTACATGATAATTTTGTTGTATACTTGAAAAGAATAATAGTAAGGTGTTCATAGTAGATTTTTAGTTCCATGTATATCCTTTTTTTTATTGTATCATGTTATAGAAATGCTTATTTTATTCTACAAGTTAAAAATAAAATAAAAAAAGATTTCCCCATCCATCTTGTTTTGTTTTAATGGCACCTGCATTTTTTTGTTTGTGCAAAGACTTAAAATTCATGTAATTCAAATTGTCCAATCTATCTTCTGTGATCATCTATATCCCGTGTTTGTTTATTAGCTCTTTCCCCGAACATAGATCTAACTGGTGATGTCCACTACCATTTTTTTCAATGGATTGCTTACAGAACTGCCCAAAATGTTAAGAAAGCTCTTCTAGGGAAGGCCAGGTAGCGCAGTGAGTAAGAGCACCAGCCCTGGAGTTGGGAGACCCGGGATCGGTCCAGCCTCAGATACTTAGCACCCACACAAAATAACTGACTGTGTAACCTTGAGCAAGTTACTTAACCCCAATTGCTTTTTTAAAAAAAAAGAAAGCTCTTCTATGGAGATTAAAGGGAAATATAAAATGTGAAGTGTAAAAGTACTTTTAAAAAAATTATTCAGTTGAAGCAGAACTGTTAGTATGTATATTCTGTAAATTACCAAAGCAAAAGTAAATTGGGGAAAGAGTTTAATAGTATTCCACATGTATTAGAATACTAGCCCTTTTAATCTTGTTTCCAGTTGTTTGACCCCCTGACTATTTGTAGGCTGAGAGCTCCTGAAGCAGCTGCTGTTTCTACTGATGCAATGATACCTATGGCCTTCTCGTGGTTTGCTGGCCCTGGTTCTGTGCTGGCATGCCCTGTGCTAGACTGTGCTCCACTCTCATTCGGGTGGGCCAGACCTTTCCTGCTGACCCTCTAAGTTGTTTTTGGTTGGAAAATTATTTCACTTCATCCTTTTGTGGGTTCAGTTGCTCCAGAAGTTGTTTTATATCATTATTTAAAGGTGGTTGGAGAGGTTTTGGGGAGAGCTCAGACCAGTCACTGCCTTCCTCTCCACTCCCCCTTCCCTGTATCTTGGCTCTGACCTCCATAGTAAAAAATATAACCGACTTTTGACTTTGTTCTAGGCCTGCCAATTTCATGATACCTCCGAAATATCCATTGCAGAGTGCTTGACCAGCCTTTCTTTTTCTGATGACTTGTGTGATTGGCCCCTTTTTTAAGAACAATTTTTGAATTAAAGCAAATACTCTTTCACACACAAGTTTTGCCCATGCATAAATAATGACAAAGCTTGCTGACTACCAACTTTCTATGCACATTGTGCACCTGTAATATCATACCTATATTTCTTTTAAGTCTGGATGACAGACTACTTTATTTCTTTGGGTTCAGCAAACAATCATTTTACAGTGACTCTTTCATTTTATGTTCCCAAACACATCCTGGGGATTGTTTTCCTGATTTGTTGATGGTGCAAAAAACTTCAAAGGTAAAAATAATGTTTGTTGAGAAAGTTGGCTTAAAAAACCAACTAAACAAAACCACACCACTGTACAATTCCATGTCAGATCATTGCTAAAATAGCCGTCATCTTCATTGAGCCACAGGAGGATCTTGTTTAAGCCCCTGACCCCTAAAAAATTTTCCTCTGTCACCAGTAAATCTGTCAACAACATGACCCAAGGGTAGAATTTATATGTATGGCATTTTTTCCCCTTTTTCCATTATACACATAAAGTACTGCAATGGATGAATGTCATCACAAATGGAAAATGGAAAAGAAACATTAATTGACTAATGCTTTATAAAGCCTACTGTTTTGAAAGGAATCCACCCATGGCAATACATAGTAAGGCTGCTTAAGTTTGCAAATAAAACAGCTCATTAAAGGCAATTCTTGCCAATTACAAAAGACTTTCCTTTCCCATGGGTGAGTTGTTTTGAGAATTAAAAACTCTCACAATGCAAGGACTAAAAATATGTTGCTCAAAAAGATAAATGAAGTCCCATTTGTTTTCTTATAATCTGTGTGATTTCACATGATGGAAGCTAAACATAAATTCTAAACAGTTAGGAAAGTGAAATAGACATATTTAAAAGTTTTTGTCAGTGTAGGATAGAATCTGTGAGGAATCAGATTGTACCCAGATTCTATACTCTGAGAAATGATGTTCATAACATTTCTTATGATGAGATTTTAAATTGTGGTGAAATGAAGAATGAAAAAACTAGAAGAGATGGACCAAAACTCCACAGAATTATGTGTGTCATTCACATTAGTTATTCATACTCACATTCTCAAAGTTTCTTGTTGTGATTCTAATTCATTCTATTGATTGAAATACTTAGTCAATTTTCTAAGATTAATTCTGCTCTGAGATTTAGTATTATAAATTTAGGTCTAGAAGGGATCTCAGAGTTCATCTAGACAAATCCCTTCATTTTATGTGGAAGAGTTAATTGGGATTCAGAGTTCAATAACTTCTCTAAGGTCACATAGCTAGTAAATGGTGGATTCACGTTTGAAACTCAGGTACTCTACTCTTTCTCCAGAATTATTTCTACTGTATTATTGTCTCCTATGCCAAGATAATTTCACTATATGAGAAATTATTAATGTATTTTAGAATCTCCTTCAACAGAACCGTGAGAGGGGTCTGGTAAAATGTTAGTGTTCATTCTGTAGGTATAATTATGGCTTGGGAAAGACGGTTAAGTGATTTTAAGTATTGGAAGAGAAGGTTAAGTGATTTTAAATATGTGCTTCAATTTAAATTCAGAGGTGTTGCTATTTCCATTGGGGACTCTGCTTGGTTTTAGCTCCATGGAACAACACAAACATGTCCTGTCTCTGAGTACCCCATGGGGAAATCCCCTCTTCTTGTGTTTTCAGCTTCCTTTTATTTATTGTTTTCCCCCATTAGATTGTAAGCTCCTTGAGGGCAATGACCATTTCTTAGGAATATATTTTCTGAGTAAGTTTTATAAACATATTTTATAGATAACAATTTGTATCTCTACCACTTAGCACAGTGTTTGGTATTCAGTAGGCAGTAAATAAATGTGTATTGAATTAAAAAAGTTTTAGATATGCTGTTTGTTTTCACATCATACTCATTACTATGTCCCCTCTCAATGGCCTTTCACTATGAACAAAACAAAACAAAAATCAGGTTAAACAAACAATTTTGTTTACCACTTTTGGTAGCATACAAATCATTAGATATCCATAGTTACCTACCTATCAAGGAAAAGAATAGGGAGGCACATTTCCTTTTCTTTTCTTGGGCCAAGTTTGGTTATTATAATTACACAGTGGAAAATTTTGTTGTATTTTTCCTTTAATTTATGTTGTTGTAGTCACTGTGAAGGAGGCGTATATTTGGAAATGAAGTATTTATAAATGAAAATGTTTATAAAAACTAAAGATAAGAAAAAACTACTATTAAAATCCATAATTCTTTTGAGAATTGTTTCTTCATGTCACTAGTGTCAAACTCAAATAGAAATGGTTCCCTATAGGATGCATATTGACTTTGAAAAACCACAAATTAATATTATTTACCTTTAATTATATTTTATTTATTTTGTTAAGCATTTCCCAACTAAATTTTTATGTGGTTTGAGCATTACTCAGGAGAGAGAGAGAGAGAAAGAGAGAGAGAGGGGGGGGGAGTTTCACAACTTTTATTAGATGGTGACTCTTGGTTTGGCATATTCATGATAATCTTCTATATATCTTGGATATCAGGCTCTAAAAAAGAGATGCTTAATACAAAGATTGTTTTCTTAATTTATAGTTTTCTCAGTCTTTTAGTTTATCTTCCTAAACTGGCTGCAGTGATTTGGGCCACAATGGTCTTTTCCAATTAGAATGTAAGTTCTTTGAGGACAAGGATCATCTTACTCATTTTGGTTTGTATCCTTAACCATTTGGTACAATGCCTTGTACATATTAAGCACTTAATACATGTTCGAATTTATATCATCTTCATGCAAAGATAATTAAAGTAGGAATTAGTAGATCTGGGCTTTGTCCTAGATCACTTTAACTGTCTCCTTGTTCAGATCTCACAAGTCAGGCCATCAGGATACCCTTAGTTTCTAGGGCATGTATACATGATAGACAAGGCTATGGAGGTCCGCTGAGATGCTTTTCCTTTGCCTGCGCCTTGTTGATTCTGTTGTTGTCATTTTCAACTTTTTGTGATCCTATGAACCTGTTCATGGGGTTTCCTTGGCAAAGATACTAGAGTGGTTTGCCATTTTCTTCTCCAGTTGATTAAAATAAACAGAAGTTAAGTGACTTACCCAGGGTCACACAGCTAGTAAATGTCTAAGGCCAGATCTGAACTCAGGTCTTCCTGATTCCAGGCCCAACCTTCTATCCACTGAGTCATGTAGGTGCTTCTAATTCTACCATAAATAGGTGAAAAATAAAAAAATTCATTCAGTAATCTGGTTTCACTGCTTTTTCATTCAATTCAATTTGATTTTGCATTCAGTTTAGTAAGTGCCTACTCTGTGACGAACACTATGGGAACAAAGACAAAAACATAATCAGCTTGACCTCAAGGAACTTACATTATTTAGATATAGTTATAGCTCTTAGATATTTGCCAAGATGACTTGAAAATCCAGATGTCTCTGGTTTATAATATGTCTTGCAATAAATCCATTGCTGTTGGTTTCTTCCATATGTATACTCTGGCTGCTGAACATGATTTCAGCTTACCATCTTGGAAAACTGTACTCCAAACATCTGGGTATTTTTTAAGAAAATCAAAGTTAGAGTTAACTTATTCAGTCACTAGGTAGCTGAAGACAAGGATTGGTGATGGGGTACTAAGTCAACAGACCATTTTGCAATGTGGAATGGGCCAAGGTGTGATTTTAGTCTTTAACTCAACTGTTTTCTCATGTCTGATTCAGGTTATGCCACACTTTCTCCCATCTCTAGCTCTTAAAAAAATTATCACTCCGATCCCTAATGTGTCGTCTTCACAAATACCAATCTCAGGTGGGAAAAACTGGTTGTTTATATTTGCTGGTTTTGGATGAGAGAGTATTAATTAAAATATTTAAAGAAACAAGTTTTTGCTTTTTTCATACTTTAAAGCCAACTTGTACTAAATGCCTGCATCACTGTTTATGGAACTCTGAGGGGTTTACTTCTATTCACAGGATAGATGACATAGAAATAGCTTCCTTACAACTTGACAGTTGTAGAGGGTGGTTCAATGCCTCAAGGCAACCAATTTGTGCCTTTGCTAAGGAATTTGATTGTATTTTCTTATGGAGACTGGAGATGTGCCCATCAGAACCTTGTTGAGAACACTAAGTACATTTTATCATTCTGGAGAACTTATTATACCATATTGAAGACAGATAATCAAGTCTCTTGTCTAGAGAGTCAGTCATTTGTATTGAACTTAAAAAAATGAGCCAGTAGATCTGTGGGCCTCAAAGAAAGACTGAAAAATCCAGAGACCAAAGAGAAGATCTAATTCTAGGGGTTTGAGGTGTGAATTGTTGGTTTTAGAAGTGAAGCACAGAGAAAAAAATGTCAGTCATAGATTTGAAACTAGAGTCAGGGGTGGGGAACCTTTGGCCTCGAGGTCACAGGTGACCCTTTAGGTCCTCAAGTAAGGCCATTTGACTGATTCTGTTAAGTTTAGATTAGTCAAAGGACCACACTTCAGGACTTAGAGGGCCACATGGGTCCTTGAAGCTGCAAGTTTCCCCACCCCTAAAATAGATCTTCTGCCTCATTAGTCAGTGGATTTTTTCTATGTCATTCTGTCTTTTCAAATGACATACTGGGTTTAAGCAATAAAAATCTTGCCAGAGTTAAAATCAGTACAACATATTGTAACTTGAAATTGTCATTTTAGTGACAGTATCAGTCAAGGGAAAAAAAAAGTGCTAAAGTGACCAACCAGTTAAATTGGTAGAATTGCAGGGATGAGCAAGAGAGGCCTGAGCAGGGACTGACTTAGGTCCAAGGATCTTAAGTCTGATAATATCTGTTGACCTTTTGGAAACTAAGAGAGTTTTCTCCCAACCCTGGAATAGGGAATGTGGGGATATCCCTTTGTGAGCTTGACTATAATTTATCTGGAACTAGGAAAGACAGAAGAAAAGAGGAGCAAAAAGGGGGGCCTTAGAAAAAGAGAGCTGTCAGAAGTTACTGTTAAGATAAATCAGCAAGTCAAGTGAAATCAGCAAGGATTTATTAAGTACTTAATATTTGCCCATACTATTCAGAAATACCACACACACACACACACACACACACACACACACACACACACACACACATAGATAGATAGATGATAGATAGCAAAAGTAGTCTTTCCACCAGGAGCTCACATTCTAAGAGGGCAGACAACATACAAACATATAATATATCATCTATCTATCTACACATAAATACATATATATAAAACATACATGTATACATGTATTTTTAAAATTTAAATATGTAAATTTTAATTAATCTTATTTCAGTGTTAATATATCATTAGAATCATTACCTATTAATCTATTATTTAATTAATAAACTTAAATTTAATTAAAATTAAATTTTAATATGTAAATTCAAATTTTAAAGGTGAGATTTTTTTTTAGATAATACTTGAAGGATGGTAGGGAAGTCAAGAGAGCAGAGACAAACAGAAAACATTCCAGGTATGGGATCTAGTCTAGTATCTTAGTGAAGGATAAATTGCACTGGCAAGAGACTTGATATAAGGAGTTGAATTCTAATAGTTCATTAGTTCATTATTCTAATAGTTCTGATGTGAGGTGTGTAATAAGAATGTAAATTTTGAAGATCTTCCCTGCCCCTAGGCTAATGTGCACCTGAAGCCTGGGGTGGGAGGCTTGTTTTTCAGTAGATACAATGTAATAAGAATGTAAATTTTAAAGATCTTCCCTGCCCCTAGGCTAATGTGCACCTGAAGCCTGGGGTGGGAGGCTTGTTTTTCAGTAGATACTTCTTGATTGGCCAGTGAGTCAATAAGGTTGTTACATTCTCTGAGCCAGGAGAAGGCTATATAAGCCCTGATGTGTAGCTTTGTTTTTGGGACTCACTTTGAGAAATATTCTGTGATTTGATCTGAATTCTGGGAAGCCATTGTTGAGAGTCCCCCGGCTTTGAAAAACCCAGAATGTGGAAACCCAGATGTTGACTGGGTATGGATGTAATGGTTGGACAGTTTGGAAATCTGTCTACTTGATGTTTCTGTCTTGATAATTATGCCTGTATACTTTGAGGTTCAGGGTGCTGACCTTTTCTCCTGAACAAGGTAAAGGATATGTCTGACTGATTAAAGTAAGCTTTTTAACCCATTTTGAGTTGCTTTCCTTTAACAAAGTAGATCCAAGAACCTGTATGGGCAGCAAACCCTGGCTTGGGGTGCTTGCTACTACAAGGTGTTAAGATCTGAACCAGGTTGGAAGGAGTATCAGAATAGAAATCAGATTCAGAGACTGACCATTAAATAGTGCTTTGGGCAGGGACCTGTTGTACAAGCGATGAGAACCAGAGCTAATTGGGTTTAAGGCATGATCTTTAAGAAAGAAATCTAGTCAGTAAAACCCAAGGTAACTAAGTAGGATTCAGCCATCAAACGTTGCCTTTCTTTGGGCAGAACACCCTCATGTAAGGACATGATACCCCATGGCGGGAGGGAATAGGAGAGGAAAGGAGTGGAGGGGAGGAAATAAGCTGAGATGCCCAACTGGAACTATTCCTATTTGAGCAGCTTAGACTACTCACAGGCTGTGATTTGTCCTTCCTTCTCAAAGAGGACAAAGTGTGTATACAAGATATACGTAAGATAGAAGTAACAGGACTTAGTGACAGATTGAATATGGAGAGGGAAAGAGTGTGAAGAGCCCAGGATAACACTTAGGTTGTAAATCTGGGTGAGTAGGAGAATAGTATTACCCTTTGACAGTGATGAGGAAGTTAGGAAGAGGGGAGGAAGATGAGTTCTGACTTAGACATGTTTAGTTTAAGATGTACACGAGAAATTTCATTCACAATGACTAATAAGCAATTGGAGATATGAGACTGGAGGTTAGAAAGGTGGTTAGGGTTGGATAAATAGTTTTGAGAATCATGTATTTAGATATCATAATTGATTCAATGGGAGTTGATAAAGTCATCAAGGGAGGCAGTAGAGAGAAACCATCAGCTTGGATCAGAGCCTTGAGGAATAACCATAGTTAATGATATGAAGTGGATGAAGATCTGGCAAAGGAGACGTAATAGGTTCAGTCAGATGGGTAGACTAAGAACCAATCAGTCATTTAGCATTTTCTAGTTAGAAGTTTAATGCTAGTTGGCACCTACTATGCATCAGTCACTGTTCTAAGTGTTAGGGATACAGAGAGGCAAAAGACAATTCCTCATCTCAAGAAACTTATAGTATAAGTTGAGATTTGTGCAAACAAATACACATAAATAGGATATATAGAGTCCCCCCAAAGTCTTAGTGCAGGTTTAAGCTTTGGTTGTTTAAAATGCACTAAAATTTTGGGGATACCTTGGATATAGAATAAGTTGAGATAATCTTAGAGGGAAGGCCTTGAGATTAATGAAAGCAGGGAGAAGCTTCCTGTATAAGAATGAACTTTAGTTGTTACTTGAAGGAGTCTGGGAAAGCTAGGAGAAAGCTAAGAAGTGGAGATGAGGAGGGAGAGAGTTCCAGGCATGGCAGACAGTCAGCGAAAACAATACATATCTGGACATGGAGTGTCATGTACAAAGAAGAATCCAGTATCACTGAAACCAGGAAAGAACAGTGTCACAAAAACCTAGACAGAAGAGAGTATAAAGGAAAGGAGGATGATTACTGTCAGAAGCATTTATGACTTTTCTGTTATGTGAAAGAAATCAGTTTAAGGGCTGTCTGGATGGGGGCGGGGTGGAAAGACAATACTCTCCACTCCCATAGATCTTACATTCTAATAGGAGAGGCAATGACATATATAAGTATGTTTTTAAATATTCAAATAAGTCATCGGTCTCACTGATTTGTTTCTTCCATTGATACTGATGGCAACTTACCCATGCCTGTCCCCTCCTATGTGTGACTTTCATGCATGTCTTCCAAGAAGTTCATCACAAGGGACCCACCCAACACCCTGGGGTCTTTCCTTGCTTTTTACTTATATTGTGAGGTTACTAGTGGATCATGCTTGCCATTCATCTGTCATCTCTCATCCTTACTACCTGCTAGTTCATATTTCTTTCTATCATATAATTCCTTGATGATATCCTTTACTCCTAATATTATTTTGCATTTCCCAATTGTTGTATGATGCCATCTACTCCACTCCCAGTATGTGCCTTTCTCTTTCCCTCTGTGTGATGGTCATCTTTAATTCTTCAGAGGTAGTGGTGTTGGAGGTCTCTCTGTCATATAGCAACCATGGTCAAATGTTTGCATAAAAGGATAAGCTTTTGTTTTGTGGGAAGCTTGGGAGTCAGTGAAATAGCTTTGTAATTTCCTGAAAGTAATCTAGTCCACTTTCTTCTTTCTCTTCAACAGTGAGCCCATCTTATTATTTACCTACCAGATGCATAAACTGTTGGATGAGCTCCATAGGGTATCCATTCAGAAGTGTGCTGAAATCTGAGTAATTGATATTGTTTATCCATTTGGTCTTTTTCTGTGTGGATGAACAGGACTAACCCCTTTAAATGGTTGCAGCTCTCTTCCAGGAGCTTTAGCTAATGTGTATGTGTAATAAGGGAATGTAAGTTATTCATGCATTGTGTAAGAGATTATGGGAAGGGAGTTTTGAAGGATGGAATGTAAGAACTGATCCATTAATAAACATATATTATTAAGCATCCTCTATATGATAATCTCTATGTGATGTGCTGGGGATAAAATGATAAAAAGGAAACTGCTCCTTCTTCAAGGAGTTTAAAGCTTCTGTTTCGTTTCCTATTCACATAGGAAGAAGAGACTAGAGAGAAATTATAAGGGATTCTAATTGTTCCTACTTTTAAAGGAGCCTCTGCTTGGGCTTCTTTTCAGTTACTTTTTCTACTTCTCCTGTCTCTGTTTCTGCTGACATTACCCATTGGGGTCACAGAATGGAATGGGGTCCTTTGCTCATGGCTTTGGTCACTGCGGGGGATGACCAACAGCACTCTGCTCACAGCCTGAATCTGAGATTTTTGTCCTCCTCTTAATGCTGTGGTAGTCTGAATCAGAACTTGCATCCACCACTGCCAGTTGTGGTTTTGAACAAAATTGGAGAGCCAACTGGATGAATCTTATTAGCCAATTTTTTTATGTACTGAGTTTCCCTCTCTCAAAGGGACTGAAAACAAAAGTGTTTGTCGATGGGATTATCCTCATAACAGTGAACAGATGTCACCTCTTATAATAAAACATGTGATCCAGTTTTACTTTGCTCACCACAAGAACCATCTATTAACATTAAAAAAGAAACTTCTGCTGCATGTCCTGCAGGCTAGCCTTCTAATTGAGCTCTTGGTTGGCATATATCTCTGTTTCCCACTGGCATGTCATAATGTGAATAGGCAGAATGACACCATGACAGATGGACAAGAGAACAATAATGCCAGGAAGCCAGCATGTGAAATAGGTTTGAGTAGCTGATACTGTCTTCTTGCTTAAGAACATTAACATGACAGGACTTGATGACTTCCTTGCTATTTCTGAGAAATGAGCTGAGCAAACCTACCTTGAATTAATCCAAGTTAGAAATTCTGTATCTACTTGAAACTAATCTAGAATTATTTTAATGTTTAAAATAGGAAAAACTCAAAAGATTGAGAGTACAGCAATTATTTGATCCATGAAAGACCAGTTATTTGTTAGCATATGTCTGTCAGATATTTACCAATTTTTATATCAAGGTACAGATTTCTGTTTTATTTAATACATTAGAAAAGACCAGATTTATAACTGAAGTCTAATAGCTGAGTGGGTCTCTGTAGGTTATCTCTTAAAAAAAATAAAGGCAACATATAAATCCTTGCACTCAAATGGCATGGATTGGGGAATTGTGCAGACAGTTGGTGTGGTATAATGTATCCATATTGGACTTGTGATGAGGAAGATCTGAGTTTGAGTCCTACTGTAAGTCACTTAACTTCTATGCCTCAGTTTCCTAATTAATAAATTGTAAATATTAATAGCATTGCTGCAAAAGCCAAGTTATATGATGTAGATAAAGTACTCTGAAAATCCTAAATGCCATGTAGATATTACCTATTAACTATTATCATTATTGTGTATTATCCACATGCAGCATACAATGATAGGAATTGTTTCCCACTAAGTGGATTTATTATCTATCGTAGCAGTTGGTTTCACAGAGTACTCAAACAATAAAAATCTTACCCTTAAGTGAAGATACCTAAAAACTCCAATATTATCAAAATTATTTTTGCTATCTTTTTTAGAAATTACATTAAAAACATAGTCTAAGATCTTAGAAAATTAAACACATATTGAAATGTCTGAAAAATATTATTTTAGCCAAAACACTATCAAAGGGAGCATCAAAACATTTAACTTGTAGGAAAATAATTACTTCATGCCATGACACTTGATAACTTCACTGTAGGTAAAATTATTGTTCTTCTGTTGGAAATCTAATGTAGCATTTTTCTCTACTTTTAACCACAAATGACTTTTTTCTGCCTGCCTGGCTTTGTAATCACAAAATGTCAGAATGCCATTTGCATATACCTTAATTTGCAAGAGAAGACACTGTTGAGACATCATTTTTGATACTGTAGGAAATAAGGGGAACTCATAGCTCTTCTCAAAGTTTCTTATTTAAGTGAGATACTGACAAAGATGAATTGAGCTACTCCAATGTTAGGTTATTCCATGCATGATTGGGCAACTTTCAATTATAGAATTCTTGAAACCTCCCTTGAACAGGGTTAGTTATTAACATTGGCCTCACACTGAGATAAAACCACACTTTCAATCTTAAAGCACTTATGGTGTGGAAAGCACAACTGCTGTTCGAGGCTTGCTGGTTTCCTACAGCTCAGGTTCACTTTGTCATCACCAAGAGAAATTTAGCCTTTTGTGAATGTTTAGCTCATGTCAATAGGAGAAAAGAGATGAAATACTGGCTAGTTTCAGGGTAGGACATATTATATTCAGCCCCCACTGCTCTCTTACTACCTCTCTAGAGCACAAACTTCTTTCATTACAAGAAAGTCTGCTATTACATTTTAGGCCGTAAAGAGGGAAAAAAGTATTTTGCGCAGAAATTAATAACAGTAGTAATTTTGAAAGGCCAAATGTTCACAATAGAAATTTTTTTAAAAAAGCCATTGTCAGTGGAAGAACTGCTTTGAACTATCTTCCTTTCTCAAATTCTAGCTGCCTAACAGAACAGATCAGTACTAAGAATTCATTAAGGGAGCAGTATATAAATGTATAATGTAAAAATCATATCTGTAATGGTTAATCTTCACACTGTATTTCCATTTGGTCAGAAATAAGGAACAGGACCCTAGTTGCTCGCCACGAAGAGGAATGTTCTACAAGAATTAAGCAAGATAAAGAAGCATTTGGTTTGTATTGCTTTTTTTTTTTAGTTATCTCACTATTCAACTTAATTCCATAAACATTTATCAAGCATGCACTATATAAAAGGCACTCTGATAAGTGTTGGAGCTACAAAACACAAATAAAATAGACAAATATAGGATGTTTATACATGCTTTAAGGATTGCAGAGCACTTTTATTTCATTTGATTCTTACTATAATTCTTCATCCTACAGATTAGAAAAGAGTGGTCAAAGATGTTTAAATGACTTGCCCACCATTTTACTACTACAGTACATTGTAGGCATGATTTAAGCTTGGGATTCTGTTGTCCCTAAAGCAGTTAGTTTTGTTTTTTCCTTTCACTAGGTCATACTACATCCAATGGGTGCTTTCAGGAGACTTCTTATGCTGTAGTATGTTGAAAATGATCAATGTGGGGATAATCCAAGACCAGGGATGACCCAAAGCCAAACTAACTCAGGCTTCAAATCCAACATCCAAGAGTTAAGGGGACAGAATTCTTTTTATTTATTTAGTTCTGTTTGTTTTGGTTTGATGCCCCAGTGGAGCTACTGATATT
This sequence comes from Petaurus breviceps papuanus, assembly GCF_028583685.1. NCBI lineage: Eukaryota > Metazoa > Chordata > Mammalia > Diprotodontia > Petauridae > Petaurus > Petaurus breviceps. The sequence continues at coordinate 7,527,862 of NW_027187372.1, forward strand.
TAACTATCTTGGGAGAGGCATTTTCAGTCTAATGAGAGGCTATTGATTAAGGGGAATATTCTAAGGAATTATTCAGGTGCAGGTCTTTTGAACTGGGTAAAGATTGAGTCCGGCCGATATAGGAGTAGCCCCCGTTGTAAAATTTCTTGGAAATAGCAGCAGCTGTATCCCTGTTCTTTTTTCCTGTGGAAATCCTTCCTTTTTCTATAAACCTATTCTGTTGGGTTCCTATAAATCTATTCCTAAAAGCACAAATAAAATTGAACTGTAGAAAAGATGAAAGAGTATTATATAATTTGTTGTTTTGGTTGTGTCCAAGTCTTCATGACCCAATTTGGGGTTTTCTTGGCAAAGATACCAGCGTGTTTTGCTATTTGCCTTTTTCAGGCATGATATAAGGTAATTCATGAATAATAGTGATTTACACCTGACAACAAAGTTTAAAAAACAGAAAATTGTATTCACAGGTTTTTACCAACTCTCCTTCTAACATATAAGGTTAGTAAGTATCTTCTGACTGGTGTTCTTACAGTTTACACAGTGCTACTTATATCTAATTTGATCCTCACAACATCCTTCACAACAGAAAGGACAAAAGGACAATGATTTGGAACTGGAAGACGCCTTAAAGGGCAGTAAGTCCAAAATCATTTTACATATGGCAAACCAAGGCCAAAAGAGGTTAAATGACTTACCCCCAAATCACATAGGAAATAAGCACAAAAGCTAGAATGTCAAACCAAGTCCTCTGACACTCTCTTTTCCACTCTGTTATACTGCCTCTACTGTTCTAAGCCAGTTCTGCTATAATGGGGCATAGACTTTACAAAAAATCACTGAGGTATGCAATATTGCGCAATAAAACCTCAGGGCTTTTGGGGAAAAAAAAAACAAAACCCAAACTTCAGTGATGGTTAAAAAAATAAAAGGTAAGAACCTAATAAAAACAGTAGCACAGTTTTATATATATATAAAATGGTTGAGAAAGACATAAATATTACAATATATAGGGACTTAGCTGCCTCAGGCTGCTGCTCATCTGTGCCCTGGTTCCCAAAGTTGATGGCTATGGAGGAGTCAGTAAAGGGGAAAAGTGGGGGAGTGGCAGAATGGACTTTGGCAGTGCAGACAAGCACCCCCAGTTTCTACTTCACTACAAGATGTATAATAAATATGATGCTTGGCCTTGGGAAACACATGATGTTTGTTTGGGTATGGGAAGGGTTACAGCTTATGAGTTATTGTGAAGGAGTAAATGCAACTTTTTAGGAAAACACATGGGTGAACTGAGGTAACAGGTAGATGTTTAAAGTTTTCTATGTATTTTCTACATGGGTCAGATGGGTATAGTTTTCTGTTTCTCACTGATGAAATTGCACATAAGGAAAAAGAAAAGTCTTGTTATACTCAAATTGTTCCCCAATGTATCAATCACATTGAAAGAAATTTGTGTTTTCAAAACATAAGAAAACTGATTTTATTGCTATCCCCAATTTATAGATGAAGAGATTGAGGCTCAGGAAAGTTAAATCATTTGCTCATGCTCACAGTACATATATATGTGTATTTATATATATATATATATACACATATGTGTGTGCATATATATGTATATGTAAATATAAATATCTGTATCTTTCTATCTATATAATATTTGGTATTATTTGACCACAGAGTTGGGAGGGGGGAGGATAGATTTCTGTTAATTAAGGAACAATTAAAAATAGAGAGGTGGAAGAGTGCTACCCATACCCATGTGGAATGTTGCATGTACTTTCACTATATTGTTAGTTTTATTAAATTGCTTTACGTTTTAGTAAGAGACTCTTCCTTGAGTGGTGATAATTTGAAAATAAAGTCAAGAAGCATTTATTAAGCACTTACGTGCCAGGTAAGCACTGAGCACAAGGGTAAAAGGAAGTCAAATACTTTCTTCCTGATATTTATAACTATAATACATATAAGATATATTGAAAATAACAGGGATGCAATTGCATTAAGAGGGATTATGAAGGAATTCTTACAGCAGTGAGGTTTTATTTGGGACTTGAAAGAAACTAGAGAAGTGAATAGAGAAAATAAAGAGGGAGAGAATTCTAGGCATGGAGTCCAGTCAGAGAAAATACAGATAGGTTAGATATAAATTGTGATGTACTATGAATTGCAAAGAGGTCAAGGTCACTGGAATGCGATTTTGTGGAGTGGGGAAAGTATAAGAAGTATTGAAACATAGGAGGCTACCAGTTATAAAAGGCTTTAAGCCAAGGATAGAGAATCACAGAAAACTAAATATATAATTTTGATTACAGTTACAACTCAAAACACTACATCTTCATTATTCCCTAGGCTGACTGGGCTCCCTAAGTTTGAAGATCTACCCATTTCCTAATTTTCTCCCTTGTCCCGACTTTTTCCACTGTTTGCATATCTAGTTCCTGCTTCTAAGAAGTACTTCCTTCTTTCCCTTTTACAGGTTATTGCCACATACTGTAAAAAATAAAATAAGTTTTTTTTCATAGGATATTCAAGACATTTAAAGGGAAAAATTATACGTAATGTCAGAAGCAATGAACCCAGATTCATGAGATGTAATAATAATTTTAGCTTATTAGATATAATAATAATATTTATAGAGCATATACTATGTTATTAGATGTAATAATAATAATAATAATAGTTGACATTTATGTAGCATTTACTATATGTCAGGTGCTGTGCTGAGGTCTTTACAATTATTATCTCACTTGAGACAATAGACATAGTAGATATTATCCCAATATTTCAAATGAAGAAACTGAGGCAAAGTGAGACTAAAGGTCACTGTAGCACCAACAAAATATTCATAACTCTGACGGCAACTGTAAATATGTTGACATAGTTCTCAATTGCAAAATATAACAGTATTGTTTGACACCTAGTAAAAGCTAAATATATGTTTGTTGACTTGACAACTTGAAAAGGGATATTTCAGGTTGGTTAAGGAAATGGGACTTATGCAGAAATAGTGGTTACTCATTTAAGACTTATTTCTGTTGGAGCCAAGTCTCTATGGACATTGAGGAAGAAGGGTTTGAGTACCTTCCATTTATTCAGACAATATTTACTCTGCATTTACAATGTCACACTACGTTGAACTATTGAAGATATGAAGAGGAATAGGACATAGTCTCCGACTTCAAGGAACTTGGAAAATAAATGCATAAGACAAGGCAGGATTTAATGTGTTCTTAGAGCCAAGTACACCAGAAGTTGTGGAAGGAGATGATTCCTGTACCCATCTGCCTTTATTTCCTGCCTTACCTAACTTTTTTTCTTTCTTTTTTTTTTGGAGGGGGGAGGGCAGGGCAATTGGGGTTAAGTGACTTGCTCAAGGTCACATGGTTAGTAAGTGTTAAGTGTCTGAGGCCAGATTTGAACTCAGGTCCTCCTGACTCCAGGGCCAGTGCTCTATTCACTGCACCATCTAGCTGCCTCTCTTTATCTGTCTTAAATGACTAGTCTTTAATTCTGCAATTCTACAATACATATTATTCTCCATATTTTAAGAATTAGAAGTATATCATCTTCCTGTGTAGGGGATGTAAACATTAGCTCTTTTGAATCCCTTGTTTTCTTTCCCCTTTTTACCTATTTATGCTTCTCTTGGGTCTTGGTATTAGAGGTCAAATTTTTTATTTAGTTGTGGTCTTCTTATGAAGGCTTGAAATACTTTTATTTCATTGAATGACTATTTTTTCCCTTGATGTATTATTCTTACTTTTGACAGGTAAGTAACTCTTGGTTGTGGTCTTAGCTCTTTTGTCTTCCAGAATATCATGTTCTATCACCTCTGATCCTTTAATATTGCAGCTGTCAGGTCCTGTGTGATCCTGATTATGACTCCCTGTTCTTTGAATTGTTTCCTTCTGGTCACTTATAATATTTTTTCCTTGACTTGATGTTTCTGAATTTTAATTGTAATATTCCTTTGAATTTTTATTTTGGGATCTCTTTCCGGAGGTGATCAGTGGATTCTTCCAATGCCTATTCTACCTTCTGGTTCCAGGACATCAGGTCAGTCTGACTTGTTAATTTCTCAAAAGGTGCTGTCCAGGTCCTCCTTTTGATTATGGCTTTCAGGTAGGTAGTCCAGTGATTCTGATAGTGTCTCTCCTGGATCTGTTTTCCAGGTCAGTTGTTTTTCCAATGAGATATTTTGTAGTCTTCCATTTTTTTTTCCATTCTTTTGAATTTGGTTATCTACTTACCCAAGGTATTGTTTTTCTCAATTAGCTTTTGTATTTTCTTTTCCATTTGGCCATTTGTATTGTTTAAGGAATGGTTTTCTTCAGTGGATTTTTGTATCTCCTTTTCAATTTGGTCAATTCTACTTTTAAAGCAATTTTCCAAGCTGCTGACTCTTTTTTCATCATTCTCTTGCATCAGTGTTGTTCTTTTTCTGATTTTTCTTCTATCTTATAGAATTCTGGGCTCCTTTTTGAACTATACCATGAGATCTTTCTGGGCTTGAGACCATTTCCTGTTTTTCTTTGGGGTTTTCCCATTGGTGTTTTGACATTGTTATCCTCTTCTGAATTTGTGTCTTGGTCTTCCCTGTTATCATAATAATTTTTCTGTGGTCAGATTCTTTGTTGTTGTTGTTGCTTTCTGCTCATATGCTTTTTTTTTTTGTCTTTTCCTTCCTTTTAAATTTGAGCTCTATTCCCAGGGTGGCATAGGCGCTGTCTCTGGCTTTTTGTGCTAGTAAATAGAGGCTCTGGCTGTTTACGTGGTGCTGTAGTGATGGTGCACTGAGGCCATGGGGAACCCTTGTGTCTGGTGCTGAGGGCATGGGGTCGGGGTTGACTAACTGCTGGAGACCATAGGGATCTGGTAGGTCATCTGGGAGTGAGCTGGGATCCTAATGGTGGTGTCTGGCATGTGCTGAGTTCTGGTAGGCTGTTTCTGCTTTTCCCTGTGGCTACATTGAAGCATGTAGTAGTCAGGCCTCTGAAGCATATCTGTTTGCTTGGAGCTATGCTGAAGTGTAGCAGGATGGTGCTGGCTGGCAGCTGCCTGTTTGCTTGGGCACCAGTAGTGTTGGAGTCTATGTGTTTGCTGGGGCTGTGCTGAATTAGGTAGAGATCTGGCTGCTGGAGAATGCCTGCTTGGCTGGGGCTATGCTGAAGCTGATGATTCTCGTAGCTGGAGTCTGCTGGTTTCCTTTGCTATATACTAAGGTACATGGGGTGTCGTAGTGTTGGCATTTGTTTGCTCACCACACTGGGGCTCAGGATCTCCCACTCCTTTGCTGAGGTGGAGCTTTCTGGGATGCTTCCCCTCCTAGGCTGTGCTCTGCTTTCACTGGAGTGAGATGGACCTTTCTTGCTGATTTTCCAGGTTTCTTGGGCTAAAGGATTGTTTTACCCCATCTTTTTGATGGTTCAGCCATTCCAGGATTTGTTTTGGGGTTCTATTTTGTGACTGGAGGTGAATATGGGGGAGTTTCAGTAGTTTGATACTTACTCTGATGTTGACTCCAGGAAGTCCCACAAACCTTTTTGATGATGTAACAGAGTCAATTCCTAATCTTCACTACAGAACATTAGACTGCTTGCTTTTGATAATGTAATGGGCCATTATTTAAGGGCTGAGACATTTCTGCCCACCCATTCCTCCCCCCAAAAAAAGAACTGGCCAAAATGAATATAAGCCCTCTTATTTATAATTTTTATACAGTGAAGGTCTATAATTTGATCTTTTCTCTTCCATATCATCCTGCTTGGCTTGCTTCCAGTGTGAATTCTTGCTGAGGTAAAGGTTGAACAGGAGATTTAATGGGACCTCATGGACCTTAGTTACCTCTCCATTATATATATCTAATTAGGGATTACTAAATTAAGAAAAGTGCTTCTGTAACATTTCAGTGATACCTGACCATATTCTACATTTTAATAAATTTACTTCTTCATCCCTATTTCTATTTTTAGTCATTGCCCATGGACTCAGCATTTTGGTAGTCTAAATGCCAAATGCTTGTCAAATTACTTTTTTATATGACTCAATCTTCCTACCCATTCTTCTTCTTCAATTAGTACCTAGCATATCTACTTACCAATGGAGCATATTCATTCTATTTTACATTCAACTTAAATCCAGTTTAGCAAAACATTGAGTAATCACTCCTAAAGAAAAGGCACTCAAGTGAATAGAGCGCTGGCCTGGAGTCAGGAGGACCTGAGTTCAGATCCGGCCTCAGACACTTATACACTAAACTAGCCATGTGACCTTGGGCAAGTCACTTAACCCCAATCGCCCTCCAAAAAAAAAAAACAGCAAAGGCACTCAGCTAGACTTATTATAAAGACAAAGAATAACATAGATCTTGCCCATGTTGCTTATGGACAATCAGTCAGGAATAACAGTATTAATAATATTAATAACTAACATTTCTATATCACTTTAAGATTTGCAAAGCTTTTGACAAATATCATCAAATTATATACACATAGTACCCCTGGGGTGCGAATACTATTATTATTACCATTTTATAGATTAAGAAATTGAGGCAAATAGTCTAGGATCATGTATCTAGATAATGAAGTGTTAAGAGGAAGGATTCAAACTCAAATTTCTTGTCTTCATATCCTGTATTCTACATACTTTACCAGGTAGCTACCCTATCAAATCCTCTAAACTTCATGGGTACCTGATGATAGATAATATTTTGCTTCAGCTTGTATGATTGAACATTCAAATCAAGATGACACACACATAAAGCATTATGATTTATATCAGACAGAAAATCATTGGGACATAGGAGAAGTCCAGACAATGGGCTTGAGAAGGGTCAGATTGTTTTCAGATAGAAGGATCAAGGACATATTTTTGGAAGAGTTTATAGCTAAATTGAGCCTTAGAGGACGATGGGGATCTTGAGAGTAAGAGAAGTGGAGCTAGGCCAATTTAGTTATGAAGGACAGGTTGCATTAATGCAAGTAGGTGGGATAGTATAGGATGATTTGAGGGAACAAATAGCAGTGAATCCACTTTGCCTGAGACAGAGTCTATGAAAGTAAATATTGTTAAATAAGACTTGAAAGGTAGGTTAGAGGCACACTGTATAGGTCTTATTAAATGCCAAACCAAGGAAATTATGCCTAATCTCATAAGCAATAGGGAGCCATTGAGGGCTTTTGAGCAGAGAAGTGATGTTATTAGACCTTTGTTTTAGGAACATTAATTTGGCAGTTATATGAAAGATATATGAGAGAGGGGAACCTAGAGGGAGGGAAAGCAATTATGAAGTTATTGCTATAGTTCTAGTGAGAGTTGCGGAAAGCTTCAACTAGACTGGCAATAGTGTGAGTAGAGAGGAGGGGTTGGATATAAGAGTTATTATGCAAATAGAATGTTTGGGTCTTGATAATTAATCTGGTTGTGAGGGATGAATTTAGAAAGGTTTGAAGATAACTTTGAATTCTGAACCAAGCCATTATAGAACCAGCAAAAGAAATAGCTAACCTGAGAGGAGGGACAGGTTAAAGGGAAGAGAATGACTCCAGCTTTTGACTTGTTAAGCTTAATGTATAAAGCAGGCAATCACACATGCAGGAACCCAAAGGAGAGAACGATGCTGATATATAGTCTTGGCTGTCATGTGCATAAAGCTGATCTTTAAGCCATGGGACTAGATGAGCTCAACAAGGGAATACTAAGGAAAAAAAGACAGTAAGGACAAGGACAGAGTTTGGGAGTCCATTGGCACTTAGGGATCGGTACAAAAAAGGGAACAACAATAAGACCCAGAAGAGGGGAAAGGAAAAAAGTCACAAGCAGTTCTGGTAACTATGACAAGTAATACACAGCATAGAGAGACCTTCCTGAAAAGTGACCTCAAATAAGCCTTTTAATAGAAATTAAGTTGAGTAAGCTAGGGTTGGAGGATTGTCAGAGAAAGATCTTGAGCCAATGGGAGAGAGACCTTAAGACAGGCTGCTAGGAGAGGAAACAGAAAAAGTCAGTCCTGTAAAAGAACTGACCTAGGGGAGTGGCTAGGTGGTGCAGTGAATAGAGCACCAGCCCTGAAGTCATGAGGGCCTGAGTTCAAATCCAGCTTTGGAAATGTAACAAAAAAAAACTAGCCGTGTGACCTTGGGCAAGTCACTTAACCCCAATTGCCCTACCTTCCCCCTTCCAAAAAAAAAAGCAAAAAAAAAAAACCTGACCTAGGGTATAGCTGCCATGTGGAGAAAATACCCTATTTAATAAATTATTCACAGAAGCTATTAAGCTCAACTGTGTCATCTTTTGAAGGATTCTAAATATTATGAATGAACTTTAAATATGGATGCCCTAAGCATCAATCATCCAGTTCAGTGAGTTACAACTCAGTCCAAGTAGTCAAGGGAGTAGATAATATTGAGCAAGAAATGGTTGACTGACACTGAAAGGTCAAGGAGGATAAGGCTTGGAGGGGGAGGAGGGAAGACATTGTATATGGTAAGTAGGAGTTGAATCCCTCGTGACCTGGAATGAATAATTTCCACAGAGTAGTTGAGATGAAAGTTAGACTTCAGGGGCGGCCAGGTAGCACAGCAAGTAAGAGCACTGGCTCCAGTGTTGAGAAGACCTGGAGATCGAATCCCGGGCTCAGACACTTAGCACCCACCCAGAAACACCTGGCCGTGTAACCTTGAGCAAGTTACTTAACCCCAATTGCTTTAAAAAAAAAAAAGAAAGTTAGACTTCAGGGAGATGAAAATAAGCAGTAAGAAAAATCAGTTACTTAGTCAACAAACATTTATTAATAAGCCTGTTATGTTCTAGGTACTGGGTTAACCTCAGGGTATAGAAACACAAAAGATAGTCCCTGCTTTCAAGGAGTTAACAGTCTAATGGGGGAAGCAACATATAAACAGCTATGTATAAACAAGATATATACATGATAAATTGAAGATAATCAACACAGAGAACACCATAGGATTAAGGGGGTTTGGAAAAGATTAGTGTAGAAGATGGAATTTTAGCTGAGACAGAGAGAGACAGAGAGAGAGAGACAGAGAGATACAGAGAGAGAAAGAGAGAGAGAGAGAGACAGAGAGAGAGAGAGAGAGAGAGAGAGAGAGAGAGAGAGAGAGAGAGAGAGAGAGAGAGTTTGTGTTTGTGTGTATGTGTACATGTTCCAGGCCTGGGAGAGTGAGGAAATGGTGTGTCTAGTGTGAGGAACATCGAGGAGGTGAGTAGCATTGGATGGCAGTGTATTGATATGTGTCTGAGAGGATGAAAGGAGTAAGATGCCTGGAAAAGTAGGAAGGGACCAGGTTATAGAAGTCTTTAAAAGAGGATTTTATATTGTCTTGGGGGCTACTGGGAGAGCTACTGGGTTTGATTGAATTGGGAAGTGACTTGGTCACTCTTATGCTTTAGGAAGAACATTTTGACAACTGAGTGAAGGATAGACTAGAGTGCAGAGACGCTTGAGGCAGGTAGACCAAGCATCATGTTATTGTAACAGTCCAGGCATGAGGTAATGGGTTCCTGGACTAGGGTGGTGCCAGGTTCAGAGGAGATAAGGGGAAGTAGAGTATAGATGATTTGTCTAGGATTTTCACTGAGGAAAGGAGGAAGTGATATTAGATAATACCTTGTGGGTGGGGTAGGCTTAGAATAAAGGTTTTTGCTTGTATTTGTTTTAAGAAGGGGATTCTGGAGTATGTTTTTAAAGAGAGGAGGAGGAGACTATAGACATGGGGAGATTAAAGATTAAAAAAAGGAAGCCTTCCCATGACCCTATCACTCCCTCATTTTTCATTAGCCTTTGTGTCTGTTACACTTAGCATAGTGCAATGAACGTGGTAGGCTTTTAAAAAGTTATTGAATTGAATTTCAGTCTTCTTGTTGCACTCTTGCAGGTGCACGTGTGCACCACACCCAACCCCGCGCCCCCCCAACTCCGCCCCCCCCCAACTGAAGCTTTAAAGTATCCAAAGGCATAACTAGTTTGAACTTTAAAAAAGTGTATATTTTGATCAGTGTGCCATATCTTTGAAACATGAACACTCATGTAGTTAGTAGGCTTTAGTTTAGGCTGGATAGTAAATGATTATACATGAGACTAGAATTACTCTGTGTGATCAGTTTTGAAATGACCATATGTGTTGTACTGCTAACAATTTGTCCTTGGTCTATAGCTTTCATCTAGGATTGTCAAGCAATAAATATCCATCTGGACTATGTTAAAGGGAAATATTGTAGCAGTCAGCAAGAGAAGACAAATAGTCTGTAGGATAGAAATGCGATGGTTCTGTTCAAGACAGATTTCCCCCCCTCCCTCTGAGGTTTCTATGAGCAGTTAATAAAACAGAGAGAACCCAAGTTTCTGGGCTAGCGTTTCTTAAACTGACCCTCATGTGGCAGAGGTAACTGTGTTAATGGATAGTAGAACAATATTCAGCTGGCCATTTTTCAGTTGTGTCTGAATCTTTGTGCCCTTATTTGGGTTCTTTTGGCAAAGATAGTGGAGTAGAACAATACAGGCAGGTGAAATCTCTTTGTCACAGATTGGTAGATCTCTGGGATCAAAGTTACCTGAATAACTCTAATGGTGTTTGTATCAGTTGCCAACCCCCTCCTCCCTCTCTATTTCTTTGTGTATCTCTGGGATGTTCTTGTATTTGTGTGGTTCTGCCATACGCCAAAGGTCATTAGTGATAGCATGCATTAAAGCCACGGGCCCATGGTAACTTTGTATCTTTGACTGTACCATCTGAGTCCTTCTCTGTTCTCTTAGGAATGTTTGTTTTTGGTCATGGCTGCTTCAGGGTTGAGGCCTCTCCATGGGAGATGTCCAATTAAACTTAGTCCAGTATCAGTGGTATTAATACTAGGTATATACTAGTGTTAACTTGCATCATCTCCCATGAAGCTGCTTCAGGGGTTGAAGAATGAGACCAAGGCTGAACTCTAGACTTCTGGGCAGGTGACTGCACAAGGAAATAGAGAGAGAAACAGTATTTGGATCTTGGTGAATCTTTGGAACTCTCCCTGAAATGAACACAATCCAGCATTGGGTCTCTCAGTGGGCTAAGGCCTGAAGTTAGTAGCTTCACCAGAAACTGGACAAAGAAGTAAGGTTGTGCAAGTCCCACAAATTAGAATTTGCATTCTTATTAGGTGAGATTTGTTATCAATACAATTCTTCCCAGGCTAGGCTTCAGCCTTTCTTCTAGGGATTAGAGAGTAGGAATTTCTGAATTGTAGAAGAAATAAAATCAAGACTGCACTCCCTCTTTCACCTCCCCATATTCAATCTTTAGTAAAGGTTTGTCAATTTTACCTGCATAACATTTCTTAGATATAGCATGACCCACACTTCATTTGCCTGATACTGGAACTACTCTGGTCTAGACCCTCCTCACCTCACCTCCGCACTTCTGCAACAGCCTGCTGGTTGGCCCCCCTGCCTGAAATCTTTCCTGACTATAATCCTCCACTCAGATATCAAAGTGATTTTCCTAAAGCACAGAGCTGGTCATGTTATCCTTCTTACTCAATAAACTCCACAGTCTTCCTAGCACCTCCAGAATAAAATATAAAAATCTTCTATTTGGCCTTCAAAACGCTTTTAACCTGACCCCTTCCTACTTTTCCAGTATTCTTATACTTTATTTCTCTCCACATACTTTATGGTCTCCTTGTTGTTTCATCAACAAGACACTCCATATCTAGACTCCAGATAATTTGATTAGCTGTTTCCCGTCCCTGGACTACTCTCCCTGTTCATCTCAGTTTCCTGGCCTCTCTGACTTCCTTCTAGTATCAGCTAAAAATTCTGTCTTCTAAAAAAAGACTTTCCTTAAGCCTCCTTCATTCTAGTACCTCCCCTTCAGTGATGATCTCCAATTTTTATCTTGTACATAGTTTACAATTTTTTTGTACGTAGTTATTTACATGTCTATTCCATCCTTTATTCTTCAGCACTTAGCATGGTGCCTCTCAAATCATGATGATGATGATGATAATGATGATTATCACCAATGAGTGCTTAGTAAGTGCTTTTTTATTGACAGATCTAGCCCTAGATTTCCTTGATTAATAAATATTATGAGAATGGTTTGGCCATAATGAGTACAAAAATGGATGGAGAAAATAGAATGGGAATTGAAACTGGACAAAATATGAAATTAGAACATTTGGGGAAAAGAATAAACACCTTGGATTATAAAGGGCACAATCTTACTCAAGTTGACATCTTCAAAAATAAAATAGAGCAAACAACACTCATTGATGTAGTGAAGCAATAGTAAATTATAGAAGAAATTCAAATAAAAATAATAAAACAAGTGAGATATCTGCTATCAAAAACAAACGATTGGGAAAACAGAATGAGAGATCATTTAAAAGCCATTGATGCACTTGAAAATCACGACAAAACATCTCCCCAAAAATGTATACCATATTTCAAGAAATCGTGACTGTTCCGTGTTATATTAACAAGTATATACAAATCCAGCTATATGCAGAATAAATAGGAAATAATTAACAGAGGGAAGTCAAAGAAATCCAAAATTAGTACAGTTGGAGGTGTGTGTGTGGGGATGAGGTGATGTCTCTCCTTAAACCCTCTTGTCCTTTAATCAATGTAATCAATTGGTTCAACATCCAATCAGAGGGGCAGGACATAATTATGAAGTGTGTGCACCAAGGCTAATTGTATCTCTAAAAACGATCAGATTTCCCAAGGATGAATTCCTAACCCATACTGACTGTGTGACTCTGGGTAACTCACTGCATCTTGATTGTTTATCTCATGAAACTCTCCTTAAGACTGTAAGTTACAGAGTAAGTGCCACTCTGCAGTGATGGAGGAAGCTTATGGAAAAGATATGAACCTAAAATATGACTGTACTTCTTAAAAAACAGCTTTTTGGTAAATTACTTCCTGACCTCCTCTGCAGTCTCCTTCACCCTAAAGACATGCCTTCCCTGCGATATTACAGAAATAATTTTTAAAAATAATTTAAAGCTACTCCAAGATGAAAATGTATCAACTTTTATTATCAAACATCTTTTTATCCACTTTATAGGCATTATACAGTACAATGCAAAAGGAAATGTTTCATCATGCAGGCAGAAACTTAGTACTAACATGTAACATACCATCAGTTACCTACCTGGTTCCTGGTCAATGGTCAGAAAGGAGGATGCATTGAAAACAAATTAGAAAAACAACTTTAAAAATATCATTATCGCTAGCAGAATGGGATTAAGTGAAGAGAAAAAGGTATGAGTGAATAAGCCCCAAACGAATCAGAGTGACAGTATAAACATGGGTGGCTAGAAATTCAAAGTAAGAGGAGCTCCCAAAATACAAGAATAACTGTGATAGTAGCAGCAAGCCTACAAAAGTTAAATTTGTGATTATAAAATCCTAGAATCTTATTTAAATAAGAGTCTCTTTTTACAACATAGTTGAGAAGTAGTCAAACACCTTTTGTATTAAGACTTCCTGTGGATGAGAGCCAACGACTTTAGTCACCCCTTTACATTTTGGGGTATCTCTAATTGTCAGGGAGATTTTCTTTTACCAATTTTGACTAGATTAAAACTGCACATTTTTAAAAGTGATGAAATGAATTACTATTATTTCTGCATATCCATAGCCTTTACGAATGATCATTTTCAAAAGGGCAATGAAGTAATAGCTCAGTATTGACTTTAGCAAGCAATTCACAGGACTTCCTAGCCAACAGTAAATTGAACACGGTATTATTACAAGTCAGCATTTCGGTTTAGTTGGTCAATTGATAGTAAACATATACCTATATAAATGTAGTCAAATTAATGGGTTAGAGAACTAATTAGATTCATTTTATTCTTCAACCATAGTTAGAATTCTGAGTTCGCTGTACTTAATGGGATTTTCTTTAGTTTAAATAATTATAATTTTTTCATTTTGGAGATTTTCTAAGAAGTTTGTGTGATTCAATTCCATTCAGAAAAATCGTAGCACTGAAAGGGATCTTTAAGATCACAAAATCCAACCCTCTTACAAGAAAGTAGAAAATGAGGACCAGAGAGTTGATCTGACTTGTCTAAGTTTACACATCAGTTAAGTGGCAGAACTGGGACAAGATTAGATTTTCTTAAATTGGATTCTATTGAGATTTTAGTGATAATGATAATAATTTTTATTGTATTATTTACAATAGAGACAGTCATCCTCTGGAAAGTCTGGAGAGTCCTGTGTTAGTGACCATATGTACCAGAGAGGTCCCATGATGACCAGGCAGAACATCATGTGACCATGTTAACTCAATGAGGCCAGACTGTGGCCCAGAGAAATGGGGAAGATAAACTATTATAAAGAAGTCAAACCATCTTATAGACTCTAATGTTAAGGAGTCAAACTGTCTTTTTAAGTCAAACTAATTTCTAAGTAGTTGTTCCACTGACCAGATAGACTTCTCAACCAATAATTAATAAATAATACAGAATAAAGTGGGGGTATTAACTTTCAGTTTCACAAATGACCATCCCTGCTCTCAAGAAGTTTTTCATCTAATGGGGAGACAACATGCAAACAAATACATACAAATCAAGCTATATTCAGGATAAATAGGTACTAATTAACAGAGAGAATGCACAAGAATTAAGAGGGGTTAGGGAAGGCTTTCAGTAAAAGGTGAGAGTTTAGTTGGGACTTGAAGGAAGCCAGGTACTTCCGAAGTTAGGGGAGAGAAAGAGTGTATTCCAGGCATGGGGGACAGCCAGAGAGAATGCCTGGAGCAGAATGATGGAGTGAATTGTTCATGGAACAGCCAGGAAGCCAGTGTCACAAGATTGGAGAGTACCTATTGGGGAATAAGGTAGTATGTGAGTGAAGAAGAGAAGTTGAAGGGCTGTGTGTGTGCTGGGATTTGTGTAGAATTAATGGTTAGCAGAGAAGAAATGATACAAAACTAAGACAGCAAAACATTAAAGTATGAAGAATTTAGATTTTTTTAAAGTTGTGACTGATTTTTCTTTTTCTTTTCTTTTTTTTTTGCTTTTTTGGAGGGAGAAGGCAGGGCAATTGGGATTAAGTGACTTGCCCAAGGTCACACGGCTAGCAAGTATTACTTGTCTGAGGCTGGATTTGAACTCAGATCCTTCTGACTCCAAAACCAGTGCTTTATTCACTGTGCCACCTAGCCACCCCATATGCTGGAATTTTTGAAATGATTGAGCATAGGGCCATACTTGCATAAGGAGGAATTGAGACCAAAGGTCATGATTCAGGTAAAGAAAAAAACCACAATCACCACTACCTCCCAAGACATCTTTGCTCAGTATAGCTACTGAAGTTGTTATAAGGAAAGTAAACTGATGAATGAATTCTTATCTAGGTGATAGTTATTAACCTTTCCAGGGCACTTTATTTTAAAAAAATTCACAAGCCAAATTGCTAATTGGTTGAATTTCAGACTAGGCACCAAAGGAAGTGAAGAATTTCAAATACTACAATTAAGAGAATTTAAAGAAGAGGCATTCACTCCATCACATTTCCCTGGGCATTGCCTCTTCCTCCAATTCCAAGATTGGCCCTTGCTCATGGTCTTTAACTATGGCCCACTCCTTGAGAAACAAATAAATAGAAACCCAATGAGGAAGTATTTTAAAATTAAACATAAGAATTGTTTGTTGTAAATTCATGTATACAGGAACTCTGGCTAAGTAAACTGTCTCCATTTATACACATCTTATAAAGCATAAAACTGTAAGACAGAGTTATGTTGTATGTTCTTCACAGAAATAGAAAAAGATGCACTTGCTATATACTTAGTCAGGTAAATATCAATTGCAATACTAGAAGTAAAATATAGTGAGTAAAACTGCCAAGGGGATAAAATGATGATTGTTTAGTGGATGTTTAGGATTTAAATATAAGGAGAAACCTCTGTGGACAGCCAAGACTCCATCAATATATGATGTTACTATTTTTCTTGTTGTTTTCAAAATAATAACTAATGCTTAGTAGTGCTTTAAAGTTCATAAAATATGTTAGAATTGTCTTACTTGATTCTCACAACATCCATGTGATATAGAAACTGAGCAAGTATATTTAGAAGATTGTTATCTGAGAAAATAATAGATGTCCAGCTGGGATGATCATAGGATGACACATATAGAGTTACAAGAACCCTCAGAAGCCATATATTCCACCCTGCTCATTTTAAAGAAGGGAAATCATAGGTGGGAAATCAGGGAGGTGGTGATTTGTTCAACCTCATCTAGGTACTAAGTAGCAGAGCCAGGATGTGGACTTCTCTTATTCCAAATTGAGCAATGATTTTATTGAACTTATTCCTTGAGGTCAGGGACTACTACATTATAGTATATACATCTATATCTATACACACATATATATATACACATACTATATATATGTATATATATATATATACTATATATGTATTCACCACCTGCCATAGTGCCTACCAGTATAGGTACTTCATAAATACTTTTTTATTGATTAACTTCCTCTTTCAGTGAGAAAACTAAGGATAAACTGACTCAAACTCCTTTTTTGAATGAATGACCTCTAATAGATCATTAAATTGGAATTGATGCTCTCAAAAATCTTTCTGTCCAAATCCCATTTCAGGGCAGGCTTTTGGGAAGGGGCTTGCTATAGACTAGGAATAAGATCTTTCCATGACACACAGATTGGCCTTCCAGGCCACAATGAAGGAAGTTTGCAGCAGGCTTTTGCAGTGGTGAAGCTGGTGTCCGTAGATACAGGGTTAAAATTCTGGCAGAGAGTTAGAAGAATCTATATTAGGAAAAAAAAAGATTTAGTACTAATATGAAACAGAATTCAGGGAGTTGCCTAAGAGATATGACAGTGGGAATGTCATTTTGAAGACAAGGATCTGTGTTTCAAATAGAGTGATGATCTGTTATACATTAGTACTATGGGGACTGTACTTACCTCTGGGTTTAAACAGTGAAAATTAAGCCAAGAAAATACTTGAATCAGGACTGTCTCCAGTGTGCAATCAGAGTAGGAATGAAATTACATGAGACAGGGGTACAAGGAGAAATTTTTGTCTATGACTAATTAATTAGTTGGTTAGTTAATCTGGTCTTTTTGCTTTCCTCAATTCACCGCCACAATGTTCTGGTGAGAAACCTACCACCAGGTGTAGCAGGGTGACGGAGAACTTCTGGTGGGCCACGAAGTCTCTATAGGCAGTTTGCTACTTGCTGTAGCTCATAGAGTCATGTGGCATAGGCTGGAGCAAAGAAGTTGAGAGAAATGATTATTTTCTTTTTATATTAATAACCAATTATTGGGCAGCTAAGTGGTGCAGTGAATAGAGCACAGGCCCTGGAGGCAGGAGGACCTGAGTTCAAATTTGACCTCAGACACTTAACATTTACTAGCTGTGTGACTTTGGGCAAGTCATTTAACCCCAATTTCCCTGCCTTCCCCCCTCCAAAAAGGCCAAAAAAATAACCAATTATTACATTAAAATTAAGGTTTTCCCTTCTTTCCCCTTTCAGCAACCAGTCTTATAGGTTATTCAGTCAGTTTCTAAAGGATATGCTAATAGATGAAGACTACCAAAATCCTCTGTATATATGCTTTAGATCACCCAAGTCAAAGACCTTACAAATAGAATCCAGTCTAGATGAGCTCTTGCCTTTAGAGAAAAGGCCCTGTCCTTGGAAACTTCCATTAGAATTTAGAGTGACCCAGCTTATGAAGAGGAAAATCAACCAGAGTGGTCTGGGTAGAGATCGATTCTTTTGTCCAATTTCCTAGAGGCAGCTGAATTTCATGATCAGGTCATGTTCTCAGCAGGAGGAGCTGAAGTCTTTTTTAATTCCTCCTCATTAATGTGTCCATCCCCTCACTGATTGTTAACCAATCAAGTTGATTTCCACCCTTCAAGGACAACCCCTTGCCCAAAGGTATTTGACCATCTAAAGGACTCTAAGGTTACTCTTTGGTTTCTGAGAGAACCATTGACCTTAATAATAGCCATAATAAATGAATTTATTATTAGTTACCAGAAACTCTTTCTCTCAAACTCATCTCAAAGCAAGAGCTATAATAGATCCTAGAGATTGTGGATTCTGAATAGAGAGAAAACCAAGGCATTCCAGAAGAGGCAGCATCAAAGAATCTGCTGTTGACATCCAGTAGCTGACTTTGGGGCTACATGACTAACAAGAAGAAATAATAGACACTCTCTCTGATTCTTACAACCTCTCAATCCTCTCCCAAAGAGGAATCATTCAAAAAGATAAAGCAATTTTAAAGGTTACCATGCCCTATCTAAGATACCAAGAACTGTGATTCAAAGAACTCATAGCAGAGGCTAATTTTTAACCCATAAAATCCTTACTCAGAACCCCTTCCATACTGCTTACCACACTTTGGCAGGGCTACACAGGGGGAACCACAAGTCTGTAATATAATTGAACCCTCCTTTCTCTCCTTTCCCACCCCCCCCGAACAGTGCTCTGTACTGCAACAGAGTGCAGCTAAAGACTGAGAACAGGAAATATAAGAGGATACTAGTTTGTGTGACTGGCCATCACTAAACTTGATGAAAGGGGGACAGCTATCCACCTGAAGCCAATTGTGCCTCCAAAGGAGTCACTTGGATAAAGCTTCAAACTGTGAAACATGAATTTTCTAGCATGGAAGGAGACTGAGATAACTATGAATTACAACCACTAAAAAAAGAGAAATCCAGAAAGAGTCAGAAACAAAAAAGGAAATAATAGGGAAACAAATATAGACATTGCCATACATCTCAGGAAGAAGAAAAGTCAGCTAGAAATTAGGTCTGTCTTCTGAAGAGATCGTAAATAAAGGAAAAAGAATCAAGTGTACAAAAATATGTACGGAAGCTCTTTTTGTGGTGGCAAAGAATTTTAAATTGATGAGTTGTCCATCAATTGGGGAGTGGCTGAACAAGTTGTGGTATATGAATGTATTATTTTGTAAGAAATGATGAGCAGGTGGATTAAAAAAAAAACTGCAAAGACTTACACGAACTGATTCTGAGTGAAGTGAGCAGAAACAGGAGAACATTGTACACATTAAGAGCAAAAAGCCTCATGATGGAAAATGCTATCTACATCTAGAGAAAGAACTGTGGACTCTGAATGCAAAACATACTCTTTTCTATTTTTTTAGTTCTTTTTCTTTCTTTCTCTTGGATTTCCCCTTTTGTTTCAATTCTTCTTTCACAGCATGACTAATGTGGAAATATGTTTAATATGATTTTACATATATAGCCTATATCAGATTGCAAGCTCTCTTGGGAAATGGGGAGGGGAGGAAAAGGGAAAATTTGCAACTCAAAATCTTATTAAAAAGAATGTCGAAAACAAACAAAAAAACATAGATTTTTTTTAAAAATACAAATATCATCTTCTTGCATATGCATATAAATAGTTTATCTCTATTAAATCCCTTATGTTTTTGTTTCTCTTTTTCCCTTTTTATACTTCTCTTGGGTCTTCATGTTAGAGGCCAAAGTTTTGGTTTTGTTTTAGTCTTTTCCTTATGAAAGCTTGAAATCTTTGTATTTCATTGAATGACCATTTTTTCATTTAATTATGCTTAATTATGCCAGGTGAGATATTCTTTGTTGTAATCCTAGCTCCTTGCCTGTGTGGTCCTTTAATGTTGAAGATGCCATGTCTTGTGTGGTCCTCATTGTGATTCCCCACTGTTTGAATTGTTTATTTCTGTCCACTTGTAATACTTTTTCCTTGACCTCATAGTCCTGAAATTTGACTGTAATGTTCCTTGGAGTTTTTATTTTGGGATCTCTTTTCTGAGGTGATCAGTGAATTCCTTCATTGCCTATTTTGCCCTCTGATTTCAGGACATCAAGGCAGTCTTCTTGATAATTTCTTGAAAGATGGTGCCCAGAACTATTTTTAGTTGCTTGGAGATGAATATGGAAGAGTTATTTACTGCTTACTATGCTATCTTCACTTCTAGGAGTCTGTATAGATTAATTTTTAAAAATAGCAGTAACAATCATGCTATCCGACAAAGCAAAAGCAAATTTGGAACATAAAATGATAGAAACAAGGACCTATGCTAGAAAAGAATCATAGAAAGCAAATAAGTATCAACATTAAACTTTTATACTCCAAATGCCTTGGTATCTATATTCATAAAGGAAAAATTAACTGAATTATAAAAAGATGTAGACAATAATACAGTATTGGCAGTAGATTTCTATATCGCTGTCACTTTTTATACATTGCTAGCAAAAAATACTTAAAAGGGAAAATAGTTTTGAACAAATTAAGAAATTAGAACTGTGTGGCACTGCTACTAAGTGGCACTGCTGAAAAGCATATTTATTTCTCAGTGTCATATGAAACATACAACAATTGACTGTAGTAAGCCACAGATATATTTCAAATAAACTTTGAAAAGAAAAATAGTGACCATATCTTTATATATCAGTCATATATGTATGTGAATATATACACCCATGCATACACACATATATACCTATATAAACATACACACATATAATGACAGGGTCAAAGAACAAATCATAAAGACAGTTATCACTGTATGGAAGAAAATGATAATAATGAAACACCCAAAATGACAAATTATGAAATACTAATTTTTTTGTGATGTAACTAAAGGTGTCAGGGAAAAAATCATATCCCTACAAATATACATCAATAAAGTAGAAAAAGAGAGCCAACAAAGAGGAGATATTAAAATTTGAGAAGAAAGAAATTTTAAACAAAGAAGTCATATAAAAATGATTACATGTAACTAAAAGGTGGTTCTTTGCTAATACCAGTAGTATTCATAAGCCTTTTGGGAATTTCATTGCAACGCAAAAGGCAGAAAAATCAAAGCAAAAAAAAAATGCATAAAGTGAAATCACAGAAGAACAAGAAGTAATTAAATGGATTATCAGCTCTTGCTATACCCAGTTATATAGTACCAAGATTGAGAATACAAAGGAATTAGAGGAACACTTTCAAATATATAAAATAACCGAATTAAGAGAAAACCAAATGGAGATCTTAATCTAATTAAAGAGAATAGAGCTAGTAGAGATACTGCCAAAAGCTCCTGGTTCTGATGGATTCCCCTATCAAATTTTTAAAGAAAAGTTAGTACCAGTATTATATCAGTTATTCTCAAAAAACTGAGAAAGCACCCTAAGAGCTTGATTTTATGAGAGAAGTGTAGTCCTAATACATTAAACAGGAAAGGATTAATCACAGGACAACCATAGATAAGAATTATTAATGAATATTGATTTAATATTTTCTTCAGTATCATCTTGTCAGACTACAGTGATTCATCCAAGAAATCATTCATCACAACCAAGCTGGGTTATACTAGGAATGCAAGAATGGTTTAACATTAGGAAAATAATAATGCAAACCACCCCTCTCCAAAAAAAGTCCCAAACTAGTTGAATATCTCAGTAAATGCACTAAAAACCTTTGTCAAAGTACAATGCTAATTTACACTAAAAAAAAAAAAACAACCTACCAAGTATAGGATTAGAGGGACCTTTTCCTATTCATATATATCAATTTAAAACCAAAGGCAACAGTAATATTCAATGAAGATATAATAATAATAATAAAATTGTTATTGTTATTAATCATAACTAAATTTACATAGTACTTACTATGTTTCAGGATTTGTGATAAGTACTTTAAACTTATTACTTCATTTGAACATCACAAAAACCCTAGGACATAAAGACTATTATTAACCCTATTTTACAGATGAGGAAATGGAGGCAAATAAGTTAAGTGCCTTGTCCAAGGTCACACACCTAGCACATATGAGAGTTCGAAAGTGAACTCTGGTCTTCTTGATTCTAGACTCAGAGCTGCATCCACAACTTCCTCTTACTGGAATATTTTCCCAATAAATAATGGAGTGAAGCAAAGATGCCCATCTTCCCCACTATTATTTGACACAGTTCTAGAAATGCTAGCAATAGCAGTAAAAAGAAAGGTATTAAATATGCAATTATAGGTGAAAAAGGAGATAAAGAACTCTTCCAATTTGCTGACATGATTATTTACTTAGAAAATATTAGGGAATCTATAAAGATACTAATTGAGGCAATTAATAGATTTCCCCAAAGTCTTAGGTTGCAACATAAACTGTCAAAAAATCAATAGTATTTCTTTTTTTTTTTTTTTAAGCAATCGGGGTTAAGTAACTTGCTCAAGGTTACATGGCCAGTTATTTCTGGGTGTGGTGCTGAGTATCTGAGCCCGGATTTGATTCAGGTCGTCTGGACACTGGAGCCGGCGCACCCCCTCGCTGAGTCACCTGGCCACCCCTAAGCAATTGGGGTTAAGTAACTTGCTCAAGGTTACACGGCCAGGTGTTTCTAGGTGGGTGCTAAGTGTCTGATTCGATCTCCAGGTCTTCTCAACACTGGAGCCGGTGCTCTTACTTGCTGTGCTACCTGGCTGCCCCAATAGTATTTCTATAAAATAATAAACAAATCCAAACCCATAATATAAAGAGAAATCCCATTCGAAATAACTTCAAAATGTGTAAAATATTTTGCGATCAAACTACCATATCACCCAAAATATTTATATAGATTCATTTACTGTGGTCTTTAAAAAATAAAAACTAACAGCAACAACATCTGGCATGCATGTAACACTTTCTATTTGGCTTACAGTCTTCTCCCTAACTTCTGCCCTCATACTAAGGGACTTCAAAATATGTAGAGAACTTTCGGGGGTCTCCTGGCCCCACTAACAGAATGTTCCCCTCTCCTATACAAATATCTGCAAGGTTACAGGACAGAGAAGCAGGAAGACATGAAATCTTGTTTGTATATGCCTCTGGAAATGGTCCTATGATACTGCCCTAATAAATAACTAACCTTAAGCAAGGGTAAATAGTGAACAAGATCAAAGGATGGTCCTTGTACATTGCATTCTTTTGGGCCACATAGACCTTCTGCTGGGGGGCATATAAACTCTGTGCTCCTTGTACCTTTGGCTCTGTATGAAATGGATCTGTAATAAACAGACTATTGATTACACCCCCATCTTGTAATTGTCACCTCTTGCTAGACCACCAACTGCACTGGCCGCAGCAAGTAGCACCCACAATGTGGGGCATCAGGACTGCTGTCAAGTCTCTAGTGATGGATTCCCAGGATTTGCCGGCAGGTAGTGGGCCCGCACAAAATCCAAGGGACAACGGATTTCTTTCAAGGTAAGGGGAAGGCTCTAAAAAGAGTAATCATTGGCGCTCTCACTTTTCATTTGACATAATTGGAGTTCACAGAGACATAGTATGGGAGGAAACTTAGGAAAGGGCTTAAAAGATGAAGGAAAAGATCTGAGAATATTTCAACTTATAGTGTGTAAGAAGGCAATTTTAGTTAAGAAACAGATTCTGAAAAACTTTTTAAAAATAGTCTATCAGGCAGCCCCACCCATGGTTCCCTAGTGTCTCTCAGAGCAGAGGACCTGGTTTTGAAGCAGTGGGAGAGGTGTTAGTTAATTATTTTAAGGAAAATGGACAGGGGAATGACTCTAGTTCCATATTTGCAATTTATAATGTCATTAAAGTATGCCTTGCAGCTAAAACAGTTCTTAAAGAAATATTGAGTGTCATGGGTGAGAGAGAAGGGAGTGATCAGGAAGAGACCACACATCCTGAATTTGTGGGAGAAAGAACCCTAGAAAATACCAAAGCTCTTAACCTCACTCCGTATTGGTCCTATAATCCCACATGAGGAAATGAAAGACCTGGGTAGCCTAATGGCAGTCCCACTGTACTTTCAGAATTATATACACCTTTTCAAAAACTTATGAAAGAGGAAGGACAGACATTATGAGAAATGAGAATTAAAGGCTGCAATTTGTTAGTATACCCTGTTATAGTAGACACCCAGGGCACTAGGACATGGCAAAAATTAAATATAAAAGGAGGAAAAAAAGGCTGTACAGGAGTACAGGCCAACAGCTTCTTATACGGTGTCATTATTGGAAAATTTAGCAGCCATAGCTTTGACACCATATGATTGGAGGCAAATAGCTAAAATATGCTTAACCCCAGGGAACTACTTACAGTGGGAGGCCAATTATAAGGAAAAATGTCATAGCAAACTATATGATCTTATGTTGTCAGAAGGACCTAACGCACCCAGTATTTCCATGTTTTTGGGTGACAGACTTAATACATTACCTAACACAAATGGGCTATTCAGTGGTAGTATATAGTACTATTCAAGAATGCGCAATACAAGCATGGAAAGAGATAATCAGTTCTGGTCAAGAAGGAAAAAATTTTACAAATATCATGCAGGGACCTGAGAAATCATTTCCTGATTTTGTGGCCAAAATACAACAAGCAGCTGAGCATACATTAGAAAGTACTGTGGGATTGGAAGAATTTGTAAGACAAATAGCTAGAGGAAATTGCAACTTAGATCATAAGAAAGCCTTTTTGGCACTTCCTGCTGATGCCTCCTTGGATCAATTAATTCGAAAATCTATGGAGGTAAAGTCTACGGTCTTTCAAGCACAAATTAGAGCAGAAGCACAAGCTGCCACAAATAGACAAAACAAGAATTGTTATAAATGTGGCAAAGTGGGTCATCAAAACGGAATGTCAAGAGGGTGGCAGTAATGGTGAATTACGACCAAAAACTAAATGCCCCAATGTCATAAGGGCTTTCATTGGGCTTCAGAATGTCGATTTAGAAATTTGGGAGAGGGCTTCAATGGCCAAGTCCCGGGCCCACAAAAAACAGTAGGGACTTATGTTCAGTTTGGCACTC
This sequence comes from Petaurus breviceps papuanus, assembly GCF_028583685.1. Lineage (NCBI taxonomy): Eukaryota > Metazoa > Chordata > Mammalia > Diprotodontia > Petauridae > Petaurus > Petaurus breviceps. The sequence goes on from NW_027187372.1 coordinate 7,552,677, forward strand.
CAGAGCTTCAGGAGGGCAAGCCGATTTGGATCCCTCCCCCTCTGAAGTAACTCCTGTTATCTTACAGCCTGAGGTTGCATCCTTAAATGTTTATCCTGGCCAGGAGAGAGAAGTGCTCTTTAGGAGCTCTTCTCTGGCTGTGGGTGTACTTTCATTAACCTCAGAAGGTTATACAAAATGGATGTACAATTCACTTCAACCTATGTGGGACAAAAGGACAGGGAAGATTATGATAACATTAAAATTAAAATTATGAATTCTGGCAGTTCTATGATCCAATTAAAACAGGAAAAATGGGTATTTAAAACACAGAATCCAGAGGTCATGTGGTCTCAAATTATTACAACCTCAAGGTCCACCTTTTATATATATGTGGAGGGCAGGAGAATTCAGGGTCTCTTAGATACCAGAGCAGACAGGTCCATTTTCAATCAGGAACATGGGACCCGAAGTGGATTGTTGAAGAATCAGATATAAACATGAGGGGCATAGGAGAAGTTATCCAGCCTTTACAAAGGGTGAGGAAACTTACCTGGGAATTTGAGGGCATTTCAGGAAAATTTCAGCCATATTGTTTGGCTTCCTTGCCAATGACTTTATGGGGCAGAGATATTTTATCACAACTTAAGGTCACCATCACAACAAATTTTCAGGAAGGGACCTGATTGATGGGCAGCCAACAGCAGACCCTATTGAATGGCTTACCACAAAACCAGTATGGGTGGATCAGTGGCCCCTAACTGCAGAAAAAATTGATGCCTTATTAGACATTGTTCAAGAACATCTTATTACATGCTTTGCTGCTGTGGGTGTGCCAAAACAATTAAAGATTGATAATGGCCCCACTTATACCTCAAAAAGCTTTGCTGAATTCTGTCTTCAGTAGGGTATTCACCATGTTACTGGGCTTCCTTACAACCCCACAGGTCAGGCTATTGTTGAAAGAAAAAACTGTACACTTAAAAATGCACTTCAGAAACTAAAAGGGGGAATTTGGAGCATGGGTACCCCGAGATGAATATTGGGGTTGTCACTATATGTAATAAATTATTTGACATTAGATCATGAAAATAAAGCACCAGTGGAAAAATTCTGGGGTGTTACTGACCATACAATTAGTAATTCTAAAAGGTCACAGCCCCAGGCAACTGCAGTTACTGAATGGGTGATGTGGAAAAATGATAAGGAACAATGACGTGGTCCTCACAGAGTAATAGTGCGTGGCCGAGGCTATTTGTGTGTCTCCACAGATGAGAAGGAGGAATTCTGGATAGCAGAAAGGAAAACAAGGACTGTGTCAATAAATGCAGAGAGTGGGCATTAGTCCCCCCTAAACCAGAACCAGTCGAGGTTGGCAGTGGAGGAGGAGCCAGAGCTTAAATGAGGGCAAGTGGACAGTGAATCCTGCTTGCTACTATCTTTGCTCAGCTTCTAATAGTTGCCTCTACAAGACACTGGGAAGTCGTGGATCATTTGCCTTGGGTGGAGATGGTGGAGTGGGGGGGAGTTACTTCTGGAAATCACTTTAGAAGGAAATGGGTCAGTACTTATTGCCAAAGATTTTGATATTCATAATGCAAACATAACCTGTCCTGTGCTTGATTTTAATTTTATTGGGTTAGTGGATGAATTGCCTTTGTGCTTTTCTACTTTTAATACGTCCTCATGTAGCTTGGTACAAATTATTATAAGTGTCATTATGAGTATCATCCTTGGGGCAGATTCAAACATGCTGATGTCCTTGTGGACATTCCTATTAATCTATCTTCTATATCTATGTGAAAACATAGAGTTAGGAGACAGCTGAATGGGAAAGTCTATACTGAGGGAATTTTCAGAATTAAGGAGCTAGTATGCTTTGAGAACATTACAACATATACTATGGGAATTTTGGAGACTTTTTCTAATTGTTCAGGATTGTGGGATAAACATCACATGTGGTATCTAGACCGAGAGGAGTGGGACTAATCTTCACATCAAGTGGATCCCCCGTTTTTAAATTATAGGACTAATGTACCTGTTTACCGTGAGGTGGAACAGCAAACCTACATTTCCTAGCACAATGACATGAACGTTAAACACAGACATGGGGGGTACACTCACAGAGAGAAAACCTGGAAATATCAAAAACCCTTTTGCCTTGGGCCCCAATAACAATAGTTTATGCTATATTTTCTCCTAATGGGATATACTTGAACAAGACCAACCACAGTTTTGTACGTGCTTGTTTGGGAGAGGTATGCATTCATGTGGGAAAATCATAGCAATGTAAATGTCACCAAAATTGATAAGCATTACAATGTCACATGTGTTAATTGTAAGGTTTCTGAATGTCATGATAATACTTCTTTTGGACAATTGCTATTTGTTATAAGAAGACCTAGTACGGTAATGATACCTGTAGAGAGTGAGCATTGGTTTCACTCTCGTGCTGATCATTCTATTGCTCAAATTAATCAACAACTGGGTTTCAATTGAAAAAAAAAAGGTGTATTTCTGTCGCAGCAAGCACCCCAAGCGTGTCCTCAGGGTTTGCTGCCCATACAGGTTCTTGGATCTGCTTTGATAAAGGAAAGCAACTCAAAATGGGTTAACAAGCTTACTTTAATCAGTCAGACATATATCGTTTACCTTGTTCAGGGGAAAAGGTCAGCACCCCGAACTTCAAAGTATACAGGCAGAATTATCAAGACAGAAATAGATCAAGTAGACAGATTTCCAAACTGTCCAACCATTACATCTATACCCAGTCAACATCTGGGTTTTTCAAAGCCGGGGGGGCTCTGGACAACGGCTTTTCAGAATACAGATCAAATCACAGAACACTTCTCAAAGTGAGCCCCCAAAACAAAGCTACACATCAGGGCTTATATAGCCTTCTCCTGGCTCAGTGAATGTAACAACCTTATTGACTCACTGGCCAATCAAAAAGTATCTACTGAAAAACAAGCCTCCCACCCCAGGCTTCAGGTGCACTTTAGCCTAGGGGCAGGGAAGATCTTCCAAATTTGCATTCCCATTACAATTTCCTGTATTGTTGTTGGGAAAATTGCTTTAATTACTACTATAGTGAGCAGTGTTTCTATGTCTATGTCCATTAACACTATACAAAATCAGATAGTACAAGCTTAATTTTTACATGAATTGTCTGTCAATGTTTCACATGGATTTTTGTTACAATCAGAAATCAGCAAGAGTTTTTATAAAGCAATAACACAGCTTAGACATGAACTAATTGCTATAGCTGATGAGATTGAATTGATGCAAGCTAGACAAATGTTAATATGTGATTATAGATATATGTATTTCTGTATGGTAAACAAACAATATAATGAATCAGAATATAACATCACTCAAATTAGAAATCATCTTAATGGGCTATGGAGTGACCGTAAGACATGCCTTGACATAAATGATTTAGAGAATTTGGCTCGCCTCATGGACCAAGAAAGTCAACAGTCACTACTACCAAATTCAGAGGCAAAAAACCCCCAAAACATCATAGTTTAGATAAAGAGAGCTCAGGGAATATTACCTGGACAAGTACAGCAAATAATAACATTCCTAGGGATAGGGGTGATACTACTTATTTTATGTACTTGTTTACCCATCCTTATTTCCTGTTTTTCTCATATCATTCAACAAGTGGTATATAATGTCCAATTGCATGATTCTGCCTGCAGCCTTTTAAATAAATAAATGGGGGAGATGTAGAGAACTTTTGGGAATCTCCTGGCCCCACTAACAGAATATTTCCCTCTCCTATACAAATATCTGCAAGGTTACAGGGCAGATAAGCAGGAGGGCATGTAATCTTTTTTTGTTTATGCCTCTGGACATGGTCCTCTGATATTGCCCTAATAAATAACTAACCTTAAGCAAGGGTAAATAGTGAACAACATCAAAGGAGGGTCCTTGTACATTGTCTGCATTCTTTTGGGTCACATAGACCTTCTTCTGGGGGCATATAAACTCTGTGTGCTCCTTGTACCTTTGGCTCTGTATGAAATGGATCTATAATAAACAGACTATTGATTACACCCCTGTCTTGTTATTGTCACCGCTTGCTAGCCCACCAACTGTGCTGGTCACAGCAAAGACACATATTGATCCTTCTCCCTCCTCCAATACTCTAATTTTCTAATTCCTCTATTCATTTATTTCCCATGACTTACTCCACCCCATCTCAAGGACGTAGAGATGGTCATATCTTTCATCTTGCCGTCATCTGTGTGTTCCACTTCTTTATTCATGAAGCTTGAAATTGCTTTATCTGATCACAATCTTATAATTTCATCTTTTGCTCTGAATTATAACCCCTAACCTTATCCTTCATCCTCACCATGGCCTCCAATTCCTCTGCTCCATCTTTCTTTCTGAGGTCCTCACTCTTATACTCTCCTATCCCGTCCATCTCTATCCTACAGTGAGAACCAGTTCAATTTTACAATGTCCTCTATTTTGAATCCTTTCATTCTTTTCCTGTTATTAATCATACCCTGATAAACCCCAGCATTGGCTTGATAATAACTGCTAAAATTTATGGGATAAATTGGAAATGATCAACACAGCAAGTTCTTGTAATTAAGGGGTATTGGGGAAAAAAAAAAAACTTCCTTTAGAAAGTGGAATTTTGGGACAGCTAGGTGGTACAGTGAATAGAGCGCTGACCCTGAAGTCAGGATGACCTGAGTTCAAATCTGGCCTCAGACACTTAACACTTACTAGCTGTGTGATGTTGGGCAAATCACTTTACCCCAACAGTCCTGCCTTCCCCCTCCAAAAAAAAAAAGCAACAAAAAAGTAAAATTTTAGAGCCAGAGCCAAGATGGTAGAGAAAAGCCAGGAACTTGCCTGAGCTCTCCCCAATTCCCTTCAAAAACATTAAATCAAACCTCTAAATGGATTTTGATGTGAAAGAACCCATAGAAAGATGAAATGAAACAATTTTCTGACTTAAGATAATGAAGAAGGAGTTCAGGAAAGTTTTGTCTCACTTGGGTAAAAGGGGATTGCAGCCCATCACAGAGAGTATCTGGGCAAGCCAGCAGGAGGCTCTGAGCACAGATCAGCAACCCAGGATCAGCAGGGCAGTGGCATGGAAGGCCAGCTATGAGGTCTCCAGCCCCTGTGTAGAAGGCAAAATGCCTACCCAAAACCCCTGGCACAACAGGTGGTACTAAACTGGGCCAGCTCAATGCAGTGGGCAAGCCACCAGCACCAGAGGCCTAGGTGTAGAAAGCCAGTGACTAGACCCCTGAACCCCAGTACAAGCAGTTTGGTAGTGCCCCCTGTATCCCAGGAGCAGAGCTCAACTTTAAAAATGTCAAAAAAATCCAAAAAGAGCAAAAAACTCAAAAAGAGTCCTGACTATAAAAGTTATTATGGCTACAGGGAAGAACAAAACACAAATTCAGAAGAGGGAAGCAATGCCAAAATGCCTATATTCAGAGCCTCAAAGGGGAATATGAATTGGTCTCAAGTCTAAAAACCTTTCTTGAAAGAGCTCAAAAAAGATTTTTAAAATCAAGTAAGAGGGGTAGAAGAAAAATTGGGAAAAGAAATGACGGTTATGCATGAGACAGTCAACAGCTTGGAAAATGAAGGGCAAAAATTGCACGAAGAATACAATTCCTTAAAATATAGAATTGGACAAATAGAAAAGGAGGCACAAAAACTAATTGAAGAAAATAATTCCCTAAAAATTAGAATTGGGCAAGTGGAAATGAATGACTCTGAGACATCAAGAATCAGTCCCACAAAATCAAAAGAAAGAGAAAATAGAAGAAAATGTAAAATACCTCATTGGAAAAACAACTGACCTGGAAAAATAGAACCAGGAGAAATAATTTAAGAATTATTGGGCTGCCATGATAAAAAAAAAGAGCCTGGATAGCATAATTTGAGAAATTATCAAAGAAAAATGCACTAATATCCTAGAACCAGAGGGTAAAATAATAATTGAAATAATCTACCAATCACCTCCTGAAAAAGAGATCCCAAAATGAAAACTCTAAGGACTACTGTAGCCAAATTCTAGAACTATCAGATCAAGGAGAAAATACTGCAAGCAGCTAGAAACAATTCAAATATCAAGGAGCCACAGTCAGAATTACACAGGAACATTTAATGTTCAGAGGACTTGTAATATGGCATTCCAGAAGGCAAAGGAGCTTGGATTACATACGTAGAATTTTTCAGGGGAAAAGATGGACATTCAATGAAATAGGGTATTTTCAAATTATTTTGATGAAAAGACCAGAGCTGAACCAAAAATACGATTTTCAAATACAAGACTCAAGAAAAGCATAAAAAGGCAAATAGGAAAGAAAAAATGTTATTCAATAAAATTGAACTGTTTATATACCTGCATGGGAAGATAGTACTTGTTACTTTTGAGAATTTACATCTATTAGGGCAATTAGAAGGAGCATATATAGACAGAGGTTGTGGGTATAAGTTGACTTTGATGTGATGACATAAAAAATTAATGGGTAAAAAAAGGATTACACTAGAAGAAGATGAAATGGGGAGGAAAAATGGGGTAAATTGCATCACATGAAGAGGCACAAAAAAATCCCTATTAAGTAGAGGAAAAGAAGGGAGGGGGTGAGCATTTTTGAACCTTTCTCTTATCAGATTTGGCTTAAAGAGGATATAACATACACACTTAGTTGTGTATAGAATTTTATCTTACCCCATGGATAAGTAGGAGGGGAAGAAGTAAAGGAAAAGAAAAGGGAGGGGGAGGTTGATAGAAGGAAGGGCAGACTGAGGGAGGTTATGAAACACTGGTAAGGTGGGACAGGTTGAATGAAGAGGCAAAAGTACAAATTGGGAAAATAGGATTGAGGGAAATACATAGTTATTAATAATAACCATGAATGTGAATGGGAAAACTCTCTCAAAAAATGGGCATGGACAGCAGAGTGGATTAAAAACCAGAATCCCACAATATGCTAAGCAGCAAGAGATAGAAAGAGAAATTCCATTTAAAGTAATTGTAGACAATATAAAACATTTGGGAGTCTATTTGCCAAGATGAAGCCAGGAACTAAATGAACATAATGATAAAACACTTTTCACATGAATGAAGTCAGATCTAAACAATTGGAAAAAATATAATTGCTCAGGGATAGGCTAAACTAATATAATGTAAATGACAATTCTAGCTAAATTAATTTACTTAATTCAGTATCATACCAATCAGACTACCAAAATTATTTTATAAAGATAGAGAAAAAAATAAAATTCATCAGAAAGAACAAAAGGTCCAGAATATTAAGGGAATTAATGGAAAGAAATGCAAAGAAAGGTGGTCTAGCCATACCAGATTTTAAATTTTATTATAAAGCAGCAATCAACAAAGCCACTTAGTACCGGCTAAGAAATAGAGTGGTAGGGGTGGCTAGGTGGCATAGTGAATAGAGCACTGTCTCTGGAGTTGGGAGGCCTGAGTTCAAATCCAGCCTCAACACAACACTAGCCGTGTGACCTTGGGCAACTCACTTGACCCCAATTGCCCTGCCTTCCCCCCTCCAAAAAAGCAAAAACCAAAAACAAACAAAACATAATTCTGCAGAACTAAAACCAATGCAACCAAGATTAGAAGGAAAGCAGAAAACTGGGAAACAGTGTTAACAGCAAGTGTCTATGACCTCAAATCTATAGAGACCTGAGTCAAATTTATAAGAATTCAAGACATTCGCCAATTGATAAATAATCAATTTATATGAACAAGAAGTTTCCAAATGAAGAAATTAAAGCTATCTATAGTCATATGAAAAAATTCTCTAAATCGCTGTTGATGAAAGAAATGCAAATTAAAACATCTCTGTGATATCGCCCCACACTTTTCAGATTGGCTAATATGACAGATAAGGAAAATGACAAATACCAGAGGGGATGTGGAAAATTGAGATACTAATGCATTTCCAGTGGAATTGTGAACTAATTCTGGTAAGCATTTTGGAACTATGCCCTCAGGGTATCCAAACTTTGCATGCCCTTTGATCCAGCAATACTGTTACTAGGTCTGTATCCCAAGAAGATCATAAGAAAGGGAAAAGGCCCACATGTACAAAATGTTTATAGCAACATTTTTTTTTGTGATGACAAAGAAGTAGAAATTAAAGGGATGCCCAGGTGAATCACTGAGCAAGTTGTGGTATATGAATGTCATGGCATACTACTGTGCTATAAGAAATGATGAGCAGGTTGATTTAAAAAAAAAAACCTGCAAAGAGTTAACATGAACTGGTTCTGAGTGAATAAGCAGAATGAGCAGAATATAAGAGAAACATTGTGTGATCTTCAACTGTGATAGACTTAGGTTTTGTTAGCAATACAATGATCCAGGACAATTCCAAAAGACTCATGATGGAAAGTGCTATCCATATCAGAGAAAGAACTATGGAGTCTTTATGCAGACCAAAGCATACTATTTTCATTTTTTTTCTTTCTCTTGATTTTCCCCTTTTTTTCTGCTTCTTCTACAACATGATTAATGTGGAAACAGATTTGACATGATTGTAAACATATAACCTATATCAGATTGCTTGCTGTGTTTTGGAGGGCGAGGAGAGGGATAGAGGAAGGAAGATTTGGAACTCAAAATCTTATAAAAATGAATGCTGAAAAATAAATAAATGAATAAATAAATAAATAAAGGCAAAATTTTAGCTGGGACTTGAAGAAAACTAGGGAAGACAGGAGGGAAAGATGAAAAGGAGAACATTACAGGAGTGAGGGACAACCAATAAAAATGCCCAGAGTTGAAGCATGTGTTACTGTATATTTAGAATAGGTGAGGCAGTGTAAGGTCTAAGAAGATTAGAAAGGGGGTCAGTATGAAGGGCTATGATACCTAAATAGAGTTTATATTTGATCCTAAAGGTTTTAGCAGCTATTGGGGTTTATAGAATGGGAAACGACATGGTCAGATTTTCACTTTAGGATGATCTCTCTGACAGGTGGGTAGAATTTGGACTTGAGTGGGAGAGAGAGTTTTGATAGGGAGACCAGCTAGTAACCTATTCCAGTAGACCAGGCTTGAGGAGATGAGGGTCTGGAATATAGTGATAATTGTAATGGAATACTACTGTGCAATAAGAAATGATGAACAGGCAGATTTCAGAAAATTGTGGAAAGACTGGTATAAACTAATGCAAAGTGATGAGCAGAAGGAGGAAAACCATACGCAGTATCAGCGTCATTAAGTGGTGGTCAACTGTGAATGACTCAGCTCTTCTCAGCAACACAATGATCCAACATAAGTACAAAGGACTCAGGAAGGGAAATGCCATCCATATCCAGACAAAGAACTGATGGACTCTGAATGTTGATCAAAGCTTATTTTTTTCACTTACTTTATTTTTTTCTCATGTCTTTTTAATCTGTTTCTTCTTTCACAATTGTGACTAATATGGAAATATTTTAAGCATGATTTTATATATATATATATATATATGTATATATATATATATAATATCAATCTGCCTACAATTTTCAGAAGAGGGGAAGGGAAAAAGGGAGGGAGAAAAATTTGTAACTTAAAATCTTGTAAAAATAAATGCTAAAAATTTGCTTGATGTGTAATTGGGGAAAAATAAAATACTATTAAAAAGAGGAAAAATGCAGTATCAGAGGAGGGAAGGGATCATATGTGAGACATGTTATGAGGGCAAAATCAGTTCTTGTTGGGCTTGGCTGCATGGAGGCACTTGTATATGCATGGGACTAAAAATGGCTGCAGCTGTAATAGCAAGCTTTTTTTTTTTTCAAATTCCATTTCTGTATTCTATTGTAAGTGGATATTTTTATTTAATTAATTAGTTTATTTACTTTTAGTTTACAACATTCAGTTCCACAGTTTGAAATTTTCTCCCCCTCCCTCACCTCTCCCCCTATTTCCCCTTTCCCCACACATGGCGGCATGCAATCAAATATAGGATCTACAAATACCTTCACATTAAACATCAGTCAGTTTGTAAAGAAGGATTATAACTGATGGAATGATCAGTGGGAAAGAGGAAACAAAAGAAAACAATATTAAGAAAGAGAGGAAGCAGTTTGCTTCAATCTGCATTCAGACTCCACAGCTCTTTCTCTGGATGTGGATATCTCTTTCCATCATGAGTCTTTTGGAGTTGTCTTATAACCTTACATTACTGAGAGGAGCCTAGTCTTTCAAAGTTAGTCACCACACATACATTGCATCTGTACTCATGTACAGATTTCTCCTGGTTCTGCTCTTCTCACTCATCATCAGTTTATATAAGTTTCTCCAGGTTATTATGAAGTCCATCTCTTCCTCATTTCTTATAGCCCAGTAGTATTCCATTACATTCATATACCACAATATGTTTAGCCATTCCCCAATTGATGGGCATCCCCTTGATTTACAATTCTTTGCCACCATGAAAAGAGCTGCTATAAATATTTTTGTACATATGGCTTCTCTTCCCACTTCTCTGATCTCTTTGGGATATAACCCTAGAAGTGGTATTGCTGGATCCAATGGTATGCACTTATTTATAGTCCCATGGGCATAGTTCCAGCTTGCTCTCCAGAATGTCTGTATCAGTTAACAACTCCACTGACAATGCATCAGTGTTCCAATTTTTCCACATCCTCTCCAGCATTTATCATTTTCCTGTTTTGTCATCTTAGCCCATCTGGCCGGTGAAATGAGGTACCTCAGAGTAGTTTTGATTTGTATTTCTCTAATCAATAGTGATTAAGAGCATTTCTTCATATGCTTATAGATATCTTTAATTTCATCTTCTGAGAACTGTCTGTCCCTATCCTTTGACCATTTATCAATAGGGGAATGACTTGTATTCTTATAGATTTGACTAATTTCTTTATGTATTTTAGAAATGAGGCCTTTATCAGAGACACTGGTTGTAAAAATTCTTTCCCTATTTTCCAGTAAGTGGATATTTTTAATCCCTGAATAGCAACTTTGCTGACCTGGAAGATTTTGAACCATATATTGCTCTTGGTTTCATTCATTTGATGTATTAAAATCCATTTCTCTATCCTGTTGATCCTTAACCTAATGGACAAACTCTGTAGGGTCATGGTCTTTATTGAACTAGCTCTTCACAGGGTACAACTTAGGTGAGTTCAGGGAGTGATCTCACTGGGAGGTTGTCCTCCAGATGTGACATATTCATTAAAACTCGTGGTCTCCATCAAGCTCTATAACATGTTGCAGAGGTTCACAAATGATATTTTCTGAGACCATACATCTGTAGAGAGGATTGATTGTAAACTTATATATTTCTGAGACCCAGCACTGCACACTTTTTGGACAGTCTTGTCCTCCCTCTAATATCATAATTTTTGGCTAGCTGGAAAAATAAACTTAAGATCTAGGGAAAGATAAGTTGCTTGGGGCCTACCATCTTCCTGTGTAGAATCTGCATGAGTAACATACATTTAAATTCATTGTTACCTTGAATGCCCTCCTTGAAATAATTCAATTCAGTCTGAAGAAACCTTAATACCATTCCTTGTGACACAAAAGAGGACCAGGTGATTCAAAAGTGATATACCCTTGTAGATCAGAGACGATGATCTGGTTTCTACATACTAACTCTTAGCCATTTACCATTCCTCAAATTAGATCAATACTTTTCTGTCTGTCTGTCTGTCTGTCTCTCTCACACACACACACACACACACACACACACAAACACACACCATCAATTCCATAGCCTATATAGGCCTAACTCCCACACATACTTAATGCTTTCATTTGGATGAATGGATCTACTTCCTGAGAACAAAAAACTTTAATTGAAAAACAACAGCTGCAAGCCTAATTGATGCTCTTATATAGTTCTTAAATGTCTTTCTAAACATTTTTCCTTTTGTTCTTTCATTTTCCCTTTTCATATACTTGTCTATATAAAATGCTCATGTTGATAGACTAGTCGTATTAAGATTGTAATGGGAAAGAATCACAGAATGCAAACTGCTTGCCATAGTAATGCTGCCTTGACTAGATTTTCTATGCTGTTTAATGAAGTACCAATTGAGAAAGTTAAGAAGAATATTAGTTCTTGACATTATTAGATTAAACTTGACTTTTAAATTGTCAGATTAATTTTACATTTATAACCATAATATTACATAATGTTTATCACTTAAAATTGGGCACCCCAAAATAAAAATGCTAAGTTTGCCAGCAGTGTCCTTGAGAGTAAAGAAACTATCAGATTTAAAAAGTATAGGAAGTGCAGCACCAGCTGTTGTATAAATAGATACCCTTGCTATGAAATCAAATTTTATCTGGAAAAACAGCCTCTCCAACCTCATTTGCCATTGTTCCCAGTGGTACATTGCCTACTTGATGCACCTGGAAGTTCTGAAGTCATGTTTCAACAACAGCTGGCTGGAATATGAGACACCAAAAGCAGCCCTTCCTGGCATTCACATTTTGGTTAATTTTTGAGAAACATTAGTACCAACAAACAACACCACTGAAAATCTGCAGATAGAACTGTGTGATCTTAATAAATAAAAATTTCTATTTTGTGAAACATTAAGGGGACAAGACGACATAATCATTTTAAGAAACAGATTACAGCAAAACTATTATCTATTTTCTTTTCTTTGCAAATTGAGTAAAGGAGTATTGATTAAAAATGGGCCAATGCAATGCACATATAAAATTACCTTTATTAGCATTAAATGAGGTAGCTATGAATTTATGTCATTTATGCATTTGCTATTAGACTTTTAAGGAAACTAACTTTTAAAAATGTCTAATGTTAATTCCATGCTATATTTCAATAAGAATAATTTAGATTCTTTATCTGTGGACTTAATATGATCTCTAATTGTATAAATTAACTTTGTTATATATTGCAAATAAAAGAACTTGAGCAAAAGAAGGGGAACAGGTAATAAAGGGGAAGAAAGAGGGGGAAAAAACCAAAAACATATTAAGCATATATGTAGAAGAAGCTTATGTTTCCATTTATTTGGAGGTGAAAATTTTAATTCTTCATTAAAAATCTTCATTAAATCTACCAGTTAGTAGAGATGATACCTACTTTATGCTGTATTTGCCTAGCTAATGAAATAATCACTTTCACTAAACAAATAGTAAGGAAGTTCCCTGTTTTCTGGACTTTATTAGCTAGTAAATATTATTATGGATATATGTATAGATGCATGCATACACATGTCCATGAGTGTACACACATATACACATAACTTTTCTGTGCATATGCATATATGTGCACAATGCACTCTTATACATATATGTATGCATACATCACTTATGCAGATACACATACATACACAACATATTTTCATGCTTGCCTGAATAATTTAATGTAATTTTCAAAGTTGATTAGCTTCCAATCAGAAATTATTTTAAGCAATGAAAAAACCAAGCTCACCAAATATAATTTAATGTAATTAGCTCAATTTCCCCTACAGGTCCTTCCAGATAATTGCAGCAAAGTTCAATGAAATTAATACAAAATAAATGCCACTTGGATTATCAATTATTTGCAACATAATGAGCAATCAACATGAAGAGGCAAACCCCTTCCTTCTTTTTTAAACCACTGATGTAAAGTTGGATCAATAGCATACATGAATTTAAAAATAGAATCTGAAAAAGTTGTACATGTAACCCTCAATAAGGATTGAAATATATGCAAACAGTAGAGTTGACTTGTAGAGAATGAGTAGGTTGGGGAGAAGAGAAGGTGGATTCTTTATGTGGGCGTAAATTCTAAATGTCTCTTACGGAAAGAGTATAATGACAGGAGAAGAGCTAGGTGACACAGTGATTAGAGTGCTTGGCCTGAATTTAAAAACTCACCTTACTGAGTTCAGATATAGCCTCAGACACTTATGTGACCCTGGACAAATCACTTAATCCTGTTTACCTCAGGTCCTCATCTGTAAAATGAGCTGGAGAAGGAAACAGCAAACCACTCCAGTATCTTTGATAAGAAAATTCCAAATGAGAGCTTGAAGAGTCAGACACAACTGATAAACAACTAAACAACAAATAATGACACGTAGATCTAGAGTACATTTTTAGTAGAGAAATAGCATTGCAGAGAGTTGGCCAAATAGTATGGAAAACATTAAGCGCTGTCTCTGATTTGAACTATATGACCATACAAGTCATTTAACCTCTGTTTCCCCTGAAAAAGACATTAATAGGCAGTAATGTCAGGAGTGATGGTCTGAGTTTCCATACTGTGATTTCCCCAGAGTAATAATATTATAGATCTGGATTTTTAATAATGGTAATAGAAACAGTGTTTTTTTTTTTTTTGCTTCCTCTGTTCATATGTGGATGTTGTTCTGTCCAAATCATACTAGTGACAACAAAACGCTTTATTGTTTTCATGTTGCTTTTTTTCAAGAGTTTGAAATGTTTTAGGTGAAGAGATATGGATGTTTCCACTTTTTCTAATTGTGAGACATTTTCTATCCAATCTTCTTCCATCTGAGGGGCAATTTCTTCTGTGTCCCTCATAAGCTACTTGAGCACCAAATCTGGACTCCTTCCTCTGTCCTACGTATATGTTACACCATTTACAAATCTTATCTCCTCCACCATTTTTTGTTCTGTCTCACACTTACAAATATCATTTCATGTCTGTGTCTTCTTTAGCAACATGATTAATAGGGAAATATTGTTTTGTGTGATTACACATGCATAATCTATTTACTTACTATCTTAGGAAGGTGGCAAAGGAGGGAGGAAGAGGAAGAATTTGGAGCTCAAAATGTTACAAAAATGAATGTTAAAATTGTTTTTATATGTATTAAAGTATTACTCAGAAAAAGAAAAGAGAAAGGAGAAAAAAATATCATTCCACGAGGGGAATAATGTTTAACTCGTGTAAAATTATGCCATAAGAATAATTTTTTATCCTGTCTTACCTCTGCCCTAATTATAATAATGTATTTCTCCTAAAATCTAGTAATCCTATGATATCACTTTGTTGTGTTTCTTATTGCCCTTCAAAACTAAAAAATTAATGTCTTTTGATGGGATGTAGTTTGAGGAACTAAAATATTTTCTCAGAGATGGTTTTTTGTGGTGACTGGCCCAAGAATAGAGTAAGTTGGAGAGCATGGATCTGGGTCACAGCCTTGGGTGGCAGTCCTGGGGTAAGGAGGAGTACTGATGTGGCAGAGCTTGTGGTGGATGTGGAGAGGGAATCCTCAGACTTCTGATTAATTAAAGAATGCCTGTGGTCACTCACAAAACAAGAGAATAGACAGTGGGAGGAATAAACACTTCCCCTTTGATCATATCTCCTTAGAAGAATTCAAAATTCATAGGTGCTTAGAAGTTGCTCAGACAACAAGCTGTGCAAAACCCCAGAAATTTAGGCCAGAGCACTCTCCACTCGAGCAACAGAGTCTTACTTTGGCAAAGAGCTCAAAAGTCAAGTAATTGGCTGGGAAAATGAGCAAACAGAGGAAAAAATTCAGACTATTGAATTTTTCTTTGGTGACAAAGAAGATGAAAACATAGACCCAGAATAAGACAACAAAGTCAAAACTCCTGTGTCAAAAGCCTCCAAGAAAATATGAATTGGGTACAGGCCATAGAAGAACTTTAAAAGGATATTGAAAATCAAGTAAAAGAAGTAGAGGAAAAGTTGGGGAGAGAAATGGGAGTGATATAAGAAAATCATGAAAAATTAGTCAGTTTGCTAAAGGAGACCCCCAAAATACTGAAGAAAATAACACCTTAAAAATAGACTAACTCAAATGGGAAAAGAGACTCAAAGAGTCAATGAGGAGAATGCCTTAAAAAGCAGAATTGTCCAAGTGGAAAAGGAGGTCCATAAGGTTACTGAAGAAAATAATTCCTTAAAAAATAGAATGGAACAAATGGAAGCTAATGACTTTCTGAGAAATCAAGATATTATAAAACAGATCCAGAAGAATGAAAAAGTAGAAGACAATGTGAAATATCTCATTGGAAATGCAACTGACTTGGAAAATAAATCCGGGAGAGATAATTGAAAAATTATGGACTTCCTGAAAGCTGTGATAAAAAAAAGCCTAGACATCATCTTTTAAGAAATTAACAATGAAAACTGCCCTGATAGTCCAAAATCACAGGGCAAAATAGAAATTGAAAGAATTCATTGATTGCCTCTTGAAAAAGATCCCCAAAAGAAAACTCCTAGGAATATTATACCCAAATTCTGGAGTTTCCAGGTCAAGGAGAAAAAATTACAAGCAGTTAGGAAGAAACAATTTGAGTATTGTGGAAACACAATCAGGATAACACAAGTTTAAGCTTCTACTTAAGAGATCACAGTGTGAGATGTTGGTCTCTATCTTGTTTGTAAGTCCTATTATTTTCCAGTTTTCCTAGCAGTTTTTGTCAAATAGTGAGTTCTTATCTCAAAAGCTGGGTGTTTTGGGTTTATCAAACACTAGGTTAGTATGTTCATTGACTATTGTGTCTTGTGTACATAATCTATTTCACTGACCCACCACTCTATTTCTTTGCCGATATGAGATAATTTTGATGATTACTGCCTTAT
Organism: Petaurus breviceps papuanus; assembly: GCF_028583685.1. Classification (NCBI taxonomy): domain Eukaryota; kingdom Metazoa; phylum Chordata; class Mammalia; order Diprotodontia; family Petauridae; genus Petaurus; species Petaurus breviceps. Next base: position 7,569,233 of record NW_027187372.1, read on the forward strand.
AATATAATTTGAGAGCTGGTATTGCTAGGCTACTTTCCTTTAGACTTTTTTCACTAGTTCCCTTGATATTCTTGACCTTTTACTCTTCTAGATGAACTTTGTTGTTATATCTCTTTTCACTTGTTTATGCTTTTCTTTGGTCTTTATATTGGAGGTCAAAGTTTTGATTTAGTTCCAGTTTTCTCCTTATGAAAGCTTGAAATCCTCCTATTTCATTGAATGACCATTCCCCCCCAAAATGCACCATGGTCAGTTTTTCCTGGGTGAGTCTTGGATTGTAGACCTCCTCTTTTGCCTTATGGAATAGCATATTCCATGATGTCCAGTCCTTTAATGTTGGAACTGCCAAGTCATGTGTAATTCTGGTTGTCACTCCTCAATATTTGAGTTGTTTCTTTCTGACAACTTGCAGTATTTTTTCCTTGACATGGTAGTTTTGAAATTTGGCCCTGGAGTTTTATTTTGTGATCTTTCCTGAGGTAATTGGTGGATTCTTTCAAAGCTCATTCTACCCTCTGATTCCAGGACATCAGGGCAGTTTTCTTGATAATTTCTTGAAAGATGGTGTTCAGGTCTTCCTTTTGATTATGTATTTCAGTTAGTACATTGATTCTGATGTTATTGCTTTTGGATCTGTTTTCCAGGTCAGTTGTTTTTCCCATGGGGTATTTTACATTTTCTTCCATTTTTTCATTCTTTTGAATTTGTTTGATTCTTAATGTTTCTCAAAGTCGTTAGTTTCTACTTGCCCACTTCTAGCTTTTAAGGTGTTATTTTCCTCAATTACCTTTTGTATTTTCTTTTCCATTTGGCCAGTTCTACTTTTTAAGCAGTTTTTCAAACTGTTGACTCTTCTCTCACTCCTCATAATTCTCTTGAATCACTCTTTTTTCACATTTCTTGTTTTCCCTTTCATATGATTTTTAAGATCCTTTTTGAGCTCTTCCAAGTTCTTTCTCTCCCTGAAAACATTTTCCATTTTTCTTTGGGGTTTTTCAATTAGGTATTTTGACATTGTTCTCTTCTTCTTAGTTTGTGCCTTGGTGTTCCCTGTCACCAAAAGAACTTTGTGTTTTCAATTCTTTTTTTGCTCCCTTTTTTTTCTTTTAAATTTGTGCTTTGCTCCCAGAGTATAAGGTGCACTGTCTCAGCTTTCCTGTGCTGGGGACTACAGGTTCTGGCTCTTTCCCTGGTGCCACACTGATGTTGCCCTGAGGCCTTCAGGGGATCCTAGTATCTGGTGCTGTGCTAAGGAGGTAGAGTGATGGGTGACTGGCACTGCTGGAGGCCAGAAGGTTCTGGCAGCTTACCTGATGTTGTGCTGGGGTCCTAGTGGAGGTGTCTGGCATGTGCTGAAACTGGTGGAGTGTTTCTGTGTTTCCCTGGGGCTACACTGAAGTAGGTGGTATTCTGGTGATTGGAGGTTACCTGTTTGCCTAGGGGTACACTAAAGCAAGTGGTAGTTCTCTGAGCTGAAGTCTGCTGGTTACCTTAGTTAAGCTAAAGCACATGGAGTTTGCCTGTTCCACCACACTGGGGCTCAGGATCTCCCACTGGTTTGCTGAAGTGGATTATTGCTGGCTTGCTGGGGTGCATCCTGTCCTAGATGGCACTCACCTTTTATTAAAGTAATATGGAACTTTCCTGCTGATTTTCTAAGTTTCTTGGGCTAAAAGATTATTTCACTCCATCTTTTTGCTGGTGTTGCTGTTCCAGTATTTGTTTATGGTTGTTCAGAGATGAATATTGAAGAGTTACAGTGATTTACTAGCTTCATTGTTTTGAATTTCAATTTCTACTGTTAAATTTTAAAATAAATACATTATTTTATTTTTTTCAAGCTTTGTTCTCCCTGTAATTGAAATTCTAATAGTTAAGAAGTGGAAATGGACACTGATGGTGATTATTAGCAAACAATTTGGCTGCTTTTTGTTTTTGTGTGTTTGGAATACTTAGACAATCAAGTCAATTAAAGCAGCTGTATGTAAACACAACTTTAAATAGTTTTTATTGTGACCCATGTTACTGATTTACAAATTGGACTTGATGATCTTTTAAGAAATCTTTGCCAGAAACCTCCCTTGAAATCTCCACCTATTCTAATTGGCTTGGTGTCTGATGGCATTATCATGATGAAAATAAATTGATACACTGCAAAATGCCCAGCAGAATCATTCATATTCAACAGAAGCTCAATACTAATCCTGAGAAAGGAGTGGAAGATTAGTCAGATACTCCCCTGGGAAAAATATGTAATTATTCTGACTACTGAATTTCATAGCAACTCCCCTCCTTATCCCTGGATGATTGCTGAAAGTACTGCCAATGAAGCTGGCTACAGAATTTCTTAGTGGAGTTCCCTTCCCCCACCAAGTCCTTCTTTTAGATGAGGCATAGAAATCTCATGAGTTCTAGGGAATCAAAATCCTAACATACCTAGGGAAGTTGGATCACAGTGCTCAACTTTATGAAGTATGCATTTTGAGTCAAATTATCAACTGTCACAAAATCAGCTACATAATTCATTTTTTTCAGAAATTGCATTCTGCTCAAATAGTGGTAGAAAATATTTCAGTAATATAAAATAAATGTCAAGAAAATTTAAAAAGAGAATAGAAGCTATCCCATTTGAATAGAAAGATGAATAAGAGCTTTATGAGACCAATATAATCAAATAGAAACAATTGATAGCAGAGCCTTTCCTTAATCCTGAAAGAACTCATAGAGTTAATTTAGTCTGGGGTAGGGAACATGTGGCTTTCTATGTGACTGGGTGCAGCCTTTTGACTGAGTCCAAGTTTTACAGAACACATTCTTTTATAAAGGAGATTTGTTTTGTGAAGTTTGGATTCAGTCAAAGGGCCACACAGGAGGACCTATAGGGCCACATGTGGCCTCTAGGCTGCAGGTTCCCAACCCCCGATATGGTCCAATCTCCTAATTTGTTCATATAGAAAATGAGATAAAGAGTGATTGGGTTGCTAAAAGTCACATAGCTAGTTAATTGCAAGCTAATGTAATGTTTGCAATGCATTCTCAAAAATATCACATGTTTTTGTCCTTATTTCTTAAAATATCTTTTGTTTACATATTACTTTCAGTTTCAAATACTTTTTTTTCCCTTTCTTGACCTTGGGAACTATGCCTTAGTTAAAAAAGAAAAGAAAAGAAATAATGAAAAGCCAGATGATAAAAAGCAGCAAATCCAACAGCTGTCTGCTAGCATATGCAGTATTTAATACCCATAGTCCCTCATCTCTACAAAGAAAGGAAGCAGATGAATTTTCTTCTTCAGAACCAAACTCCAGCCTTTATAGTCATTGTAATTTCACTGTATTTGGTTTCTTTGTCTATTTTTTTGGTTGTTCTTCCCATCTATACTACAAAAGTTGTTGTGTGTAGTGTTCTGATTACATTTGTTTTACTCTACATTAATTCATATGTATTCACATGTTCCCTCAATTTTTCACGTTATTTTTTCATAAAGCAAAAAATCAAACATCTGTCATTTCTTATAGCACAGTAATAGTCTATCACTTTCAAGTACCTACACTTGTACATCCATTCCTTAATCATCAGGATCTAGTTTGTTTGCTATCACATTAAGTTCTGCTAAGAATATTTTGCTATATTTCATTCTGTTTTTGGCCTTCCTAGTGTGTTGTAAGGGTTATGGGATTTAAAGATCTTCCATGCCCCATTGGACATGCTGACGTAGCAGGAAGGGGCGGAGCAAGAGAAAGCGAAAGCCAGAGAAAGCGAAAGCCAGAGAAAGCGAAAGCCAGAAAAAGCGAAAGCCAAGCTAGCGTTCCTGCGGTGGCTGGTGGTGGTGGCAATGGCAGCGGCAGCAGCAGAGGCAGCGGCAGCGCGAAGCCCTTTTTGAGTTAGGACTGCTAAGGACTCCTGCTGAGGACTGCCAGGGGCCGGAGCTGCTGGGAGCGCGCTTCCAGGACGCTGGGTGGTTGCTGTGTGTGGGGAGAGGAGGACCTTTGCCTGAGGTAGCCTGTTCTGATTTAAAGGCTTGAAAATGTGGGTGCTTTCTACTTTATCTACCTGTGCCAATATCATAACTACTCTGATGGCTTTCACTTTCTGGTTTTGGGACTCAGTCTTTTGGTATCTTAATAAATTTTCTAGTTTATTTCCCCATATGGCAAGCATGACGTATTTTGTAATGGATAATTATATCAGCATATTTGTAATCTCCATAGGCATTGTGAATATGGCATTGCTGATACATTTGGCAACCAGGATGGGATCACAAAATGTCAGGCCTCTATTTGGAAGCAGTGGGGCTTTAGAGGGAGAAATGGCTATTCCAGGTTGGGAGGATTTGCCTTATTCCTCTCTAGCCAGAGAATGGGCTAAAAGCACAGGGCCCTGTGAAAACTGGGAACCAAGGCTAAAAGAGGGAGAACCTGGAGATTTGGAAAGATGTTTGAAAGCAATACCCATAGAACCAGGCAAAGAACTGGCAGGAGTGTGCAGGAGAGGCTGGGTGATGCTAACAAGTTATCGCCTTATGTGTAAAAGTAGGGATAAGCTGCTGAAGGAAAGAGCTCGGATGGCTAGGGAGTCAGCTGGTTTGCCTGAGGATTCTTCTGTGTCACAGCACTCAGAAGAGCAAACTGGAGGGACTCAAGTGGTCCAGGAGCAAGCTACTGTTCATGTAGCTAAAAGGAAGCAAAAAACTAGCAGAACGAATGTGCATGCAGCTTTTGTACAGGCTGGGCAGAGTTGCCCTGACAGCTTCCAGGAGAATGTGTGTGAGGAGAATGGAACAAGGTTAGATGAGGAGTCTCCTAATGTAGAAGCTCTCCCCATACGAAGAAGAAGGCAGGAGAACCACCGAGGCAAAACAGAGTCCAGGGGGATAATTGAGGATTTCACTCAACAGGAGATCACTGACATATTGAGTAGATTTACCCAAAGAATGGGGGAGTCTTTAGTGTCTTGGATAGTAAGAATCACTGATGAAGGCGCCGGAGGAATAACATTGGACAATGAGGACTGTTTAAAATTCATAAATATCAGTCAGAATCCTTTTGTACACCAGGCTTTTAGGGATCACCATATGCAAGGAGGAAATAACAAAACTAATCTTCTAGCTTTAGCTGCAGAAGGATGCAAAAAGCAATATCCGACTGAATCTATGTGGCCTAGGGGAGACAGACCCTGGTACTCACTTAGAGACTGTATGAGAAAGCTAAAGGAGGAGGTAATGAAAACTGCTATCCTGATTGGAGATGCAAATGCATATTATGATACCCCCTAGGAGTTCCTCATAGAAATATCATAGTGAAGACGGCTCCTCCTGCATATAAGCACCTAATTCTGACTCTTTTAATTGGAGAAATAGGGCACCCTCTTTCAGAGGTGCTGGATAAGATTTCACAATTAAGCGATTTAGGGGAATGGGAAAAAGACAAATTGCCTCGAGCGAGAAGAGTAAACAGCCAGAGGATTCAGAGACAAAATAGACCCACAAGAAGGGAACTGTTTACTGCTCTATTAAGAGCTGGGGTGGACTTTAGAAGAATAGATGGTATTCCAACTGAAGAGCTACATAAGCTGTACCAAGAAAAGGTACTTAGCATTAGAATGAACAGGGAAGCAGGAACCACCCCTGCAGGTATTTCTGAATCTGAATCTTTGTATCCAAGTTTGCCCCACCTTCAGGGGGAATAGGAAATAGGCCAAGCCCCAGCCCAGATAAAAGAAATATGCAGAAGAGATTGCAGACCCCATATTGGTTTAACAATATATTGGAAGAATGGATCAACTACTGTGACTAGGGTACTGATTGATACTGGGGCTGAGGCCACACTTATCTATGGAAACCCTGATAAGTTTAAACATGGAACTCCTATTACCATCACAGGTCTAGGAGGTGCTGAAATATCAGCCAGACAGGTTAAAATAACAATGAAAATTGGGCAGTTACCTAAGAAGGAATATACTGTGGTTGTTGTACCCATTCCTGAATACATCATTGCAATAGATGTATTGAGAGGCATGACTCTGAATTTACCTGAAGGAAGATACCAATTTGCTGTGAGGAAGATAGGAATTAATATAGTTTTAGTGGGAAAATTAAAAATGGACCCAATCACTTTACCTGAACCTTCTGAAGTAATTACTTTAAAATAGTATCGTGTGCCAGGTGGGCAAGATGAAATTACCACTACTATAAAGAAATATGTTGAAGCAGGAGTGTTAGTCTCTACAACCACAAGATTTTGGGGCCCCATTTGTTCGGGGTGGGGGGAATGATGGGGAGCTTGTGCTCAAGCCCCACCCTAAAATATGGTTTTCTGTGTTTATTGTGTGCTATTCTTGTTATATTGTTGTGAAATTTTGTTGACACCAGTTATTCCTACTGTATTTTTGCCAAGTAAGGGACATGAAAGATCTTGGGGCCAAATGTAAGGGTTATGGGATTTAAAGATCTTCCATGCCCCATTGGACGTGCTGACGTAGCAGGAAGGGGCAGAGCAAGAGAAAGTGAAAGCCAGAGAAAGCGAAAGCCAGAAAAAGCGAAAGCCAAGCTAGCATTCCTGCGGTGGCTGGCTGTGGTGGCAATGGCGGGGGCAGCAGCAGAGGCAGCGGCAGCACGAAGCCCTTTTTGAGTTAGGACTGCTAAGGACTTTCTGCTAAGGACTCCTGCTGAGGACTGCCAGGGGCCGGAGCTGCTGGGAGCACGCTTCCAGGACGCTGGGTGGTTGCTGTGTGTGGGGAGAGGAGGACCTTTGCCTGAGGTAGCCTGTTCTGTTTTAAAGGCTTGAAAATGTGGGTGCTTTCTACTTTATCTACCTGTGCCAATATCATAACTACTCTGATGGCTTTCACTTTCTGGTTTTGGGACTCAGTCTTTTGGTATCTTAATAAATTTTCTAGTTTATTTCCCCATATGGCAAGCATGATGTATTTTGTAATGGATAATTATATCAGCATATTTGTAATCTCCATAGGAATTGTGAATATGGCATTGCTGATACATGTGTATACCTAGTAGTGAGCTTTTTGGGTCAGAGGAAATAAACATTACTCATTTTTTAAAGCATAATTCCAAATTGTTTTCCAGAATGGTTAGATCAGTTCACACCCAAAGAAGACCATATCTGAGTGTATGTCTTTCCACAATCTCTAAAACATTAACTATTACTACCATTTGTTATCTTTGACCTTTAGCTCAGTGTGAGAAGAAACATCAAGTTGTTTTGATTTAAATTTCTCTATATCATTAGTAAATTGGAACGATCTTTTTTGTGGTTGTTGAATCAGCCCTGAGGCATTTAAGGTTTAGAATTGGCTCAAATGAGATGAGTTTGAGGCTACAAATATGCTGATATCTTTACTAAGGCCATAGGAACTTTGTCCATTAAGCTTACATATTGAAAATTGAATACAGTGGCAGCAAGTTGAATACAATGAAAATGTTCTAAGAAGAAAAAAAAAGTTGAATACAGTGACAGCAAGCCATGGTTGCCCATTCCATTCTTAGTTACACCCTTAGACTGATGGCAGCAGCCCATATTTAAATGAGGGCCATGCCAAGTCAGGAAAATAATGATGCTTTCTCTACTAATTTTATTCAACAAGACTGGCTTCTACTTCAGCCCATGCGTTATTTGGATGATTGTCAAAATTTGGTGTTGTGGGTCAGAATATTAGTGGAAGTGAACTGGTTTGACTTAACCCCCACAGTTACAAACCAACTAGCACTTTGGTGAACCAAAACAATTTAAAACAAAACTAGGGAAAAGTGACTACTTACCCATGCAGTATTAATTCTTGTTATTATATAGTTTCTGTTAGTTACATATATATTTCAGGTAGTAAATCCTTATCAGATATATTTGATGGAAAGACTTACTTTTAACCTTACAAATATACCTCTCCCTCAAATTTCCTATCTACAAACTGGCCCTGAAAATTACCATTTCTTCTTACCTATCTTCAAAAACTTTTCACTCGCTCTATCCATTGCTGTTAGCTATCATTCTATATTTCTCTTCCCTTTTATGGATAAACTTCTTGAGAAGGCTTCAGTAGGTGCCTCTACATTCTTTTCTGTCATTCTCTTCTTAACTGTTTGCAGCCTAGATTCCTACCTAATCATTCAACCAAAATTTCTCTTTCCAAAGTTACAAATGATCTCTTAATTGCTACATCCAATGGCCTTTACTCAACCTTTACTCTTACTTTCTCCGCAGGCTTTGACAATTCTTAGATACTTTCTTCTCCTCCATAATGTCTTCATCTACTCCCTGTATGGACAGCCATGGATATCCCTAAAGGTTTTTTGTCTTTGTTCTTTGTCTTTGACCTTCTTCTCTTCTCCTTCTATATTCAATTTTCATTTGATAATCTTATCAACTCACATGGTCTCAGTTATCATTTCTAAGCAAACTTTCAGAATGTATTTGTCCAGCCCTTACTTTTCTCCAGATCTCCAGTCTTGCATCTCCAGCTACTTATTGGATGTTTTGAACTAATGTCCTACAACATCTCAAACTGAACTCTTCCAAAGGTGTATCAATGATCTTTTCTCTAAAACCTTCCTCTCTTTTAAATTTCCCTATTACTATTGATAGTGTCAGCATCTTCCTAGTCATCTAGGCTCACCATGTTATCTTAGATATTATCCTAGACCCATAATTCTGCCTTCTGCCCACCCTTAGCCCTCCAATCTATCTGTTGCCAAGGCCTGGCATTTCTCCATTCATAACACTTCTCATACATGCCCCCTGCTCTTATCTGACATTGCTGCTATCATAAGACAACTCTTTGTTGCAACATCCTTCTGGTTGATTTCTCTGACTTAAGTATCTCTTCAGTCCAACCTGTCCTCCACTCAGCTATAAAACTGTTTTCCCCAAAATGCAAGTCTGTCCATATCATACCTTCTATTCAATAAATTTCATTGGTTTCAGTGTCTCAAGGATTAAATAAAAAAAATGCGCTGTTAGCTTTTGAAGCTTTTTGTTATCTTGGAGACTTCATTTCCTTTTACTCTTCTTATCCTTTATACCTTTCCTTGTATATAGTAACCTGTGATCTGATTACACTGACCTTGCTTTTCTTTGTATAGAACATCCTGTCTCCTGTGAGCATTTTCATTGGCTGGCCCCCATGCCTAGAATACTCTCCTTTCTAATGCATGTTTCATAACTTCCCTGTCTTTCTTTAAATCTCAGTAAAATTCCACTTTCTGCAAGAAGCCCCTTGGAATCCTCCTTATTCATTGATGTTACACTCAATTCACTTTAATAAATATTTACTAAATGCCTACTGTGTGGCAGGCAGTATGTTAGCTAATCACTTGAAATGCAAAAAAAAGAGGCAAAAGACAATGCAAGGAGCTTACAATCTAATGTTCAATTTATCCTGTATATAGATTGTTTGTACATAGTTGTTCATATACTGTCTCCTTTTTAGCTTGTAGGCTCCTTGAAAGCATTTACCAAGTTTTCTCCTTCTTTGTATTCCCTGTACTTATGACAGTGCTTTACAAATAGTAGGCACTCAAATGCTAGTTGTCTGATTGACTAGAATCAATTCTTTTGATTATTAGAAAGTATCATAAAAGCATCTAAGTTCACTAATATTAAATCCATGTATTTCAATAACAAATGCTATAGCTCACATCATCTTGGTGTGGCAGACATCTTGCTAATCTTCCTATTTATAATGGATTTTGGATATAATTTCATGATAAAAATAGCCCCAAGAAATATAGCCAAATAAAATTAATACTTGTCATTCTTATAAATTTTATTAACTATAATATTAAAATTCTTTTAAAAGGATTTCTTCTTTTCTTCTGTTACTGCTGCTCCTACTGCTTCTATGTATGTGGTTTGAAAAAAAAATTATAAACAGATTCTTATTTTTTTCACTGAGTATTCTAATAATATTATTTGTTAATTCCTGCCTTGTGCAGACCATATGCATTCTATTGAAGCTGAGCTAGGAGCAAGCAAGGATCTTGCTTAGAAAAACATCAAACTGGAGGCAGAGCCAAGATGGCAGAGTAAAAGCAGGAATTTCCCCAAGCCCACACCCCAACCACCTCCAATACCTGTAAAAAATGACTCTAAACAATTAGAGCTACAGAACCCACAAAATGACAGAGTGAAATACATGTCCAACTGAAGTTATCCTGGCAAGCAGAAAGGAAAGGTCGCACTGGGCTGGGAGAGGATTGTAGCCTCCTGTGGGTCGTGTTGGCATGCACTAGCAACACAGACCTGTCAGAGCAGACCTCAGGAGACTGAATCACTGGTAGTTATGGTGGTTTCCAGACTTCTCAACCCATAAATGCCAAAGAGAAAGTAAAAGGTAAGTGGGGAAACTCTGCTGGAACTGAATGACAGAAGAATGAGGTCCGGCCCCTGTCCCTGAGGGGCAGAGGTGGTGGCGACTGCAGCCACTGCAGCAATGGTGGCAGTGGCTGCTTCCAGGGCTCCACACCCACAGATAGTGGGAGGACCAAATGGCTGACCAGAGGGCAATTGCAGGAATCTCTTTGCAGGTGCTGAGGCAGGATTCTCTTGCTTTCCTCTGCTTGGATCTGAGTCTCAGGCTTGGTTGTTGGTCCTGGGGTGAGAAGGAGCTCTGGCTTGGCAGAGCTTTTGCTGGCTGTGGAGAGGCAGTCCTCCATCCAGTTCTGAGGCAGGTGCTTAGAAGAGGCTCTGATAGCTGTTGCTCAAAAACCCAGAAATTTGGGACACAGCACTGTCTACTTTGGAAGCAGCTCTACTGTGGCAAAGAGTTCTTAACCTAGGGTCTAATAATTGTTTGAATTTTTTTTTTAGAATTGTATTTCAAGAACTGTATTTTGATATAATTGATTTTTAAAAATATTATGCATTCTATTTTTTGCATTAAAATGTTATTCTGATGATCAGTTCATAGATTTCAGTAGACAGTCTGAGGGTTCCATGGGACATATAAAAGACCTCTACTTTCCCTGCCCAATGGAGAAAGCAAGAAAACAAAAATTTTCTGTTACAAACATGTTTAGGAAAATTAATCCCTGTATTTTCCATGTTCAAAAATGTGTATAAATATATGTTATAAATTCAATACCTGTTTAATAGGAGGCAAGTACCCTGTTATGAGTCCTCTGGAATCCTGGTTGATCCCTATGTAGATAAGTGTTCTCAGATTAGATTAAAGACTTAGATTGTCTTTACAAAATTGTTGTTATATAAATTGATCTCTGGGTTCTCTGCATCAGTTCTCATAAGTCTTTCGAGGTTTCTCTGAAACTATTGCCTTCATCATTTCTCATAGTACAATAGTATTTTAACACATTTATATATCACAATTTGTTCAATCATTCTCCAGTTGATGGACACCCACTCAATTTATATTTTTACTACCACAAAAGACCTGTTTGTCATAGATATTTTTGTACAATCAGATCCTATTCTCTTTTCCTTTGATTGTTCTGGAGTACTGATCAAATAGTTAAAAAGCTGTGTCAAAGGGTATACTAAGTTTGGTATCTTCTACTGCATAATTTGAAATTGTTTTCCTTAATGACTGGACCAATTCATAGCTCCACCAACAATACATTAATCTACCTGTTTTTCCATAGCCTCTCCAGTATTTGTCATTTTCCTTTGTTTTATCTTTGCCAATCTGATGGATATGAGGTGGTTACTTAAGAGTTGTTTGAATTTTCATTTATCTAATTATTAGTAATTAACATCTAGGTGGCACAGTGGATAGAGTGCCAGGCATGGAATCAGGAAGACATCTTCCTGAGTTCAAATCTTGCCTTGGATAGTTACTAGCGAAATGACCCTGGGCAAGTCACTTAACCCTGTTTGTCGCAGTTACTCATCTGTAAAATGAGCTGGAGAAACAACAAACCACTCCAGGTTTTTGGGTAGGGCCAAGGAAACCCCAAATAAGGTCAAGAAGAGCTGGACACAACTGAAAAACAGCTGAACAAATCATTAGTAATTTAGAGCATTTAAAAAATATAGCTATTGATACTTTGGATTTCTTCTCTGAAAATTGCTTATTCATATCTTTTAATTATCTACAAGGCAATGACTCTTACTTTTACTATTGAATCATGTACTTGATACCTCTTCTCCTCTCCCTCAATATTAAGCTTAAATATGCCTTCTTTCAACTTCTACTTATTGCTACTAATTTTGGTCTCTGGGTCTAAATAGGACAAATCTAATTCCTATTCCACATGAGAGACCTTCATCGCTCTATTATATTAATAAGAAATTTGTGATCCATCCTTCTTCCTCTTCCTCTTGTTAAGACCTCACTCCTGAAGAGGCCAGGAAGTCTCCCAAGGGCATGACCAAGTAATGTCAAAATCACTACTAGCCTTCAATGTATCTGCTCATTAACTAGTTTGGGATTGGCCCTACCCAAAATGGAACCTAGGCTTTGGTTTACTCTGTAAACAGGACCCAGTTTGAGTTAGGATCCTCCCCAGGAAGTGTGAACCTTTTCCTTCCTTTCTTTATTAATGTTGTGACCTGATCTATAAAGGGGAGGACAAGCCAGTGAAAACCTGATTGAGATCACTTATGTTTTTCTGGTTAACATTGTTAGCAACTCCTATTCCTTAGGAGTCAGAGAAGGACCTGATTGATCACATCTGAGGGCCAACCCTGCTTTCCTGGTCCCAAAGATGGGAGGGAGCTGAGAACTCAATTTACCTCATTAAAATATTCACCCATCAGGATTGCCAGGAGATTTTCCAATGATATACTGTCAGGACAATCAGCAGGGTAACATACCTAGGTATAAAAGACAGATATCAGTCTTCCCTCTGGGTATTTGGCACAAATGGAAGTATGCCATTGACCTGTCCTGTATTAATAGATTGCATGCCCTACCAATAAATAACATTATGTTCTGAGAAATGGCCTCATATTACTTATTGCTTACATTTCCCCTGCAAATATGTGAGCCTTTTCCAGGCATAATATTCTAAGTATTTTCAAATGATACTCCTATATCATGGATTATGGACAGGTCACCATTTTGGTTACCATCCTCTGAATTTTCTCAGGTTTATCAATATCCATCCTTAAATGTAGTAATCTGAATGAAATACAATACATCCAAAAATAGTCTGAGCAAAGGAGTACAGGGACACAATTACATCTTAATTCCTGAAAACTGGTAGTCTTAGAAGACTCCTGGTTGACAGCAGTTTGTTTATGTTAGCTAGAAAACTTGCTAGAATTTTGTTATATGTCAGGTTAGTCTTTTTGTCCCCTTTACTAGTACATCTTGATAGAATGAGTCACCATACATTTAAGAACAAACGTATGCATTTTTACTCTATATCCTAAATAGCTCATTTAGTTTAGCTTTAAATTTATGAACTTAATAATATGTGTAACATTACATTGTCAATTATGTTTGAGAAAGAAAAAAATTGTAATTATAGCCAGAATGATATCTGGTTTAAAAAGGATGAATCTTGACCTACTTAGCAAGGGCAATAAATAGTACTTTATCCCATCATTACTAATATAAAGTGTCCATAACTACACTACACTTAATTTGACAGCTTATGAAGAGCCTATCAGGTTTTTACCCTGTCTACCAGCTTGTAGCATTTTTATATTACCTCAAATTTGCTGCATTTTTTACACAAATGACTCTATAATTGCTGCATAAATTAACATTTTAAGCTCAGCATTCAATTCAAATAGCTTCTAAACACCATTTATATTCAGGATGACATCTAATACACACCGCAAACAACAAAATATTGCTTGAAGCTACAAAAATTGCCCATCCATTTATTGATATAAATTCATCTTCTCTCCAGAAATCAGAAAATCATCAATGTTTAATCCTGGTTCTTCTTGAAGATATTACTGAGTTTATACAATAGATGTATGTTCTAAAGGATATTGTCATCAAAAACATTGATTGGAGGGGAGCCAGCTCCCTTTCTCATTTCATTAACTTCTTTAGTTCAATCCTTTCATCATTGAAAGCTTTTGGCTCTTTGAAGAGAAGCTAGATTACAGTAATTAGTTGGTGGTAATGCATTTCACTTATGAAAGTAAGCCACATTGGCATCAATCTGAATCAAAATGGTAGGTCAGATTCTGCTCTGATGACTCTCCTTTCCAAAATAAATGCCACATTAGCCCAGAAAAAAACCTTACCACATTTTATTCAGATAAGCATCAAGGCTCAGCTGAGAGCCCATTTATTTACTTATTTTTAGTGTAAAAAGTTCAAGGATCTAGAGATCAGAAACACATTTAGATTCTGTTAATTTATTTTTTTTAATCTTTCTTTAAAGCAATTGGGGTTAAGTAACTTGCTCAAGGTTACACGGGCAGTTATTTCTGGGTGTGGTGCTAAGTATCTGAGCCTGGATTCAATTCCCAGGTCATCCCAACACTGGGGCCGTGATTTTACTTGCTGAGCCACCTGGCCGCCCCTAGATTCTGTTAATTTAAAAACATAAGAATTTCAGTTCCCTCAAGTTTTCAGTGCTAAGATATCTTATAACTTGCTTCAAAAGTAAGCTACTTCTTGCTGAGGTGAACAGGGTCTATATAGGATCTACTATATTTTAGTAGTTGTAGTATGCAGTTTCTTTCAAAGGAAGAATCAATCAATTAAGCAATTTCCAATGAATTTTTAAAGTAGCTTCTATGTGCAAGGAAGTGGGGAGGCAGAGACAAAACTGAAACAAATCATAGTCTTTTATGATGCAGTGATTAAGTGCTGGTTGTTGACTAATGCCCTGGGTATTTCATCACTTGCCCAAACTCTTACAATTAAGAAATATCATGGGTGGGATTTTAACCCGTCTTCCTGACTTTCATTCCAACATTTTATTACTTACCTCACATTGTATCTAAAAGGTGATAATGAAATAGCAGAATATTCTTTTTAAGATATCCTGATGGCTAACTCAGTATTTTTATATTATTCTTTGCATTAGTCTTATGTCAAGAGGTCATTTTTAAAAAATTGGTTTTATTTAAACTCTAATATTGGGAGAATGATTTTCCCTGGAAGAGGCAATAGTCAATCAGTAGGTTAAAAATATTCCAAGTTCCCTGAGAATGATTGTAGATATTTGTAACAATAATGCAATATTCACAATGTCCACGGTGACTATAAATATGCTGGTGTAGTTGTGAATCACAAAATGTAACAGGCTCTCGACATGGAGGACAGAGTCAAAGAATTTATTCAAATACCAAAAAGCCAAGTCCCAAAATCAGAAAGTCAAAGTCATTACAGTAGCCACAAAGTTGGTGCATATAGTTAAGGCAGTGAACACCCACATTCCCAAGCCTTCAAAACAAAACAAACTCCCTCAGGCAAAGATCCTTATCTCCTCACTCATGGTAGCTTCTCAGTCTCCACCCTGCACACTCCCAGCAGTTCCTGCTCCTGGCAGTTCTCATTTCTGGCAGTTCTCATCAGAAGTCCTCAGCAGAAGTTCTGGCTGGCTCTCAGAAGTTCTGCCACCACAAGTTCTGTTATCAAAATCTCTTCCTTCTCTGGCCTGAGCCTCTCCTTATATATGGTATTAACTCCTCCTTGCCCCACCCCTTCCTGCTACTTCAGCAAGTACATCCCACTGTGGGATTCACAACTTCTGGGTCTTAATACTTGACACAATTATGTACTTGAAACTAAGTGCTAAATATCCGTTAGCTTGCCAATACCAGGGGCATGGAAGATCTTCAAATCCCATTACCATTACAATATTGTATGATTTAACTAAAGGGAAAAGACCCATACAATCCAAATGATGATTGCCTATGTCGAGGGTGGAAAGATCAAGTAGAGTGTTCCTGAAAAGCACACTCTATGATTTGTCTATGAAATGATGATCATTCATCATTGGAAGGGAGGGAAACGTCTTGGTGAAATCGAACATACAAAAGTTAGAGGTGAAAAGATAAAGAAGAGAAACTAGATGTGAGGGACTGTTTAAAGGTACATTTGGCTTGGAAATTTTGAATAAGATGACCACTTTTCAACCTTCTATTGACAAACCTTGGATAAGAAAAAGAAAGTTCAGAATTTGTTTTGCATTTTTGATGTTTTTTTTTTTTGCCAGAGGAAAAGAAATCATAAATATTTGTCATATAAAGCTCCTCGAAAATCTCACATAATACTACCTTTCCAAGCGTATCTTATATTACAATCAAATTTACTTTCGTATTGTTCCTCATATAGTCAACTGGTAGTACGCTATGCCTAGAATGTACTTTTTTCTCTCCTCTTAGAATCTGGAGATTCTTTATGAATCAGATCAAGCATTGCCTTTTATATTTAGCCTCCCTTGATCCGCCTAGCTGCTGGCATGTTATAGTAGATAGAACTGTGAGCCTATAGTCAGGAAGACCCAAGTTCAAATCCAACTTCAGATACTAGCTATGTGACCTTGGACAAAACACAACCTCTACCTGCCTCAGTTTCCTAAACTATAAAATGAGGATAATAATAGCAGCTACCTCACAGCATTGTTGTGAAGTTCAAACGAGAATTTTTGTGAAGTGTCTGGTAAAGTGCTAGATACAAACTAGGTACTTTATAAATGTTTGCTTCCATTTTTCCTGTTATTCCTTTTCCCCAAATTGTAAACTTTTATCTCTTTTGTTTATGGCCACAAATGTACATGCTCTCTCTCCTGACTGAATGTAAACTTGAGGTCAGGGAGTATTTAATTTTTGTCTTTTGACCCCAGTGCCTATCATAGTGCCTGGCTTATTAATATATGTTTAACAAATGCTTGATAATTGATTGGACAAGAAGATAAAAGAATATAAAGAGAATCAGTGATTAATGATGGAAAGCAAAGGACTGAAAATAATTACTCACCTCTATGTAGATATTTACATATACATTTGATTTAAGTTTTGAAATTACCCAGTGAGGTGATTAGGAGAGATTTTTTTATTACCCATATTTTACAGGGGAAAAATGAGGCACAGGATGGTTAAATGGTCAAGTTCACTTCCTTCTAAATGGTAGAGCCAGGTCTCAAGCCTAGGTCATTTCAATCCTAATCTATTGCCCTTTCTACAGCACTAAGAAAAGAAGACAACTAAAATTTTTAATAGAAAAACAAAAAGATAAAAAGAAAACAGTGAGCCCTGGTCTAATGAAAATGGAAATACATTTTAGAAGTGTGTGAAAGAGGCTTAGATTTTCACCAGAAAGTGAAAAGAGTACAGTGCAGAAGCAGGAAAAGCTTTGGGACAGCGAGCCAATTAGAGAGGATTAGAAATACTTAGAAGAAAAGTAAGAAAGAAAGCAGAGCCTGTTGAGGATTAGATAAAAGATTTGGCTTTGATATTGAGGTGGGGAAGTAGAGTGGAGATGGAGAGGCATAGAAATAAAAGAAATCCTGAAGATTCTTCAAGGTCAACAGCATAGATACTGATATGTACTGTGAAGAAAGCTTGATTTTGGGGGGGGGGAAGAGCAGAGAAAGGCCAATCATAGATTTTATATAAATTTACATATATACATATGTATATCTGTAGTGCATATATGAGAATATACCATCTCATTTGCTAAAATATGGACATATGTGTGTATATATGTACATGGACATATACATATATGATTCATCTCCAACTATATGCTTCTGCTTTTCCCTTTAAATTGATTAATATTAACTTTAAATATTTTATGTTGAGCAAAATGCAGAAATACTGTTGATCCATGTTTTTAAATGTCAGTAGCTGTGATTAAAATCATAAAACTAAATTGATGTGACAGTTTATTCTGTGAGATTCACAGTTTCCTGGCTTAATTCTCTAGCATGATGGATATTCACTTAGTTTTTATGTGATTGAGTGAGTTTCTTTTAACTAAATGGAAAACGTATTTTCCTGTGTTTTTCTAAATAATTGTATTTTTGCTTTAAATTTTCAGAACTTAGGGAAAGTTGCATCAAAATTTTCTGCTTGAAGTATTAGAGAAGATGGATACTTTGATGTGAACTCTGTCATTTTACTTGTCCAATTTCTTCTCTTTGTTTCTCTGTTTTTGGAAAATTGATTGCTAGTCTCTGTTATTGATTCTCTACAGATTCTGCCTCCATTGTCCTAAATCGGCAAAGGTATTTAAATTAAACTATTTAACAGTTCAGATGATGATTTTTTTTTTTTACAAAAGAGTCATTTCTAATAATACAGGAACCAATTCATCACATGATGCTTGCCTATGTAAATGAAATTACATAGATTTTGAGCATAAAAATTACTTTAATCACTGGGTGCATTTATGTTTAATTAAAGAAATACTCTCACAATCCAATTCAAGCAATTATTGCCTTGTCTTGCCTTCATTCATAGAATACAACTCATGTAGGGATCCATTTAAAAAAAAGACAACATGGGGTGGCCAGGTAGCACAGTGAGTAAGAGCACGGGCTCCAGTGTTGGAATGGCCTGGAGATCGAATCCCGGACTCAGACACTTAGCAACCACCCAGAAACACCTAGTCATGTAACCTTGAGCAAGTTACTTAACCCCAATTGCTTAGGGGCGGCCAGGTGGCTCAGCGAATAAGAGCACCGGCTCCAGTGTTGGGATGACCTGGGTCAAATCTGGGCTCAGATACTCAGCACCACACCCAGAAATAACTGGCCGTGTAACCTTGAGCAGGTTACTTGACCCCGATTGCTTAAAAAAAAAAAGACAACAATATCTTATAGAGTGAAATTTAGTGTAAATGATCCCTCTATAGCTTTCAATGTAATGCATGGAAATTTGTTAATTTGTTCCATTATTTTGGGTATCACTAATTTGTTATCTGATTATTACACTGAAATTAGTTGGAAGAATGTCTTTATATTATCAATAAATAAACTCCTGATCACTAATCAAAGTTGATTGATATGGTAAGGGAAATATTTACTTGAGTGCATAAAGACATATGACTACTTAATAAATGTTTGCTGCTTTCTATCCTGTAATGAAAGAAGAGTCCAGCACTTAGCCTGGTGTTTTGATAATGACATAATATTCTTAACTTATTCCCTTTTAGTACCTTTGTCCTAGGTTCAAAAGTTTCTGTTGATGATCATCTAGTCATGGCTATAATTCATGAGCCCATATAAATGTGTTTACTTTTACCAGTAAGTCAAGGGACACATTAATTTCAATGAAAGATATTCAATCAAATTTAGGAAAAAAATGACAAGATTTCTGCATGCATAAATGGGATATATTTTCCCATATGTCATCATGCAACACAACAGCTCACTCTAGTGGAGAGGACACATGCAAATGAGAGGTAACCAGAAGACACTGTTAGAAGTCATATATACATGATATATAAAAGACTATTAATAATGTATCTAGAGCACACAGGTAAAAAATACATATGACCAGGGATTAAGTATATATAATAAACACACACACACATATTCTCTCCATCTCTATCTCCCTCTATCTCCATATCTATTTGTTTCTTCTACATCTATATTTGTGCCTATAGACAGATAGATATAAAGGTCAACTCTCTCTCTCTCTAATATATATATATATAGTTGACCTTTATATATCTATAAACGCACACATATTTATACATATATCTATGTCTAAACACATACATATAAAGTATATGCATATATATTTATAGGTGTATATAATATTCACAAACACATGTGTATATGTACATACAAACATACGTATATGTAGTAGCTTTGGATGTTGCTTTACCCCTCTTCTCAAATTTCATATAGTTAATCCATCATGTTGACTTAAAATTGTTAGTGCCCACTACCTATTATCCTGGATATTTCCAGGTCCCCCCCACTTTTGTGCAATAATTCTGTATCTAATTTCCAAAAATTAGAAAAGCTTAGTAACAAACCTACTCTATAAATCATTCTTCAAAGCTATACTTATGGAAGATTAAGCCTCACTTACTTTCTCACTTATGAACTCCCTGAAGATGACAGTGAACAATTCAGAAGGAAAACCCTCTATAGATCCCACAGTGAGAACAAATATGAGTTCTTACTGTTATAATGTTCCATGTCTCTGCCAGTAGTTATTATCACTGCGATGGAATCATTTACCATCAAATGGGAACATTTGCAAGCCAATTAAAGGCACTGGGAGGTATGGAAAGAAGATCAATTTAATGTTTTTATACAGTGTTAACTCAGGATTCTCTTATTATTATTTTGAAGTAGTTCTATCACTTGAGAAGATAATACACCCCCCCCCAAAAAAAAAGATATCCAGGTGTTTCTTGTATACTAATAATGGATTAAAAAAAAACAACAACAAAAAACAAGCAGCATCCTGACACCTCAGCAAGGATTAGAAAATATGTTGTATACCTCATGAGTTAGAACGAATGACATTTTAAAAAGTTCTTGAACTTTATTAGGTCAGATGGTTCAGTTTAATAGTTTTCCCTCATTTTTTGGATTGGACTATAGTTATTAGTTTAGTTGTTAAGTGCTATAATACATAATTATATATAGTCATCATATAGGAATAGTGACTAACATTTTTATATTTTATAGTACTTTAAGGTTTGCAAAATATTTTGCATTTTTAACGAATTTTTACTTCATAAAACCCTGGGAAATAGATGCTATTATTGTTTCCATTTTACAAATGAGGAAATGGAAGAAGATAGAGGTTAAGTGTCTTAGCCATGGTCTTGATATCAAGTCCTTTGCCCTTTCCAAAGTCCTACTTAGCTGCTTGAGAATGGTTTAATGGAAAGAGCATTGAGTCTGACATGAATAAGCCCCACTTAGGTAGTGACATAGCCATATGATAATTGGTTAAGTCTCTTCAATTTCCCATTTCTTAGGTCCACTAGTCTTAAAGTGGGAAATAAATTAATATGTGAGGCAGGATCCAAACTGAGGTCTTCCTGACTTTAGGTTCAACATCCTATCCTTTGCCATGCAACTGCCAATGTTATAGAGTTGAAAGATATATGACTGGATATGGAAACTGGCCAATCACATGGCCAAATAGTGATATACAGTAATCTGTAGGCAGCTTATGTAGTCTCTTTGCATATAGGCAAATTGAAAGGATCTCAAGGAAGTTCCCCTTCCCCTCTTCCCCCGGGTTCACCTTGCAATTTGGGTGTACCTGCTATAGAGACTTCAGAAAAGGTTATGGGCAAAATCACACGGGCTTAGAGAGCATGAATGATTGGGTTGTTTTCTGTAGCACTGAAAGGTATATCCACATCAGTAAGATCATAGATAAATGAAAGAGTCAAATATGAAGGGTTGGCTATACTGAAATACACAAACTGTTGCAGTACCATTTTTGGACATAATCAGTTTTGATTTTACTGGCTCTACCTTCAGTAAACTAACATTTAATCTGCTTACAATGCCACCTTTTACTGTGGATACACTTATTTTGAAGCAAGTCATCACTTCCTCTGTATTTTTAGATTTGCTATGTACATCTTTTTTCATTTTTGGCAAAGGTGCACTTCTTAAAAAATGATACAGAATCAGAAAGACAAAGGCTTTATGGAATAGTGTGAGAAAGGAATAAATTTACAAAGGAGAAAAAGTGAGAATTTGGAGAATTGAATAAAACTTTAGAAAAAGTAATAGTGAAGAAATCTGCTGATATAAAACTAAAAGAAACCTTAAATATAATCTAGTCAGTCAGTCCTTTAACAAAATTTTATTAAATGCTGACTGTGTGCCAGACATTGTGCTGACCAATGAGGATACAAAGAATGATAAAAGAACAGTCCTTGATCTCCATGTTGAAAATACCTGGAGGCTGGAGATGGAGTTATCTTATCTGAGGAAAAGCAATGAGCCCAGTGTCACTGGATCTCAGAGAAAGACTTAGTGTTCAGAAAATAAAGTGTAAGAAGTCTAGAAAGATAGGACAAAGCCAGGTCATGAAGGTCTTTGAACACCAAATAGAGAATTTTGTTTTTGAACCTGGAGGTAATAGGGAGTTACTGGAATGGAGTTTATCCAATACATTTATTTTATAGATCAGTAAACTGATTTTGAAAGAATAGAAAGTACTTGCCTAATCCTGGCCAACCCTCTGCTTTGTACCAACCAGTCTCTCCAAGCTGGGAGAAAGGAGGGAGCAGAAGATGAGTTAAAGAACATATAAAGGACACAAATTACGTAGCCTCTCTGTGCCTCAGCTTCCTTATCTGTAAAGATGGGTATAGTAGTATCTGCCTCATAGAGTTTTTGTGGGAATTAAATAAGATAATGTATAAAAAAACTTTTTTGCAAACCTTAACTCCCTCTATAAATCCAAGCTATTGTTTATTAGAAACTAGCAAATGTAGTAGCTCAGGAAGGCAGCATTTATGGCCCTCCTTGATGTGGTTCCACCAGCCCCCTAATCTTTCACTAGCACCCAATGGTGGGAATGAGAAGGAGCAGGTAAGAGTATTGTTCCTCTTTCAAGCAGACTCCTCTTCTCATTGTGACATCAGTACCCCTTACACATTCCCAACTCTACAATATTTCCCCAGCAGCGAATGCTTTCAGTTCTTTTCATTGCCTCAGACTTTACAAAATGAAAGGTGTCCTCAGTCTTGAATTCTTATAGGCAAAAGTCATTTGTATTATATTGGGGTTGGGGCATACTCTGGGGGTTCTGTTTCAGTGACCCTGGAACAGAAGTACTTGATATACATGGTAGGTACCTAAGGTTTCATGGCTGAGGCATTGTGCTAAGTGCAGGGGATACAGGGATAAAAAAAATATATGTACATATACATATATACACATATAAAATAGCTAGTATTTATATAGCATTTCAAGCTTTAAATTCATAAGAACATGACATTTTATTTCACTTGATACTTAGTATCCCTGGGAGGTAGGTAGTATGCCAATGTGTAGATGGTGTGTGGGGAGGACTGAGGCTCAGAAAATTTGGGTGACTTGTTCATAGTCACCAAGCTTTCTGAAGGAAAACCTGAACTTGGGTTTTCTTGACTTCAACGGCAGCCCTTTATGCACTGAGACAACCTAGCTGCCTCACTCATCTCTAGATCATGACGTAGATTTATAAGGCCAGAGGTGCTATCCTATATCACTGATGCCATCTACCACTCTCTCCTCCTTCACCTCTTTCTGTAAGAGGTGATTTGACTCTCTAACAATGTCCACCCCTCCACCTTCACTAAGGATCTCATTCTATCCTGTCTTCTCCAATAGACTGTCTTCTCTATCAGCCTCACTCTATCACTTATCTTCAATTTCTCCCTGTCTACTCATTTCATCCCTTCTGCCTATTAACATGCTTATATCCCTTCTATCTACCCCCCCTCAAACCCTTACTTGATCCCTTCATCCCTGCTAAATGTAATTTTATATCACTCTGACCTTTGTGGCTAATATCCTTTAGAAAGGTATTATAGGTACCTCTATTTTCTCTTCTCTCACCCTCTTTTTAACCCCTCACAATCTGGCTTCCAACTTCCTAATTTCTGCTCTCTCCAAAGATACTCAGTGGTCTCACTGCCAAATCTAGTGGCCCTTTTTTCAATCCTTATTCTTCTTGGTCTCTCTGTAGCCTCTAACACTGTCAATCTTCCTCTTCTCCTGGACAGTCTCTTCTCTCTAGGTTCTCAGGGCTCCACTCACCCATGGTTTTCCTTCTACTTATCAGAACACTTTTCTTTCCTTCTCTCCTGTTCCCTTCTCTCTCCTTCCCTTCTCTTCTCTTCCATCTGTGACTTCCTTCCAGACATCCTGAACTTTATGTGCAGTATTCATCTTAAACTCAACATCCCCAAAATGTAACTAATTTATCTTTCTCCCCAGATCTTCTTCTCTTCCAAACTTCCCTATTACTTTTGAGGGCACCACCATCCTCCCAGTCCCCCAGTCTGATAGCCTAGTAGTTATCCCCAACTCCTCACTCTCCTTCAGTTCTCTTATCCAATATCTTACTATGATCCATCTATTTCACTTTTGCAACATCTTTCAAATACTTGGCCCACCTCTTGATGCTGCCACCACTCTGTTGCAAGTCTTAATCACCTTATTCTTGGATTATTGCAATAGTCTGCTGGTGATTCTTCCTCTCTTAAGTCTCTAGACCCTCATCCATCCTCCATTTATTTGTCAAAGTAAATTAAAAAAAAAAAAAGATCTGACTGTGTCACTCCTTAACCCTCTTTAACCCTCTACTCAGTAAACTCTAGTGGATCACAAATACCTACAGGATCAAATATAAAATTCTCTATATAGTGTTCAAAGTTCTTCATGACCTGGCCTTATCCTACCTTTCTGGTCTTCTTAAACTTTATTCCCAGCCTCATCTGTTCTTATGACACTGGTCTCATTGTTCCTCACACAAGATATCACGTCTCCTGACTCTAGTTATTTTTACTGGATGCCCTTCATACCTGCAGCTCTTTCCTCATCTCTGCCTTAGTATCCCTAACTTCCTTTAAGTTCCTACAAAATTCCTCTTTGAAAGAAAGCCTTTTCAGAGGGCAGAGCCAAGATGGTGGAGTAAAATCAGGAACTTGGGTGTGCTTGTGCTCCAACCACCTCCAGTACCTTAAAATATGACTCTAAAAAATTTTATAGCTATAGAATCCACAAAGTGATAGAAAGAAACAAATCTCCCACTGAAGGCAGACTGGTAGGCTGATAGGAAGGGTCTATCACACTGGACTGGGGCTAAGCAATCCCATATGAGCCACATGGGTCCAGACACAGGGCAGCCCGAACCAGCAGTACAAACTGGCCAGAGCAGACTTCAAGAGGGTGAATCACTAGCAGCTGTGGCAGTTTCCAGACTTCTTAACCATAAATGCCAAAGAGAAAATGCAAGGTCGGTAGGGAACTCTGTTGGAACTGGGTGACAGAAGATTGTGGTCTGACCCCTTCCCCTTGAGGCTAAAGGTGGCTGGTGGTGCCCTGGCTGTGGCTGCAACCACTGCCACATGGCTGCCTCCGGAGATCCTGGCCTCCAAATCATAGGGCAACCAAGCCACCATTCAGAGGGGGATCACACTTGCTTTGACCTGCTTGGATCTGGGTCGCTGTCTTGGGTGGTGGTCCTAGGGTGAGAAATGCTAGTGTTCCAGAGATTCTGGTGGCTGTAGAAAGGGTGCCCTCCTCATAGCTCTGGCAACTGTGAAAACCCCAGCAATTTGGAACATAGCTTTCTCCACTCTGGGAGCAGAGTTCTACTGTGGCAAAGAGCTCAAAAGTCAAATAACTGGCTGGCAAGATGAGCAAGAAGAAGTACAATCAGACCATAGAGTCCTATTTTGGGGACAAAAAGGATCAAAATATGGAACTACAAGAAGACAACAAAGTCAAAACTCTTGCATCAAAAGCATCCAAGAAAAATATAAACTAGTAACAGGCCATGAAGGAGCTCAGGAAGGATTTTGAAAATCAAGTAAGAGAAGTGGAGGAAAAATTGGGAAGAGAAATGAGAGTCATACAAGAAAATCATGAAAAGTGATTTAACAGACTGCTAAAGGATACCCCCCCCCCAAATACTGGAGAAAATAACACCTTAAAATACACTAACTCTAATGGCAAAAGAGGTCCAAAAAACCAATGAGGAGAGAAAGCCTTAAAAGGCTGAATTTCCCATATGGAAAAGGAATTTCAAAAACTCACTGAAGGGAAAAAATTCCTTCAAAATTAGATTGGAGCAAATGGAAGACTTTATGAGAAATCAAGATACTATAAAACACATCCAAACAAATGAAAAAAATAGAAGACAATGTGAAATATCTCATTGGAAAAACCATTGACCTGGAAAATAGATCCAGGAGAGATAATTTAAAAATTATTGGACTGACTGAAAGCCATGATCAAAAAAGGAGCCTAGAAATTATCCTTCAAGAAATTCTCAAGGAAGATTGCCCTGATATTCTAGAACCAGAAGGCAAAATAGAAATTGAAAGGATTCACAGATTGCTTCTTAAAAAAGATTCCTAAAAGAAAACTCCTATGAATATAATAGCTAAATTCCAGAGTTTCCAGGTCAAGAAGAAAATATTATAAGCTGTTAGGAAGAAACAATTTCAGTATTGTGGAAACACAAAGATAACACAAGATCTAGTACCTTCTACATTAAGGGATCAAAGGGCTTGGAATATGATATTCTGGAGGTCAAAGGAACTAGGGTTAAAACCTAGAATCACCTTCCCAGAAAAACTGAGTATAATGTTTCAGGGGAAAATATGGTCATTCAATGAAATAGAGTACTTTCAAGTATTCTTGATGAAAAACAGAAGCTGAACAGAAAATTTGACTTTCAAATACAAGAAGCAAGAAAAGTATGAGAAGGTAAACAGGAAAAAGAAATCATAAGGAACTTATTAAAGTTGAACTATTTACATTCCTAAATGGAAAAATGATCATTGTAACTCATGAGACTTTTCTCAGTATCACGATAGTCGTAGGGAGTATATGTGTGTGTATGTATATGTGTGTGTATACATATATACATATGTATGTATAGGAGCATGTATATTTGTATAAATACATATTGAATGTGTGTATATGTATGTACATGTATTCATAGACAGAGGGCACAGGATCAGTTGAATAGGAAGAGATGAGATCTAAAAAAAAATTTAAGAGGTGAGAGAGAAATATAATGGGAACAAGAGAAATGGAGAAATAACATTAGGTAAATTATCTGATATAAAAAGAGAAAATTGTTACAATAGAAGGGAAGAGCATGAAGGTGAAAGGGAATGGGGTCACCCTTACTCTCATTGAATTTGACTTAAGGAGGGAATAACATACATGCTCAATTGGGTATCTTACCCTACAGGAAAGTAGGGGGGAAGTGTATAAGAGGGGGGATGATAGAAGGGAGGGCAGAGTGGGGGAGAGGGTAGTTAGGAGCAAACACATTTGAAAAGCGACAGGGTAAAATTAGAAAATGGAATAATTAGGGGCAGGACAGGATGGAGGGAAATACATTTAGTATTTCACAATACAACTAGTATAGAAACATTTTGCTTAACTACACGTGTACAACCTATATTGAATTGCTTGTCTTCCCAGTGGGGATGGGTGAGGAGGGAAAAAGGGAAAGAATCTGGAAATCAAAGTTTTAAAAACAAATGTTAAAAAAATTTCTTTTACATGTAACTGGAAGAAAAGGTATACAGGCACTGGGGTATAGAAATCCATCTTGTCCTACTGGAAAGTTAGAGGGGATAATGGGAGAGGATATAGGAGATTTGGGGAACGGGTATTGGTAGGTTCAATATCTTGGGGTGGGAGTCGGGGAGAGACGGGGAGAAAAATTGTAAATCAAAATCTTGTGGAAATGAATGTTGAAAACTAAAAATAAATAAATAAAAGACTAATTACTAGGGGAAAAAATCCTTTTCCAACCTCCTTCCTTTTACAAATTATTTTCTTATTTGGACCATTGTCTCCTCTATTAGATTCTGAGCTCCTGGAAAGCAGGGGGCTATTCTTTGCCTTTCTTTTATCCCCAGTGCTTAACACAGAGCCTGGCACGTATTAGGCACTTACTATTTGTTGACTTTCTGTTGCAAAAATGTTTCAGTATTTACAAGGTTTTTAAAATGTCCAACAACATCAACTTAGAAAACGTTATTTTATATTTGAAATGGTTGTCAAGAACATATACCAGGCTTATATGACTCCCAGAGAAACATATCAGAATTTATTATATCCAAATAGATTTCTTAGGAGTATTAATTTTAGCCAGCTCAGAGAAATGAAATTGTAATATCAGAGGTTTTTCCTTGTAGAATTGAAACTCCCATAGACAAATGAAGCTGGTTACTTGACCAAGCAGTAAGAAGAATTAGAAATCAAGAAAGATGATATATGTGTCAGTGAGTACACTTATCTAGTAAGAGTCGACATTTCTATAGCCTTAGGAGTTTCTGGAGAAAGGGAAAAAATAAAAAGTACTATAGTCAAACTGAGGATATAAGCCCAAAAGAAAGTACCTGAATAGTTTTACATTGAAGAAGAAAGATTTGTCCATCCTAATAATTTCAGATGCCATGCTCATTATTTATTCTAGGTTTTAAATTTTAAAAATAACATGCAAATTGTGCCTTTTCAATTATTTTCAAGCTATATACATTCATCATGGAGTATAAAGAGTTCAAATAATAGTAGTTAACCTATTTGAAAGATTGATTTTTATTAATATCTTTTTTATACCATGTTATTTTCTGTATGTTTCTCCTTTCCACTCCTGAGTGAGTCATTCCTTATAATAAAGATTGAAATACAAAGAGGAAAAAAAAGCAGTTTAGTAAAACAGAGCAATATTTCTACAGTGTCTGATAAGAATATGCAATACTTCACAGCTGCCGCTGTTCATTTATGGGAGCAGTGTCCATTTTCTCAACTCTTCTTTAGGGCAGAGTTTGCTTATTATAATTGTTCAGCATTTAGTTTTGTTTCTTCCATTTTTTCTTGTAATCATTGTATCTGTTGTAATCCATATTATCTTGGTTCTCCTTGCTTTTCTCTGCATCATTTCATATAAGTCTTCATATCATTATCAAGTGTCAATCAAATAATTCTATCCTGCCAAGAAAAATGAGGTTAGAAAATATTTAAAAATGAAATTGGAAAGACTGTAATAACAGATTCTGGTTCCAGCGACACAGGGTCAGGTAGTTTGCATTGATCTAGACCTGGCATTTCCTCCTCTAATCTTATTCAACACATTTTTGTCCCCTTGCCAAATCAGGTGGAAGGGAGAGAGAGGATCCTGGGTCTTTCCCTCTAGCCTCTTCTGGATGGCCAGAACTAATCAAGTTCAGTGTTCATAGGTTGATACAGAGCATGGTAAGCCTGACTTGCTAATTGTGGGAAGACTTTATGGCATTGTTTGAACCTAGCACTGTAAGGGAATTGAGGGGATTAGGACAAGTGGTTAATTGTGGGAATTGAGTGGACCATATTTTCTTTGTCTTGTGACTAAATTCTGGAGCTAGCTTAGTTTCAGTTCAATTATGGGTTCAGTCCGACTTCTTTCTTATTTTTTTTCAAATGCTTTATTAACTTCTGATTTACATCATTCATTTTTGCCAGATTTTGAGTTACAAATTTTCTCCCTGTTTTTCCCCTACCCACCTCCCCAAAATAGCGGTCCTACAGGATATCCCCTCCTCCAATCTGCTCTCTCCCATATTTTTTCACATACCCCTTTCGACTTTTCAAGTAGGGCATGGTGGATCTCTATGCCCCAGTGCTGGTATATCTTATTTCCCAATTACATGTAAAATAGTATTAATAATAGCACATATATGTTTAAACATTTGATTGTAAAACTTTGAATTCCAAATTCATTCCCTTCCTCCCTTGTCACCCACCCTTACTGGGAAGATAAGCAATTCAGCATAGGTTATACATGTGTAGCTAATGCAAAACATTACCATAGTACATACATTGTAAAAGACCGACTATATTTCCCTCCCTCCTATCCCATCTCCAACTTGTTTTATTCTCTATTTTGATCCCATCCCTTTTCAAAAGTGGATGCTTCCAACTTCCCTTCCCCTCAGCCTGCCCTCTCTTCCATCATTCCCCTTCTCACCCACTTCCCCACTACTCTCCTGTAGGATGAGATACCCTATTTAGTGTGTATGTAATTGGCTCCCTAAGCCAAATTTAATGAGAATAAGGTTGACACATTCCCTTTTGCCTTCCTAGTATTCCCCTCTATTGTGACCATTTTCCCTTGCCTCTTCTATATGAGATAGTTTACCCCATTCTTTCTCTCCCTATCTCCTCTCATTATATTCCTCTCTCATCTCTTAATTTCACCTTTTAAGTATCATCCCTTCCTATTAAACTGGTCCTGTAGCCTCTATGTATGCATATTTGTAAACATATATACACACATTCACATACGTATTCATACACCCATATAACCTCCATTATAGACATAATATATTTCTATTCCCTTCAACTATTTTCATACTGAGAAAAGTTTCATCAGTTACAATTATTGTTTTTCCATGTAGGAATGTTAATAGTTCAACTTTGATAAGTTCCTTATGATTTCTTTTCCCTGTTTACCTTTTCATGCTTCTCTTGCTTCTTGTATCTGAATGTCAAACTTTCTATTCAACTCTGGTTTTTTCATCAACAATGCTTGAAAGTCCTCTATTACACTGAATGACCATATGTCCCCCTGAAAGATGATACTCAGTTTTGCTGGGTGGGTGATTCTTGGTTTTAATCCCAGCTCCTTTGCCCTCCGGAATATCATATTCTAAGCCCTTCGATCCCTCAGTGTAGAAGCCGCCAGATCCTGAGTTATCCTGATTGTGTTTCCACAGTATTCAAATTATTTCTTCCTGGCTGCTTGTAATATTCTCTTCTTGATCTGGGAATTTCAGAACCTGGCTATAATATTCCTAGGAGTTTTCTTTTTGGGAACTTTTTCAGGGGGTGATAAGTCGATTCTTTCAATCTCTATTTTGCCTTCTGGTTCTAAAATATCAGGGCAGTTTTCCTTGAGAATTTTTTTTTAAAGCAATTGGGGTTAAGTAACTTGCTCATGGTTACACAGCCAGTTTTTTGTGTGGGTGTTAAGTATGTGAGGCCAGAACCGATCCCACATCTTCCTGACTCCAGGGCCAGCACTCTTACTTACTGTGCCACCTAACCGCCCCTGAGAATTTCTTGGAGGATGATTTCTAGGTTCTTTCTTTGATCATGACTTTCAGGTAGTCCAATAATTTTTAAATTATCTCTCCTGGATCTCTTTTCCAGGTCAGTGGTTTTTCCAGTGAGATATTTCACATTGCCTTCTATTCTTTCATTTGTTTGGGTCTGTTTAACAGCATCTTGATTTCTCATAAAGTCATTAGCTTCCATTTGCTCCAATCTAATTCTGAAGGAATGATTCTCCTCAGTGAGCTTTTGAGATTCTTTTTCCATCTGGAAAATTCGGCTTTTTAAGGCATTCTTCTACTCATTGCATTTTTGAGCTTCTTTTGCCATTTGAGTTAGTCTGTTTTTTAAGGTGTTATTTTCTTCAGTCAGGCTGTTGACTCTCATTTCATAATTTTCTTGCATTGGTCTCATTTCTCTTCCCAATTTTTCCTCCACTTCTCTTATCTGCTTCTTAAGGTCCTCTATGGCCTGTAACCAGCTGGTTTTTTTCTTGCAAGCTTTTGGTGCAGGAATTCTGACTTCACTGTCTTTCTCTTGTTCCATGCTTTGATCCTTTTTGTCTCCAAAATAGGAGTCTCATGTTGGATTTTTCTGTTTGCTTTGCTTCCTTTACCTGATTGTGACTCAACTCAATCACTTGACTTCTGGGCTTTTTGCCACAGTAGGACTTTGCCAGCAGACAGGGGAGCTTCTGTCTCAAACACGGGGGTTTTCTCAGGTGCCAGAAGTATTAGTTGGGTGTCCTCTCTGAAGCCTTCACACACTCTGACAAGCTGGTCACACACCCCAGGACCTCCACCCTATACCACGGTCCAGATCCAAGCAGGTTAAAGCAAGAGCGATTACCCCTTAGACTGGTGGCTTGGTCCCCCTATGCTCTGTAGGCCAGTAGCTGAAGCTTCCAGATGGCGGCAGCTTCTCGCCCCTGTGGCAAAAGCTGATGCACTCCCAATTACTGGGTCCCAATGTCCACATGCACTGAGCTTTCATTTTGTCCTTAGAATCTATGTGTTGATAATGTTGGATCACCACAGCTGCTGGTGATCTGGAGTCCCTCCACCTGGTAGTTGGTTAGGCCTGCCCTAGGGCTAAAACCTCTGGCTCCCATGAGGCCGGGGTTGGCTCCCAGTGTGCTGTGTTGACCGATTCCTGCTGGCCTGCTGGGCTGTATTCAGTGGGAGCTTAACTTCTCTGTGTCATTTTGTGTGTTCTGTAGCTCCAAAGTTTGTTCAGAGTCACCTTTTACATGAATTGGAGGTGGTGGGAGCTGGAGCTGCATGGAGGTCCTGTTTCTACTGTTCCATCTTGACTCCACCTCCAACTTCTTTCTTTTTAAAAAAAATAATTGTAAGAATTGGGAGAAAACCATATTGTATTGTTTGAAGCTAGCTCTGCATGACTGGGAATCTGTACTATCTCTGCTTTCTGCTTAGAGATGCTCAACTAAGGACCTGGATCATGCAGACCAGAAATCCAGTCCTATCTAAAGATCTATTCAAGGAGTTTTCTCACAGTTATACATTACAAGCAACCCATATGTCTGATCTGAAAACTGGCCCCATACTTTTCAATCCGTTATTGTTTCCATGTTCCTCTAATTGTTTATAGACACTTTATGGAGAGAGACAAATGTTTTTCTTCTGAATTCAGGGAATTGCACCTCTTTGTTTCCCCCTTCCTACCTTGGAAAGTCCCTAATCTTTCCTCCAACTAGAACTCAAATTACCTAATACTGTATTATTTCCTTTTAAATTAATTTACAGTATTTGGTTAATTGATTTTAATATATAAAAGTCTTTCTCCCCCTGTATTCAGGGTCCAGGCTTAAGCTAAGGAGATGTCTGGTCCTGGTTTGTTGAGTAGTTGGCATGCATTTCTTAATAAATCGATATGCTCAGAAAATTGAACCTTTATTTCCTTAGTCATTTCATCTTTCATCTGTCACACCTGCATGGCTGAGAAACCAGACTTTTCACTCAGAGACCAGATTTGTTTAATGCTTAACTCAGGACTTAGGTTATGCTGACCTCAAACCTTTCGGGTCTGAAGATTAATGTAAGTTATTTTCTTCTGCTATACATTTCAATGTGTCTTTTCTAGAAACTGCCTTGGTGTTGGCCAATCAGCAATTATTTCCTTGTTCTTTTCCCCCTACCCTATATAATGTGTAACTTACAGACACAAGAGGTGACAAACTCACCTCTATTTTGCTTTCCCCTCTGCAGGATGTCTTAGTAAACTTCTAAATTATTTCAGTTCTGAGTTTGTTCTCTGCCACATCATTAAGTTAGCATCTAGTGTGAGACACGCCCCTCTTCCTCTCCAGGCCCTACTGAACAGGACACATTGAAACACATTGAAAATGTAGGAATAATTTGCCAGTCATTCCTGAAGAGCTGGGCCTGAGTAAGGTAGGAATATATCCTGGCTCTTGTTCCAAGTCAATTAAGGGTAGTTGGGACTGCCATACTTTGGTCTCCATCCCCAAATTCACTCCTGGACAGTAACTAAAAGCAGGACTCCCAGATGTCCTACTCAACCTCATACCCAGGAACTTGGCAGCCGGATGTGAGCTCTCATTACCCACCCAGTGTAACAAGATGAGATTTCCCTGTTGGCATCCTAGTCCAGTTCCTACCCCATTTCCCCACCTCTGAAAATCCTGCCCCAGACTCTTCCTATGAATCACACCATAGGGAACATACAAACTTCCCCCTAACCCACACAGAGACCATGTTACCTTCTTCTATTTTGGATCAGTAAAATGAATTGTAAGTCAAAGAAAATCTGCAAGCTAATTAAAAACAAAACAAATAAACAAAACCAAAACAAAACCTTGCAACATTAAAGACATAAGAAAATAAAATTCTGCTAAAGTTTAAACAAAAGGAATATGATGGAAGAAGTGATGGTGAAAAAAATAATTGTATATAAGCACATTAAATGAATTAAAGCAAGACTGTAAAGCTATCTCAAAAAGCACAAGAAGAAATTAAAATAACAACCAGGGAAACTGCCAAACAATATACAAGGTCTAAAAATATCTTTCACTGCTGCAGGCAGCTCTCTGATAATTTAAGTTACAGAGGATTTGCTTTGACAGAATGAGTTTTCCCACAGGTGCTTCTACAACATCGATGAAATCACTCATCTAGCCAAAAATATTTAAATACAAT
Organism: Petaurus breviceps papuanus; assembly: GCF_028583685.1. NCBI lineage: Eukaryota > Metazoa > Chordata > Mammalia > Diprotodontia > Petauridae > Petaurus > Petaurus breviceps. The sequence continues at coordinate 7,603,061 of NW_027187372.1, forward strand.
TTAATATTCACATAAACAAGAATAAATTATGTATTTTTGACTCAGTGTAAAAAAAGTCAAAATTAAAGTATGAACAACATTGATATAATGAATAACACAATACTTATATCAAAGAAGCAGACTGAAATTAACTCTCCACATTACTGGAAAATGGGGTGGTAAAAAGGAGCCCTAATTATTAGCGCATATATTTCACAGTTACATATGACACACTATCAAGGCTATTTAGCAGATTCCTCTTAGGCATAAGCTTGGTTGTACCTTTGTTAACAGAAGTTATTGCTTATCTATTATCAAAAGTGGAAAACACCAGTGACTCCTCCACATTTAGGCAGATTAAACATTTCTGTACTTTATCCAAAGCATTCACAACTTGTATCAAAAATAAATCTACAAAAACTTATAAGAAAATTGAGGAGCAATGGATGAAGAATACAAGTATGACAAAAGTACCAGATGTGTAATAAGCATCTTATTATTGATTCAGTAATTATTAAGCAACATGTCCCAAAGTATATTAGTATTTATGCTGTCTTTGATTAGTATCAGAAATCTTCTGACTCAGATACCTGTGGCTTGTTTATGTACTGTAAACACAAATCTACCTCAAAGGCTAGAATATCTGAAATCCACATGGTAAATGGGCTTGATTTTTAAAATTCAACCAAAATAACAATATCTTCAACAACTGATTAAAACATGAAATCTTTTAGGGATGTGACTTAAGCCATTTATAATTCTTCCTAGCCACAAGTCTATTATTTTCTTTCCTATATGGAATTTAATACATGGAGCAAAGATAGTCAATGAAATCTGAGTATATGTAGATATCACATTAAACCAATAACTGAAGGTTGTACCTACAAATATCTTTCCCAGGAAAGACACATTAAGCAACAAAGGAGGAGACTGTGACTGAATATTCTCTCTCTCTCTCTCTCTCTTTCTCTCTCCCTCTCTCTTTCTCTCTCTGTCCTTCCCTCCCTCCCCCCATCTGTGTGTATACATATACCCATATATACATATTGTAACATCATGCACAGCAGATTTCCAGAAGAATTGCTACTGTGAACAACTTTTGAGGTTCTGATTACACAGTATAGTGAGCACTCTATTCCATAACAAATCAAAGCAAAACATTCACAGAAAAGCAAGGTTCAGCATTCACAATATTACAATTTATATTCACAGATTATCATTAAAATGACCACATAGTTTTCACCAAAGTGGTCACAATATTTAGAACAAAGAACAATTATCTCAAAGTACAATAGTCAAAGTCTTCCACTCCTGGCAGAACTTGATTAACTCAATCAGTCACTTATTCAGCAATCAGTTACTAAGTATCATACACAAACCCTCCACCCCTAGGTTACTAGTAAACTACAATTTCAATGTTACTTAGTACCCAGGGAGAGGTCTTTTCATCTTGACTTGGGGCCAGTTCTCAGATTCCCTGCATCCCCTTCTATGGTCTCAGATTCTACCTGGATTCACCAGACTGTCACCTGGGTTCAATGGCAGATAGCTCCCAGTTCCTTGTTCAGTTCTCTGTGTAGGTCTGAACTCCACACTGAAGTTCACAGGGTCTTGTCCATGTCAAATACTTCACAATTTCTGCTCCAGGGAATTCAAGGCTCAACCAAGCCACAAACAAAGTCTCAGTATCCCAGTCATGCTTCCTTAGTCACCTGGGCTCTTGGCTCCTGGATCCTGGGCTACTGGCTCCGGGCTCTGGGCTCCAGGCTCCAAAAGAAGCTCCACCACAACAAGTTTTCAGGTAATTCTGGCTCAGTTCTCCATTTTCTCTTCTGTAGCTGCTCTGCCACTAGATGCTGGTCCCAAGAAATTCTGACTGTGCCTCTCTAGGGTTTTTCTTATATACACACAACATTAGCTGACTGTTTCAGCCAACTCCTTCCTGCTATGTCAGCAACAGGAGACAGGAGTTCATACCTTCTGTTTCCCCAAAAGAGGCATGATCAATTACTAAGTGCTAAGTACCTGCTACCTTTGCCAACATAAAGGGATCTTCAAATTCAAATTATATTACCATTACATATATATATATATATATATGCACACACATACAGACACATACATACGCATATCGTGAATTTAAGACTACAGAATTCCAATTTTAATGTACACTTTCATAGTTAAAATGTATCAACAGGTTTGGAATGACTCCTTCAAAGCCTCCATACAATATTAACACATCACAGGGAATTATAAAGCATCTATAAAAATATGGATAATTTTTCACCATAAAAGAAAAGAATTTGTGGATATATTTAGAACACATGACAAAAAAGTTAAAGAAGTTACAGAAATATTTTAAGAACTAAGAGACATTATTTCATTGAGTAATAGTAAAAACTGACAAATACTACTCAATGACAAATGTAATGAAAAATAGTTTATTTCTAGGTCAGGGGTTCTTTTTTTTCCCCCTTTTTGGAGGGCAGTTGGGGTTAAGTAACCTGCCCAAGGTTACATGGTAAGTATTTTTTTTTTGGTGTGTGTGTGTGTGTGTGTGTGTGTGTGTGTTGGGGGGGGTTGTGGGTGGGTGTGTGGGTGTTAAGTGTCTGAGGCCAGAACCAAACTCAGGTCCTCCTGACTCTGGAGCTGGCACTTTACTCACTGTGCCACTTAGCTGCCCCATAGGTCAGGGCTCCAGATGATCTGTGGATAGATTTCACAGGGTCTGTGAAGTTGAATAGGAAAAAAAATAGATCTTTATTTTGACTAAATTATAACTGAAATTTAGCATTTTATTCAATTATTTAAAAATATCATTGTGAGAAGGAGTCTGTAGATTTCAAAAGTCTGCCAAAAAGGTTCCTGGCACAAAGGATTATAAAGTCCTGCTTTTTTTTTGGAGTATAAGAAGTAGCTAAGAACCAAGTGAAGAGTCACATGGCCCTTCATCTGCATAAATCAAGTGAAGAACACATCAACAAAGAAACATCAACCAAATGTTTGGGTCATGTGGATGTGTTTGTGGAAAGGGGTTTATGTTGGTAATTCAGCATTAGGCTTTTGGCACCAGAAATTATGGAAGACCCATCTTTAAGAAGTCCAGAAAGTGACCAATATAGATTATATAAGAAAATGCTAGAAAATGTGCTACCCACCAATGAACACTATGAAAATGTAGTCTCTACTGAATATTTATCAATATTTGGCAATGGTGGCTCAAATTATAAGCCAGAACTTTAGTATCTTTCAAAAAATGATAGATAACAAACTGCTGTATTATAAATATAGAAATGTATAACTGGAGAATTCAACCAAAAAATTATATTAGAACCAGAACACTGTTACAGACCAAACTGTTGCTTATAATCTACTGGACATAACATTAAACCATAAAAACTTAAAATCAATGATTTTTAATCAGTGTTGCACTACTAAATAGGTATAAACATGAAGCTACTTGGGGAAAATGCAAAATTAAAAGGCTAATTCAAGCAAACATCAATAACTCCAATAAAGTACCATCTGTTTCAGAAAGGTGAGTAACAAATACTAATTTACTGAGACAGGAAGCCTATAAGAGGCTCAGTCACACAGTCAAGAAAACCTGGGTTTAAGTCTGGCTTTATGCTCCATGGGCAAGTCATTGAAACACTCAATGCTATTTGTAGCTTTTTAAGACTACAAATTACAGATATCACTAATCTACTTTGGTTCAGGAAGTTTCTACAATGTAAGTTTTTTTACTTGCTGCTTTGAATTCACAAATAAAATAATGGAACTCTGTAATGGGAATGTAAATTTTTAAGATCTTCCCTGCCCCTAGGCTAAAGTGCACCTGGAGCCTGGGGTAGGAGGCTTGTTTTTCAGTAGATACTTTTTGATTGGCCAGTGGGTCCAGAAGGTTGTTACATCCTCCCAGCCAGGAGAAGGCTATATAAACCCTGATTTGAGGCTTTGTTTTGGGGCTCACTTTGAGAGGTGTTCTGTGATTTGATCAGATGAGACTCTGGGAAGCCGTTGTTGAGAGCCCCCCGGCTTTGAAAAACCCAGATGTTGATTTGGTATGGATGTAATGGTTGGACAGTTTGGAAACCTGTCTACTTGATCTGTTTCTCTGGATAATTCTGTCTGTATACTCCGAAGTTGGGGGTGCTGACCTTTTCCCCCTGAACTAGGTAAATGATATATGTTTGACTAATTAAAGTAAGCTTGTTAACCCATTTTGAGTTGCTTTCCTTTATCAAAGCAGATCCAAGAACCTGTGTGGGCAGACACCTTGGGGATGCTGGGGTGCTTGCTGATACAAACTCAAAGTTCCTTTTGGTCTACTCTCTTTCCTAACTCCATGAGTCTGTGACTAAAGAACTACTGGTAGTATAGTCTTTAAATCTGGGTAAATGTTCCTCAAATGCCAATAGTTTCAATGATTTCCTAAATGTAATTCTCACAACTATACATTTTCTTAAAGCAAAAAAAAAAGTCTCCCTTCCCCTGCGTTGTAACATATCTTCCCTTGCCAAGAGGGAAAATAATGGCAATATGAAAAAAAAAAAAAACTTCTTTATGGGTGAGGGAACAGATGCCAGCCAAGAATTCCCTGCAGAGCGACATCAAGTAGCAGTCATGCTGGGAGAAATTTCATTTTCTGGAATCATGAGTCAGCCAGTCAATGACAGAACAAGTTCCAGGCTGAGAATGATATTAGATTGTCTGGAAGTGACAATCTAAATGGGTCAAGTCCAGTTACTGCTGACTGTAATAGTACCTGTCTTGCCACTGGGGTATCTGGGGAATAGTCCCATTTAGAGAAATGGGAAAGCTAAATTGAAGGAAGATGACTTTGTCCTCGCTCCATGCTTTTATTCACACTGTCAATTTAAGAGCCACACATTTCTATCTTTTAGGACAGACAGTATCCTAGTGTGTCAGATTCATCTTTGCCCCTGCTTGTTGGGAGGGGGAAAGATGGTGGTGGGGGAAATAATAAGCTGTGATACCGTATGTGGGTATAGTAACTAAGGGTTTAAGGTAGAGGTCTAACTGAGTGCTCCCTTTGCACAGGAGCACAAGCACCCAACTGCTATTTGTTCTTTCTAAAGTCTCCTTGATGCATAGTTCTAACAGTAGGTTTGATCCAGGGTAGGGAAGTCAATACTTTTCTCTAATTTTTTTGCTCAAGGGTTGCAGCAGGCTCCTTAAGAGCCTTCTCTATAGCAAACCAAACTGAGATAGCTTCAAACAGGGAAGGTAAAAATGGTATCAAGTTAAAAAGCAGCATGCCCCAAGTGATTTCATGTAGCTGCACAACTATATGGGGAAATATACCCAAGCACTTTCTGCCAGCACAACTTGGAATTCTACAGCCATGGGATGTGAGATTTTTTTTGCCAATGTATAAAATGAAGATGCTAAATCAGCAGAGTATAAAAATACAGAAAAAAGCACAAGAAATTAAGAAAATAAAGAGAAAAGAAAAAGGAAAAAGAAAAGGAGAGAAAGAAATAAAAAGAAAAAGGAGGAAAGAAAGGAAGAAAATGGGAAGGATGGAAGGGATGGGGAGGGAAGAAAGGGAATGTAAAAGAGAAGAAAGGAAGGAAAGAGGGATGGAAGGAAGAAAAGAGGGAAGGAAGGATTTTGGAATTCACAGCTAAAAAGCTTTATCAAGAAGCTGAGATCTCTAGAAAGTGAAATAGTGGTCTTTTCTCCTATTTCAGTGTGCTAGGACCATGATACTGATGAATCTCTGAGGAAAGAAGCAGAATAATATATTTGTGGAATACTGGTATTTAAGTATCAACATTATTTCTAGCATATTTAAAGGGATGTGTATTGGCATTCATAGAATCACAAGTTTAGAATTAGAAAGAACCTCAGAAGTCATTTGGTTTAATCTCATCATTTTCAAAGAAAGTGAGGATCAGGATTGAGTGACTTGTCCAGGGTCACACTGGTAGTAAACATCAGCAGGGGAATGTGAACACAGGTTCTGTGACTCAAAAACTTGTGCTCTTTCCACTGAATAACACTATGTCCTTTTTAGTGGTCAGATTATATGTTGGGTAATGACACACTTACTTTCTGGAGTACCCCACTGGAAAATTTATTTCAATCAACAAAATCAGAAATCTCTTACCAACTTCACATTTGCAAGCAAAGAAGTAACAAAATTGCAGAACATTTTATTGATAGAAAAGAAGTTAGAAGCATTGTGTAAGAACTCCCTAGCCTCAGCAATCCCACAGTGAAAATTTCTTAGCATCGCAATTCCAAAATGAACGTCTTGTGCTAGGCTTTTGCAAATTTGTCTGGATTTCTCTCTCTGCTACAGTTTCAGGCTGCTCTTTGGAGTTCTCCTCCTGTACTATGTGAGAGGCTTTTCTTCAACATCTTCTTTTGGAACGTGCCTTTGATGCTGTCAGATATTAGTCCAGCAAGGAGGGCACATGATAGTCTAGCATGAATTCTCTATGTAGCAATGAAGTTCTGCATGCATTTGTCCATCTTTCTCACATCACCTGAGTGATGAAAAAGGAACTGTGGGAGAAGATTGTTCTTCAGCTGAAAGACTGAGCCAGGTCAAACAATTAAAAAATGTTTATTGACTAACATCTATTGAGGAAATGGAGTCAAACATTCTCATATATGTGTGTGTGTGTATTTACAAAAAAGAGAACATGCAACACAAATTCCTAAGTAATTGTATCTTTAAAAATGCTTCCAAGGTCACTGGAATTTTATAGTTTTATAAAATTTTATTTTCATAGGTACAGCACGTAGACTTCATCCTATCTTTGAGGGAATTATATGCAGAGGATTTTACATATGAGTATCACTTTGAGAAATGAAAATTTTATTTTACTAATGTACCTATTAAATTAAAAGGAGTTTCCTAAAAAAATCCTTGCTTACTTGATTTATCTCCTGTGCTATACTATCTCCCTTCAGGCAAACACTATATAGCATGTGTGTATATGTATACTATCTTCAGTCTCTACCTACTTTCTACTATCTTGTTACTGACAAATATGCCCATGACTCCCTAATCCTAAAAACAAATAAATAAAATCTCGATCCTATTATCCTGAATAACTATCATCAATTACTCTCCTCTCTTTTATGGCTAAACTGTTCAAAGAAGCCAGCTATACTTGCTGCTTCCACCTTCTTTCTTCTCGTTCTCTTTTAAACTCTCTTATCTGGCTTCTAACTTATTATTCTATTGAAATTTCTCTCTCCAAAGTTACCTATGATCTCTCTTCCTTAAAAAAATATCCTTGATATCTTTTTTTTTAACTTTGTCAGAATGTCTACCTGTATCATTCCTTCTCCCCTGAGTTATCTCATGTAATAAATAATATTTTAGAGAAAAAATAAAATTAAGAAGAGAAATAGAGAAACATAATTGATCAGCATATGTATTAAATCTCAAGATTTTTATAATGTAGCATATGTGTACACCTCCAAACTTTACAAAGTTGTGGAGTGGGAGTATTTTCTCATATTTCTTCCTTGAGGTTAGGCTTATTCTTTGTAATTGGGCAACATTCGATTTCAATTGCTTTGTAGCTGTTCTTCCCATTGAGATTGTTATAGTGATTACACACACACATTTTTACTGGCTCTTGCTTCACTGCATCAGATCATGGGAGATTTTCCATGCTTAGTATATACCATATTAATGATTTAATTTAATTGTAATGATTAATAATTAATATTAATAAATATTAATTGAATATTTAATGGCATTTATATACCACAATTTGTTTAGCCATTCCCTAATCACCAATGGGTATCCATCTTGCTTCGAGTTCCCTCCTACCACAAAAGTTCTACTATAACCATCTTATACAATGATTTTCTTTTTATTCATTAACTTCTTATGCCTAGCAATGGAATCTCTATGTCAAACAGTATAGATATTTTAGTGACTTTGTTGTTAAAATTCCAAATTGCTTCCACAAATGGTCATATTGATTTACAACTCCACCAGCAATGAGCCACTGTGCCTTTCTTCCCATAACAACTCTAACATTGACAGTCCCATCTTTTAGCATCTTTTTAAATTCACAGATTGTGAAGTCAAACCTCAGGGTTTTGATTTGCATTTCTCTTATTATTAGTTACTTGAAATATTCTTTCTTATGGTTATTAATAGTTTTCAAATCTTTTATGAATTGTTTGATCACATACTTTGACTACTTATGAGGGAATGTATTTTTGTAAACTATACCTACATCTATATTGAACTCTATTTTTGTATCTGTGTCTATATCTATAAGTAGCATGTATATGTATACCTATAAATACATATCAGTAGATCAATAGATTGATAGATGGAAATAGGTATATAGATCTAATAGTTGTTTATGTATCTCAGATACCAAACCCTTACTAAAAAAACTAAAGATTTCCTCCCCACTTCAACTAGTTCCTTTCTTAACGTAAATGCATTCATTTTCTTCCAGCAGAAGGTAATCTTTCTCTTGTAATCAAATTATGTATCAAAATCAAATTATGTATCAAATTTTATATTTTCCCCCTTGTCTTGTTTGGTTAAGAATAGATTTCCTACCCATATCTGTGAAAGGAATATTACTAACTTTTCTCCTAATTGTTTATCGTATCTTTATTACTAAGGTCACATATTCATTTTGAATTTGTTTTGGATATGGTGTGGCATATATGGTATATCCCAGCCTAATTTCTGCACTTTGCTTTTTCAGTTTTCTGTTTTTTTTTTCAAAAACATAGAACTTAATGTAAGATTTGACATACAAGAGCCAAGGTAAATATAAGGTACATACCAAAGACTAATTACAAGAGACTCAATAAGGACAGACTGTTTACCTTTTATGTATGTCAAACGTATGTCTAAGATTGTTATTAGTAATTAGGTAGTTCATAAGAAAGATTGGGGTAGGGGGCGGAGCCAAGATGCCAGAGTAGAAGCACGACCTACTCGCAGCTCCGGCTTCCACCTTCCCCAATTCATGTAAAAAGGGGACTCTAAACAAACTTTGGAGCTGCAGAACCCACAAAATGACACAGAGAAGCTAACCTCCTGCTGAGGACAGTCCGGCAGGCTGGTAGGAATCCAGCGCAGTGCTCTGGGATCCGAGCTCACGCCCATGCCTGAGCAGCCGCCAGCCAGAGGGACTCCAGATCAGCAGCAGTGGTGGCAGTTTCCAGATTTATCGACACATAGATGTGAAGGACAAAGTGAGAGGCCAGTGAAGTCTGGACTTTGGGACCAGTAAGTGGGAGTGCATGGCATTTACCCTTGGGGCGAGAAGCCACTGAGATGCCGGCACAGCCAGCCAGTGCCACATGGCAGCTTCAGCTCCTGGCCTGCAGAGTGTAGGGGGACCAAGCACCAGTCTGAGGGGTAATCACTCTTGCTTTAACCTGCTTGGATCTGGATTGCAGTCTAGGGTGGAGGTCCTGGGGTGTGTGTCCAGCTTGCCAGAGCTTGTGGAGACCTCAGAGAGGGCACCCATCTAATACCTCCAGCAGCTGAGAAAACCCCAGCGTTTGGGACAAAAGCTCCCCTGTCTGTTGGCAGAGTCCTACTGTGGCAAAAAGCCCAAAAGTCAAATAATTGAGGGCAAAGTTAGCAGGCAAAGGAAACAAAGCAGACAGAAGATTCCAACAATACACTCCTATTTGGGGGACAAAAAGGAGCAAAGCATGGAACAGGAGGAAGACAGTGAAGTCAGAATTCCTGCACCAAAAGCTTCAAAGGAAAATATAATCTGGTTAAAGAAAGATTGGGGTAGACCCAAGTTTGATATGAATTTAAAAAGTAAAACCATTTTGGAACAGCTAAAAAGAGTAATTATCTTATACAAATGAGGTGCAAGAGGAAGAACCAACATGGAGGCATTAGATGGTGGAGGAGAGTTGTTAATTCTGGAAACCTACTTTCCTTGGGAATGGGCTCAAGAGGGAATAATACATATATATCTAGAAGAGTATAAAAGTCTTCTAAATTCAGAAAGAAATAAAATGGTAAGGGAATAGGGAGTGGGGAAAGATAAGGGATGACTCTCTAAAAAAGGTGGGGGAGGGAACAGGTTAAAGGAGAGTAAAGAAGGATGTTTAGATACATGGGAATGGGAGAATAAGGGAATGATCCTGGGTGGGGGGGATAGGTTAAGTAATAGAAATGGAAGGTAGTGGGTAGAAGTAAAGTAGAGGAGTCAGGAACGATAGGAAATAAGAAATATGCACAAACAAAAACAAAGATTAGGAGTAGAATTTGCTAGGGAAAGTATATGTTTATGCATATGTAAGCCTTGGTGGGGGGTAGAGGAAGGGAGATAAAGAATAAAATAAAAAAGTGCACAACAGAGAACAGTAGAACTTACAAGGAAGCAAAGAAAAGATGTATGGCTCTCAACACAGCATGTAATATTTATTATATAGGCTTTCTTGAAATGGAAATGTATTGCTACATACTTTTAATCTTCTCTTATGTTCCATTGTGCACATGACATGTTCTTTCTTGTTATTTTGTATTTGTTTTAATATTTAAGTTCATAATGTTTCTTTTTCTTTTCTTATTATGTATTTAAGTTTTAATATTTAAGTCTAAAATAAAAAAAGTCAAATATATAACTCTTTCTTAAGTAACTAATGTTTTCTAGTTTATATAACACTGGGTAAGTCAGTTTCCATGTTTCCCTCCTCCTCATTTCTCCATAAAGTGCTAACTCTTTTTAATAACTAGTATTTTATAACATAATATAAGGTCTAAATATTCTATTTCCCCTTCATCCATACATTTTTCATTATTTCTTTTGATATCATTTGCTTCTCTGAATGAATTTACTATTTTATCAAGTTCCATTTGATAATTTAAATGATATAGGAATAAACTGTAAATTAATTGTGGTAGTATTATCATTTTCATTATATTGACATAGCCTAGTAATAATCAATGAATATTTCTCCAGCTACTTAGGTTGGTCTTCATTTTTTTAAGGAATGCAATGATTGAATCTACAAGATTTTTTTATTTTGTTTACTCTGGTAAATTTATTGCCAGCTACTTCATATACTTTTTAGTCTGGCATACTACATTATCCTTCTTGTTAGTCTTTCTTCCCAGAGTCTCTCCTTGTTGCAGTATATCCTATATTGTATTATTTTCTTAATTTTGACTGTGGCACCCTGTTCTCATGTCCAAAAACACCAGTATATCACTGCTAGGATCAAATATAAAATCTTTGGTCATTTAAATCTCTTTACCACTCAGCCCCTTCCAACCTTTCCACTCTATTTATACCTTACTCTATTCCACATACTCTAAAATACGACAAAACTAGCCTTTTTCTTGTCCTTCACACACACAATTCCATCTCCTCACTCTATGACTTTTTACTGTTTTGCCTGGAATATACTCTCTTTTCCCTCCATCTCCTGATTTTACCAACTTCCATAAAGATTTAGCTCAAAATCCCATTAAAATTAAGAAACCTTTTCCTGCCTCTCTCTCTACCTCAACTAATGACTTTGCTCTGATATTTATCTCTATTTATACATGGATATTTGCATGTTCTCTTCCCTATTTAATACGAGCTCCATAAGACCAGAGAAAATGTTTTTGCCTTCATTTGCATGCCAAATGTTTAACACGCTGTCTACCACAGAGTAAGTGCTTAATAAATGCTAGTTGACTAACTGAAGAAAAATGGCATAGTACAGCTAAGTTTTGATGGGAGGAAGTATAAAGGGATAGTTTTAGAGTATTCTGTCCTAATAAAACTCTCACAATCAAATGCAGGAAAGGAAAAATATTAAATGCACCTTTTTCAGATCACAATACAATAAAAATTACACTCAATAAAGAACCATGAAAGTATATATTAAAAGGTAAATAGAAACTAAATAATGCAGTCCTAAAGAATAAGTAGGTCAAAGAAAAAATATAGAAACAATAATTTCATTAAAGAGAATGACAATAATTAAACAACATACCAAAATTTTTGGAATGCTGCTAAAGCAGTACTTAGGGAAAATTTATATCTTTAAATACATACATAAATAAAATATTACTGTGGCCAGTGCTGTTGGTGGGCTAGCAAGCGATGAGAATAACGAGACGGGTTGTAATCAATAGTCTGTTTATTACAGACCATTTCATACAGAGCCACAGATGCAAGGGGCTCACAGAGTTTATATGCCCCCCCCCCAGCAGAAGGTCTACATGACCCAAAAGAATTTAGATACCCCAAAAGAATGCAGATGATGTACAAGGACCCTCCCTCTCTGTGACCCAAAAGAATGCAGACAATGTACAGGGACCCTCCCTTGATCTTGTTTACTATTTACCCTTGCTTAAGGTTCGTTATTTATTAGGGTGATATCATAGGACCATATCCAGAGGCATAAACAAAAAAAAAAGGTTACATGCCCTGTTACTTATCTGCCCTGTAACCTTGTAGGTAACTGTATAGAGCAGGGGAATATTCCTTTACCAGGGCAAGGGACCCCAAAAGTTCTCTATATCCAAACAAGCTTATATGTCCTCCTGCTTATCTGCTCTGTAACCTTGCAGGTAATAACATGGGGGGGGGGCATTTCATTAGCAGAGCTGGGGAACTCCTGAAAGTTCTCTACAAAATAGAAAAAGAGCAGATAAATAAACTGGGCATGCTGCTTTAAAAACCTAGAAAAAGAATAAATTAAAAATTCCCAATTAAATAACAAATTAGAAATCCTGAATATCAAAGGAGAGATGAATAAAATTGAAAGTAAGAAAACCATTGAAATAATAAGGCAAGAAGCTGGTTTATGAAAACAATGAAAGATAAAACATTGGCTAAATTGATTAAAAAAAGAAAGAAGAAAACCAAATTACCAGTATAAAAATAAAAAAGGCAAATTCACTCACAATGAAGAAAAAATTAAAGCAATTATTAGGAGCTATTTTGCCCAATTATGTGATAATAAATCTGATAATCTAAATGAAATGGATGAATATTTACAAAAATATAAATTTCACAGGTAAACAGATGAAGAAATAGAATACTTATTCCCATCTTAGAAAAATAAATTGAACAAGACATCAGATAGTTGCCTAAGGAAAAATCCCCAATATCAGATGGATTCACCAATGATTTTTAACAAACATTTAAAGGACAATTAATTCCAATTCTATATAAACTACTTGGGAAAATAGGCAAAGAAGGAATCCTACCAATTTATTTTTATGATGCAAATATGGTGCTACCTAAACCAGTAAGAACAAAAACAGAGAAAAAATTGTAGACCAACTTCTCTAATGAATATTGATACTAAAAAAATTTAAAGCAAGAAGATCATATTTATACACACATGTATACATATAAATATCACAACACAAACTATATATGCATGTGCACATATACACATCATATATACACATATATACATATGTGTACAACACATATCAATACACATATGCATATCACATACACATAAACTATATGCATGTGTGTATACATACATACTTATGTACATACACACATTATCATAAGGAACATGCGTATGTACACACGTTTCATAAGGATCATTCATTGTCCTGATGAATATCAGGCTCCTGCACCCAGATGGATTTGGAGGAGAAAGTGAGGCTGGTGACCTCGCACAACCCTCCCTCACTCAAATCAAAGTCAACTGCAAACCATGTCATCATTTTCCAGATGTCATGGTCCTCTTTGAAAACAAAGGACAGACACAACATACACTATGACCAGGTGGGATTTATATCAGCAATGAAGTAAAACAGGACTGGTTCTATATTAAGAAAGTATCTGGAGTGGCTTGGTGGCAAAGTGATAGAACACTGACCCTGGAGTCAGGAGGACCTGAGTTCAAATTTGGCCTCACACACTTAAAACTTACTAGTCCTATGACCTTGGGCAAGTCATTTAACCCCAATTTCCCTACCTTCCCCCCTCCAAAAAAAAGCAAGAAAAAAAGTATTAGCAAAATCGATCACATCAATAACAAAAGGAACAGAATTCATATGATTATCTCTATAGATATGGAAAAACTTTTGACAAAATACAGTATTCATTCCTTTTAAAAATAGTAGAGAGTATAGGATTAAATAGAGCTTTCCTTAAAATATTATGTAGTATTAATCTAAGACTATCAGCAAGCATTATTTATAATGAGGATAAGTTAGAAGCCTTTCCAATAAGGTAAAAGGTGAAGTAAGCATGGCCATTTGCAACATATATTAGTCAATGTTTTACTAGAAATGCTAGCTATAGCAGTGAAAAGAAAAAAAAGAAATTGAAGGAATTAGAATAGGCAATGGGAAATAAAACTATCACTCTTTGCAGATGCTATTATAGTATACTTAGAGAATTCTAAATAATCAACTAAAAATCTAGTTGAACTAATTAACAACTTTTGCAAAGTTGCAGTATATAAAATAGATCCATGTAAATAGCATTTCTATATATTACCAACAAAATCCAGCAGAAAGAGATAGGAGAAATTCCATTTAAAATAACTATAGACAATTTAAAATACTTGAAAGTCTACCTGCCAAAACAGATTCAGGCACTATATGAGCACAATTATAAAACATTTTTCACACAAATAAACCCAGAATTAGAAAAGAGAACAATTAAAACAATTTGAAAACAATGAACTGGAAAAATATTACTCATCAATAGCCCAAATCAGTATAATAAAAATGACAATTCTTCCTAAATTAGTTTACAAATACAGTGCCAAATCAATCAAACAACCAAAATATTTCATAGAGCTAGGAAAAAATAACAACAAAATTCATCTAGTGAACAAAAAGCCAAGATTATCAAGGAGATTAATGGAAAAAAAATGTGAAAGATGGTGGTCTAGCCAAACCAGATATCAAACTGTATTTTGAAGTGGTAATCATCAAAACAACTTGGTACTGGTTAAGAGATAAGAGAGATTAATCAATAGACTAGATTGAGTACACACTACATAGTAGTAAATGAGCATAATAATTTAACATTTGATAAACTTAAAAGATTCTACCATTTGGGATAAGAACTCACTGGAAAACTAATATTTCACATCACATACAAAAATAAGAACAAAATGGGCACATGATTTAGACATTAATGGTAATACCATTATATACCTAAATTTATTATATACCTAAATTTATTATATACCTAAATTTACAATTTAGGGGGGCATGGATAATTTATTTGTCAGATCTATGGATAAGGGTTTTAAACACAGCATTATGGGATGTGAAATGGATAATTTTGATTACATTAAATTAATTTTTTTGCGTGTAGATAAAACGAATGCAGCCAAGCTTAAAAGAAAATAAAAGCTGGGTAAATTTTTTAAAATAAGGTTTCTGATATAAAAATCATTTCTCTAACATACAGAGAAATGAGCAAAATTTATATGAGTACAAGTCATTCCCCAATTGATAAACAGTCAAAGGATATGAGCAGGCAGTTTTCAGATGAAGAAATCAAAGCTATCTATAGTCATATGAAAAAAAAATTCCTCCAAATTATTATTGATTAGAGAAATACAAACAATACAATCCTGAGGCACCTCCTCACACCTCTGAGTTTTTGGCTAATATGACAGTACAAGAAAATTACATGTTGGAAGGGATATGGGAAAATTGGTACACTAATGTACTTTTGGTGGATTTGTGATGTGATCCAACCATTCTGGAGAGCAGTTTGTAGCTATACACAAGGGGTTATAAAATTGTTCACATCTTTTGACTCAGCAATAGCATTACTAGGTTTGTATCCCAAAGAGATAAAAAAAAAATAAAAAAGGTAAATGACCTATGTATAAAAAAATAGTTATAGCAGCTCTTTGTGTGGTGGCAAACAATTAGAAATTGAGAGGATGCCCATCATTTGGGGAGTGGCTGAACAAATTGTGGTATATGATTGTGATGGAATACTATTATGTTATAAAGAATTATGAGTGTGATGATTTCAGTAAACACTGCAAAGACTTATATGAACTGATGGAAAGTGAAGTGGGCAGATCAGGAGGAGCTTGCATACAGTATCAGCAGAATGATCAACTGAAAGACTCAGGTTTTCACAGCAATACAAAGATCCAAGACAATTCTGACAGATTTATGTTGAAAAATGCAACCCACCTCTAGAGTAAGAACTGTTGGACTCTGACTACAAATCAAAGCATACTGTTTTTTACTTTGTTTTATTTTTTGTCTGTGTTTTCTTTTCCAATATGACTAATATGGAAATATATTGTGTTGTTACTATTTGTAGAACCTATATCAACTTGCCTGCCTTCTCAATTCTCAATTAGATAAGAGGGAAGAAGGGAGAGAATTTAATTCAAAATTTAAAAAAAAATGTTGAAAATTGTTTATATGTGTAATTCAAAATAATAAAAAATGTTTTCACAGATGGACTACAACTTCTTTTCTCTGTAAGTTTTCCAATAGTCTAAGAACCCTCAAAGTCTTAAATGAAAATGTTTTCCAGAATATTATTGCTGTTAGGACGACTCTCAATTCTCACAAGTAATTTTTTAACGAAAATTCAGACTGTTAGCCACTGGAGACATTAGCCCTTGGTTGACCTTCTTCTTTAAAGCATATTTATTAGAAGGAATATAGTTCTAAAATATTTTCTAATTTCATCCAGTTAAATTAATTTCCATAAACCTGTATTAAATACCTATTTAAATTTGTTTTTAAGCACTATACAAATGTAAGTTAAATATATGAGCTATTGCAAAACACTATGCTAGTATGGAGGGAAAGGACAAAGGTTAGTTGACATTGTTTCTGACCTTATGGAGTTTATTTTCCAGTAGCAGGACACAACAGGTACACACACACAAACACACACACATATCCAGGTAGAAATCTCAGAAGATGTAACAGACCAAGGACATGTGAACTGTACTCTAAAGGATAGGATTTTTCTAAGTTAAGATGTGAGAAGAAATGAAGGGGAAAAAAAACATAAATAACCATGCATTTAAAAGTACAGAGATAAGAAATTTGGGGTTTATACTGAGGGAAAAGATTTAGAGTACAGAGTATTTTGGGGGATATTAGAATGAGGCAAGATTGCACAGAAAGTTGTTACAGATTATTGCATGCTTAGAGGCCAGGCTAAGGAGGTCCAATATAGTTGTAGCAGCTTAGTTGCAAAAGTACTCTAGTCACAACGAAGACTTAAAATGAACATTTAAAAGTGCCCTTCATTAATGAGTTCATATGTAATTTAGGTAGTAGGGCTAAAAATACATGTCCTTTGTTTTTTATGAAAAATGATTAACCTCTTGTAAGAGGCATTTGTTCTTTCCAACTTTATAAGGAAGAACATATTGAGTTAATAACTAAAAGAATAATGAATTTAATATCTTTTAAAATATATTTATTATTTATCTATTTTTAACATTCTTAAAAAATGATTTCTAAATGTCTGCCTCTATCCTGTTCCTCCCCCACCCATGGTGAAAGCAACTAATATTGTATAAATTACATATGTGAAATAATGCAAAATATATTTCTTAGCCATATTGCAAAAATAAAGCAAGAAAATAAAGTAAAAATTATACTTCAATTTGTACTCAGTTCATATTTTATCTCTCTGGAGGTGGATAGCATTTTTTTTATCATGAGTCCCTTTAGAATTGTATTGGATCATTGCATTTTTTCAGAGCAGCTAAGTCATGCACAGTTGATTATCATTACAATATTGCTATTATTGTATATAAACATATCCTGGTTCTGCTCATTTCACTTTGCATCAGTTCACATAGGACTTCCAAGGTTTTTATGAAACCATTTCCCTTGTCATTTTTTTTTTTGGCTTTTTGGAAGGCAATTGGGGTTAAGTGACTTGCCCAAGTTCACATGGCTAGTTCTGTGTTAAGTGTCTGAAGTCGGATTTGAACTCAGGTCCTCCCGACTCCAGGGCTGGTGCTCTATTCACTGCATCACCTAGCTGCTCCCTCCTTGTCATTTCTTAAAGCACAATAGTGCTCCATAGCAATTAGATGCTGAAATTTGTTCAACCATTCCCAAATTGATGAGTGTCCTCTCAATTTCCAATTCTTTGTCATCAGAAATCAGCTGCTATAAATATTATTGTACATTCAGGTTCTTTTCCATTTTATTTTTTTATCTCTTTAGGATACAAATTAGGTTTTTTTTTTGATAAAATATTTGACATTTTCTTCTATGTTTTTTCATTCTTTTGACTTTGTTTTATTATTTCTAGTAGTATCATGAAGTCATTAAGTGCCACTTCATGAAGTTTAATTTTTTTTTTTTTTTTTGCTTTTTGGAGGGGGGAAGGTAGGGCAATTGGGGTTAAGTGACTTGCCCAAGGTCACACAGCTAGTTTTGTGTTAAGTGTCTGATGTTGGATTTGAACTCAGGTCCTCCTGGCTCCAGGGCTGGTGCTCTGTTCACTGGTGCCACCTAGTCACCCCACCAAGCTTAATTTTTAAGGAATTATTTTCCTCAGTGAACTTTTGTACCCCTTTTCCCATTAGGCCAATTCTGCTTTTTAAGGAGTTCTTTTCTTCAGTGAATTTTTATATATTCTCTCCCTTTTGGTCAGTTTGGCTTTTTAAAGTGTCATTTTCTTCAGTCTTTTTTGTGTCCCTAATCAAGCTGTTACTTCTCTTTCATAATTTTTCTTGTGACACTCTTATTCCTCACCCCTTCCATTTTTTTTTTCTTTACCACTCTTATCTTTTACTTAACTCTTACAGGAATTTTTTTGGGGGAGGGGCTTATGTCTGATTAGCATTTTTAAAAGGCTTTGCATGAAGCTATTTTCACATTGTTCTCTTCTGTGTTTGCATCTTGTTCTTGTGTCTGCTACCATAGTAGCTTTTTATAGTCAAGTTCATTTTTTTTTGTTTTTTCTCATTTTCCCATCCTACTTCTTTATTTTTAAACTCTGTGTATCTCTCATTTTTATAGTGTTTCCTGAAAGCAACCTACCCTTGAATTAAGTCTTCCCCCCCCCCCACAGGTTAAGAACATTTTAAACATTCATTTTCACAATATTTTGAGTCCCAAACTTTTCTCCATCGGTCCCTGCCCTCCTCTCTTCTAAAAATGGTAGGCAGTTTGATATAATTTACACATGTGCTATCATGCAAAAATATTTCCATATTAGTCACAGTTGTGAAAGAAGAAACAGATCAAAGGAAAAAATGAGAAAGAATGAAGGAAATTAAAAAATATATTTCAATCTGCATTGAGTTCATCAGTTCTTTTTGGATGTGGATAGTATTTTTTTTCTTGAGTCCTTTGTACTTGTTTTGGATCATTAAGTTGCTGAGTCATTCGTAGTTGATTACCGCAGGATGTTGCTGATACTGTGTACAGTGTTTTCTTGGCTCTGCTCATTTCACTTTATGTCAGTTTGCACAAGTCTCTCCATTTTTTTCTGAAATCTACCTGTTCATTATTTCTTATTACACAACAGTATTCCATTATCTCCATACATCACAGCTTCTTCAGCCATTCCCCGATTGACGGACTTCTGCTCAATTTCTAAAATGTTGCTACCACAAAAAGAGCTGCTGTAAATATTTTCACAGTGTAATTCCTTTTCCCTTTTTTATGATCCTCTGCTCTCCTGTACCCTCAAGTGCTCATGTTCTTCTCTGTCTTGGTACTGGGATGAGAGATCTTCTCACCTGCAGCTGACCAGAAATGCTTCTCTCTACCCCAGACCTAAAACCCAGAACTGTGTATGGTCAATAGAGTTGCCAATCAGTATAGGGTTCACCTAATACCAGCAAAGGGTGCCCTCTAATCTCTTTCTTACAATTGTCCAACCCTGTTTTTGTCTCTGGCCCAAGAACTTCCCAAGCTAATACTGCTATCACAATCACCTCTCCTGTTGCTGGTAATGTTGTAGTGCACGCTCTGGGCTGGCCTCCACCTTGGCATTATAGACCTCTCCTGCCAGCCTCCTAAATTGTCTTATGCCAAAAAAATTTAATCTGATCTTTTGTTGGCTTTTTTGTTCCAACATTTGATCAGAGGCATTATTTTTAAGTTGTTTGGCAGGGAATGTTGGGAGTAACTCGGGTTGCTGCTTTTCTTCCATTATCTTGACTCTTTCCTCCATGAATTTAATATTTAAACAAAAGAATATTGCATATATTTTGGGAGAAAAGTAGTTTCTAAACATTATATTATGATCAGGGAGGCAGGCCAGTTGATCTGTGAGAGCAGGAAAGTGGTCACTAATGCCAGGAACTGCCATGTGAACATCAGACTCCCTCTTGAAGGCTATCTGTAGGAACACAAAAAAAGATAGTTCTCAGAATTATGCCCATTTTCTAAAACTGGTCCCTATATCATTGGTGAAAAATGTTGGATAGAATGTGAGAGAATCAGATGAGGCATCATCATAGCAGAGCCTTGTAGTTTTCAGGATTTTGGTTACCTCATTGTTGCTATTCATCTTCCTTAATGGTTTTGAGAAAGGTTATATGCTTTGTGTTATAATATAATCTCCTGGAGGATTTGGCAGTGGTATCTGTATCATATGGTCAGTGATACCTTTTGAACTCTTTTCTCTTTTCTCGGGTAGGATAGAATCAGATATTGTGGGAATCTGACAGGATGAGTTTTGGGGAAGTTTTCCTAAGCAAAATTGGGAATAAACCACAATTGATCCTGAAAACTCCATTTTCAGTGTCATTTTTTTTTGTACAGCTAAGACAATAGGAAACTCATCAGAAAAACATGGGTTAATTTCCCATCTCATATAAGTGCTAGTTGTGTATCCAGTCAAGTCAACCTCTCTGAGTCAATCAAAAGAAAGACTACCAAAATTTTTCTTCATCTTCTATCTTTAGTAACTCTTTTCAAATATTTTAGGAGGAAGTAATTCTTCATAATCCTTATAACAAATTCCAGATTTAAAAAATATCGTGTTATTATAGTTGGTCCATTAGTTTTGCATGAGCCATTAAGCACAAAATAGGGTCTTTCAAAATTCCAGTCTAAGTGCCCCCTTTTTGTCATAAGCACTTAAAGCATTTGGATAATTTTTTTAGATCTTTTTTGTTTGTTTTTAGTTAATACTTTTGGAGCTTTTTAAGTAAATTTCCAATGCCTTCAGATTCTTCAATTTTTCACTTTTAAATTTAAGTAACTTTTAAATTTCTACTTTTAGCTCGTATAATCTGGATGTACTTCTGGATGTGATTTGTAAATTCTTTCTACTGGAATTTCATTTTCTATATTAAGGAGTTCTGGGAATTTACCTTCTATTATTTCTTTCATTATGGTGTTTAGGTACTTTGTTCCCCAGTCATGTTCTCTTGGGAGACCTGTGATCCTTATGCATATTGTCTTTGGGTTCAATATGTTTTACTCACATAATAAGCATATTTTCTTTTAAAGGTTTTTTTTAAAAAATTCTCTTCTAACATGTTACCTATTGCTTCTGTGTAATTTCATTTCCAATCTATTGTTCTCTCTTTTGTTTTTTTGGTGATGCTTTCCATTTCAGATTCCAGCTTTTCTATTCTGTTTATTATTTTTGTCATGGAGGTCATAAATTCTGCTCTTATAGTTTTCATGTCTCTTTTAAACCACTCAATAACAGCATGTTCTGGTTCCATGCTCTACTGAAACTCCACAGGGTTCTCTGTGTTTTTGAATGTTTTATAATATTTTCTTTGTTTTTCAATATTTATTCATAGATGCCTAACCTAATTTACTAGATCTGGAGACCATATTTCTTTTATTTTTTTCCCCTGTGTTTTCTTTTGATGTATCCATTTATGTTCAAGGTCTTTGGGTTTTCTTTTTCTTGAAATCTTTAGTAATTTGACTATTTTTTTTTCATCTTTTATTTTCATTATCACTCACTTTCTGACTTACCCCCCCTCTCCCTCTCAAACCTTGGGGGCTGTGTCTCAAAGCAGCTCAGCTTCCTTCCATATTGGGCAATTCATGTTTCTCCGGAGTAGATCTCTGCCCCAATTGACTTTTAGGGCTCAAAGCTGGCCCCAGCTGAATGCTGTGCTCTTTCAGACTTGGTAGAAGGCTACACAGCCCTCCATGTGATGGTGCCCAGTCCAAGTGATTTATCTCATTGCCTGTGTTTTTCAGTTTGCTGACCTTAACTGGCAGTTATGAGTTTTGCAGTGCTGGTTTGTCTGGTTTGCAGCCCCCTGCAGACTTTTGCTCCTGGAGGGTTCTTTTCTTTTTTTTTTTCTTTTTTAGTTTTTTTAAATTTTAAATAAATTTATTTATTTTTAGTTTTCAACATTCATCTCCACAACATAGTGAGTTAATTTTTTTTTCTCTTCCTATCTTTCCCCTACCTCCCACCCCAAAAGAGCCAGCCTCCTGATTACCCTTTCCCCCAATCTGTTCTATCATATCCTCCCCCTTCACCCTCTAACTTTCTATTTTTTTTTGGTCGTTATTAATTTGTTTGTTTACTTTGAGTTTACAAGATTCAGTTCCACAATTCTTTGAGTTTCAAATTTTCTCCCACTCCTCCCTTCCTTATTCCCCCCATTTCCATGGCGGCATACAATCAGGTATAGGATCTGCAGATACTTTCACATTAGACATTGGTCAGGTTATAAAGAAGGATTGTACAGATGGAATGAACAATGGGAAAGAGGAAACCAAACTAAACAAGAAAAAGAGAGAGAGCAGGTAGTTTGCTTCAATCTGCATTCACACTCTGTTCTTTCTGGTTCTTTCTCTGATTGTAGAAATCTCTCTCCATCATGAGTCTTTTGGAGTTGACTTATAACCCTGAATTGCTGAGAAAAGTCCAGTCTATCAAAGTTGTTCGTCATATATACGTTGTATCTGTAATTGTGTACAAATTTTTCCTGGTTCTGCTCTTCTCAGCATCAGTTCATATAAGCCTCTCCAGGTAGCTATGAAGTTCATCTGCTTTTCGTTTCTTATGGCACAATAATATTCCATTACATTCATATACCATAAATTGTTTAGCCATTCCCCAATTGATGGGCATCCCCTTAATTTCCAATTCTTTGCCACCACAAAAAGTGCTGCTATAAAAATTTTGGTACATATGGATCTTCCTCCCAGTTCTATGATTTCTTTGGGATACAACCCTGGGTCAAAGGATATGAAATTACTTGTAGCCCTTGAAGGACTCTTTTCAAACTGACTGTCAAGGCCAGAGCAAACTTCTACCGCTTACAACTGTGGTCTCCACAATGCTGGAAAAAGGCAGGAGGGGAGAATGTATATGCGGTTTTATTTTAAGCCTGTATCATTTCCTTGAGTCTACTAATGTAGCGTCATTTGCCCTAGCATAGGAAGTGGAAGAAGAGTGCTGAGTGAACTCAGGGTCAGTAATTATCACTTGATCGGATTTTAAAAATTCTCTTTTGGATTCTTGGTGTTCTAGACTATGGAGACAGCTAACATTGCTTTATCTTTGGCACACAATTTCGGTTTTTGAGAAATTTAAGAGATTGTAGGAATCAGACAAAATATCTAGACTTCTTGTTACTCATATGACATAGAAGTTAAAGTTATTTTTCATAGTGGTTCTTAATTTACATCAGATACAAGGGACCTTTAAGTAATAACTGCTTTCTTTGTCTATGAAATTTTTCATTGAAAATTTTGACACACACAAGCATGCACGCACACATACACACACACAATGCAGCTCTTACCTATAACCGGAAAGTTAAGTATCTAATAATATTGTTATAGTGGAGTATTGGCTTATAATGAAAACTTTTATATCTTCATTTCATTTCATATTTTAGCCATTTGCCTGCTTTGTTGATCAGCACCTTTGGACTGAAGCATTTCCAACAAATGGGTATTGGTATTTTTGATATCCCCTGCACTAAACATAATGCCTGGAACATAATACATAGTAATTCACAATAAATGCACTCTCTGACTCTGGGAATTTTTTCTCTTCATGTCTCTGTTCTCATCTTTCTATGAGTTTTTCTCTGTGCATCTCTGCATGTCTTTTTTGTCACATCTCTCTATTTTGTCTCTCTAAGTGTCTCCCATCCTGTGCAGCTCTCTCTTTCTTACTTTCTCTCTTTCTTGCTGTTTTTATACTTCTGTTTCCTCTAGCATAACTCATAACTCTTTTTGAATTATTATTGCCAATGAACTGGTCAGGAATTGCCTTTAGAAACTATTAAAATTCCACAAACAAATCCACACACATGTCCATTGATTGATATATTGGTTCATTTCACATGGATATCAATTATGGAGAGCTTCTTTTTCATTCCATTCTGGATCTTGGACATTTCCTACACTCTTTTGTAGGGTAAACATTTTTTTGTGTGCGTGTATGTGTTTTGCTATGCTTGAAAGTCTAATGGATTTAATATGTTTTCATCCTGTACTGCAGTGGTGTCAAACTCAAATCGAAACAGGCCACTAAACATTATGTAAGGATTATTGAAGCTATAAATTGCCTTAGGAAACCACACATTTATATTATCTATGTTTTATTGTATTTTTAGTTATCTTATCAAATGTTTCCCCATTATAGTTTTATTTGGGTCAGATCAACATTTCTTGAATATTTCAGGGTGCATATCTATGGTCTGTATTTGGCACCTCTGCTTCATTGTATTATACGGTAAACTCATTATTAATTTTAAACTTATTTTTACTTTAGTACTTCCTTTCCCAAATGCCTCATTTAAATACACTGTTGTTTGGGATCTAACTTTCTTAATTTAAAACATTTAGACCATTTCCCCCAGTGCCCAGGAATATTCTTGAGACAACACATTTAATGTTATCTATCCATAGAAATTCTTGTAGTAAGTGGAATTTTATATGAGAAAAGGATGCACTATGGGAAGTCAATGGATGAGCAATATTCATGGGACGTATTTGTCACATATCTGATATTAAACTGAATAGGAAACCTACACTTCAAAGGTAGTGAAACAGCTCAGTTTAAAAAAGAAGATACTTTAGGAAAATATTTGGGGGAAAGACATTTATCTAAATATGAAAAAAGAGTTGGAAAACTTTGCAAAATTATTGTTAAGATTCTAAAGGACTTTAGAGATCGTATAATTCTGTTCTTTCATCATATAAAAATAGTAAATGAAGAATATAAAATACTGCATTGTGTGTATTAGTAAAAATCAGAAAGCAAAAGATTACAGAAGGATAAAATGTTCAAAGGATAATTATTATAATTTGGAAAATTTTGAGAATGAATAAAAAATAAGCATTCACAAATATGGAATGTGTATGCAAACTTTCAATTAAATCTCATTAATATTTCACATTAAAAAAATCAATCAATATGTAAGTACGTCAAGGTAATGAAATGAGTTCAAACAGCCATTATAGAAAAATGAGAATGGGCAATATCAAATTGGATTAAAACAAAAGGACAATTCACATATAAAGTAATTGGATGAATAAGCTGCAGAATTTCCCAAGAGATAAAAGCAGTTCTACCTGAGGATAAAAATCAAAACACACAAATCTAAATAACTATCATTAATGGAAGTAGATTCCCCAAAGAGAGACTAGGAAGGTGAAAAATTCATTTGCCAATGATACAAGAAAATAAAATATAAAAATTGCTAGGTAGGGACTTCGATGTTATTTTAAAGTTAATGTCCTATGAATAACAGTGGAGAAATGCTCTTACTCATTATTGTCATGATAACAGAGGTTTGGCAAAATTGGTAAGGAAATTCAAAACCACTACTCTATGCAGAATACACAGAAGGAATTGAGTCAAGGCTCAAAGAACTTTGTGGCAGTTTGGACACAAAAGTAAGAGGGACTAGATTAACTAAAGGATATTATTGACAACAGAAAGTAAATCCTAGAGACAAGTGAGAGAGCCTTCTCAATGGAAGAAAAAGGAAGAAATTTGGTGAATTAAATGGGAGTTCTTCATCACTACAGGCAGAAGATAGGAATAATATCCTTTATTAAGCTCTTAATGCAAGTATTTGCTTTATTTCAACAAACACAAATGAATGTATCCAAACAAAAAAGTGCCATATTTAATGATGTTCTAAAGGAAAAAATGATGTTTATCTATAGCTCCTTAAGAATTCTAAATAGGGGTAAGGTGAACTTTCAGTTTTATTCTCGCCTTACTTATTCATTTTCTGTGAAAAATGAGCCAGCAGAGTACTGCAGCATGAAAACAGGCCTCTTCAAAACCTGAAATTCTGAAAATGTAAACTGAATAAAATGCATCAAAGTTCTGTGAGAAAGAACACTGCTGATGATGGTGATGATGATTATGGTATTTTAGCATTTTTATATAACAGAGTTTTTTAAAGCAATTTACATATATTATTTCGTTTTATCTTTACAACAACATTGGGAGATAGATGCTATTTGTACCCATTATACAGATGAAGACACTAAGGGAAACAGAGGTTAAACTCCTCATCTAGGCTCACAAAACCAGTTAAGATCTGAGAGTTTCAGTATTTTACCTATTCAACCATCTTGCTGCCCTTTTATGGGATTGAATGCTTTAAATGTTTTGTAAAATCATCATCTCCCAAACTTGAAGCAATATACTCATGAAATTTCCCAGATTATAACATTTTCAGGAATTCTAGTAGCTTTTTAGTCAAGGTATCTTTTTCTTTGAGACTTTGCTTGTAGATTTTGTGGAGTCATTCTATAATTTTGGGTTTATGTTTTGAGCATCCATCCCTCCCCTATAGCTTTTTATTGTTAGCACATTTTTGGTTAACTCATTATCCTAGCATTATTTAATGAATTGAATGTGTTAGGGCCAAAATTTGCACACTTACTGAGGAAATTTGGGGGCGTTTGGTGATTATCTATCTTAGTTTGGGGATTGAGTTCTTCAGAATTTCAGGGGACAGAACAAAATTTCATTATTTTGAAAGCAGTCTTATCTGTTTGCTCACTTTCCTCTTGAAATGTTTTGCAGTTTTCCAACCCCAGTTTAGGTCTGGATAACAGCAATTGCCAGCTTTTCCCCTGGTCATGCCATCACTAAACATTGGCTCTCTTAGCCCCTGTCAACAGGAAGGTTTTTTAGGTTCAGAAAAATGGAATTATAGATTTGCCCCTGGTTCAAGATCCAATAAACAGCTTTCAGCCATAATCCCTATCACCTACTTAAGAGACTCTGGATATTCAGAATGGCACCATAGACATGATGTGCTTGGTCGATACTCCTGCTTCTGGGCTAAGAGTACCCTAACTTCTACATTACTCTTGTTCTTGACCTTTGACTCAGAATGTTGACCCAAGACTCTGTCCCTGTGATGGAAAACTGCCTGGAATTTCTTGGCTGGACCCTCTCTCCATTACCAACAGATCTCTGTCTTTCTGTGTTGACATGAGCTGGAAACTTACCCCCTGTGGCTTTGCCTTGAATTTTCTCATTCTCATTTGGTGTGGTGCTCTTCTAAGATGTTTGTTGTAGTTAAGTATGGGAGACACTAGACTGTCCTACTTCCACTCATTCTAGATTGTGAACTCCCTGAGGGCAGGGACTTTCTCTTTTCTTTGTCTCCCTAGCACTTAGCAGAGAGACTGATGCCAGTGGATGCTTAATAAATTCTTATTGACTGATTGATTTCAGTAGTTTACATTTAGTAAATGTATAGGCAGATCAGAGATGGGAAATGGAACTAGGATTCCTGACTCTTTTGTAGAACTCTTAAGTAGTAGGTATTACATAGTGTTTTGCAGAATAATCTTCAGCTGAACTGATTAGGCATAGCCACTTATGTTTGAATTATACAACTTGCCTACACTTGTATTTCTTCTAGACAGTTTGAAACTTGATTTTTTACCTTGCTTATATGAAACATGGAAGACATGGTTGTAGAATAGCCCTGCTACTGATGGGGTGTTTCAGTGCTTGTGCTTGAACATCAGTTTGCAAAATCACATTTCTCCCCAGCCTCAAATCTCCCCAGCCTCAGAGCATTATCTCCACCCCTTCCCCCTGCCAAGACTCTGCCTAGCAACCATTCATGAATTGTTTATCTTCCCTTAGTATAATAACCAGCTGTACCTATGAATCCTTCACTAGAACTATCTATAAATAACTCCCTAGCCCATTATACACATCCTGGATCCGTCATTAGCTTGGGACATATGTAAACTGCCAACATCCATCTTGTCAAACACGACATTGATGGGTGGCAGCTTGGTCAGGCTTGACTGCTAGATGACTTAATGACGTTTCAACCCTAAAACCACACCTCCATGCAGCATCCCTTGGGCTATTTCCCAGTGAATTATGGTCAATACACCTGTGTAGTAGATGTTAAAAGCACATGTTTCTTTAAGCACTGACCTCTCTTTAACTCCTCCCTAATTCCACCCTTACTCAGTTAGCAAAATTGGCACAGGTTTTACTAAAGATTATCCTATAAAAACTTTAGCTCTACCCCTTTAAGGTTTCAGGTTCCCTAAGAATTCTTGCCCACTGGAAAGTGTAACAATAAACTTTTACCAACTTGACTCAGAATGCTTGAACCTGTGAATTCATTCTAGATTGCCCACCAAGGGACTCTGGTTACTGGGGTTCCTGAAACACATACATGCCTGAGTCACTACCATGTATGAAAACATTTCATTAATCACACATTTTTGCTATTCAACTGATCTAAAACATTTATTGATTTTACATCATGTGCCAGGAAATGTACTAGGTGCTATGAATATGTAAACAATACTGGGATATTTTAAATATCTATGTTTATACATATACAAACATATGATATAGACAGACAGAGACAGACAGACAGACAGATAGATAGATAGATAGAAATACTGTATCTATCTTTTCATTATATAGCGACTCCCTCTACCAATGCAGATTATTACTGCTCTGCAATTTATAGATTTAGCACTGAGTATTGAGAGGTTAAGAGTATTGCTCATTGTTACATATCCATTAGGAATAGAACTTGACTCTAGAATATCTCTGAGGCCAGCTTTACATCCACTACATTTCTCTGTCTCTCTGTTTCTCTCAGTCTTTGTCTCTGTCTTTCACTTTCTCTTTATGTATGTATGTGTAAAATCTTAGAATGAAAAATATACTTGATTGGAATTTGAAGGAAGCTAGCCCTAGGGATTCTAAGAGGATGCTGAGAATGAAGAACAGCATTTTGGTCATGTTCTGCAAAGGCGAGAAAATGGAACAATAGCAATTAGCCCTGTGACTTGGGTCACAGAATGCATGAAAAGGAATAATTCATAAAACATTTGAAAAAATATACATAGCTATCATTCTACTTGTCTTCTCAATGGTTGGGGGTAAAGGGAGGGAGAAAGTTTGGAACTCAGAAAATGGGGAAAAAAGGAAAGAAAATAATATACTGAGTTCCCTATGGAGCTATAGTGTCTGTTAATTGAGCATGATGCATTGCAGGGGTGGGCAAATTACTGAGGACAAAAATAACCTTGATATGTTTTCATTTTTTGACAGCAGTGATCACACATGTATGCTTCTACTGACAGTAGGCTGACTCAGAACATCTGACCTTGATCAGATGAAATTATATTGAGCTAGTTACCCCAACTTAAATTAGTTCTCTATCAGATGAATACTAGACTTGGGCTTTCTGTATTTGATTGTCCTCTTGTGTTTCACATTCTATGCTTTAAAAAAAAACAACTGGAAGATTAATACAGGAAAATGCATAAAAGCAGTAGGTTTCAAAAAAAGGTGAAATAGTCACTGAGTATTCGAGATATTACAGTGGCTGTTGGTTTGGGCAAGTTAAGCATTTCAAGGATAATACAAGCCCAAAGGGATAGAAGAATAGCCATAGCAAAGCACAGAGTAATGTGTGGTTAAAAACAAACAAGCAAACAAATAAAAACCATTCTAAGAACTAACTATTTCTCCCAGACAGTCTAATTAATTCTCAGAAAAGAAGGAGAGAGGCCTGGCAGCTTAAGTAGTTATTATTGATTCCTCTGAGTGGGGCTTAGGCTTCTTGAAGTTAGAAAAACAATGACAAGAGGAATAAAACACAGCTGCTATGAACAAGAAGGGAAAAGAAAAAAAAATAGCTGTTTGCCATGGGTAAGATGGTACAAAGACTGGAAAAAGATGTTTGCTGATGCTACACACTTTCCTATTCAAAACTATTTCAAAACTACCTCTTCATCAGATTCTGTAACATCCATTCCCCCAAACTGTTTTGGGGATTTAAAAAATTCTAATAGACCTGGAAGTCTAATCCCCACTGAAGGAGTTATGAACTTTGATAAATATGCCAATATACAGAGAAGCAGATTTTTCCATCATTTCAGATATTCTCAAATGGAGATGAAGTACTCTACTATATGTGACAAAAAGTTAAGAAATTTATGCAAATGATAAAGGATAAAGATGGAATATTATAATGACTTGGGAGCACACTTGATTTAAATTTAATTGAAAACCTATGGAATATAATTAAGACTAGACTTGAGGAAAATTGACTGTTCATCAAAGGTACAGTTAATATACAGTGAGATCAAAGGTTGGTTTCATGATGAAGAATTAATGAATAGGTATCAAATTATTGTGAAGCAAATGTGAAATTATGTAAAGAAAGGTCTTACATATTAAAAATAATGCAGATGTGAAAAGTTATAGGACTTTTATATATGTCTTTATTATTATTATCATTGTTTTACTTTTCCCAGTTAATCTATACATCACAATACTCCAGATCTATGGCTTCATAGGGAAAGATTGCTTGACTCTCTTTTAAACTAGTCACTAAAAATCTAAATTATATATATATATACATATATATATATATATGTAGATAGATAGATATGTGTGTACATATATATGCATATAAATTTATGAAGTGCAAAAAGTTGTACCTTTTTTGTCTTCTAAAAGACCATACTACAATATTTTCCATTCTCCAGATGGTACCTGAAGATCAACCAGAATTTTTTTTTATAGAACTAGCAATAAAACCTATATTCCTGAAGTTGAATTTGGCCTCTTTCAAAGTCCTTCCCATGCATCTTCAGTTTTGTACTAAATGTCTCTTAAATGACTCCCTCCATATCCCCCACCCCCGAAACTATAGCAGGATGTACAGTAGTACTGTGAATAGGAACTGCCATATTATAGATTTAAAGGATCTGTTTGTAGCTAGAGCTGAGAATAGAATCTAGGTCTCCAGTGTAGTCATTATATTCAACTTTTTGTCATTTTCAAATGCATTCGTTTTCTAGAGGAATTTGGCACATTAATTATGTGCCAAAATTTTCTTGGTAATTACATGCTTGGAACAGTTTAAGAAAAATAAATTTCATTTATGATTAATATAGAAATAAAGGAAAAATAAAACTTGCTAATCATTTGTAAGGAATTAGAGGAAAAGACATAAAGGCTAGAAAAATTCCAGTAAGAGCAGAAATTATCGTATAAAGAAAATCAGGTTAGATAATTACAGTTTATAAGAACATATCTGCAGACTTAAAACCTAATATAGAGGAAAGACACAGGTAAAATAACATTAAAAATGGAGGAATTAAGAGGAGCAAAGAGAAGAAGCATCTAAGGAATGGAAAAAAAAAGGCTATAAGATAAATATTTTCTTAATCTTGTCGTCCTAGCTGATCCTGTTTCATTTTATATAATTTCCCCAAACTACTAAATCAGTAAAACATGGGCACTTCATGGTGTAACTTTTCTCCAAAGAAAATAAAAACTTTTGTTAGAATAAATTCAAATTATTTTCTAAAGACATTGGGATGAATTGCTCAAGCTTTAAAAACCTCCTAGACTTAAAAAATGTCAGAACTGTGAGGAACCTTAGAGCAGAGGTATAATGAACAATTTTGGTGCTAGGATCATGCAGCATGAAATGTGTCCTCAAATAAACTTTGTAATTAATGATTTGAAAATAACACAAAAAGTAATTAAGACTAGTTCAATTGAGTGGGTGGGACACTAGTCTCCTATGGGAAATAACCAAGGACATATTAGGTTACAGATGCAGTGACTCCTGGCAGGGGTAAAGCAAACAGGAGCCAGACTGGGGAGGAACTCACCTGGGGTGGAAATGCCTGGGAGAAGAAGTTGGCCATCTGGTGGCTTTCTACCTTAACTAATTATTATCACTATCTAGGTACAAAGAGCAGTTATTACTATACTATTGTGTAGTTTGAGTGATGATAGTAGCAAATTTAAAAATTGTAGTTTAAAAAATCATTATTTTAAACTTCTTTTTAAACGTTGCTCTCCTATGATGAATTCCCAGTTTCCCCATCTTAGATTCAGTTCTACTTTAGCAGTGACCTAGCCCAGAGGTATCAATCATGACATCCCCAGGGTGCATTGCAATTGTCAGTCACTACCCTGGAGTATGGCCTGAACTAGATTAAAATATCATTGGGAAATATTCAACAGAATAGAAAAAAATACAACAGAACACAGGTAAGGTTAATACATAGTTTTCTAAATCAATATGTGGCCTGAAGGGATTCTTATGCATGGTTTAATGGCCAAATTTCTGTTTGAGTATGATACCACTGATTTAGCCCAACACTCTCATTATGGGTATGGAGAAACTAAGCTTCAGAGGGATAAAATTATTTGCCCAAGATCACACATTAGTTCCAAGCAGAACTAGGACTTGAATCCCAGTTTCCAGAGTCCTGTCCCTTCTGCTTTACATGTAAAGGAAAGACCAAAGCGCATGACTGGGAAAACATGTTTAGAATGAGATCGTGCCCTGAGATATAACAGCCAAAGAGAGAAAAGTAAAATAACAAGGTCGGAAATAGCAGATGCCTCCTCAGCTCTGTATGAGGGAGAGAAAGACAAGGAAGCAGCTGGCAGGAAGCCCAGAATTTTGATGTTGACACTCTTAGCATTATTTCATAACATGCCTAAAATGCTGACATGAATGAGAGGCCATCCAACAGGTACAAGGAAGACACAGATTGCTGAATGACACCAACTGCTTTTCTTCCACTAATCACTTGTAGTGCAGCAGGAAACCATTATGAAGAGAAGACAGGAAAGGACAGAAGGAAAATCAAAAGCTACCATGTGTCCTATTGATCTTTAGCACTATAATCGTGTCATGTTTTCACCTTCTTTCTTTCCCATTTTGGACAGTAATCTTCTGCAAGAATCCAGGGCCCAGTGGTGTTATGCTTTCTCTCTGATTGCTCAAGCAACCCCATCATGGTAACTACTCTGGTTCTCTCCTACCCTGGATATATCCCATGTTTGGGTAGGCTCTTCTTCCTAAACATTCCTGTTTCATATTCGGTTCCCTCAAATATCAGCTTTCTACTAATACCATTGTAATAGAGCCTCTGCTATGACTTCCTCAACTCACACTGGACTAACAGGCCAGGTTTCCAAGGGAGTGTCTGTCTTCTTTTGTGTTCAGGGTACTAGGGGTAAACTTGAAGGGTTATTAGGTTTCTAGTATTGCTATTCTTGAGCCTTCAAATTTCATGCTCCCCATGGCTTACCACCCAACCCAATTTAATTAGTTTTTAGAAATGAACTTTTATTAGGGTACTATCATATGAATAGCTGGTACAAAAATGATTCTTCCCAAAGTCTGGGTCACCCTCTCCCACATGCACATACAGAATCTAGGGAAAAGTGGACTGAAGCTTAGAAAGCACATGTAGCAAAAGGATAACTCAAAGCTCTTAGTTGGATGAAAGGCCTTTGTTTCCTCCCCGTATCCTCAAGTAGTTCCCTTGAGGTGTATAGCTCTCTTCGTGACCTCATAGGCCAGGAACCTTTTAGTGTTCTGAATCTACATTTCTCTCTACCTTAATGAGGACATACTTCCAGAAAAGGTCTTTCCTTCAAGTGTTAATTTGTCTTCTCTCAACACTCAGATGTATTGCTTGTTACTGCTCTAGTCTCTCTGATGACATGGGCAGTGGTGGGGACTAAGAGGGATACTCCTTTTGGACTTAACTACCCCTTACCTCCCCCATGCTGGTTATTTTTGTAAGGATATGGCTGTCAAATTTTGAATATTGAAATAGGTGCTGGCATGCTCCTGCTGGAATCTCCTCTAATGTCCATAAACCAAGAGGTGCATCTAATTTTTTGACCAATCCCAAAATATTTCATTACCTAATCATGTTCTCCAACTCTAAGCACTTCAGCTCTCCCCAATTTGTCAATCTAACTTATGCCTTTAATCAATTTGATAGAAGTGTCTGGAATCATTCACAACTATTTTATACCTAATACAGCATCCAGTAAGTTGCATTAAGATTGGGATGTGGGTTATCCCTTTTACAACATAATGCTTATGACATAATGTATCACATTTTCTGACACATTTGTGCATCAGTGGGGGGGTGTCTTCTACAGGTACCATATTTTAACCTGACCTTTCAGCAATATCTCTGTTGTTGCCAGGGATGCCTTTAGAATCTGGCTTCAATATTTTTAACAAAAATTTTGTATTACTCTTCACCTCTTGTATTCTGTGTTATAGTCAAACAGTCAGCTTGATTTCCTGTGTACACCACATTTAACTACCCATCTAGATGGATGCTGAGTGTATAGAGCACTGGGTTTGAACTTAGGAAGACTTGAATTCAAATCTCACCCTCATACACTTTCTATGTGTCTCTAGACAAGTCACAAGCTGCATACGTTTACTTATTTTTGAAATGAGGATTCTAATAATAATAATAGCCTTCCAGGACTCTTGTGAGGATCAGATGAGATAATATTTGCAAAGGGCTTAGCAGGGTGCCTAGCATACAGCAGGCATTTGATAAATGCTTGTTTACTTCCTTTTCCCCTTTCGTTCCCACCTCAATTATTATTATTATTTTTTTTTGCAATTTACTTTTGCTCTTCATTAAAAAGCTCCACATCTCATCTATGTCTCTGGTAATCCCCACCTCCCTTCAAAATTTAGCTCAAATGTTGTCTCCTGCAAGACTTCCCTAATTCTCCCAGTTAGTACCTCTACCCTTGAAATTACTTTGTATTTTTTCACAGTGCCTGGTATACTGTAGTTGCTTAATAAATGTTTGTTGGAGTTAATACAAAAATTGCTACCTACTTTGCTATCCTGGTTTAAGAGTTTCTAGGGTCAGAGATTCACATGAGCTTTGGTCTACTTATATCTGCCATTTTAACTCTTTGTTTAATTTAATTTATTTTTTTAAGCAATTGGGGTTAAGTAACTTGCCCAAGGTTACATGGCCAGTTTTTATGTGTGGGTGTTAAGTATCTGAGGCTGGAACTGATCTTGGGTCCTCCCGACTTGGGGGCTGGCACTCTTACTCACTGCACCACCTAGCCGTCCCTTAATTTTATTTTTTATCAAGTATATAACATCACTTCCTTCCCAACCTCCTCACTCCGTGCTCCTGCTAGACATTTCTAGGTTGATGATAGAATGGCAAGCCTGTGACTAAAATGAACATAGCTCATGATCAAAATGTGAATCCTAATGACGTTTATTGAGGGCTATCTTTAGAGTTAGATATCATATCTAATAAAGGGTCAAAAGCCAAGACTATAAAAATATAGGTTTTCTTCCAGGAACTCCCGTGATAAACATATTGCTCCTAGTTTGTATATTGAATCTCATGAGCAACTATTTTTGTTCATTGTCCAAGAACAGGTCTGAAGGTAAAATAGTACCAAAATGACCTCTCACCTCTCCATTTTTATTTAGGAAAAGTCCCATTTTACATGTATATCATGGATGCTTTACCAGTTTCTCTCACTTCCATAGATTTCTAGGTCATTCTTACAGAAAGAAGACATTTTTTACCCTTGCTGAAAGAGTGATACTTTGCAATCTTTGAACCTTGTAGTTGGTGGAGAGGGTAAAGGAATAGCAAATAGTGTGTTCATGAATGTGTGTATTTGGGGGTAAGGAAACAAGAGTCATTCTTTCTGAATTTTCACTTTTACTATTAACTGTGTAGAGATAGGTGCCTGGTCTCATTGCTTTGAGCATTTTCATGAAACATTTTCCTGAAAATTTTAGAAGCCCAACTAGATGAAACTATTAGCTCACTGAGAGTTGGTCAAGAGTCCTCATAGCTCAGAAAGCACAACACTAGTAAATGGTCAAAAGAAAACACACATACACACATGTGCATGTACACAGGTGTCATTAGGTTGGTACATAGGCTGAACTTTTTACTTAATTCTCCAGTCTTCAAACTTTAAAGCACATGCTCTATGCAGGTATAGTAAATGGATTAATATTCATTCAGAGCTTTTGTTTAATACTTCATATATAAGGATTCTTCCATCCTTTTTATGGATCAGCAGACTGGTACAAAGGACTAGAAAAGGATACAACCAGAGCAATATAAATAATACAGGACATCCCCAAACTCTCAGTGAAGCTTTAAGGTCTGTACATGTAAAATACTTTGTAAAATATAAAGTATTATTGGCAATACCATCCATCCCTAAAGATCCTAGCTGTTGGGGTAAGAACTCACTACTTGACAAAAATGCTTGGAAAGCGTGATAGTAGTCTGGCAAAAGCTAAGTATAACCAACATCTCACACTCTATGCCAAGATAAGATAAAAATGGGTGCATGATTTAAACATAGTGATGATACCATAAGTAAATTAGGGAGGGGCGGCCAGGTAGCACAGCAAGTAAGAGCACCGGCTCCAGTGTCGGGATGACCTGGGGATCGAATCTAGGCTCAGACACTTAGCACCCACCCAGCAACACTTGGCCGTGTAACCTTGAGCAAGTTACTTAACCCCAATTGCTGAGCTAGGTGGCTCAGCGAGTAAGAGCACCAGTTCCAGTGTTGGGATGACCTGGGGATCAAATCTAGGCTCAGATACTTAGCACCACACCCAGAAATAACTGGCCGTGTAACCTTGAGTAAGTTACTTAACCCCCATTGCTTTTAAAAAAAAAAAGTAAATTAGGGGATTATGGATGAAATTCTCTGTCAGTTCTATGGAAGAGGAAAGAATTCATGAGTAAGCAACAGAGAGGCACACAAGAGGTAAAATGGACAATTCTGATTACATGAAATTAAATTTATTTTTGTATAAAAAATATAATGTAGCCAAAATTAGTAGAAAAACAAGAAACTGGGGGAAATTACAAAATTTCCTAGATCAAGTTCTCCTTTCTCAAATAGACAACTGAGTCAAAATTATTAAAAAAAAAAAAGAGGAACCATTTCCCAACTGATACTTGGTCAAAGGATATTAATAGATAGTGTTCAGAGGAAGAAATGAAAACTATCAAAAATACTCCAAATCACTAATAATTAGAGAAATGCAAATTAAAACAACTTTGAAGCACCATCTCATAGCCATCAGATTGGTTACAATGACAGAAAAGGAAAATGACAAATGCTGGAGGATATGTGGGAAAATAAATACACTACAGCACCATTTCTTTTGCTGTGAACTAGTCTAACAATTCTGGAGAACTAGTTGAAGAGTGGGACTTGTCTTCAGGTCCCAGTTCTAAAAGATACTGTATTACCCTGGGGAAGTCAACTTCACCTCTCAGTGTCCCCAGTCAACTCTCTAAGACTGAATTGCAGAGAGGTTGTCAGTCTTCATTGGTAGAGAGAGTTCCCTCATCTAGAGTTCCCTGAACTAATGATATCACAGGTTCGGTAAAATTTTTTAAAATCTATTGTAATATAGACATAGGACATGTCATCTTTTTCACAGAAAATCAATCAGTAGAGCAAACAGCTTTTTACATGAACTTTTGAAATGGTAAAAGGTCGCTTTTTAGTTCTGAATTTAAGTGTTCTAAGAAAATGTCATTAGGCTTTTTTTGCTTATTTTTTCCCCATAGAAAACAATATTCTTTGACATTTTGTTGAAACCTTTTGTCTCATTATTTCTAAGTAGTGAACCAAAATTTATCCCCACAAATTTCCTAAGGGGCATAACAATTAATTATTGTCCCAGTCTTTGGTTGGATGGCAGATCAGAAGGATTAAAGGCCTTGTCTAATTTGACACAAGAAAGTCAGTAGTCAGAGCTGAGAAGGGGAGGCAGGTCCCTGGTGTAATCATCAGACCAGCCTTCTCCCTTTTTTACTTTTAAAATATTTCTGTTTTACTGTACAAAATCAACCTACTTGTTTCTAAAGCTTGTTCCCTAGAAGCATAGACTTGCTCAGCTTCTTGGCTGCTTTGCAATAGCTTTCTTAATTCATGAAAATCTAAATTTCAACCATCTCTCTCTCTGTCTCTGTCTCTCCCTGTCTCTTCTCTGTCTCTGTCTCCCCTTCTTCCTCCCTCTCTCCCCTTCTTCCTCCCTCTCTTTCCCTCCCCCCTGCTGTGTTTGAGAAGCTAGCAATTTCATTCTAGAGAAGGACTAATAATTCTTTTTACCTTCTTTTCACAAGCTGCTGTTCTCAAGTATTTGTAATTATGCCAGTATGATCGAATATACTATTCTTATCATTTCTAATTAGATGAACCTAGATGCATATTTTGTGTGTCTTTTGGGAGCCCTATCCCTAAATTGGGAGGAAATTACATGATTGGCCTGAGGGAAATGATAAAGACAAATTTTTTTCACATTCATGCCATATAAAAAGTATAGTAGTTACAACTTAGACTGTAGCATGGAGAATTTGGGGTTAATGAAACTTTTTCTTAAACTCAGAAAGGAAATGAGCCTTTATTAAATGTCTACTATGTGGCAGACATGGTGATAAATGCTTTCAAATACTTTCTCATTTGAGTTTCACAATAGTCCTATTATCCTCATTTTTTTTACAGATGAGGGAACTGAGGCAGAGTTTAAGTGAATTCCACAGGATCACACAGCAAGTGTCTGAGGTCTAATTTGAACTCAAGGTCTTCCTAATTCCAAGCCCAACATTCTATCCATTATGCCACCTAGCTGCCTCTAATTGAAGATGAGTGATAAATTGGTCAAAGCTGTTGAAAATTAAGTTCTCAGCTTCAACAATACCACCTGAGATAGATTATCTCAGAATTGAAAGGAACCATCACAGGCCTACTAGTTTATCCTAATCAAGAAACCTCTGCACAACTTCAGTGGTAATGGTTATACAGTCTCTTCTTGAAGACCTTTCGTCCCCAAAGGGGGCACCGTGTTTTGAGGCTGCTCACTCAAATTACCACAGCTCTATCAGTTGGGAATTTTTTTCCATGGATGGAATCTGCCTTTCTTCTACTTCTCCCTATTATTCCTGTTTCTTCTCTTGTTCTCCAAGGTAAACCAATTGCCTAGCCCTAGACTTAATGAGGGCCCCGTTTGAACTTGAAGACAGCTACCATTTCACTCCTAAGTCTTTACTTTTTTCAGAGTAAATATCATTAATTCTTTCAACCAATGAAAATTCCATTAATTCTTTCAACCAATGCTTTCAACCATGGTCACTCTCTTCAGGATTCATTTCTTAGTAAACTGTAATGTTGTAAAACTGTCAGCTATTTGACCAAGACAGAAAGTAATGCAGGGTCATCACTTTCCTCCTTCTATACACAAGGCCTCTTGTTAATGCAGCCTAAAATTTCATTAATATTTTTGACTGACATCAAACAATCATTTATTCAAGCCCCCATAATTTGTCAGGCACTGTGCTAAAGTTTGAGAACTCAAAGACAAAGATGAAACAGCAATACTTGATCTGTAGCTTATATTCTATTAAAGGGACATAAGCATATGAACATGTAAGGATATGGAAGGCAATTTAGAAGGCGGCATTTGAGTTGATTTTTGAAGGAGCATGATATTTTAGGGGAGTGGCACTGAGTAGGAGCTGCATTCCAGGCACGAGGGACTGTCAATACAAAGGTGCGGAGTGGGCTATATTGTAGAGGGCTATATTGGAGGAACTTACAAAGTAAGTTTTTTTGGATTGTAGATTGTGGGAAGGAAATTAAGAAAAGCTTTCTATTCATTCTCTATTATGTTTCACATGAGCTTTTGTCTACCCCTACCTTAGCCAACTATATTTGATTTTAAAGTAATGACGTTATTAAATTTTATTTAACGTTGTTAAATTTTATCTAATTAATTCTGTTCTGAGCAGTCTAGAACTATGATTTTTTAAAATTCCATATCTGTTACTCAACCATGTGGCCTTTTCTCCCAAGTCTATGAAGAAGACTTCATTATCTTCTTAGTGGAATGAAAGAAATAGATGTTATTTTGCCACTCTGAAATTTTAAAATATATTTGATTGAACTTAAAAGAAAATTAAGACTTTATCTTATTTAATCATATTGGAGTTATTCCCCCATTACAGAATTATCATCCCTTTGTATATTGAGAATCTTTATTTACCCTTAATCAAAATTTAAATCTGAAATATTACAGCTGCCAGACACCATTGTTATATTGACCCCAACTAGGTTGGCATCAAAGAAATAAAAGCTTTCAGACTGGTCTCATGAATAGTAGGGGGAATAATATGGTAAAGTGAGGGGATTGTGCAGAGAAGTAATTCTTTTTATTTTCCTGCACAAGTGGTCTTTTTTTTTTTTTTGGTGTTGTTGTTGGGAACTTCTTTTGGGGAAAATTTCCCTCTCTTATATCCCTCTGCAAATTTTCTAAAATTTTCTTACAGAATTGCCTTAGGCATTTGAGGCTTCCTGGACCACCCTGTCCCACAACTGATGTGTCAGAAATGGGACTTAAATACAGGTCTTCCTGTCTCCAAAACCCACTATTTATCCATTATACAATGTTGTCTCCCTTAGTATAATAAATATAATTTGAGGGGAACTACTGTCTAGCTTCAAACTATCCTTTCTATATAACCACTGCCAGATTTCCTAAAATTGTCCCATTACAATTATAGTTCTTCGGTTGAAGAAATCTCTTGAATGAGACATTTAAAAAATATGAATCTACCTAGAATTGGTTTTATTATTAATTCTTTAACTCTGAATTACATTCATATCTGCCTTTCCCTGACAGCCAGTTGAGTTCTGATAAAGGAAGAAATGAGGACAGTTAGTTTTGAATACTATGGCAATGATTGGGAAATGATTTGGGTGGGGGTACTGTGACCAATAATGTAGTCACTGATTGGAGAAAATAAGAGTGAAGAGATATAGGGAGGGAAGGATTATATTGGTGAGGGGTTGTGTTGGGGAGAGAAGATTGAGAAAGACAATTTCCACTTAACTACAATAAGCCACATAAAGGTAATCCTGATCATAATGACTCTATGAGATATCTTTCTAAAGAGTATTTGGGGATTGGACTAATACCAACATAGGTTATGTTCCTTCTTTAGCTAATGTTTTTGTTATTTTAGGGGATAGAATTCAATTTGCTTTATATCTGAATTTGTATAATGAATTAACTGTGTCTATTCTATGCTTTAAATATTTTATGT
This sequence comes from Petaurus breviceps papuanus, assembly GCF_028583685.1. NCBI lineage: Eukaryota > Metazoa > Chordata > Mammalia > Diprotodontia > Petauridae > Petaurus > Petaurus breviceps. The sequence goes on from NW_027187372.1 coordinate 7,644,372, forward strand.
TATTAATTTGGAGAAAATATTTACTTTCAAAGGGTACTTAATGTTCTTTGAATCAAAGCCTCAGTTTTAAGATCATTCTTTATCTCTTCTCCAGTTACCTCACCATAATATCATAGTTGTGAACTAGAAAAGAACTCAGAGGCCAACTAGTTCAATGTTCTCATTTTATATTTGAGGAAACTGACCTAGGGGTATTAAATAACCTTTCCTATTTCACGTAGATAGTATGCACCACAGGTAGGACTTGAACCCAGGTCACCCGACCATATCTATTACTAATTACAGAACTGTGGATGTGCCTTTTAAACTTTCTGAGACTGTTTCATAATTTCTAAAATGGAGATAATTGTACTTGCATTATCTACTTCACAGAGCTGTAATTGCTAGTAAAGAACTTTAACCATAAAGTGCTATATGCATGTGATTTTAAAATTATTATTAATGACTATTTTACCCCTTTGAAAAATCTCTGAGATGACTGAAGATAATAGGTGAAATTCTTCAAAAGTTATCTTAAAGAGATGAGCGATTTTCTCTTTGTAAACTTGCCTATGTTGAAATTTTCAGAAAACTTCCTATCATATTGCATCAATTTTAAATTGGTTCATACCTTTGCAATCTTTCCTTCTTGAAGGATATGTTGTTCCCTGAAGATAGCAGAGAATTTGAAAGCTACCTACTCTGGGTATCTCTTGACCTATTGGCATTTGGATGTTCTTTCAATTCTTTTTACCTCAAAAGGAATCTTTAACTAGATTTTGTAATTTTCCAATAAAATTCTAAAACTTTGGGAAAGTTATTTCAGGTCTATTGAGAGACAACTAAAGTGATCAAAAAGGAAGGAGGAGCTTCTTTGTAAGGCTAAAATAAAAGGAAAACAAATAAGGTCCCAATATGGAAAGTTAGGGGTTGATGATCAATATGTTTCAATATGTAAAATTATGAAGGAGAAAATGAACTCAAACTTGACCATCACATCTCTGATGATTACAACTCTAGGTCAAGAAATTTGAAAGAGGAGGTTTTAATTTACATTCATTTATGGTGTTTTCTTATTTTGTCACAATAGTCACTTCTTAAGAAACACTTCAACAAAACACGCACAAAATACATTTCTTGAAAATAGTTGGGCAAAACTCCCTGAAGGCATATTGGTGACAGACAGTATATGACATTTTAACCTTTGTAGTTTATCGATTGCTGCCAGAAAGGAAGATGTGTGTATAAACCTTGATAGTAGGAAATTGACATTTTCTGTTATATTTGAGTTGAATTGTGTTAACTCTTAGTGTTTTTTCATTTAATTCTAATGGTATTTTAAAAATTTATTTCCTGTAAAATTTCTTCTCTTGGTTCTCCTTTTTTCACTCTGCACCAGGGAGGTCAGAAGGTCATTCATAGATGCAAAAGCAGAAAGAATCCTAGAGGCATTGAGTCTAATCTTCTTATTTACAAAATGAGAAACTGAGGCTCAGAGAGATTAAATGACTTTCCCAGGGGCACTCAACTGAAGTAGGATTTATTTTAATTCAGACTTTCCTAACACCAATCATAGTGTTCTATGTAGTATAATAAGATATTTTAGGACAAATAAAAGGAAGTGTTACTTAACATGATAGGTGAAATCATGAGTTACATTACTGAGAGAGGTAGTCTTGGAATGTATTACATCTTAATTTAGATATATGAGTTAAGTGACAGCATTATTAAATAGAAATTAAGGATTTTTAGTTTCTGTCACTGCTTACCTTTGTGTTTTGAATTTAGTTTCCTAGAGAACGGTTATGCTCATTCACAACATAGTGAATGGAGGGCTGGGTCTAGAGTAGGAGAACTTGAGTTCAAATTTGGCCTCAGATATTTTACTAGTTGTAAGACCAGGGCAAGTCATTCAACTTCTTTTTTTTTTCTTAACTATAAAATGAGAAGAAAAATGGCACCTATATCGCATAGTTGTCAAAAAGATCAAATGAGATCCCTAAAAAGTATTTAGGACACAATCTTGCAAATAGTAGGCACTTAATAAATGCTTGTTCCCTTCTCCTTCTCCTTCCTTGGTGTCAGGTCAGAAGCAAATTATAAATTGGATGCACCACTGGTGAGATAGAGGAAAGCACTTACCATAGTATGTTCTCATTTTTTTCAGTGGCAATATTACTATTTCGGAGGAAGTATCAAATAGTGAATGGACTTTGATCTTGATATTGATACATCCTAGATATATTACCATCATGGATAAATCACTTAATCCAAAGAAAACTGCTTTCTTCATCTGTGTAATGGCTGTGATAAGAACTATAATAACTTTTGTAGATTTTTTGTGAAGATCAAATAAGGTAACATATAAAGTGCATGGCTACCATTTTAAATATTATTTAGATGGTGACTATTTTCTCATAAATTCAAAGTTAAGACATCAAAGGTCATCTATTCATACCTAAAAATTAGCAGAAGTCTCCCTCTTCAATATCTTTAACAAGTAGTCATAGAGCCTCAATTGGAAAACCTCTACTGATGGAAAAAAATTGTTATTTCCCGAGGTATTCTAACTTTCAAATGAGTCAAATTTTTAGAAAACCTTTTCATATGTTGAGTTAAAATTTGCTTCTTTGCATCTTCCATCCCTTACTCCTCTGTTGCTCTATAAGTTGACTAGAACAAGTTTATTAAATCTTCACCATGACATTCCTTTAACTAGTTTTATATTTCTCATGTCTCACTGAACTTGCAGAAGCATGCTAGAACCAGCTTTTATGAGCTCGGGAGAACCAATTGTTAAATATCCTGTATGAATATTTACAACTAAGAAAGAGACCAGTGATACAAATCATGGCTTGATTTATGCTTTTGTTGATTGTCTAGACTTAAGTAAGTGATGGGGAAAATGTTAATAATGTAGATTAAACTCAAAAATTTGTTGTGTGTACATTTATTTTTCCTGGAGAGAAGTTGTTAAATATTTATCATCATACTCATCTCCAAATCTTTTCCCTAAGCTACACATGGCTATTTCCTGTGCCCAATCTTCATATATATGGTCCTTAGTCTCCTAATTATTTTGGTTACCCTCCTCACCCTTCTCTAGTTTGTCAATATTCTTCCTAAAATGCAGTTCATAAAATTTAACAGAATGTTCTATGTATGGTCTGACCAGAGCAGAGGAAACCATTCCCTCTTATTCTGTACACTATGTCTCTGTTGATGCAGATGAAAATCATGTCTGTTTTATTAACTCCTACATTAAGCCTTTGACTCAGAATGAATTGTTAGGCCTATAGCCTTCTCAATGTAACAATTAGACAATAGGTATATGTTCAACATTCCTTACCCACTATGTTCAATCTTTTTGTTGTTTAGTTGTTTTCAGTCATGTCCTATTCTTCATGACCCCATTTGGGCTTTTCTTGATAAAGATACTGGAATGATTTGTCATTTCCTTCTCCAGCTCATTTTACAGATGAGGAACTGAGGCAAACAGGGTTAAGTGATTTTCCCAGAGTCACATAGCTAAGTATATATCTAAAGCCAGATTTAAACTGATGGTGACTCCAGGCTTAGCATTCTATCCACTGTGCCACCTAGCTGCTCTGAAATTCAACTTACTAGATGCTTTTTATATACATTAAAATTTTCACTTTTGGGGTGCAAATCCTTAGTCTAGTACCCTTAATCTTCTTCTAATGTTTTTCCTGTGTCTCCCAAATTTGTACTCCTGCAAGTCTATGCAGGTAGGTGGCACAGTGGATAGAATGCTTGTCCTGAAATCATCTCTCTGAGTTCAAATCTGGTCTCAGACACTTACTTGCTATGTGACCCTGGGCAAATCATTTAACCCTATTTGCCTCAGTTCCTTATCTGTAAAATGACCTAGAGAAGGAAATCGCAAGTCACTCCAGTATGTTTGCCACCAAGAAAATCCCAAATGGGCTAACAAAGAGTCAGATACCACTGAAAATGACTGAACAACAACAACATTTCTGATAAGCATGACATTCATGTCTTTTTGGCTTTATAAAAGTCATATAGTTCCCTATAGCAGGACACTAAAGACCTCTCTCCAAGTTTGCCTTGATAAATTAATGACTAAACCTTGTATTGTATCTTTCAATCTCTTCTGAATCTACTGAATGGTATTATCATTTATTTTCCATTTTGTCTATAAGGTTTACATGAGCAACTTTTTTTCAACTGACTTTATGAATTATATTCTTTATCTAGTTATTCCTATAATGTAATAGTTTAACAACTTTGTCCAAACGGAAATGAGTTGCTGGCTTTTTGTGATCACTGGCTCCCTTTCTAAATTACAGTTATCGTGATCTAACAATATAAAACATATCAAAGAAAACAAATCTTAAAATGCTGTTTACTACTACAAGTCACCTTTCTCTTCTGAAGCCCCAAACTTATAGATGTAGCAGTGATGAAAATACTGTAACTGTCCTTAGAAATGTTTAAGTCTTTCTGTTGCTATCCCCTCTCCTTTCCTCATCCTTCTCCACACCCCCACCCATATAAATCACCAGAAGTGAATTGTAGTGGTCCGATTTGACAAGTCTCTGGTGGTTATCTATCATTGATCTGATATCATAGTTCATTCATCCCCCTCCTTCTCATCTGATACCCTGGAAAGTATCTCTTTGCATCTTAAATTATTTAGACTTTGAACTAATAAAGGTTCTAACAAAGAAATGTCAATGGAATACATTCTTTTCAATAATACCTTTTTTCCTATAGCTACATTGGACAGCTGATGGTTAATTATATATGTCTTATGTTATAAATTCTAAAATGGAAGGTTTTATGCCATCCTTTTTTTAATTCCCCACAATAACCAGCATGGTGCTAAGTCCACAGTAGGTACTCATTCTTCTGAATAAATGTGAAGAGTTCACTGACTCAGAAGTCAGGAAATCTAAATTCTTTTATGAAATTTACCACTATCTATCCAGCTTGTTTTACCTTTATGGACTTTAGTTTCCTCTTCTGCAAGATAAGAGCATTGATTGATTTTTATGGTTTTTTTTATCATGTCTAAAATTCTAGACTTCTATAAACCTAAGACATATTTAGGACATCCAAAGGCAAAGGACATTAGTACAATTGTGTACATTTATCTGTATGTATTTACTTGAGTAAATTTCCAGTAAATTCATACTACATTCGAAACACACTTGAATTATTTAAAATAGTTCCTCATTCCAGTCAATTTTAGCAATAAATATTTTCTTTTCTATTCTAAATATGTATACATTAGGATCACTGGATCATAGACCCAGATCATGAAGGGTATGCAGAAGTAATATAGTTTAATTCCCTCTTGCCCCTTCCTTTTGGATTTTTACAAATTGACTTTTTACATAGCTGCTTCAATTATATAGCAAGAACATAAGTACAAATATATCTCTCCAACATTCTCCCATGTGCAAAACTCCCTGGGGAGACTGGGTTCAAGCATAACTGAATTTTTTTCTAGCATTTGCCTCCTCAAGTTCATGTCTAGATATATAAGTAATGATTAATAAATTGATTACACTGCATCTCTGCTTCTGCTGGGCTAGGTCAAGTAAGTCACGTAGGTCTTTGCTCTTCATTGTCTCTTGCTCTCCTGATATTTAGAATCTCCCGAGGTTCTAGTCACTACCAATATCCTTAACATTGGAAAGAACAAATACATAGAGGCAAAGAAAAGAGGCTTATTCACTCGTTGAATGTTAGTTTGGGTGGAAAGACTTGAGGTCTCTCCTTATTCACAAGATAATAGCATGTCTTTCTCACTAGAACTCAGACACAGTAGGAAGAAGCAGAGCAGTCCAACTTTTTGTACAGATGAGGAAACTAAGGGCCAATGAAGTAAAATGAGTTGTCTAAAAGTCTCGCAGTGCCATAGTCAGCGTTTAAACCAAAATCCTTTGGCTCCTGAGCCAGTGCTCTTTTCTTTTCACTGTTCATTTCTCCCCAGGACTCCTCTGAATTTTTCCATCATGCCCCCAGTACCTTATCACCCCACTCACAATTTTCAGTTCCTTTTATAGATTGTCATCTCCATTAGAATATAAGCTCCTTGAGGACAGGGACTGCCTTTATTTTTGCTGTAATTGTATTATCAGCACTCAGCACAATGCCTATTATAAAACAGGCACTTATTAAACACCTTTTGACTGACTGACATATTGGCCCTCTCTTCCAAATCTCTGATCATTTCCAGCATTTGAACTTTGGTTGTGGCATATAAATGATCATAAGGAATGAATTTATTTTATTTTTTCTTATTTCTTCCCAGAATGATATGATCATGGATTTACATCTTGGCAAAGAATACCTACTTCTAAGTGATCATAGAGCCATTAAAATGTAATGTAAAATGTAATGCGGGTTTGACATAAGCAGAGGCCATCTGAAATGGTATCATCTGCATCTGAGATACTGGGGATCTTCTGGGAGACAGGAAAACTGGAACAAACATGAGTATTCTGTGCTGGCCCATCATGTGCTTAGGAATGACCTTATTCCATAGGCTATGTATCCAGAATTGACTATTTTTTAAAACTGCCTGAGACAGCACAGTAAGTTTTTTCCCCCAACGTTTTTTTTTCTGAAGGAAAAGAACTCCTTCACTCATAGATTAATACCTTGTACTAAAGTAGGAAGGACCTTAGAGTCGCTCCTTTCTTCTCCATATACACACTTAGGCCATATGATCTTGAGAAATGGACTTGGGATTTTGACCTCTTTTGAGCATCCATTTTTCACTTCTAGGTTCAAGAAGTGGAATTCTTAACTTTACAGCTCAAGACACAAGGATCCAAAGAGTCCAGAAATCCAGGCAGAGTGCTGTAGTTACCCCAACAAGGAAATCCTGAGGAGCAGATGTCCAGGACACTAGCCAGTGGGACTTTGTACTTCAACTTGTTGGGATTTATACTATGTAGTGATTGAGTTAAAGTCATGAGCCTAATGCTTCTTTCCCCAGAGGCTGAGATGATGGAGGAAATTGATGTCCTCAAGGTTTTGGGGGAAATGTTTGTTCTCGCTTGAACTTTAAAGCAAAATTATTTTTCTAAAGCCTAATCAGATGTTAAATGGTTAAATGGTCATCAGGTGCTAGTTATTGAGTCCCCTAAAATTTAAGAGAATATATTTGGTGGTGGTTTAAAGCACTGGAAGAGAAGAGATACTCCCCAAACTCTGTAGAGTACCAACTAACCCTGTGGGGCGGTATAAAATGTGAGAGGTCTAGCCCTCAGACAGTGGGGTCAGAAAGAAAGACAATAATACAAAATTAATTAAGAAGATTGCAGTATTTTCTAAAAACTAACAAGACCATATATGCTGCTCCTCTTGTAAATAATTACTTATCTTTAAACTATTATTACCTGCAAGCCCTCTTATTCAAGTTTTCATTCTAAAAAGGAGAACCATTGCTAGATTAGAGATAGAGGCTGGGTTCATTTTACTGAAATGAAGAAATGTTTGAGGACCTCCTTAAGGCGACATAGCAAGTTAGTGGCATTGAAACTCTCTATTTACTTTCCCTCATTATGTTAAACATGAATAGAAGTGGAAAATAAATTAATTGACTTGAGGTTTTATGTTATTTTCCTCAGTCAATTGAATAGATTGCCGTTGTCATCTCACACAGACGGAGAGAGTTTTGCTGCTTCTGTCATACATCTATCCTTCTTATGCCTGGCTCTTGATCACCATATTATAGAACCAGAATCTAGACATTCGGGAAAAACAGTTATCATTGTTTAAAAGGAGACCCAAAAGCCATTGAGATGCCAGGACCGGAGGCAGAGTTAGAAGTATACACAGATGGCAGCATCTATACAGATGTGTTGCAGAAAGGGAATACAGTTTATCTCTTGAGCACAGGTAAGATTATTATATTACCTACATACCTACATGGAGAATTGTATAACTTCTTGAGATTTTCACCTGCATTCATGACTCAAGGTGACAGAATTAGAAGAAGAAGGGCATCCCTATTTGAGTCATCAGTTATCGACCTGCAGGCTTTTTCCATGTGTCTCTAAGAAATGGAAGTGAAGCCAGACACTCTCATAAACAACTTTATACTCTAGAGTAAACATCTCGTCTTCATTTTATAAAACCGCAAGCAAAAATTGTAAATGGATATAGTTAAACCTTATGGTGGTTCTGTTCCCTATGAAATTGTGTAGAGAACTTTCAAAATATTTTTTTTCTGGTTGCATTTAAAAATATTGAAGAGAAATGGTTTTGAAAAGAAATCCCAGCAGCAGAAAGTCAGTTTGTCTGACAGATTCAGTGGAAGATGATATTGGTAAATATTGACCCATTAAATGCAATAAACAAAGCAAAATAAGACAAAACTGGAAAGGACTACTAATAAAAACAAGGTAGGCTCTTGTCTCCTGTCTTAAGCAAATATAACCCTGAACTCTGACAAGGGAATGGGGTGAAGTTTCCTGCCACTCAGACACATATACATTGGTCACTTGCCTGCTTTTCCATGGTGAGGAGAAAAGCCAGGGCATAGGAATGAGAACAGGGTGGACAGAAGCCACATTCCCCACTTTGTAATTCTGTGTATTAGTGTATCAATCAAATACAGAGACTACAAAGAAAACAACTCTGCCTTTTTAGAGCCAATAGCATGAACAAACATTAATGAGAACAGGGATACTTAACCTTGTATCTGCAATTATTTTCAGGTATTGTTAACAGTTTTGTAATATAATTTGTTTCCATTGTAATCCTATGTTGTTTGTGCATTAAATAGCATGAGTCTAGGTGGCAGAGTAGATAGAGTGCTGAGCCTGGAATTAGGAAGACATGAGTTCATATCTGGTCTTATATACTTATGACCCCGGGGAAATCACTTAATCTTGGCTTGCCTCAGTTTCCTGAGCTATAAAATGGGGATGATAATATTTATCTTTCATGTTGTTGTAAGGGTCAAATAAGAGAATTGTAAAGCCCTTAGCACAAAATATTAGCTATTAGTATTATTAGTTCAAGAAGGTGCCCATAGGCTTCATACTGCCAAAGACATCCATGACACAAAACTAACAGACTAAGAACTCCTGATTTAGAAAAAAATGAGAAGGGGAGAGAAGATGGAAGAAGCTTTGGGATGAAGCCTCTGAAAAGTTATTTACTAATTAGTATCTCTGATTTTTATTTGGTATCTTTATATAGAAGAAAAAGCCAGGTTTGTAGGTAACTCTTAGATATGTGTCTGATAGTGAACATCAGCTCCTGCTCCTGGTAAAAGGGGAGTGCTAAATTCAGACTAGGAAATAGGCCTTTAGATTGGGAGCTGTCGACTAGTTATGCTTTATCTTAAAAGAAATTAAGAAACAAAAGAGGAAACATAAGCTGAGTCCAGAATTTAAATAAACAAAACTGTAGGATGGTAATACTGGAAAGAATATTAAGAATTATCTAACCTTGCTCATCTTAAAAGCATAGAAACTAACACAGAGACACAAATGACCTGTACAAGGTCACATGGCTGGTTAGTGATAATTGCTTTTTTGTAGGTGTTATTACTTGCCTTAAGTGAAGTCTTTTCTTATTGTTTATGTGCTGGTAAATATAATTTAATTTATATAGTCTGTTAATTAATAGAGATTTTTTTTAAAAGAGATGGAAGATTAGATAACATCTATATAGTTACAACCCCATTATCAGAAGAAATAGAAGATGAGTCAGTGGTAACAAATAAATGTGAACAACTTCTAGTAATTATACCTTTGAGCAACAAAGATAGGGAAGAAAAAAGGAAGAAATATCTCTTGAAATGTATTCAGCTAGGTCAACTGAGTTTAGTTACAGAAAACACTGCAGAACACTGTCTAGTGCTTTATCTATTCCCATTTATGCTTCCAAATGCCAACATTTCAAGTATCTGTGATTCTACTGGTGTGGATGGTCTTTGTAGCTAGATTCGTCACCTTGTAGCCAAGCTTAATTTAGTTAAGCTGTCCATATTTATTAAGCATAATCTATTTTTGGGACAGTGATTGAAGCCTTGACATCTGGATATGACCTTATAGAGTTTACTCTGTTCTGATAAATCCTACTAAAATCTAGAATCGCTTCTATACTATAATCGGGCATCCAGGGAAGAATTTAGAAGTGGATGAATTACTATATCTTTGCTATATTAGACCCTGAAAATAAGTTTATGGTTTTTTAATCTCACTTTTCTTTATAACTTTTTCCCCTATCACTTTCATTTCCTTATATATCACTCCCTACTCAAAGAGCCATGTTTTAGAAAAAAAAATTAAAGGGGAGGAGGGGAAAGCAGCTCAGAAAGACTGATTAACACATCAATCATATATACAGTAATCCATAGCCATAGTCCCTTCTTCTGCAAAGGAAGCAGTTTCATTTTCTCTAATTTCCTTCAAATGGTTTTATTGAAGTCTTTTTATCATCATTATAATTTCTACCAATCCCACTTCCCTTTCTAGAAAGCCATTCTATTTAACAAATGATATTTATTAAAGATAAAATATAAAGAATATCAGTATAAATGACCAGTACTTTGAAAAAACCTGAAATATGTGCAATGTACAATACTAATGTACTTTCCATCTTTTCAAAAGGATGAGGTGATGTGTCTTCTCATATTTCTTTTCTTGAGCCATACTTATTTATAATATTGCAGTATTCATTTTGGAAATTTTTGGTTTTTGTTCATATAGTTATAGGTATAATTTTTTTTTAATCTCTCCTTATTACACTCTGTATCAGTTCAAGGACATCTTTGCATGCTTCTCCATATTAATCACATTCAACATTTCTCTCAACAGTGTAATACTCTATTATAATCATGCATTAAAGTTTGTTTAGCTATTCCCTAGTTGATTGGCACCTATCTCATACCCAATTTGTATCATAAAAAATACTGCTATACATATTTTGTTGTATACAATGACCTTCTTATTATCAGTGACATCCTTGGGGTAGAAGACTAGTAATGGGATCTCTGAATAAAGCATATGGGCCTTTTAATTGTATTATGTGCATAATTCAAAATTTGCTTTCTAAAATGACCATACTGATTTACAGCTCAATCAACAGTGCACCTGTACTTCTACATGAAAACCCTTCCAACTCTGACTATTCCCATCTTTTGATATTTTTGATAATTTGTTGGGTCTGAGGTAAAACCTTAAAAAAAACCTTTTTTGTACCTCTACTTTTCTCTATTAATATCATGAATGAATATGGGTGTTCTTTCCTATAACAATAATTTGCAATTAATTTTTTGAGAATGGTTTTTCATATCCTTTCACTATTTTATATATGTTTTATTCTCAACCTTTATCAGATAAATGCATCATCAAGTTTTTTTTTCCCATTCTCCTGCATCTTATCCTGTATGCTTTAGCTTTGTTCAGAAGCTTTTAAGTTTCATATAATCATCACTATCTATTTTAATTTCTATAATTGCTTCTATTCATTGTTTGATTAAGGATACACCTCTAACCTATATTAGTGAGGGACTTATCATTTGATTCCTTCTAATTTTTATAGTATGATCTTTAATATTAAGTTCTGTTATCAATTTAGAAGGTATGTAAGTTGTTGGCCTAAATGTAATTTGTCAAACAGCTTTCAAATTATCCTAGCAATTTTATCAAAGAGGAAGATCATTCCTAAGTAATTTGTACTTTACAGCTTATTGAATATGGTTTCTCAATGTCTCTTGTGTTCTCTGTTCTGTTGATCTTCTTATCTCTGTCTTTTTGTTTCTCTCTCTCTCCCCGTCTTTCTAAAAAATACAGAGGGTTTTGATGACTGTTGCTTGATAATATAGTTTGGGTTCTGGAAATACCATTCATTCTTTGCCCCAACCTCTTTTTGTTATTTTTCTTGATTTTTTAACAAATGGATTTATTATTTTATCAACTTCTAAAAAGTAGCCCTTTGACAATTTATTGGTATATTAACTTTGGAAATATTTCCATTTTTGCCATATTGTCATAATCCAGCTTGTAGCGCTGAATATTGCTTCAGGTACTTAAGATTTTTATTTATGTATTTATTTATGGAGCATAGTATAATTGAAACTATATCCACTGTGCATGTATGTGTGAGCATGCATGCACTTTGGTAGATTGATTGACCAGATATCATATTCATTGCCTTTTTCTTTAAATGGGATATCCATTTTTATTAGTACCTCTTAAAAATTTTGTTATTTTTATGTAGGAAAGTTATTCTGAACCTTGAAGCATTGCTCATGCTATTCACAGTCTCAATTAGTATCTGCTGATTAAAAAGGATTTTTTAAGTAAATCATCCTATCATCAATAAACTGAGAAGGTTTCGTCTCCCCTTTGTCTATACTTAGACCTTTAATTCCTTTTTCTTTTCTAATTTCTGTTGTTAGCATTTCCAGAACTATATAAAAAAGATACTGAAGAAAGTAGGTTTCCTTCTTTTACTCCTCTATTTGTTGGGAAAGGTTCTATTGAATTCCCATTGCAAATGATCCTGGCTTTTGTTTTTAGATAGATACTTTTTATTATATTAAAGAGGTCCCTTTATGTCTACACTTTCAAGCATTAATTTTAACACATCAAAGACTTTTCCCTCATCTATGAGATAATCATGTGGTTTGGGATGTTTTGACTGCGGCTCCCTTTCTGTGGGAAGGAGAGTGAGGCTGGGATACAGGTTACATATGTAGATAGCTAATTAATTTTTTTACTTTCTTATGTTTTTTTCTCACATTAGAATCTATTATTCACAACAAGTCTAGTATTTAGCTGTCCACTTACACTTTGTGATTTAAGAAATGTCATAAGATGAGCCATCTATTCACCCATCCATCCCCAAAGTATTTTCAGTTTTTCTCCACGTGTGAAATTTCTGCTAAGAAATGATTAAAGACATCGTCATCTGATGGTTATGACCTGTCCTCTGAGTCTACCACTTTCTAGCCTAGTGACCTTGGGAGAATCATTTGACTTCTGTGATTCTTAGTTAATTCATATGTAAAGAGGGGAAAATAGTGTCTGTACTACTCACCTTAGATAGATTATTGTGAAGAGAGAAAGATACATGCATACATACATACAGAGAGAGAGAGAGAGAGAGAGAGAGAGAGAGAGAGAGAGAGAGAGAGAGAGAGAGAGAGAATGGTGTATGTAAGGCTTCCACAATAATAAGAGGAGATGTCAAAACACATACATACACATGCATCAAGTTTTTAGAAATAAGAACTTGTAATTTTACAGAGTGGCTGGGATCAAAGATCCTCTAAGTTTCAGTACTAGGTATTCAATTCTAAATTCAACACTAAGTGCCCTCACACAACACAATCATTTTATTTGGAAAATATCATTCCGCTTAAGTGGGCATGCACAGTGGTAGACAGTAAATGACATCTTATTCTCCCATGGTACACATTTCTATCCATATTTTCTGTAGGTAAATGTTACATCTAAAGAATTGCTTTTTAAATAAAATATTATTTATTATTAAAATGAATATGCCTTTATAGTTATACTTAGTAGTTGAAGTATTCAATAGTCATTATGTTATGCTATTAATCTCCATTGGGAAGTATTGAGTTGCCCCCATAGCCCTTAATGATGTAATCATAAATATTTCTGTTGGATGGGGTTGTACCTATTTTCCAAGGTGACAACTGAGCTGACAGAGATGACAGCCATTCACTTAGCTTCTTACTGCTTTCATGCCAGCCCGCTCTATCCTGACAGCTGTATCAGCAGGCCCTTCTGCTGCTTGTGCTGATAAAGCCTTCTACATGCAAGAAGCCAATAGAAATCACTTGGTGATATGTACATTATGTTATGCATTAGAGTTTTCATGAAGCTGATCCTGATCACATAGAAAGAATTCTATAGATGGCTATGATATTAGATAGACTGGATTTTCATATTTGGCTTAAGAGATTACCTCTTCAAAATGAACTACAAGTAGATATTCTTAAACTTTTGCAGGAAGTAGTAAGTTTATATTGGAATAACACTGTCAAGTAGTAAAGTGAATGAATATATTTTCCCCTTATGCCATATATAGGTAAGAGGCCCATTGTAAGATTTCGAAAGATTGATGATACAGGCTTTCAGCTAGGACTCAGTTTAGTCCAAATAATCAGGAGATTATTCTAAGTTCCTTCCTCTGTTCCCTTTTCTCACCTTGATAGCTACTCAGTCCTTAGGCACTTCAAGTTCTTTTATTTTCTTGAAAGTAGGATTCATATAAATTGGCATTCTGTTTTCAAGAAAGGATCTGAAACTCATTTATGCTAAAGACTAAATGAGAAACAATCATATTAGGCTTTACCTCACTCAGGATGATTCATAGCTTATATTCCATCAAATTCATAAAAAGCAATTACAGTAGAAATTTGTGTAAAATGAGGGAGATTTGACCAAAAATTTCAACTGCTGGTTGCTTTTTTATCTCTGATTTCTCCAGTCCACCAGGCTGGACCTCATGTGACAGACATGGCATCCATCATTTGGATATCCCCTCAGACTTGTTAGAACCTGCTAAAACTTCTCTGACTTGAAGGTTACTGAGTCAGTTGCTGTTGTCTAATTGTTTCAGTAGTGTCTGACTCTTTGTGACTCCATTTGTAGTTTTATTGGCAAAGGTACTGGAGTTGTTTGCCATTTCCTTTTCCAGCTCATTGTATAGGTGAGGAAAGGAGGAAAACAGGAGTAAGTGGCTTGATCAGGGTCACACAGTTAGTAGGTGTCTGAGGCTGGACTGGAACTCAGGTCTTCCTGTCTCTAGACCTGTGCCACCCAGCTGGGCAAGATAGCCATCCAAATAAGATTTTAATAGAAACAGATGTTTATAAGAAAGAAAACTGAGGTGTTATAAAGAAATAGGTGACAAACACAAAATTTCCCCAAATATAAGGTATAGGATCTCCATCTTCCAAATGGACCCTCAAGGTCTTAAACATATACTGGATATAGAACAACTCTTATCCCATACAAAATGTAAGAGATAGAAAGGACAAAATGAGGCACAGAAAATGCCAAAAAAAAGACTCAAAGAGCCCATCAATTTTCCCAGGAGAATTGAACCCTGACATTCTGTGGAGTCTCTCCCCTAGAAATATCTCTCTAAGACATTTGGTTCTGCCATCTTTAGACTCTCCATGGAAAGTAGATGCACACTAAGGTACTGTTGAGCAAACAATTCTTTTCCTATTGAACCTCTCCTATCTAAGAACTCACAGCATTTTGAACTTCTCTTGTGTATGCTCATTGCTCCTGTATACCTTTCAGAATAAGAGATTTGGTTCAAGGATTTCTTCAAACTTTTTGTGTCCTAGTTATATATTTTTACTATTTGAAGATTGAATAAAGGCAGGGTTGGCTTCAAATAACTTTACTGAAAGTAGGGCAGGGGTGCTATATTGTATAATTTTCCAGGTTCAGTAAGTTCCCCTTTACCCTTAAATCTCACTCTATTTACCTGAAATTCCACTGTAGGTGCCTGCCTCTCAGGTTTTGATCCAGTATAAGCTACAAATCCTCCTGAGGGAGGAAAAACCTGGAGCTATTATCTTTCATTTAGCCTTTAGTATGGATGAGTTTCAGATCCTTTCTTAAAAGGAGAATGCCAGTGTATACCAATCTTGCTTTCAAGAAAGGAGGATAGCTTGGACTGCCTAAGGGGAAAGAGACCACCAAGCTGAGAAAAGGGCACAAAGCTAGGCAGTTGAAGTAGTCTCCTGGGTATTTGGCCTGCGGTCAGTGCTAACTGAAAGTATATATCAGTTGTACATATGGATTTTTCAGTTTTACCAATCTGATCCACGAAGTAGTATTCTCTGAAGAATATAAAACTAAAAATTGGCTCTAGTAAAATTATATAATAAATTTCACTCCCTGGATGGCTAGCTGCAAGTATTAGCACCTAAATTATTCAATTCATGATAAAGTAGAATCCTTTTGTTTTTAATTAGTAGCACTAAAATTGCATTAACTTTTTCTTTGTATTTCAATATTTAAGTAAATATTATGACTATAAGATGGAATGAGATGATGAAGAAATGCAAACAATGTAATAAGTCCTAGTAAAGAAAGAACTAATTATCACTGTAGAAAACTGTCCTTTTGTTTCAAAATTCAATGATGAATATATTTCAGTTAGAGGGCAGAATTATCTCAAATTCTTATGAGCAGATGGCTCATATGATTTTGATGGGTATGTAGATTTCACAGAAATTAATGCCTTCTATGATTATTTTTCTTTCCAGTGCCTTCTTTCCATTTCATCTACCTTAATTTTTAGTTTTTCCCCAGGAGTGAACTAAGCTAATCCTTTCCCTTCTTTCTCTCCTACACTAGATTTATTCAATATAAATTCAGAAAAGACTGGAGGTGTCTTAGGCAGTCTCTTGGCTTTGAAAATCACTTCTAATATTCATCTGATAAAGCCCACACATCTGTTGAACTAAACATCATTCCTTAAGGCCTATTTGTTCTCTCTGACTTTTGTTTGAGAACATATGGTAGCCCATAGAAATAACTTGAGGCATATGGAAAGTAAGTGTAGTTTCCAAACTGCTTAATATTAGATTATATTTTCATGCTAAGAAAACTGGTATAATATTATTATAGTAGCTGGTTATCTCTTTAATTTAGGATTTTACTTTTTCCCACACAACAAAGAAAGAAATAAAAAAATATTCCATATATTAAATAATCAGTGATGTTTTACTGGAGAAAACAGAATTTGTTAAGTCTCAGGTTGGAGTGACTTTTGAATGTCCTTTGAGATGCATGTGCATTAATGTGTGTCCTACTTTTTGATACCCGGATTTATAATTCCATCAACTACTTCTGTGTTTTCTCTCCTCAACTCTGCCTGTCAGAATCCCTGTATTCCTTCAAGACTTGGCTAATGTGACTTGTTTTGCAGAAAAATCTTATCCCATCCACTTATTTATTGGTATATACTCTATATTCCATCCCCCCCCAATTCTTGCTCTTTATTCTCATCTGTTTCCATCTTCTGGTCTCTTCTGTACATCCCTTTCTCTTCTCTGTCTCTATAGTCTCTTCCTTTCACATACTTACATACTTACATTTATAAATATGTATATATGTATATATACACACACATATAGGTATATATACACATATATATCTATCTATTTATATGCTGTTATCATTCCAATAGAATTTAAGTTTCATGGGTTAATCTGTTTATTTTATCTTTGCAATCCCTATGTCAGTGACTTTCATATAGAGACATTTAACTAATACGTATGAAATGGAATATATTGTATATTTTGAAGAGAGCTAATTTATAGCCTATTAATGGAAGTGAAAGTTAGTTGATATAGAAAAGGTATGGGGATATTTCAAACAAAGCAATTCACTCATTTTCTTTATTAATACCAATTTGTTTTTCTTTTCTGAATTAACTAGGTAACGGCTATCATTTCTTCACTTTGCTATGGTTACATGAATATACTGTTAGTAATTATGTTGAATTTAGGCACCTTTTAAATTTGTTTACTTTGTTAATTTTAGAAATACCTTTGGCTTGGTAGAACAAAATGCAGTTTTCAGTGAAGGCTTACTTTTAGTCAGCTATCTCTCATGTTGCTTGGTTATTGCCCTTTATTATTGAAGACGACCAATATGACATCACTATGTTAAGAGTCAAGCTACAGTGTGTCCAACTGTAGCTGATCAGGTCATTATGAGCTCGGAATGCTCTACTAAAGGGTGGGGCACAAATAGTACATGTGAACATTTGGGGTTAATTCTCTAAATTTGTGTATCTCCTGTTTCTTTTGAGCAGCTTCAATTTGCTTTGTTCATAGAGCATAGCACCTTCTCTCATGACAGCATACCATGCTGTACAGTCCTGTGCCAGTGTCTCCCATGTCACACAATCAATTCCAAAATTCTTAAGAGTGTCCTTGTATTGCTTCTTCTGACCACCATGTATGCTCTTGCTTGTGTGAGTCCTCCATAAAAATAGCCTTTTTGGCAAGGCTTTGTTTGGCATTTGAATAATGTGGCCAGCCCATCCAAGTTGCACTCTCAGCAATAGAGTTTGAATGCTTGGCAGTTTAGTTCAGGAAAGAACCTCAGTGTCTGGTCTCCTGCCAGGTTATCTTAAGAATCTTCCTAAGACAATTCAAATGGAAGCAATTCAGTTTCCTGGCATAGGGCTGGTATGCTGTCCAGGTTTCACAGTCATACAACAATGACGTCAGCACAATGACTCTATAGACCTTCAGTTTTGCGGTCAGTCTAATACCTCTTCTCTCCCATATCTTTTTTTCAGAGCCTCCCAAGCATTGAGCTAGCCCTGGCAATGCATGTGTCAAACTCATTATCAATATGTACATCCCTGGAAAGTATCCTGCCAAGGTAAGTGAACTTATCTACAGCATTCAAAACTTCCCCATTTGCTGTAACTGATGGTTCCATGTATGGATGGTTTGGTGTTGGCTGATGGACTATTTGTGTTTTATTTGGTGTTAATTATTAGGCCAAAATTAGCACAAGCAGCAGAGAATCAATGCCTAATTTGTTGCATGTCAGCTTCAGAGATTGCATTGAGTGCACAATCATGTGCAAACAGAAAATCATGCACCAACACTCCCTCCACTTTGGTCTTGGCTTGTTGCCTTTTTAAGTTGAATTTACTATCAGTACAGTAGCTGACCTTGCTGCCATGTTTGTCTTTGTTGAAGGGATTTGACAACATGGCTAAAAATATCATGCTAAAAACATGGGAACAAGCACACAGCTTTGTTTTACTCCATTGGTGACTAGGAAATCATAAGAGCATCTTTGTTCATTATCTGAATCATGAAATTGATGTACAGTGCTAACGAACTTTTCCAGGCAACCAAATTTGGACAGAATTTTCCATAAGTCCTTGCAAATTATAGTATCAAGGACTTTAATCAGATCTGCAAATTTTGTATACCGACCTCTGTTCTGCTCCTGGCATTTCTTCTGGAGTTGTCAGGCAGCACACACCATATCAACTCTTTCTTGCCCCTTTCTGAAGCCACACTGGCTCTCAGCTAGATGACTGTCTTCCATGTGAAGGATCAGCCTATTGAGGACTCTGGCAAGAATCTTGCCATTAACGAATAAGAGAGATAGCTCTCCCCCCCCCCCCCCCCGCCCCGTGATTTTTTTTTTTAACCTTTCCTTTACCTTTGTAGAGATGGACAGTGGATGTGTCCTTGACTCCTGGGGGATAACTTCCTCTTGCCACATAATCTGAAAAAATTGCTTTTGTATAAGCAATGGACCCTCCTCTTTGTAAATCTCAGCCAAAATAGAATCAGCACCAGGTACTTTGCCACATGAAAGGAGTCTAATGGCTTTCAAAAACCTCTTCTTCAGTTGGAACTTTAGCTGGAAAGGGATTGACTTTACCCTGAAATAAGTAGTCAATGGCTTCAATATTGATTGATGACAGTCGGTTGAGAACTCTATGGTAGTGTTTAGCCCATCTCTTTTCACTAATTAATGAGTCTCCATGAGGACTGAGTAGCTGGTATGCACCATAGTCTTTGGCCCATAAACATCATAAAAGTGCTTTGAAGTGTTGCGGTCAGCATAAAACTGAATTTCATTTGCCTTCTTAATGAGCCAAGAATCCTGCATCTCTGTAAGTTTTGCTTGTGTTTTACTTTTGATATGTTTAAATGCTGCCTTCTTAGAGATGGATGAACTATCCTGCTGGTAAACCCTGTGGAATCCTCATTTTGCATTTAGCAGTTTCTGACTTTCCCCATCATTTTTGTCAAACTAGTTTTGAGGTTTGTGAGTGCTCTGAACCAGATAAGCAAATACAGTGCTGTTCACAATTCTCTGAAAGCTGCCCATTTATTTTCAGCTCCACTATTGGCAGCTTTGTGTTGGCTCAACTTTCCCTCCAAGTTAGCAGCAAACTGTTCCCTCTCAGAGAAGCACTCTTATCTGTTGACATTAATTCTTCTGGTTGTCATTTTGCCTTGGGGCCACTGCTTCTGTTGAATGTGAATATTTAGCTTGGAGAGGATGAGTCTATGATTAGTCCAGCACTCTGCACCACACACTGCCTTTACCACTCTCACATCCTGTCTCTCTTTTCTTCTTTCAGTCACACAGTCTAGTAAATGCCAATGTTTGCTGTGAGGGTGCATCCATGAATTTTTATTACATGTAGGTAAACAGAAGATAGTGTTGGTGATTGGAACATCATGACATGTACAAATCTTCAGTAATAAGTGACCTTTGCTGTTGCTTTTTCCTACTCCATTCCTCCCTAGGGATTCCTGACATGTATAGTAGACTGAGCCTACACTAGCATTAAAGCCCCCCAGAGTTATAAACTTGTTTTTGGGGGGCATATTGATGATAAAGTCTTCATAAATATTTTCTTTGACCTCATCAGTGTTTGTCATTGTGGGAACATAGGCAATGATGATGGTGGTGTGGTGTTTCCTGGCAAGTGGCAAACACATTGCGATGAGCCTGTCATTCACTCTTTTTGGTAGGCATACAAACTTGTTGACTAGATCAGTTTTGATTGTAAAACATATACCAGCTTCATTCCGCACCCCCCCCCCGCCCCACTTCACTGTGGTCATTCCAGAAAAACGTATATACATCTCCCACTTCAGAAAGCTGGCCTTCATTTGCCAGCTTTGTTTCACTCAGGGCTGCCATTTGGATGTGATACCTGCTGAGTTCTCTTACGACAAGAATTATTCTCCTTTCAGGTCAACGGGATTTTATGTTGTCTGTAAGTGTATACACATTCCATGTACTGATGGTGAATCATCTTTGCAGAAGTTTTTGTATATTTATTGTGTGTGTGTGTGTGTGTGTGTGTATGTGTGTGTTTTGACCCCAGGGTAGGATCCCTGCCTGCTGTGAAATCAGGTCAGGGCTGGGCAAGCAGACAATTTTTAGGGCACCTTTTCTGGCCCTTTCTTCATGTCAGGAGGGAAACAGTGTGGTCCTAAAAGGCTGTTCAGACAACCATGGGCTGCTGATCTCACTCCTGCTTCTAGTGAGAAGACAACCCTATAGCTTGGGCCGTTTATGTGTAGGGTTGTGACTATAGCTCCCAGTGTATCTGCAGCTGCTGCTTGTTGCTGCTCACTTGCCTGTTGCCATAGGACTTTGAGATAGGTAAACAATGGTAAAATAGTAAAGGTGGTATCTTTGGTTTCCTGTGTAAATTGAATTTAAGGGAGGTAGAGCTGCAGGAAGTAGCTTCACTCTCTCTTCCAGAGTCATCACATTTCAATGGCAGGACAGAGTCAAGATGACTGGTGATGGCTCAAGGTGCAGTGGATGACCTTGGCATCTTTGATGTCTAACCAAGCTCTAAGTACTCCACAATTCCTGCTTCAGCTGCCTTCAGGACTGTTGGAACAAATTGTTCTCATCTGCCTATTTCATCATGGGAAGTCTTTATATACTTGGTTAGACATCCCCCTAACTCACTGTTTTGAGGCCTGTTGGTTACCATCAAACTGGTATAGCCCATCTGCTGAGAATGTTGGTTTTTTTTAACCAGTATACTAATTTTCATAGAAATAGTGATTTAACGAATATTATCAAGGCTATATAACTGAAGGGTGGAAAAAGAAAGTGTACTGAGAATGACAAGCATTAGATAAACAATTCTAGTGTCATATTACATAAACTAACTAAAAAAAGGGAGAATGATACTTGGTGAATTAGAAAGTTATTATACAAAGCAGTCATGAGAAAACACGCACAAGAATCTCATAGGAAAGGAAGTCATTGAGAAGCTCTTATCTACTTTGATTAAAAAAAATCACTGATTAAAGCATCAAAAAAATCTTCTAAATTAAGTGCTTAATTCTATATCCATTTAAAGGGGGGGGAATATTCAAATATAAATCTGTGTTAGGTTTAGGTTGTATCTGTTTTGCATGCACATTTCTTCTACTCAGTGTTTCTAAATTCAGATTCTGTTGAGTTAGTATGGTCAGAGAAGTGGAGCTGGATTCAGTTCATCTATTTTTATCCATTTCTCCCATGAAACCTATGATCCATCTATGTCACAATCATATTTGCCTCTTTCAGTTTCCCCTAACATTTTATTTTTTCCTGGATATTTTTCTTTGACTTGATCTCATTGTCCCTTGATTTTAAATTATTTTTGTATGTCTTTTCTATTCCATCCTCCCTTTCATTCATATTGAACTACAAGTTCTTTGACATTGTCTATATCATGTCTGACCTTGGATAAGTATCTTCTAGCACAGGACATTGTAAAGAAGATACTTCTGTCCTTTGCTTCTTTAATGGATAAGTGGTATCATTGAT
Organism: Petaurus breviceps papuanus; assembly: GCF_028583685.1. Taxonomy (NCBI): domain Eukaryota; kingdom Metazoa; phylum Chordata; class Mammalia; order Diprotodontia; family Petauridae; genus Petaurus; species Petaurus breviceps. Next base: position 7,666,706 of record NW_027187372.1, read on the forward strand.
GGTGGGTACTTCTGTCAAATCCTATAGTTATCTCCTAATCCATGACTTATTAATCTGTTAGATTCTTGTTCATGCTATCATGTAAATCTAGATAGCATCTATAGAATGTACATAATGACTTCCTCTAGGCCTTTTAATATTCATGGTTCCAATTATATCACTCAGGGTATTAATTCTCCCTACCTCTTGCTACATGACAGACCTAAATTATTTTCCAGTTATACATTTTACATGTTAGCCCTTACAGCAAACATTAAACATCTGCCACAAGAATTTCTACTGCCTTTGGAGTCACTTGCAAATTTGATTCTTCACAGAGTCTGTTATTCTGTGATTTGAAACTGTCTCCATTCTGGCAACTCAGCAGCCCTCAACTCTGTCCAGAACTGTAGATCTCACCTTTGTGACACTGGGCTGTGATTGGTGAGCATTTCACTCTCTCTTGCTTTGTCCAAGGCCCACCATGTCACTTCAAAACTATTTCCCTGCCATGCTATCTTTTCCACCCCACTACTTTCCAGTTGTAAGTCTGAGAGAAGTAATCAAATCCATGCTACCATTCTCGGTGAGTTTATTTCAAGCAGTTGCTTTTTATTCTTATCACCACTCTCTCTAATTTTCCTCTCTAAAACATACCTCTCTAGTTACTAGTCCTGTAGATGTAATTTTCTGTTTCAGCATGTAAACTCCTTGAAAGTAGGGATTGTTTTCTTTCAATTCTTCAATTATTGGCACAGTTCTAGTCATGCTGTAAAAAATAATTTTTTTCATTCATTTATTTAGTAGGGCCAGGAGAATATTGGCATTAAAAATATTTGTTTTTTGCATGTCAGGGGAGAATAAAAGTGATATAAAATTTCTCTAATGTAATTTACTCTACTCTTTTTTCCTATTCTATTCTAAGCCTAGATTGTTGACTCTCAACGTAATGTCCAACATTTGTGAGCTGATGAACAAATGCTATGGATGGCTCTCTGTACACTGTAATCTGGGCAATAGATATTTTTTATCCACTTGTATTGGTTTTTTTCCATGTGAGCTGTTAAGCAAATAAGGTTTGATGATCGATGATTTGAGCTTCTTTGAGGAAATTCCATAACATTCTGGAATTTGGTTTTCTAGATTGATGTAATTTAGTAACAAGTTCATCTGGAGAACCTTAACATTTTTGGTGCATTCTTCTTCAATTGGAACTATGTATAGGCATTCTAAATGACAGTAGGGAATACCTTTGGCTAGCATACATTCCCGTTTTATGCCTTGCTTGGTATTGACAATTAGATATTTATTGAATAGTTATCTCTATAGTTGTATATATGTAGGGTGATATTAACAAAAATCTAGGAGAAATTTTGAGGAGAAACTTTAAGGAAGCACTTTTCTCTATCAGCATTAAATCCTTATTTGAATTTTAAAAAATAGATTTAACTGTAGCTTCTCAGGTGAATTTTGTGATCACAGAATGTGATCTATTGCAGAAAATTGCTTTTAAAATACTTATCTTCTTTAACTTCTATTAGGTAAATATGAATGTATTGCTATAATAAAAATTTTGTAGAAATGATTAAGTAGTCATGTTATTTTTTATTGATGTCTTCTCTATTACCTTTTGGAGGGGAGTATTAATAAAGTCTGTGATTTTTTTCCCTTTTGAGATCTCTCTTGATATTTTGAGAATTGATTCCTCAATACTTGCAAAAATTTCATGTCCAGTAGATTTATTCCATGTATTCTTTATCTGTTCTGGTTCGTTTTGCTTCATTTTCTTAAGGGCCATTAACACATTCTTAAAGCACAATGGGCATTAGGTTTTATTTCAAATGTGGGAAAGATCTTAATTTACAAAGGTCAAGGTTACCCACTGCGTACTGGGCCATCACCAGTTGTCTTGACTTTTCTCTTGCCACTGGACTTGAATGTCTTTGGAGGAGAGTGATGCTGAAGTTCTGTGCAGTTCTTCTCACTTAAATCCAGTTCATGTGCAAGTCAAGACACTATCTTCATGATATTATTGATGCCCTTTCTGAATGAAGGGAAAAAAATCGCAACAAATATGTTATTTTCACCATCAACAATGAGATGGATCATGGTAGAAATGCTGACAGGTCTGTTCCATTTTCTATCTATTTGATGTCCTTTCAGTTTCATTTATGAATTCTTCAGTCTGATCTACTTTAACTGAATTGCATGCCCAACTTTCCTGTGACTACTTTTCATTTCCTTTTTTTCCAGGTGTTGTGTTTGTGAAACCAAATTGTATATATTTGCAAAAATAAATGCAGTTATTTTTTTTTTTGCTGAAGTGAACTGAAATGCCCTTACAGACAAAATTATTTTGAATTCACTTACAGATGGAAAATTCATATCTTAATTAAATATCCAGATCCATACATAATGTGAATACGCAGATTAATTGAAGAATTACCAAAATATGTAGCTAATTCAGATAGCATAGCATAGTACAGAGCACTGACTCCGAAGAAAAATGACCTGACTTCTCTGACACTTACTACTACTTATGTGATGCTAGATAAGTCATTTGACTTCATGGTCCTTAATTGCTTCATCTGTAAAATAAGAGGGTTAGTCCTGATGAACTCTAAGGTCATTTTGAGTTTTAAAACTATTTCCATGTGAGCTTCAAAATTTAAAATCAAGTAAATAATTCATTATCTCATTTGTAAAATAGAAGATATGATGATATTGCTTTAATCTTCATGTATGATTAAATGTCAATAATATGTTCCCTCTAAATGAAAATTAGAACAGGAAAAGTAGAACAGTTTCATGATTGTCAATTAAAAGCATAACAAAGTTATCAACTAATTCAGTCTTGTAATATGAATTATGTTAATTAATGCTGGTGTGTTAGATTTTATGTGGATGAATTAAAAAGTATTAAAGATTATTTGAGAAAGCAAATGAATTTTTAGATATTAATTAATCTAGAGCCAGCATTGTGACTCTCTTAAAATCAATAAATGATTGAAGAATTAAAAAATTGATGCCAATTGGCAAGTTATTTCAAATGATGACTATGCAAATTATCTAATTATTTGGCAGAATATATTGGCATAGTTCAAAGTCATTGAAAGAGATTTATGTTCTGCACAGATTAAAAGAGTTGAAAATTCATTTTTAATTTGTGGTGTTGACCATATGATTTAAATCTCTTACATAAAGCACTCTATAAGTAAAACATGATCTGGAGAGTGGCTGATGTTGAATGAAAAGTATTTTTTTTTAGTGTAGAAGTATGAGTGTGCTATGGCTGAGTAAAGGTATTGGCATATTGACTTGTAAGATGGTTCAGATTTGAATAGAGACTAGAGTGTATCTAAGTTTACCATCATTGAAATCTCACAAAATTTCAATGATTTTACTCATGAAAAATAGAGTGGATTGTATTAAATTCCAGAAAATTGTAATTTTGATTCAACTTAATTCACAAACATTTAACAAACAACTGTTTTTTTTTTTTTTGGCTATTTGGAGAGCAGGGCAATTGGGGTTAAGTGACTTGCCCATGGTCACATGGCTAGTAAGTATTAAGTGTCTGAGGCCAGATTTGAACTCAGGTCCTCCTGACTCCAGGGCTGGTACTGTATTCACTGCACCACCTAGTTCCCCAACACCTGTTGTTTTTAAGATTGTTTTAACATGCTGGTAAAATGAAAAGAAATAAAACAGTTCCTGTCTTTAATGGGCTCACCTTCTATCTCTCTTAATTATTTTAAGTTATTCTTTTCCTTCTTTTTGCTTTCAAATTAATCAATCAAAGGGTACCAAATGCCTGACAGAAAAAATTGTCATAGAATATATGTACACAATATGGTGTATTTACTGGGGGATTTGGTCTGTACTTTTATTTGTGTAAGGAATAATCAATGTAGTAATTCTTTCCAACAATGCAAATGAGTGAAGAAGATCCTCTATAACTTATAGCTTTAGAGATTTGCCAAGGCCCCTTAAAAAATTGAGTGCCTACTTCATGGTCACAAAATTATTATGTGTCAGAGGCAGGACTTGAACCCAAGGTTATAATTCTGTCTACTATGCCACACTGCTTATCCTATCGTTTTTCATTAATATGTGCTATATTATTAATGAGACAAAGTTTGTTGTTTTTATAACTTCAGGGACTTTGGATTTCATGGGTGATGATGAAAATGATAGTACTTTAAGATTTGCAAAGTACTTTACAAATACTATTTCATTTTATCCTCACAACAACCCTAGGAGGAAGGTATTATTATCCTCATCTTGTAGATCAGGAAACTGAGAAAGAGATGTAGTGAATTGTTCAGTCACACAACTATTAACTGAGGGCAGATTTAAACTCAGGTCTTCCTGATTCCAGGCCTAATTAATTTAAATGATTACCTAGTCTGACCACTTGATTTTCAGAGAAGGAAACTGAGGTTCAAACTTAAGTGACTAAAAACTGGTAGCAAGTGACCATATTTAGACCTGTCTCTTTGAATTATAGAACCAGTACCTTTGACCCACCACACACACACACACACACACACACACACACACACACACACACACAC
>NW_027187372.1:7671271-7677703 GCF_028583685.1 Petaurus breviceps papuanus
CACACACACACACACACACACACACACACACACACACACACACACACACAATATGATTCTGCAACCATAAATAATCTTCCTAAAAATGACAAATGAATAGTATTGAAAAATAGGAGCATAGGAACATAGATAAAATAGTATAACCTATCCTTAGATAAATATGATACAAAACTCATAAATTCATCTAATAATAATCTTAACTGTCAATTATTTCTGGACCACATTTTCCACTAAGAATCTGAAGAATAGGTCACTATATTTGTGAAGTTGAAAGCTGACTCCAGCCCTCATATAGAATTTATGGGACATTAGATAATCTGGTAGATAAATATCATATTCTCTTTTAGTGGAAAAGTTATGGGGAAAAATCTAGGCTCCCCATCTTTGATATGCATAAACAATGAAGGCTGATGCTTCTTTCCCTTATAATTATTTCGAATTGTGGATGGCTCAGCAGAAGTAGTTCGGAACCTTAAGGTCATACGAGCTTCCTTAGCCTTCTTCTGCTCTATCTAGTAATTCCCTAAACTATTTCTGGTTTAGGGAACCTTCATGTACCTTCCCTTTCCTTAATAGTTGTTTCTTAATCAGATCCCAGAACTCAGACCCATCAAACACTCATGTTCTAGATATGCTTTTTTTTTTCCTTATAAAATACAACCTCATGTCAAATTCCATTAGCTGTTTCTATGAAGGGAGTAATTATCAGTGTCGTCTGAGGTGGGCCACCTTTACTCAAAATAGATTTGGGAAAGAGGGGTGGGAGGACTGACCTTCAGATGTGGAAGAACTTGAAATATTAAAGACACATAATATCTCCAGTTCTCAAGATAATGAACTGCATCTCTCTATATTATAGAATCTTAGGATTTTCTAGTTGGAAGGTATCCATGTAGTTTATGTCCAAAAATAGTTGAAACTTCACTTTTCCAAATAAGTGGTCACCCACCTCCTTCTTGAAGACTTCCATCAAAGTAGAACTCTGCTATTTTCCTTCTCGATCTATTTTTTACTTTTGGTTAAGTCTAAGATTTTTTTTTTTTATCCTTGTGTGAAGTCTAAATTTGCCCAGGGCAGAATCATATAACCTATGTTTCTATAGTCCCTCAATTCTTCCTTGGAAACGACAGTTAAAAAGGACACTAAAAAGTTGGAGAGTCTCTAAAGGAGGCAAGCAGTATGGGGAAGGTTCTTAAGGCCATGCTATATGAACGTACAGTGAAGGAATGTGGTATATTTAGCCTGGAAAAAAAGATATAATGCAAGGGGGACATAATGGCTGTCATCTTGAGGAGGAATCAGATTTGTGCAGCTTGGCCCAAGAAAGTAGAACTGTGAGCAATGGGTCAAAGTTATAAAGAGGTAAACTTAGGCTTGATAACAGGAAAAATTTCCAAACATTCAACTTATAGTGGATTGCAATTTCTTTAAACTCTTCAAGTTATAAGCTGAATGATCCTTTTTTAGTTGAATTATAGTGGAAATTCTTTCAAGTAACTGGCTATAGAGTTGCCTTTAAATTTCCAAACTCTTCTATTCACAGAATTTCTTTATCTTTTTGAAGGATGACATGACACAAATGTAAGTGGAGATTATCTTGATGGTTGTCTGTTTTATAATGATCATTATATAAGTATTGTTGGACATGATGTTAGTGTACTGGATAGCTAATTTTTTTCTTTAAGCACTTGAGATCAGATCATACAGACAAAGATCATATGGTAATAATGCCAATAATTAATATCATAAGTTATCTAAGAATTGTGTGCTTATCACCTCTTTCTTGTTTCTTCAGTCACTCTACTACAATTACTAGGGAAACAGAAGAGGTAGTCATAGAATCAAGGTCTAGATTGTGATTTTGTCCTTTTCATGGATTCCCAAGATTAAAAATTTCAACATTTGGGAGACTAACTTGTAGTTTAGAACTATTCTCTACATTGCTAGGTTGGGGAAATAATTGTCTGTTGTCAGCTCAGTAGTCAGTTAGCATATATTAAACACCTATATGGCAGGCATTGTGCTAAGTCTGACTAAGAAGCTTTCTCTCAGAACATGAGATCCACCATTGTGATTTTCAAGATCCCAGGGCCATTTTTCTCTGAAAGATCAAAGTAGGGCTTTTATGAAGGATAAAATAAATACAGATAAATGAAAAATCCTATAATTGGGTTTAAACAATCAATTGTACAATAATACTAGACGAGCAGTTTATATGAAAGGATATTAGAACTATCAGACCACTAACTTAGAGTGAAGCAATAATACTTTGTTGCTGCCAAAAAGCTAAGGCAAACTTAAGCTATACCAATTAAAAAGAACATCTAGAACAGATGAAGTGATTACCTCATTGAATTCTCTCTTGGTCAGAGTATATCTGTATTATTTGTGTTCAATTCAGTTCAATGTAAAGAACTTACTAACATAACATCTAGAATGAACTGAAAAGAGATTGTTCTGCCCCATCAGGGTATGAGTTGCCTTTCACTTAAGGCATTCAGACATTCTAATTGACCATAAAGTTCTTGCAGAAAAGATGGTAAAAGGGCTTAGAATAGATCTGATCCCACTTTGAGATTCTGTAACATTCTTACTATAGTTTTTCTTTCAATGGTGGAATAACATTAGAATTAGAACCATACTATGATACTTTGTCTATTTTTAAGGTTAAAATAGGAAATTTCCTTCCTACTATAACCTTTAGAATTATCCCTGGATGGAGTTGATGCATTATGTTTATATTGTATCTTGTACACCTTGCTGAGAAAACTTGTAAATGTCAATTTCATGGAGTGAATCTGCAAAAATTTGTCTAAAACATATTACCTTTCTGCAATGTAGTAATTCCTATCCATCTATGTAATTAATAATTACAACATTGAGAAGATGGAATTAACAGAATATAGGCCTACATTTCATGGGTTAATTTAATGATTGAGCATCTGGATCAATTATGTATTAATGGTAAATGCTGATTTAAGGGTGGGGGGAAATCACATTTCTAGTGGCAAGATTGAGAAAGCAAATCAATCAAAATTGCTGTGCTGAAATATTCTTTGATTATCAATGCTCTATTCTGTTATTCTTCCAAAGTTGACCTCAGGAAAAAAGTAGAAAATGATTATGTGATATATTCTCTTGGAGAAATCAGAAATTAGGTACTGATTCCAAAGACAAAGAATGAGTTGTTTGTTGTTATGGAGGTATCCTTTTTCCATTTGGTAACAAATTGAAAAAAAAGATTGAGAAGTAGCATGGAAGGAGTGTTAGATATGTAATGACAGGAGGAGTTCAAATACTGACTCTGATACCTACTTCCTATGACCTTGGAAATGTCATTTGAACTATCTGAACTTCAATTTCCTCCTGTACAAAATAAGGGTATTCAAGTAGATGATCTCTTTAATTCCCATCTACTTCTAAATCTGTACTTCTAAGAGATTTAGTAAATATGACTATTCACCTTTAACTGTCTTCTATGATCACATAACTCTTTAACACTAGATCTAACTACCACCCCCTCCCCCCCAAAGAATGTATCCAGACCCTTTGTCTGCTACTACATAAAGTTAAATTTGTGGGTGAGGGAGTGAATAATGCTGAAAGCAGCCACTAAGATACAGTAGCTACAGAACTAAGAGAAAATTTAGAGCCCCCAATGAGAACTGAGGGCAAATTCAGAGCTTCCCAATGAGATACACATGACACTTGATGAAGCAGAGTTCATTTGGACTAGGAAAAGGGGGTTCAGATGATTGGCTAACAGTAGGTCCCAGGCCAACCTCACTTGGCCATTGTTTGGGCCCTGATTGACTCAGAGTGAATGTAAATAACAATTTTGGCCAGAAAGTCTGAGGATCTTCCCCTCCCAGATTATTATTATTATTATTTTTACTAGATGCAGGGGGAAATTTTCTGTCTCATTTCTTACCTAACCTTAATCACTGAATGGGTGTTGCCCCAGTCAGACTGAGATGTGTTAAAGACCTTAGCTTAAAAAGGACAAGGTCTCCCACTGTATCTAGGGCCATCTCCAGCCATCATCTTGCTACTTGAACCAGATGACTTTGGAAGAGAAAGTGAGGCTTGTGACTTTGCACAACCCTCCCTCACTTAAATCCAGTTCACTTACAGGTGATGGCATCACCTTCCAGAAGTCATGGTGCTCTTGAGAACAAAGGATAAACAACAACAACAATATTGCCTATGAAAAAATGAATGAATAAAAAAAAGCATTTGTTAAGATGAATCAGGCACTGAATTTAGCTCTAAGGATACAAATGCAAAGATAAGACACTGCCTGCCCTGAAGGCACTTTCATTTGAATTGAGAAAGTTATGGCAGTTGAGAAAGTTGTGGTAATTAAGAAGAAATAAGCAGAACAACTGGGGCGGGGGGAGGTTGGAAACTAAGGGAGGGAGTTAGAATTTGTAGTGAGTCAGATAAAAAGAAAGATCAGGTTAGTCAAAAATACTCCAGGGCATTTATCAGACTTCTTAGATAAACTAGGAGAAAACTTGTTGGTCTGAAGATCAAAGCTTCATTTCAGGAACTGCCAATGTTTCCTACTTTAAAACCCAGTTCAATTCCCCTGTGAAATCTGTTCCCTGAAACTGAAAGTAATTTCATCTTTCTTCAAAATTTTCTATTAGATCTTCCCTTGTTTATATATCTCCTTTGCTCTTATCATATGCTACCTCATGAAATGCCTTTCAAGTATTTCATGCATTTAGAGTGGAAGACACATTAGAGATCATATAGGGCAACATCTTCATTTGTAGGAAATTGAGGAACAGAGAGATTAAATGATTTTCCAGAAAAGCAAACATCTACTCAATTTTAGAGTGACCCTAAGACCCAAAGTCTTTTTTTGAAATGTGTTTATTTATTTTTAGTTTTCAGCATTCACTTTTATAAGATTTTTGAGTTCTAAAATTTCCCCCTTCCCTCTTAAACTCTTCCGAAGATGGCATACCATCTGATATAGGCTATACATGTACAGTAGTTTGAAACATATTTCTGATGGAGTACAGGCTCTGGGAACCCCCTTGAATCTTCCCACTTGACAAGGAACTAGGGCCAAATCTCTGTTACTCTCTCTCTCTTTTCTTTTCTTTTCTTTTTTTTTTTGCTTTTTGAAGGGGGGAAGGCAGGGCAATTGGAGTTAAGTGACTTGCCCAAGGTCACAGGGCTAGTGAGAGTTAAGTGTCTGAGGCCAGACTTGAACTCAGGTTCTCTGTACTCCAGGGCTGGTGCTCTATTCACTGTACCTGCCTAGCCCCAATTTCTGTTTCTCTTAACTTAGCCTAGCCCTCCATTGTCCAGCTACTTTCCACCCCTGATCCTATCAAAATATCTATACCCAAATCTGTTAACCTTAAACTAGCCTAGCACTCCATTGTCTGTCATCTCCAAGTAGCCTTCAGCTATTTCCCACCCTTAATCCCATTCCTGGAATCTGATCTCAGTCCTCTCAAGATCTTCCTTAGTCTCCTCCTCAAGACCCTTCCAGAAGCCCTGCCCTAGACCACGCCTAGATGCCTCTCACAGTCTTTCTGTATATAAGACCCATCTTGCCTCCATGAAGGTGCTGGTTTCACTTTCACAACAAGCATCACAAATACTTAGGCTCCTTAGGAGTCTACCAATTATGGTGAATCTTTAATAAACTTTGTTTTGCTTTAGCTGAGAGAAAGCATAATAATTTGGCAGACCCAGAGTGTTGATATTTTTGGGGTCTTGAGCACCCCTAAACCCCAAACTTCAACATTTCCACATTAGTCATGTTGTGAAAGAAGAATCACAACAAGAGGGAAAAAACTCAAGAAAGAAAAAAAAAACAAAAAAGAGAGAGAAAATAGTCTGCTTCAATCTGCATTCAGACTCCATAGTTCTTTCTCTGAATGTGTATAGTAATTTCCATCATTAGTCTTTTAGAATTGTAAGACCCATACTCTTAATTGAATATTGTAATACATATTACATATATGCATAGATTGTAAACTGCTTCAGTAGAGGCACCTTATCATTTTTTTCTGTTTCTTTTGATCTTTAATTCCTAGCATAGTACGTTGCGCATAATAGTCAAAAATACATTTTGATGAATTTTTTTGCATTGAAGGGGGAAAATTATTCATTTAATATTACTTATAAAATTACCAATAGCTCTCTGGGAATGGGATGGATTTATTGAGGTAAAATGCTTTGGGGGATGATGTAGAGGGCATAGCTAGGTCCTGATTAGTATGAAGAATGAATGCCCTGAAGTGGTCAGATGTGTTTTCATTTCCACTACTCAGAGTTACAATTATGTAAAATATGATAATTGGTTTCAGCCAAATGTAAATATGCAGGGGGAATTAAAATAATGTTACCACTACTGGGTATTCATTGTTCAAAATTATTGGGATCTAGTTGCACTTATTCTTCTAA
>NW_027187372.1:7677713-7692713 GCF_028583685.1 Petaurus breviceps papuanus
AAGATTACTTTCAATAACTACTACAATTATAGTATCCTAGATCCCAAGTAGAATTAGCACTAGACATAAAGAGGAAATGACCTAGACTTAAATCTGCAACAATCAATATTTACTCTTTGCATGTGTGTGACCTAAGTCACACTTCTTAATGTCTCTGAACCTCTTTATGTGATACATGGGGGTAATAATTGGACAATCTCACTATCAAGTTTGTGAGAAAAACATTTTGTGTTAATATGAACAATTAAAAGGCACTTGAAGGACTTTAGTGGGTGGAGCCAAGAAGGCAGAGTAGGGGAAGCATTCAGCTGAGTTCTTCCAATATTCCTCTGCAAACAATTTTAAAATAATACCTCAAATCAAATTCTACATTGGTAGAGTCAACAAAACACCAGAGTGGGACATTTTTCCAGCTCAAAACAAGTAGGAGGTTGGGAGGAGAGATCTATGACTTGGAGGTGGAGGCTGGCCTAGAGCTCATGCGGATGGTAACACTAGTGGTAGTGAGGGTCATCATAAAATGATGAGGTATAGGGTAAGGGGTGCTTGAGACCCCAAAATGCCAACACGCCAGGTCCTGCCAAATGAATTCAACTCAAGTCTTCTCTCTGCCACAGAAAAGTAAAGTTTATTAAAAGTTCACCATATTGGGTAGACTCTTAAGGAGCCTCAGTATCTGTAAGGCTTGTATTGGTCAAGCAGGCCAGACTCATCTGACACAGAGTAAGTCTATGCTCTCACACAGGGAGGCAAGATAGGGTCTTATATACAGAGAGGTTGTGGGAGGAATATAGGGGTTGTCTAGAGGAGGAGTTTGGGGAGGGTCTTATGGAGGAGTCAATGAGGTCAGACTCCAGTAAATGAGCGATTAAGGGTGGGAAGTTGCTAGACAAAGGAGGGCTAAAGATTTGGGTAAAGCCCCAATGAAAGGCTTATGGCCTCATGCAAATGCCTCATCAAATGGAAAGATTCAGAGTTCAAGGGGGTTTCCAGGGCTTGTACCTCATTAGTAGGACTGGTTAGCGGTGACAGAAGCTGCAGCAGTTTCAGGTGCTCTCAAACCAGAGATGGGAAGGAAACTTGACAACTTGTCAGAAAGAGCTAATGGTGAACCCTCGTGCTATAAGTGGACATAGGACCAAACACTATTTGGCATATCATTCTTCTTGGCACTTAATCTTATGTGGTCAAACTTTGCTGCTTAACAGCTTCATACATGTCTGACTTGTCTCTCAACTAGATTTTAAGTTTCTGGAAGTCAGGGATTATGTCTTATCTTGTCTCTTTTTCTCCAGAAATAGGTATAATATTATATACAAAGGAAGCATTTAATAAATCCCTGTTGAAAGAATGAAGGAAAGAAGCAAGACATTAGAATGACTAGGATTTTAAGAAAGGCAGATTTCCAAAGAGAGTCTCTCAACAGTTGTATGTACTGAATAAGCAACACATATTACCTATGATCAATGGAGAAAGGACTAAGGATCCTGATTTGTGTTTATTATCACAGCTACATAGTGATTAATATCACTGGAGACCAAATACAGAAATTAGGAATTTGCCTTTAATTTAGTAGGAACGTGACAAAAATATCTTACCCACTGGCCTGCCCCTGCTTCCAGAAATTTTATCAATAATTCTTAATTTCTTGTGCCCTTTCCTGAAATCTTTTAAAAATTTATATGGTTCTCATAGGGGAAATCATTAAGTCCTGAGAAGAAGAATGCTATATATTAGTAAAATTACTGATTTTGAAATCAGAAAAACCTTTAAAATTCTGACTGTGACACTAAAGCTAGACAAACCACTTAACCTCTATACCTATTTCCTTATCTTCAAATCCAGGATAATAACCTGATACTGCCCAAGTCACTGTGAAGAAACTACTGCATTATATTATTGTCATTAATATTTTGGTATGAATTAGAGCAAGAGTAGAGATTTTAGAGACAATCTTGAGGCAATTTTTCATAGAGAACAGGCTTGAAAAATGTATAGAAAAATATGAAAATGAAGGGATAAGGGTAGATAGATCATTTTGGGCAAACATACACATGGAACACTAACATATGTGTGGTCTATACATCTATACATTTACATCTCTATATGTACATATATAGAAATATATAGCCTTGTAGATCCTCATATATGTATATATGTATGTGTTTGTGTATATATGTATATATCCATATATCTAGATAGATCTAGGTGTAGAGCTACATCTCTCATATATATATGCAATAAACTAAACTTTGTTATCTATATTTATTTCACCCTAAATCCTGTTCTGATAACTTATCATTGAATGGGAGTAACTCATAATTTATATATAAAATTATACAAGAAAACTTAGAGAAGGAACTAGCAAATGAGGGAGAGGAATCAGGGAAGGCTTCATATAGAAAGTGTTTGAGTCACTCTGTGTGTATGTGTGTACATGCATGTATATGTATGTGTACACACATGTGTGCATGTGTGCATACACTCAGAGAATACACACACATATATGAATATAATACCTTGTGCTGTATATGAAAATGTATACATAGAAGCAGAGGATACATGTACATATTTATTTGAGTATAAATGTATATACCTTGATATGATATTTATGTCTAGCTTCACAGAAATAAGCACATATATGTTGAAACAACACAAAATAAGACTCACGATCTTTAGAGTAAGGTCCCAGACTATTGTAACTGTTCCCTTTTTCAAAGAGTCAAGTTACTGGACATATAGGATCCAAGGATCCAAATCACATATATCACAGGATGCAGCATTGTTTATTAGCCTATCTGTTAGAGAATCATAGATTTAGATTTGAGAGGCACTTTTGAGGCCATTTAGTGCCCCTCTGCAACTCCTTCATTTTAAGATGAGGCTGTGTGACTTTACCTGGGGTCATACAGTGAATTAGTATCTGAGTCAGTATTCAAAACTGGAGTGCTGTGTTTCCAAGTACAGGGCTTTATTTCTTATTCCTGTGGTGTCAAACTCAAATAGAAACAGGCAGTACTCAATCATAAATAAGGATCCATGAGGAACCTTTATTGATTTAGAAAACTACATATTAATATTTTCTATTGTATTTTTATTAATTTTAAAAGTATTCCATTTAAATTAGGTTGTACTAGGGAGTGTTGTCAGCTGCTTGGGCCCCATGTTTGTCACCTCTATATTACACAATACTGCCCCTTGTCAGGTTGGCTTTAAAATGTTTTTGTTATTTTTTGCCTACTAGTAACTCTCTATCATTCATTATTGGCAATTATTCTGGGATTTATACTTTGAAGAGAGCAGCCTTGACAGAGATATTAAATTATTTGTTGAGAGTCACAAATTCAACTTGTGTCAGAGATGGGACTAGTTCTTAGGGCTTCCTGAATCTGGGTTCAGGTATTGCCCGTTTGACCTGGGGATACTCATTACAACACACTGACTTCTCACCCTGGGTTGCTGAATCCATATTGGACACAATGTATAATATGTTCAATGGGCTTTGCTAAGCATTGGGTATACAAGCATCAACAGCGCCCTAGTTGGATAGCATACAGGATCCTATACCACCCATATTAATTTTAGATTTGGAAGAAACCTTATAATTTGTTGAGTTATGTGATTATGGATTTAAAGCAAGAGACTATCTGCTGGGGAAACAGAGGCCCAGGGATTTTGAACAACATATGCAATATCACACAGGAGGTAAATGGCAGAGTCATGATTCAAACCTACGTCCTTTGGCTCCAAATTCAAAGGTCTTCATATATGCCATTTTGCTTTGGCACCATGAATCCTTACCTTCTATACTGTCCTTTCAAAGTTCTTATTTTTTCTTAAAAAGAGATTACTAAACTTTTCCACTGGTATGCTGGATTCATATATGAGTGGGAAGTTGTTCATTTTTCTTCCTGCTGGTGACATTCTCATGTCAGTAAGTACAAGTGGCATAACAGCTGTATTTTTACTCTGTGGGAACTGACACGCTGTTGATTTGGATTTATTGCTAATATGCTTTGATGAATGTTTGAGAGGCTTTTATTTCTTTGTTGTTTCCATTTTGGATACTTTCTTTTTCTGCTTTATCATGACCATTTCCCCATAGGATCTGGATTTTATATATGAAGGCAATTGTGTCAGCTGGTGATTTTTTTTTGGAGAGATGACAAGTCCCAAAACTACATAGTTACAAAAAAATTAAAAATTGTATTAAAAATGTCCTTTCCTTTTTCAATAGCAATGATAGAAGAACTCTGGTGAAAGTACAGCTGAATGTATATACTTCTTTATCTCATTTTTCAAATGTGAAAAATATGTCTACAGTACAATATACACCATCCACAGCCAAAAGCAATATAACCTTTTGGGTGCTGGAAGATTTGGGGGCTATCTCTAATGCAATAGATTGGCATATGTTATGTTGTCATATGACAATTAGTTCATAAATAAAGGGGAATACTGTAGCAGCTACCTAGATAATTCAGTAAAAATAATCCCTCATAGAACAACATGACACTTTTGCTTTTTTTGTAAAATTCTTCAAAAATGAGGACAATAACTTCAGTCTCTTGTAATTAATTTTGCTTATGTAAGTATACCCAGATCAGAATATACATGATAATGAATTTTAGCAAATCTAAAAAACTGGAATTTGGGGGAGGGACTACCCTGCATTACCCCTCCCCCTAATAATAGCTCATAGTGGGCAAAAAATTGCATGAAATCCAAAGACATAAGTAAATCTATATGTGCCAAACTATAATGTTTGTACTTTTATTGTAATAAAGATCTAGAAACAAAGTGGGTGCCCACTGATTATTGTTGGAATGACTTACCAAAGCATGGTTTATGAAAATAATAAATTATGATACAGTGAGAAATGATAAATATGAGAGAATTGAAGAAAGATGAGAAAACATGAACTAAACAGACTGAAGTAAATAGAACAAGGAGAACAATATATACTTTGATTATAGTAATGCAAAAGAAGAGAACTATTAAAAGCAAGCCAAACTATAGATAAGAAAAAAGGCCACTCTTGCTCCTAGAGAACAGGTACTCAATCCCTTCCTAGGGGTAAAGTAGGAGGCTAAAAGTTTTATTAGTTGCTTCTTCGGTTAGAAGTTACCATTGTAGTAACTGGTTCTACTTAGATTTTTTTTTAATGATAAGAGAGAGTTCTACATGGATGTTAGATTATCCTATGGATCCACAAATGTGACATTAGAACAAAAGTTATAAATGTAACTCATTTTTTGAAGAAGTGGGTATTTGCCAAATATCTGCTAAGTTGAGGTTTGTAGGTAATCAGTTTATGCTCATCAAAACAGTAATGTCTAGACGTTTTGGCCTAGATTTAATATCTATTCTTCATCTCTCCCCGTTTTGTGATAGAAAACAAACTTCAGAAAATAGGTTAGATATTCCATGGTTGTGATAGGAAATTTCTGCCTTTAGGGAATTATCTGACAAGTCAAAAAGTATAAGACATTGCTTTGACCCCCAAGTTATTTACAATCTAGCACCTAGAATCATAATCCTACAACTGGAAATGATCTTAGATCCAACCACTTAAATTTGCAAATAAGACCCAGAGAAGGCAAATTAATTGCTTGGATACATTTCATTTCTTCTAGCAAGTAGAAGAGGTAGTCACTGAACAGTGTTTTGATATAGTTTTTCTTCCTTTGCTTGATTTATTCCATTTAATAAATGATTGTTAGAAAAAGGGGACCTATGTGGCACAGTGAATAGAGCACCGGCCCTGGAATCAGGAGGACCTGAGTTCCAATTCGGCCTCAGATACTTAACACAAAAACTAGCTGTGTGAACTTGGGCAAGTCACTTAACCCCAATTCCCCTCCAAAAAGCAAAAAAAAGAAAAAGAAAAAGGGGATCAAACACATTGCTTCCTCTCCGTATATATGTGGAAAACTTTGAGGACAGAATTTTTCATATGCTTAAATGTAGTTACTTTGAACATTGACTTTGGTTAACTTTTTTTCTTAAATTATCATGGAAGATTCAATGATAGTAGGGGATATACTGAGAAATGACTGTGATATGGAGGGGAAAAATCATCAACAAAAAATTTGAAACCAACCAAACATTAAAAAAATATATTGAGAGAAACCAATTTTGTTTAGATCAATATTTCATCTCTACTGTGAAAAAGTTTTCAAATTTAATTAATTATCTTGAGAAAATATGTTATATGAAAGTGGTAGTTAATAGCGCAAGATAATAAAAGTTTAACTCAACTTCCTTTGGAAAAGACCTTTCTGATAAGGAGGACTCAATGTCAATATCTACTTAATAGCATAACAATATTTCTGATCCCACTGTAGCAGAACAGGTCCAATAACTATATCATAAACATTTTATTGAAGTGAAATGTGGAAAGATCTTTTTTATTGGCTGTTAACATTCTCACCATGTTTAATAATGCAACTGGGGATTTGTTCTCAGTCATAGTTCAATCATATATGTCTACCTTTCAACCTTGATATAAGAATAATGGCTTCTTATTAATCTTGGACTTGAATGAGTTTTGAAAAGACAGAAGGGACCTTTTTAATCCTGTTAAGCTTCTGTATTAAGATACTGCATATTAACTAAAAACCTAAAAAGCTTCTGTATTAAGATACTGCATATTAACTAAAAGCACTTTGGACTTCAGGGCTTAATAGCTTCAAACATATTTATATGTACCAAGAGCTTTACTGAGGACTCAGGAATTGGTTTATAATTATTTCATAATTAATTATTTTAAAATCCTTCTGTATTAAACCCAATTAATAACTAGAATCTTATCTATCATAAGGAAATTTGGCATGATAGATAAAACTTTGAATTTTAAGTCAAGAAGACCTGAATTTTTATCTTGCCCTGGGCTCTTGCTGACTGTGTGACCCTAGGCAAGTCATTTAACCTCCCTCAACCTCAGTTTTCTTATCTGCAAAACAAGGATATTAACAATTACTGTACTTATAATATGAGCTGTTCCAGGGGTTGAGTGAGCTTCTAGGGTGAAGAAGTTCCTATGGCATAGTAGAGAAGGCTTACTGTGGAGATGAGTCAGTAGTACATGAGTGATGATGTTGAGATTTAACAGCTTGAGAAGTAACCTTAGAAACCATGCAACTTAAATTAGAAGAGAAATTTCATTCACATTAGCAAACACACTATATTATAATTTGTGTAGAGGATAAAAAAAGGTGTTATATTTGAATTTGCAGGTTAACCTCCTCAGAGCATAAAGTAAAAACGATTAATTACAATGATCAACAAATTTGTGTTGAACATTCATTACATGCCACAAGGTGCTAAGCATAGAAGGGGATGAAAGGAGTGTGAAAGTTTTCATAGAACTATATCTTACTTAGTTGCAGAGATGACACCTGAAAGAATTGGAGAAAAATACAACAGTAGTTAAAGACCAAACTGGGTGGTGCAATCTCCAAAGACACCAGTAATTCAGAGAAAGGAGGGATAAGTGTGGACTAGAGGAGGGAAGTAACAAGAATATTTAAGTAAAATCTCACAGCTATATTTAAATTAACACATATCTCAGAGAATTCAAGAAATGCTTTTCTAATTTATACTATTCAATAGGACCTTAGGAGTTTCACTATCTAAATTTTGAGCTATACTATGAAGAAGAAAAGTCATGGAGAAAGTTTCCATCCAAACAGCCTCTTGGGCCCCTCCAAGTTGTGTGAAGGCATGTTTTTTGAAGGGAGAAGCAAATGGACCAGGGAGAGTATTTTTTAAAAATGGAGGTGTCCCAATATTTAAATTCACATCACCAATAAAATTGTTCTAGTGCTATAATGATAATAAAAATAATCATACAGATAATATTATATAGTTCATTAAAGTTCTCAGAGAACTTTATTATAGTATAACTAATATTTTATATGATCCAATATTATTCACACAGTATAATAATATTTACATTTTTCTCCTTGTCTCAAGTCTTTCCACTCTCCATCCATCCTTCACACAGTTTCTGCAATGATATTCTTGAAGCACTGGTCTGATCATGCCATTTGAGAAGTTCCAATTTTAACCTCTTGCCTCTGGGATAAAATATATTCCCTTCTCTTTGGTATTTAAGGACCTTTACAATCTGGATGCAACCAATCTTGGCAGGTTTATTATAGGTCACTCCACTTGACATACTCTACAATTCACACAAGCTATCAGACTTTCTGTTGATCATGCTAGCTGTCCTACATATTGTGAAGGCTTACTTATTCAACTTGTCTTTTTAGAAATACTTTCAAATCTTTCAAAGGTCCATTCAAGTTCCACATTCCACGTAAAGACTTTCTTGATCCTTCTAACTAATATCTCATCCACCCAAATCACCATGTATTTAGATATGTACTTATATGTGCATATGCTGTCTTCCTTTATAGGCTGTAGGGTCTGTAATGATGGGATTGTCTCATTTTTGTGTTTGTATCTCCATCCCTTAGGAAAGTACACGACACATACTAAGTACTTAATTTAACAAATGCTTGTAGTTTGATTGACATAATGATACCGTCATAATTATGAGGCAAATGAAGTTGTCTGTTATCCCAGTTACTTCTACTTTTATAATAGCTCATCCCTCTTTCTTATTGATCCTCTTCCCTCCAGGAAGTTCATAGTTTCTTGTTATCTCTCCCTTTCTAGGTTATTCTTAATCTATCCACTAAACAGAAATGCTCTCTCTGTACTCTGGATCTCTTCCTATAGATTAAATTTCAATCATAGTCTTTAGCAGAACATGGGCCCAATGAGCTCCCATAATTGGAATGAATTTGTTTCATTCACATTAAGATTTTTTTCACTTTAATGCCTTAATGTGTTATCCTTTTGAAGGGCAATTACATGTGAAGAGGGAAAAATTAATAAGTTTTTATTCTTTCTCAATTTTTAGAATTATAGTATTCAAGTTTTTTGACTTGAGATGTTCTGGGAAGGCTGTAATCCTTAAACTGTCTGTATGCATCCTGGTTTTTTTTTTTTTTGCCTTTTGGAGGGCAGTTGGAGTTAAGTAACTTGCCTAAGGTTACACGGCTAGTTTTTTTTTTTGTGTGGGTGTTAAGTGTCTGAGGCCAGAACCGAACTCAGGACTTCCTGACTCCTGGGTCAGCGCTTTAACTCACTGCACCGCCTAGCTGCCCCGGCATCCTGTTTTTTGATCAATGTATTTTTATAGAGATCTTAAGTTCTTTCAATGTGATTGCATTTGGCTTCTCTTCTTTCATATTGTCCTGCATTTGAGTATATTTGTATTTTCAATCTGTTGTTTTCACTTTTGTTTCTTTGGAGAGATTCTCTTCTGCGGGTTCAAGTTTTTCTAATTTGCTAATTATTTCCTCTATGTGAACCATAAGTTCTGTCATTTGCTCTAGTCTACATTATTCTTTCAAGTTTCTAATTTCTCTCTTGAGCTGTTCTAGTTTTATCAAGTTTGGGTTTGGGGTGGTTAAGTGGTGCAGTGAGTAGAGCGTGGGCTGTGGAGTCAGGAGGACCTGAGTTCAGATCTGGCCTTAGCCACTTAACACAAAAAAAACTGGCTGTGTGACCTTGGGCAAGTTACTTAACCCCAACTGCCCTCCCAAAAAATAATAATAAAATAAAAGTTTGGGTTTAATTTCATTTGTATTTCAGTATTAACTTAAAGGTGCTCGCAATCTTTTAGATACTTTGGTATCTATCTTCCCTACTGATTTCAATATCTTTCTTATTAATTTATCTAGATTTTTAAAAAAGTTCCTTTCTTCCTGAGACCTTTGATTCTTTTTGTCTTCCCCCCCTTATACTCACTTGTCACTCATTTTTGAGAGAAGGTATATCCCCAAAACTGTTCTCCAAAATGCCTTGGCTTCCTCTTAGGTTGTTGTTGCTGCTGTTCGGTTGCTTCAGTTGTGTCTGACTCTTTTTGATCCAGTTTGAGGTTTGCTTGACAAAGGTACTGGTCTGATTTTCATGTCCTTCTCTAGCTCATTTTACAGATGAGGAAAATGAGGCTAACAAGGTTAGGTGACTTGTCCAGGGTCACACAGGTAGTAAGTGTCTGAGAACAGATTTGAGCTCATGAAGATGAGTCTTCTTAACTTCAGGTCCTGCAACTGTATTCATTGCTCCACTTAGCTGCCAGTGTTAGGGAATGTAATTTTAATTGACCTTATCTCTCCCCTACATAACTTCTGGAAGGGTTTTTGAATGACCTCAGCTGTGTGTTAGTCATTTTTATCTAAACCCAGGGAAACTCAACATAATGATCCTCTTTCCCATTTCCTTAATTCTTTACTTCTATCTCTGGTTTGAGGAGGGTGGAGTGGGTGTTCTGGACAATTTCCAAAGCCTTATGCTTCCTTAATCCAGGTCCGTCTCAGGTAGAACCTGAATTCCTTTTCTTATACCTCCCCTTCCTCTTGAGAAGGCCTGAAAGATGTAAGGTCTGATGCCTTTTGCAACTGAATGCTGGGAGAAATACTGAAGTAGTCCAAAGGTTGAGACTCCAATGGAAATGAAATTATTGAGACCAACAGCAGAAGTTGGTGGGTCAGTATGTATATTCTGCCAGAGTGGGGAGGTATGGTCAGTGAGTATTAGGGATGAACAGTCTCTATTGTTAATTCATGGGGCATCTAGGTGGCACAGTGGATAGAGTGCCAGGCTTGGAGTCTGGAAGACTCATCTTCCTGAGTTCAAATCAAGCATCGGCAACTTTTTAGCTGTGTGACCCTGGGCAAGACCCTTAGCCCTGTTTGTCTTCGTTTCTTCTATGCAAAATGAGGTGGAAAAGGAAATGGAAAACCACTAGAATCTTTTTGTCTGAATAAAACCCAAATGGGATAATGAAGAATCGATGCAACTGAGCAACATCAAGATTGTTAATTCATGATATGACTACTTTGTTGGGCTTCTGGCTTCTTATTTAGTAGAGAGACCTGTTTCTCTACTTCTGGAAAATAATTCCTCTTTTGTGCATATTTGTGGAGGAGGGAGTTAGTGGGACCAGAGAAAATGTCTAGTTTTACATTTTGTTTATCATATCAACTTATCTAAATTCTAAGATGGGAATTTGAATTCACCTCAATGAATATTGTGTCTTCTATGTACAAAGCAGTTTGGTTGGCACTTGCTGTTTTTGTACATCCTTCATTTTCAAAGATGACAAATGACATCACAAGGTGATGTCTTGACTTGTGTATGAATTCCATTTAAGTGAGGCAGAGTTGCACAAAGTTGTCACTCTCATTCTCTTTTCCTGAGGCATCAAAGTCCAGTAAGAAGACAAGACTCAAGATGACTGGCAATGCTCCATGATTCAATGGATGACCTTGGCATCCTTGATATCTGATCAAGCTCTTGACGACTCCACACTGCCTGTTTCATCTGCCTTCATGTCTGTGAGAACAGGTTGTTCTCATCCACCCATTCCCCCAGTGGATTTCTTCAACATGCTTGGGTTAGACATTCCCCTAATTCACCCATAGGTTTGAGGCCCATTAGTTACTCAAGAAAGGAAAGACTACACCTGGAATAGAGAGAAACACACCGAAGACAAAGGTTGGTGCTACATGTGCAAACAGCTGTAACACCTCAGAAGAACCATAATTACGAAAGTGCCTGGCACATAATACATGCTGAATATATGCTTTTTATTATTTGAATGATCGCTTTTGGTACTTAAGCCTAGAAACACAAAATTCAAGTATTAATGCAGCTTGAATTAGGATAAGACTATTAGAATAAAACACCCTCAAATTCATGATGAAAAAATACTATAAGAATTATTTAAGAGAAATTCAGCTGCCTTGCAAAGGGAATTAGTTTCTACATTAGCTTCTAATTATTGAAAGAGTTAGATGATATATTTTAATATCTTCTATGGCCTGTAGGAATATTCCATTTCCCCCAACTTGGGGATAAATATTTTTTGTTTTGGGGGGTGGGAGATTATAATAAACCTCTCAAATTCTATCACATATGGCAACTTTGCAGAAGAGTAGCCCTGTCATTATTTTAGACATCTATGGAAATTTGATTCTCCCACTATATAAGTCTCTTATCTGAAAGAATTAATCTTCCCCTAAATGAACTATATTCTCAATTGTGTCCTTATACTACCTATAGACTATACTATATATGTCATTATACTGCCTATAGAAGCCTATAGTTTCTGAACTGGGGGTCCTTGGATCAGCATGTCTGTGAACTTGAATTATTAAAAAATAAATATTTCAATAATGATTTAATGCTATATTTTTATTTTATGTATATAAAAATTTTACTCCGAGTGGGTTTTTCTTTTTTAGACTTCACCAATCTGCCAATGTGGACCATGGCACACAAACATAAAAATAATTAAAAACTCTGTGTTCTTAAGAGTTTTTCCACAGAAACTTTTGTTATTTTAGTAAAATGAAGATAAGAATAGCATCTACATCACAAGATTATTGTGAAGAACAAATGAAATAATATATGTAAAGTACAATGTAAGTGCTATTATTATTTCAAAATATGTTAATTAAAGTGTATAATTTAGAATTCTATGGAAATTCTCTTCATATTAATCTTACCAACTTTTACAAGGTTCTGGTCAAATGTGTGCATTAGCTAGTTAATATCTAGGAATATGACAAGCATTGATTGCCCCCTCCCCTTCCCTTTTTCTCCCCAAGGGATTGCTTCACATTTTTTCATCCCTTGTGCCTCTGAGTGTTGTCAATGGCAAAGGAAGGTGACTAGATAGACATCAAACCCTGTAGATGAAGATAAGTTTAATTACCTCACTAGGGGGTTTGAACTAGTTAATTATGGATTTTTTCTAAGTAAACTTCAAGTGTTAATATTCTAAGCTTGTCTCAAAGGGATTTAAAAATAACTGGTGTGAAAGGACACAAACAGTGGCAATTTGAGGATGTAAATCACACTCTAAAAGGATATGTTTAGTAGATCCCTATGTCTATTTTTGGCCTCTTTTGTTTCCTCCTTTTTATAAATGACCTGTTATTTGTATGCAAGGGCATTTCTCTGCATCATTGTGTGGGTGTTGTAATTATCTAGAATGGTTCAAGTAAAGATCCTGATTTAAATGTTAGATTATAATCAGAACTTGATTTCATATATAGTTAAGATTTGTATGAAATACTTATATGAAATGTCAAAAAATGCAGTGTTGTGTTCTGTGTCTAAAAATGGGACTCAACAAAGAGTTATAATTAGGTGTATAATTAGGAGAACAGATGTTCCATGTACTTTTGTCATCTTAGCGGATAGCCTAATTCAGGTGTTACTTTTTTAGTTTTTTTATAAAAGAACTTTTGTTTTTAATAGTTAACAGAATAGAAGTTTATGAGAGGGAATGGTCATGTTTTTAAATAAGTATCCATGAGAAGTGTCACTATCCACAAAGACTGACAGAGTATTATTGAATGAAAGCTGGAAAGGACTTCAAAGGTCCTCTAATCCAATCTTTTTTTCCAGGAGAGGATAGTAAGGCCATGGAAGTTGTAGTTTTTTAAAGTCATTGGCAATAAGTGATAGAGTCAGAATTTGAAACTTTCCATTTTGTGACTCAAATTCAACATTCTGTAGGCTCTGAAGACAGCTTAACTAATTATCTGTTAATAAGAATGTAAGGAATAGGTCTTTGGAATCAAGTTCAATTTTCTTGGATTGGTATTACAAGCTCTTCATCAGGTGATTTGGCCTTATCTACTAATATATTCAGTTGCTCATCTCCACTAAACACAATTGTACAGAGGAGTTTAGATGACTATAATTCAGATTCAGAAAGTTATAGAAGACATGCTACCTTATAGCTTTTTATGACTGCTTTCTCCATACTTTAATATTCTACAGTGAATTGTGTGGGCAATTAAAATCCAAGGCCCATCACATAGAGGCCATAAATCCCTAGGCCAAGGCAGGATCTTCAGGGTAGGCATTCAGTGCTCCTAGCTTCTGCATTGTCCCACTCACTTTCCCCCAACTGCTTTCAAAATGCTCTCTTGTAGGTAGAATCCAGTGTCTGTTCTACTTAACCATCTACTCACTAGGAAATGTGAACCTGAAATAAACACTTGCCACTGCCACAACTTCTAAATTCCCTATGACATAACTTGGAGCACCTGGAAGACAGTTCTCCAGACCACAGAGAGCATAGTATTTATTTTTGACACACCTCATTACTCCTTAAAATATTACAAACATTCTCTGCCCTTTGAAACCATTCTCTTCTTACCCACTATTGGGGAAGGGGGAAAAATCTCATAAAAGAAGAAACACCTGTGCCTTGTTGTATACCCTCTCAAGCTCACTCTTATATTCTATTGCTTCCTAATTAAATTCTTTCATCTTTATTTATATGTGATATGCTCAGTCTCACCACCATGTCTCTACTCATACCTTTCTCTTCACTAGGAATGCCTTTCTTTTTTCTGTCTGTTGAACATAACGTGACTAATTATTATTATTGTTTTTAAAGCAATTGGGGTTAATTAACTTGCCCAAGGTTACACGACCAGTTTTTGTGTGTGTGTGTGTGTGTGTGTGTGTGTGTGTGTGTGTGTGTGTGGGTGATAAGTATCTGAGACTGGAACCGGGTCCTCCCAACTCCGGGCCAGTGCTCTTACTCACTGTGCCACTTAGCCACCCCAACATGACTAATTATTAAGCAATTATCCCATTCTTATACCATGTTAGGGACTGTGAAGTACACAGCAAAGTTCAAAATAAGACTTGAGATAGAGTCCTTTTCTTTTCTTTCATGACTCCTATCCTGTAGTGATCAACCTGAATTGATTATTCCCTACTTTGAATTCCTCTACCATTTAGGCAAACGAATGGAAAGGGCAAGTCTTCTCAACAAAGCTTTTTTAATAAATGTGACTTGTAGAAGGGAAAACTTGTTGAATTTTTAGCAGGAAGGTAAGAAGTTAAAACTTATGATTCACAGTAAAGTTTTCAAGAGAAAGAGATTTCAGT
>NW_027187372.1:7697713-7731561 GCF_028583685.1 Petaurus breviceps papuanus
GGACATCAAATTCATGCTTCCCTCCATATTATTATTCCATCTTATTATCTACTAAGCCACTCAGTTAAATTCTACTGTTTATCTCCACTTTCCTTATACTTGCAAACTAGAATGTAAGTATACCTAGGCATTCTTCTTCTGTCTTTAGTCTATGGTCACTGGAAGTCATTAGCAGAACTTTGAATATATGACTTGGTTTTGCTTATACTTTCCTTATTCCTAGTAATTCATGCTATTTTGGTGTAATGGTTTTTGGTTTTCTGGTGTTGGGATTCAGCTTTCTGGTGTCTGAATAGATGTTTTGTTTGTATCTTTTGTATGAGAGCCTGTTATATTTTGCAATTCAGAACTATGCCAGCATACTCATAGTCACCATTGGTACTGTGAATATTGCCTTGGCAATACATTTTGTTATACCATCTCAACTTTTCTAACTTAAGTGAATCTTCATTGTGAGCTTTAGTTAGATTCATCAGTGTCATCCATCTGTAACTTAGTCTTAAAAAGTGCTTGACACTTGCCTATGGTCAGACAGCTGTAGCAGCAAGCACCCCAAGGGTCCTCAGGGTTTGCCGCCACCACAGGTTCTTGGATCTGCTTTGATAAAGGAAAGCAACTCAAAATGGGTTAACAAGCTTACTTTAATCAGTCAGACATATATCGTTTACCTTGTTCAGGGGAAAAGGTCAGCACCCCGAACTTCAAAGTACACAGACAGAATTATCAAGACAGAAACAGATCTAGTAGACAGATTTCAAACTGTCCAACCATTACATCCATACCCAGTCAACATCTGGGTTTCAACATCTGGTTTTTTTCAAAGCCGGGGGGACTCTGGACAACGGCTTCCCAGAATACAGATCAAATCACAGAACACTTCTCAAAGTGAGCCCCCAAAACAAAGCTACACATCAGGGCTTATATAGCCTTCTCCTGGCTGAGAGAATGTAACAACCTTGTTGACTCACTGGCCAATCAAGAAGTATGTACTGAAAAACAAGCCTCCCACCCCAGGCTCCAGGTGCACTTTAGCCTAGGGGCAGGGAAGATCTTCAAATTTGCATTTCCATTACAATAGCTAGTAAATGTCATGGATAGTATTAGAATCCTGGTCTTCATGACTTCAAGTCCAGTATCTTCTCTCCTATGTAACTGTTGTTGGTTTGAATACGTACAAGTTTAGTTTTGCCCACGTAAAACTGCCTTTTCATGTTGTACAGGAATGCGATATTTAAGCATTAATATTTGTAAATATATATTTATCTCCTAAAGAGCAGAACTAGCTGGTGAAGTGGATAGAGTATCCAGACTGGAGTCTGGAAACTCTGAGCTCAAATTCAGCCTCAGACATTCACTAATTGTGTGAACCTGGGCAAGTCACTCAACTTTTATTTGATTCGGTTTCTTTATCTGTTAAATGGGAATAATACTTGCCCTGACCAATCAGGGTAACTGTGAGGATCTTGCTATCTTGGATTGGGGGGTAGGGGAGAGATGGCTAGAAAATTTATAACTCAAAATCTAGTGGAAATGAATGTTGAAAATTAAAAAATAAATTTAAAAGAAAAAAAAGTTATTTTTCCAGTTGTATGCCAAAAAAACTGCTCATCTTAGTGAGATCCAAATTTTTGGCATACAAACTTACCATCTCACAAAAACTGCTGGGAAAACTGGAAAGTCATTTGGAAGAAACTTGCCATGGACCAATATCCAAGATAAGGTCAAAATAGTTAAATAATTTTAACCTAGTTGCGATTTAAGTAAATGGGAAAATGGAAATGTCAGATCTATGAATAAGGCAATGGTTTATGAACAAACAAGAGATTGATAGAATCATGGAAAGAAAACTAATAATTTTGATTATAAGATATTTTAAAATTTTTGTACAAACAAAACCAATGCAGCCAAAATTAGAAGGAAAACAGGAAATTGGGAATTTTTTTTTTCTAACATAGGTCTGATAATATCTAATTTCTTATATTTGAGTGTGGGTATATATGTGTACAGGTATACATAGACAGAGGGCATGGGATCAACTTAATAGGAAGGAATGATACTTAAAAGGTGAAATTTAGAGGTGAGAGAAAAATATAATGAGAGGAGATGGGGAGAGACAGAATGGGGTAAATTATATCTTATAGAAGAAGCAAGGGAAATGTTTACAGTGGAAGGGAAGAACAGGAAGGCAAAAGGGAATGGGTCAAACTTACTCTCATTGAATTTGGCTTAGGGAGGGAATGACATACACACTAAATATGGTATCTCACCCTACAGAAGAGTAGGGGGGAGGGGGATGAGAGGGGGGATGATTGAGGGGAGGGCAGTTGGGGGGGGAGGTGTGATAGTAATGGAATAAAAAGATCCCCTGTATTGGCTTGGTTTTCAAATTGATTGTGTTAAAACCCAGAGCTTGTTAATCCCACCTGTGGGATGGACTTGTTGATGTGAAAAGAGAGTCCTGAACTGGGAGGAGCTGGTGACGTAGATTTGGAGAGACAAGAAAGAGGCAGAAGAACTTTTTGGAAGCAGCACCCTCGTGGAGGCAGAGAGAGATTGAGAGGATTGCTGAGGGCCGCTTTGAATTGCCCTGGACTTTTGAGACCTGCCCCTGGAGCTGCCAAGGACTGAGGAGATATGACTGTTTTGCTGGTACTTTGTCTGTCAGTTTTGATGTTGTTTTGCCAGATTTGTCCACTGGTGAAAGACAGTCCTGTTATTGAAGTCCTGGAACCTGGCTGTTGGCTAAGAGCTCCTGAGACTGTCCTGCATACACAGAGTGAATACTGTCCACTGGCGAAGGACAGTGCTGTTGTTGCAGGGGTCTGGGAACCTTTCTGTTGGTTCAGAAGCCCTGAAGAAGGATTTTCTTGTTGTATGTTTACAGAAATCCTGGGAGAGGGTTTTGCCAATGTTTTCTGGGGTTCTAGGACTGTTCTGCAGACAGAGGATGAATTAATGAAGAGACTGGCAATGTATCTTGTGGCCTTGCTAAGCCTTGTCTCCCCAGGAACTAAGATTGCTGAGAACTTGCCTCATGTCAAGATGAAGAAAAGACCTCCATTTGGGTATTAAGTGCTGTACTTAAACTTGATGTAACTCTAGGGTCGATTCAATTGTGATCCAGGGGTGGGGAACTTTTGACCTTTTTGTGTTCTATGGTTGAACAAATGAATGTACTTTACTTATGTTTGGAAACTAATCTCCATTTGAGAAGAGGGGTTTTGTGATGGACTAAATGAAGGTACAGCCTAGGGGTTGAGTAGTATTTAGAACAGGGACTTTGTAATTGATTGAATGAATGTAAGGTCCTGGGGTGGGGTAGTATTTGGAGATTATTTAACCACACTTAGCAAATGCTGTATTTTGAATGATGTTATATTTTGATCTTCTCTGTTCTTGGTTTGTCACTGAATAAAATGGAGAGCACCTATGCTGGTATTTTGAACCTTGGGAAGTTGCCTTTCCTTGCCATTACATTACAGGAGGGAAGTTGGAAGCACCCACTTTTGAAAAGAGACAGTATCAAAGTAGAGAATAGAACTAGTGGGAGGTGGGATAGGATGGAGGGAAATATAGTCAGTCTTTCACAATATATCCACTATGGAAATGTTTTGCATAGCTACACAGGTACAACTATATTGAATTGCTTATCTTCCCAGTAAGGGTGGGTGACGAAGGAGAAAGGGCAAGAATCTTGAATTCAAAATTTTGAAATCAAATGTTTAAATATATATATATATATATATATATATATATATATATATATATATATACACATGTAACTGGGAAATAAGATATACAGGCACTGGGGCAAAGGCATTCACCATGCCCTACTGGAAAGTCAGAAGGGTCATGGGGGAAGATATGGGAGAGAGCAGATTGGGGGAGGGGACATTCAGTATGATTGCTGTTTTGGGGTGGTGGGTAGGGGAAAAATGGGGAGAAAATTTGTAACTCAAAATCTTGTGGAAATGAATTGATGTAAACTAAAAAATAAAAAAAAAATTGAAAAAATTTTAAAATTGTCCAAAAAATAAAAAAAAGGAAAATGTAAATTAAAACAACTCTTTAGTACCATATAACACAGATCAGATTGGCTAATTTAACAGAAAAAGAAAATGACAAAATTACAGGTGATATGGAAAAATAGGGACATCAATGAACTGTTGGTGGATTTGTGAAATAGTCCAGCTATTCTGGGGGATAGTTTTGTACTATTCCTGAAAGGAAATAAAATTGTGTATACCCTTTGGCCCAACAATACCACTAATAGTTCTCTATCCCACAGAGAGCAAAGAAGAGGGAAAAGTCTTTTTGTGATTGCAAAGAATTGGAAATTGAAACAATACCCATGTTGAACACACTGTACTGCATGATTGTGATGGAATACTCTTTATTATTGGAGATGAGGAGCATGAGGGTTTCAGAAGGGAAGACCTGCAAACAACTGATGCAAAGTGAGGTTAGAAGAACCAGGGGAACATTGAACACAGTAATAATAATATTGTAAAGATGATCAATTGTGAAGGATTTAGCTACTCTGATAAAAGACAATGATCCAAGACAATTTCAAAGGACCTAGTATAAAAAATACTATCCATCTCCAGAGAGAGAATGATGAATTCTGCACATTGGTATATACTTTTCACTTTTTTTCCTCCTTTTCTCTGTCTGAATTTCTTTTTGTAACATGGTTAATATGGAAATATGTTTTGCATGACTCCACATGTACAATCTATATCATATTGCCTACTTTCTCAAGAAATGGGCAAGAGGCAGGAGGGAAGAAGAGAATATAAAAGTCAAAATTTTCTTAGGCGAATGTTAAAGTTTTTTAAAAATGTATTTGGAAGAGAAGAAAAAGAACTATAAGGAGTTAGAATAAGCAATGAGGAAATAAAACTATCCCTCTGTGCAGATGATATGATGGTATAGAGAACCCTAGAGAATCAGCTAAAAAGTACTTGAAATAATTAACAACTTTAAGTTACAAGTTATAAGATAAACCCACATAAATCATTAGTTTTTCTTTATATGACAAGCAAAGTGCAACAGCAAGAAATAGAGAAATCCCATTTAAAATAACTGTAGACAATACAAAATACTAGGGAATCTAGCTGCCAAGACAAACCCAGGACATATGGACATAATTATAAAAACTTTTCAGACAAATAAAATAAGATCTAAGTAACTGGGGAAACATCAATTACATAAGCCAAGACAATTATAATGACAACAACAATTCTGCTAATTTACATATTCAGTGTCATACCAATCAAACTACCAAAAGATTATTTGGTAGAGCTAGGAAAAAATAATAAAAGTATTCATTTAGAAGAACAAAAAGTCAAGAATATCAAGGGAATTAATTTTTTTAAATGCAAGGGAAGGTGGACTAGTTGTACCAGATCTAGAACTATGTTATAATATGGCAAACATCAAGACTATTTGGTACAGTATTGGTATTTGGTCAGTGAAATTGATTAGGTACACAAGACACCATAGTAAATGATTATAGTAATCTATTGTTTGAAAAACTCAAAACTCTAGCTTCTGGGATAAGAAATTAGTATTTGACAAAAATTTCTGGCAAAACTGAAAACAGTATGGTAGAAACTAGACCTAGAACAACATCTGACCCTATATACTAAGATAAGGTCAAAAGGTGTACATGATTTAGAGATAAAGGGTGACACCTTGGGCAAGTTAGAAGAACAAAGAATAATCTAATCTACCTGTCAGATCAATGGAGACAGGAAGAGTTCATGACCAAACAAGAAACAGAGAGCATTACAAAAGGTAAAGTAGATTATTTAAATTACATTAAACTAAAAAAGGTTTTGCACAAACAAAACCAAATAAGGAATGCTGGGAAATAAACTTTAGAGCAACTATTTCTGATAAAGGCTTCATTTCTCAAATACAGAGAACTGAGTCAAATTAATAAGAACACAAATGATTTCCCAATTGATTAATGGTCCAAGAATATGAACAGGCAGTTTTCAGATGAAGAGATCAAAGCTATCTATAGACAAAAACTCATGCTTATCAGCTTGGCTAATATGACAAAAAAGAAAATTGAAAAATATTGGAGAAAATGTGGGAAAATTGGGACACAAATGCATTGTAGATAGAGGTGTGAATTGATTTGACCATTCTAGAGATCTATTTGTAACACTTTTGCTCAAAGCCCAACCCAACTGTGTTTGCCCTTTAATCTAGCAATAGCACTATCAGATCTGTATCCCAAAGAGATCATAAAAAGGGAAAAGGTACCACATGTACAAAGATATTTATAGCAGCTCTTTTCATTGTGGAAAAATATTGGAACATCAGAGGATGCCCATGAATTGAAGAATGACTGAACAAGCTGTTGTATATGAATGTAATAGAATACTATTGTGTAATAAGAAATGATGAGCCAGCAGATTTCAGAAAAATGTGGAAAGACTTGCAGAAACTGATACAAAGTGAAATGAGCAGAACCAGGAAAACATTGCATACAGTATTAGCAACATTGTGTGATAATCAACAATGAATAACTCAGCTCTTCTCAACAACACAATAATCCTAGACAATTACAAATGATTCACGATGGAAAATGCTATCTGCTATCAGACAAAGAACTGATGGATTTTGAATGCATATTAAAGTGTACTTTTTTTTTCACATTTTCTCTTCCCTTTTAATCTGTTTCTTCTTTCATAATTGTGACTACTATGGAAATATGTTTTAGATAATTACATATATAAATGATATCAAATTTCTCACTGTTTTAGGAAGAGAGGAGTGGAGTGAGTGAATGAGAAAAATTTGGAATTCAAGATCTTGTAAAATGAATGCTAAAAATTGTCTTGACATATAATTGGGAAAAATAAAATATTTTTAAAATAAAAGAATATAAAATCACAAAAAAAAGTTGCAGAAAGATCTAAAAAGTAAATGAAAATGTAATTGGGAAATATTTAATGAAAATTATTGAAAAATAGAAAGAGCACCCTTTTAAAAAATATGTCCCTGTCAAATACCCACAATCTCCTGACTACATGAGATTAAAAAGCTTTACAAAAATGGAGGCCTATCAGAGGACATTATTATCATTTGAGGCTAAGATGACATGCAAATTGCTCCTTACTATATTCTTCATTTTCTGGATGTCTCCAACTTCTCCCCCTGGAAATTCCTCTGCATTGTGGTCCTCTCTTCTGATAGGTGAGTCCCAGACCACCATTTCATGAGCTGCCAAGGGCATAACCATCTCTCTCCAAGCCCTACCCTTCAATCTCCAGTTTTATCCATTGCCCTACTGGCAGAGTTGGCTCTTTGCTCTGACCCTCTCCTCCCCTTTCCCTACTTTCCTGTTCCCTCCTCCTACCTTTATGTTATGTTTTCTCCATTAGAAAGTGAGTTCTTTGAGAGCAGGGGCTATTTTTTTTTAAATTTGTATTTGTATCCTTCACACTTAGCACAGTGCCTGGCTCATAAGTGCTCATTAAATGCTTTATCCATCTATGATCCCTATAGTCCTGTATGCTACCATACTTGGATAAATGATTCTTTAAGTCAGTTGCATGCTGATAAATGTTTAATAACCATCTCCTGATGGGGCCAAGGGAGGGAAAGTATGTGTAGCATACTTTAAGTTTAATCTGCATTATAAGCATTTTCTCCATAACTTTATTAGGTTTAGTCACTCAACAAAAGAAGAAGCTCTGATTTTTAGCATTTTCCAATTTCTGAAGTACAAATGCTCAAACTAAACATTTAACAATCAGCTTTCATAAACCAATCTAGGTGACTCCAGCACATGTTTATTTTCAGCAAATCTAGAGAGGCTAAGTTTACATCTTAATACTTTTATTGAACTACAAAACAAAAACCCCTACTTAGTTTATCTCATGGTTCAATAGTTCATAGAACATTAAATATAATAATAGTAGGATAGTGACTTTTGCTAAGACTGTTTGTATCTGAACATCATTGAAAATGGCAAGAACAATGAGAACATAATAATAATTGATAATTGTTTTTATGTTTGTTATTATTATTATTATTATCTGTTTTCAAATGTATGGTTACTTCTCTGCTTAAAAGTCTAATTTGTTTTGATTACAAACTAGTGTGTGGAAGCTTCAGCTCTTATCCTGTAATTTGAATTGATTTTTTATACTCAGAGAGAGCCCTCCTGGCCTGTTGAAATAGAAATTGGGCCAAATGAAATTTAAACTTCACATTTCTGGCATGCTTAATGTTCAGCATGTAAATATGGCCCCTGAGAGAATCAAAGAGAGCTTACAAACAGATGTTTTCCCAAGTAAACCATTGATTTCTAACCTTGAGATGATAATAAAGCAATGTCAGCTTCTCTTTATCATCAAGAGCTGTAGTCATCTATCACCCATGGGGTTTATGATGCTTATACATGAGATGGCTGCAATGTCATCATGAAGGGGCTTTTCTACTGTGCATTCTTTGATCTTTTTGTGAGAGGCAGGGATCTCTTCTTGAGGATACTATCCAAGAATGATGCCCCTGTAGGTCTCTTTGACTATAGCCTCTCCTTCAGTGACTCATAGTAAGAAATATTTATGAATACTTTCTATATAGAAAAAGACTGAATTTGTATTCTCCAAACTAAATTCCTCTAGATTTCTGGTAGGTAGCCTATGACCCGAATGTACTTCTTAATATTTTATAACATGCTTTTAAGGACACAGGATGCAAAGTATAGTGAATAAGCACTGCCATCCTGCTTTTCTTTACTTTCAGTGAGTGGGGAGAAACTAACAGTAGCCTATAATTACTCTAAATCTATCTGGTAGCTCGGCAGTCAGAACAGGTACCCTGGCTGTGAAGGTTCTCTAACTCTGTATAGGACATTTCAATAATACATACATAATGTAACAGAATTTTAGGGTCAGAATGATAATAGGATTTCTGAATGGGAAGGAACCTTTGATTATATCTAGTTAAAAAAATAAATATGGAAACATATCTAAGCACTTTGGTAATTTGCCTAAAGGTCCTACAGAAAATTAGCGATAGACATGTCTTTATTGGACCTCCCATTCAGTCCTCTTTCCATTATAAGGCAGCTTAGGGCCAAGAGATGATGTGTTAAGGATATACGAGATTTAGTTCTTTTCATAAGCATTAGGGAGAGTGACATGGAACATGAGAGAAGGAAGGGTCGGGTAAGTATAATCTGAAGTCTTTGTATTCAGAAACACTTGGGAAAAATACATACATACATACATACTTATATAAATACACACACACACGTATATATATATATATATATATATATATATATATATACATACATACATATATATAGTCAAATAATTGAATGTTTCCTGCTTAGGTGGCATAGTGGATAGACTTCTGGGATTGGAGTCAGCAGACATTTTAACATTTGGCCTCAGACACTTACTACCTGTGTGACCCTTGGTAAGTTATTGTAGCAGCAAGCATCCCAGCATACCCTGGGTGGCTGCCAACACAGGTTCTTACATCTGCTTTTCTAAAGGAAAGCAACTCAAAATGGGTCAACAATCTTGCTTTAATCAAACTTATGTCATTTACCTAGTTCAGGGGAAAAAGGTCAGCATCCTGAACTTCAGAGAATACAGAGGTTACAAGCAGAAGTTACAGACAGAGAAACAGTTCAGCAGACAGGCTTCCAACTCTCTTGACCATTACATCCATACCTAGTCAGTTACCAGAGAGGGAAGCATCAACATCTGGGTTTTTCAAAACCAGGAGTCTCAGCAGCTGCCCAGAGTCTCATCTGGTCAAATCACACAATATTTCTCAAAGTGAGCCCCCAAACCATCAGGGTATATATATAGTCTTCTCCTGGCTCAGAGAACGTCACAATACTCTTGACCCACTGCCCAATCACAAAGTAAAAACAAGCCTCCCACCACAGGCTCCATGTGACCACATTCAGCCTATTAGGGGGAGTATATTTTCAAATCAAAGAAGGTTCACAGAGTCACATAAACCTATCAAAAAGCCTAGGGGCAGGGAAAATCTTAAATTCCCATTCCCATAACAGTAACAATCTGATTTGCCTATTTCTTCACCTGTATAATGAGCTGGAGAAGGAAATGACAAACTACTCCAGTATCTTTGTGCAGAAAACCTCAAATGTAGTCACCAGGAGTTGGATGCAACTGAAATGACCAAACACATCACAAAAACAAACAATATTAATCAATTATATGTATAAACACACATATACACATATGTATATATATGTACAAATATATGTAAAATTTTTTTTTACTAAAATTATATAGTGAGAGACTCAGGAAAATCTCCTATTAGAATGTAAGGTATATGGTCCATGAACTATTTCATCTTTGCCTTTTTATCTGCAGTAACCTATCAGTTGTCTGAAACATAGTAGCTTGGTATTTTTTTTTTTTTGGTTTGAGTTGAATAAAAATAATCAGTTTTTTGAATTCAGCCTATATTTTTCAGAACATTTTAAAGCATAAATACTGTTTTTTAAAATATAAATAGGAATTAAAAACTGAATAATAATCGGGAATAAAAAAATTAACAAACTGTTTAAGTCCATCTGCTTCTGTTTTGGAAGGTAATAATGAAACAGATACTTTAATTGTAGGCAATCTGTAAAATAAATAACTGATAGCCTGTGTCCCTTTGATTGAATGCAAGTTGTTAAAATTAGACATGTACCTTGATATATTTTTCCTTGGAGGAGTATTCATTTTAAATGGAATGTATTATTTTCCATTTTTTTTTTGTATTTTTTCCAGTCTTTATTCACGGGTCTCAAAAATAATATTTCAGAATGATTGAATTATTTTATGATCAATTGTTCTACTACTATAAGACAATAAATTTAAAAGTGCTTTGACATCTGTAAGCAATGCACAAACATAAGCAAATCGAGAGCAACATATGAAAATCTTAATTTACCCTTAAATTCAGAGAATTTAATCTTTTGTTGTACCTATTCTTTTTAAAAGTTTTATTTTTATTTTCATTTCCAAATGTTGTCCTTCCTTCAGCTCCTCTCCCATCCATTGGATAGGCAAGAAATATAATACCTGTTGCACATATGAAATCATGTAAAGCATATTTCTCCATTAATTATTAAAAAAATAAAAAAGCAAGAGAAAGAAAGCAAAAAATATATCTGCTTCAGTCTGCATTCTCTGAGTCCATCAGATCTCTATCTGGAGATAGCACTTTTTTTTTCATCATAGATCTTTTGAAGTTGTGGTGTATCATATTGATCAACTATCTTGATACATTGATTTGTAAAGTAATTGAATTATGTATTCAATTACTATAATCCATTTGTACCTTCTCATCTAGTATGACCTTTTTCCATGTCTTTTCTTAAACCCTCTTTAGGCAATTCCCCCAATAACTTCATGTCCTGAGTAGGGCAATACCCTTCTGGTAGGTATCTTTGCCTCAAGTCTCTCCCCCATTTCAGTCCCTTTTTTACTTAGCTGTCAAATTGATTTTCATAAAGTGGAGGTGTTACCATGTTGTCCTCCTCTTACCACAATAATCAAATATAAAATCCTCTAATTAGCTATTAAAGCTCTTTTTACTTGGCTACTTTCTGCCTTTTCAGTCTTTTTATACCTACTCCTGTCTATAAACTCTGCAATCCAGAAATATTGGCCTCAATGTTCTTCATACAAGACATTCCATCTTCTGACAACAAGATTTTCATTGGCTGCATTCCATGCCTGCAATTCTCTCCCTCTTTATCTCTGTCTCCCAGCTTTTCTGGCTTCCTTCAAGTTCTATCTAAAGTACCACCTTCAAGAAGCCTTTTCTTAATGCTTAAACCCTCTTAATGGTAGTGCCTTCTGTCTATTGTTGATCTTTAATTCAGCATGTTTTACATAGCTGTTTGAATATTTCCCCCATGAAATTATTAAATAATCTGTTCTATGAAGGGACTTTTTTTGCCTTTTCTTTGTTGTTCCTGTAGTTTAGCAAAGTGTCTGGCACATCAACATGTATTTAATATTCACATTAAAATACATAGTGAAGATCAGCACATGGTGAAGAGCACTAGAGTACTGTACCTGGCAAGAAACACTTCTGTCAGAGAAAACGTATGATACCATCAGTAAAAGTCAGTGGCAGTTTTTCAGTTCCAGACTTTTCACCTATCAATATTGCTCCTTACCAGGTCTAGCTCACCACTGCTCCTTGTTGGGTATATTTGTTTCTCTTTGTTTTGCACTCTAGCCAGTCATCAACTCCATCTGCTTTCAGGGACAGTTGATACTATTTACACCATCCACAAGGGATGCTATAATTGCAGATCTTTTACTTGTTCTTTTGGCAACTTGTACCATCTGCTGGTGTAATGAACCATTTTCCCCACAGAAACAAAACTTAGAGTTATTAAAACACATTCTTTTTTTCACTTGAAATTTTCTCATTCAATATCTTTATCCTATACAGTCCTAGGCCTAGTTTATTTTCTGTTTTCAGTATCTAACCAACATATGGTACTGAAGGATGAGCCCTATTGGCTGTCCATCCAGCTACATAGAGCAGTCTTAATA
The DNA here is from genome assembly GCF_028583685.1 of Petaurus breviceps papuanus. Lineage (NCBI taxonomy): Eukaryota > Metazoa > Chordata > Mammalia > Diprotodontia > Petauridae > Petaurus > Petaurus breviceps. Next base: position 7,710,289 of record NW_027187372.1, read on the forward strand.
ATGGGAATTGCTCATCCCTTTATCATCCCCCTCCAACACTTTGAATAGTTTGAGCATACTTTTGGGGATGATTAAGAATCTTTTTCAAAATTTCTGAAGTGTTTTGGGACGTGATAAAATCATGACACTGTCATTCACAAATAGGATTATCTAGAAAACCTCACCATGTATACGGAATTCCTATTTTATTTGAGTCCCATGTCATCTATCCACTCTGAGCAGAAAACATGGTAGGGCATACATCTATCTCCCTGCTATGCCTTGCTTGATATTAATAGTCATGCAGTCATTGAACAAAATGATCTATGTTCCATCTCTCAAGGAATCCGTTCCTTTATAATTTTGGCATATACAAGAAAAACTGTGTGGAGGAGAGAGCCTTTGAAGTGGAATTTTACTATACCACATCAAATACATTTTTTACAAGGCACCAAACTATAAGTAAAATCGGTTCTTTTATTTTCTACTCCTCTCTGTCAATTTTGTCAGTTTAAAGATGTGGTCATCTCTAGAATATAAATTGTGTAAGCTTATTTCTTCCCTTCTCATACTTTTTCAAAGATGACCTCCAAAGTGTTTGCAGGTTATTACCCTAAAGACTGCATAGGGATTTTATCTCTGATTTATTTTCTAGGAATTTACTATCCTCCCTACTTTAATCTTAATATCTAGGGAATGAGTTCCTTGATGCTCTTCTAGCAAAGACCCTCTCTATTTTTTCTTGGCTTTGTTCTCTTGTTTTGTTTGATACTATTTCTATTTCCTCATTCAATCAGTCAACCAAAATCATTTATCAAGCACTTACTACATGTCAGACACTATTAAATACTAGGAGTATAAGGAAAGACAAAGCACAATAGAGACTATGATCTTAGGATTCTAAGTATGCAGCTCAACTATTTCATGACAGGTTGTTACAAAATACTTGCATATCTTTTCCACTTTCAACTGTTTGTTGCCCTTCTTCCAATTCCAGCCTAAAATTCTCCCTGTATACTTAGATTTGTTTGACTCATTTACCTAGATTTTCATAAACTTATCTTTCCTCTTCATTTTTCCTGATATTTTACAAGAGATAAATTTCTCATAGAATATCATTTTCTTCTCTTTAAAATTCTTTTTTCCACAAATAATTTCATCTTCTAACCATGCATTGCCCTTGGTTCACATATTTCTCTATTGAGCTAAGAGATCAAGTGTATGCTGACTGACAGTTTCTATTCTCTCTCTCCGTCTCTCTCTGTCTCTCTCTTTCACTCTCAGTCCCTCCCTCTTTCCCTCCCTCCCTCTTTGCCTCCCTCCCTTCTTCCCTCCCTCTCCCTCTCTCTCATTTACATATGTTAAAATTTCTTTTGAAACGGTGCCACCAAATGTCAATCTCTGTTATTTCATCCACTTCTGATTTTTTTTTTCAGTGTTAGCTCATTTAAATAGGTCAAGATAGAACTTTTTAAATATACTTCTGGATATTCAAGTTTATTGTAATTTACTAGTGAGAACTAAATCCTTTGTAAAAATTCAATGCATTTTATTCAAACCAATGTGATAATAGAGGTGCAAACAAGACCATAATTCATGAATTTTCTAGCGATTCTTATTGCAGACTAGAACTGATGTTGCAGAAGGTCTTTATTTAACTATGTCAAAAGTAAAAATGTTACTTAATGTAATAGGAGAAAAATAAGATAAAATTGGAGCACCAAAGTGAAAGGGAGAGAGAGTTCAGAGGTAGGAAAAGAGATAGATATGGAAGAGAGAGAGAATGTGTGATGGTTCATACCTGATTATTTTAATTAGGAAATGTTCTAGTAGGAACCCTTTTTCTTTAATGGAGGAAGGAAAAGAATATACTAAAGAGCCTGAGATCTCAATGAGAACTGTCTCTATTTTCCATTATCTATCTAAAAGTTTTTATCACCTTTGCATTTGCTTTTTAATACTATATAACTTAAAATCATATTGGATACCTATTCACAACACCACTGGTAATGAATTTAGAAATTCAGCTATAGTATCTGACAGTGACGACCAACATGACATTTACTATCTGTAGTACATAATTAGACTCATATTGAGTTATGAAGCTCTATTCTCAAATCATGATTTAGATATGCTATCATTAGTGTAACCCAAGGTGACTCACTTCACCAATATCAGCCCCAGTTTCCTTGTCTATAAAATTTAGGATAATAATACCCCTTACCTAGGGTTAAAGAGAGAATGAGATAAAATTCATAAGATCCTTTGCAAGCCTTAAATAGATATAGAAATTAGATCAAGGATTAAATAATAAATTAGATCAGAGAAGAGATTAGATAATATGTCATGGATTAAATAAATTAGATATGAGGTTAAATAAAGAAATATAAAAGTGTCGTTGTTGTTTCATTTTGCTATAGGAAACAAGGTAGTATGCCTCCAGTTTTGTAGTGATCATGGTGATGGAATTCACCATTAACAGAAACTTCTAGGAAGATCAAGATGGATTTAGCAACGAGGAGAGGAGGCTCCCTGTAATAATTGCTTTTGTTGTTTTCCCTATAGCATCTATTAAATTTGGCTAGTTCTGGAATAGTTAATGGTAGTAGTCATTAAAGACAGAAAGTATTAGTGAAAACAATGCCCAGGTTGTCTTCTCAGCTTTAGCAGGAGCCTAATTCTGCCTGGATTAATTTCAGTAGTCATATTGAACACTATTGCTCACAGGAAAACTTTGTTATAGTGGCACAAAGAAAAATGTCTACCCACATACCCTCACTAATACAGTTGCTAAATACCTTACAAAGTATTTTATTTAATGTAAGTCTAAATAGAATTTTTCAACTCTTCCCAAGAGAGAAAATGAACTAGATAAAATGAGAGGGACAAGAAGAAGGTAATACTCTGTATCATTTGGTTATTCTCGTCTTGTTTATTAATTTATTACATAGAAGAGTAAGTTTAATGTCTGTAACTATGAAGTGGAAAAAACAACTGAAATTCACTCAAAAAATACTATGATGATTTTAATAATATCCAAGGAAGAGAAAATATGCCATGCTTGAAGTTTATTTTAAGTCTTACTTTAACCTTTGTCCCCTGATTTATCATTTTATATTAATCAGAATAAACTACTTCCATCACCAACTATTTATTATTTGTAATCAGTATATAGTTTCCTATTCTTATTAATCTTAACCATAAAATTCATTTTTGAAGTAGCACACAAGTGATTTCCTATCTATAAAATTGCTGAAACATAACATGACATTTACTACCTGTAGTACATAATTAGACTCTAATGCTCTTCTATCCATTTGTTTCTGTCACTGAGTGATTATTTTCAGATATGTGCTGCATTTCCAGAAGTGAAATTTTAAAATAATTTTCTTATCTTTGTAAACCCCACTTTTGATAAGATATAATTTCAAATAAGATTCTTCATCGATTGAAATGTTGTTGCTAAAATCCCTGTTCATGGGGTAGACCACTGCTTATTGATTTTGACTTTTTTAGTTATCTTATCTCATTTGCCTTTGATCATGTAATTTATGGAATCTATCATAACTGCCTGATAGAGATTTAATTATGGGAATATTGATCCATTAATCTAACTGCTCCCGAACCTTTACTTTAAAAAAAGTATTAAGTGACAAAGTTGCATTAAATTAAAAAGAAAAGCTTTAAAACATACCATTCCCCCTAATTTATATCCTTTAAACTTCTGCGTTATGACCTGCTCATGTTTTTCACCTTGAGATACTCAAATTTTTCTCAATATTTTCACGGGTTTCATCTCTTTTTAAATGGCACAGTATGTCCTGTTCTTCACATAGAAGGATAGTCAAGTGGTATAATGCAAAGAGGGACTTTGAGTAAAGATGAGTTTGAATTTTACCTCTGAAACTTAGTAGCTGTACAATACTGTACGATTTTCTAGAGCCTTCTCTTTTTGAATTATTATATATATATATACATATGTGTGTATACACACATATAGGTTACTGTGTGTATATATACACACATGTATATGAGTGTGTATATGTGTGTATGTATATATACATATACACATATTGTATATACATATATATGTGTATGCATATATGCATGTTGTTTCCCCAGTAGATTGTCAGCTCCTTAAGAGAATCTTTTGCCTCTTTTTGTATCAATGCTGGCATTTACTCGACACTTAATAAATGTTAATTGATTTATTGACTTAGCCTCTGTCCGCTTCAGTTTCCTTATTAGTAAAACAGAGATAACAAAAGTAACCTACTTTACATGGTTTTCATGAGTATCTCACACACACATACACACATGTGTGCACATCTGTGTATATATAATGTGTGTATGTATATGCATACACATGTATTTGTGTGTATGCATCTGTGTATATGTGTATATACACATATTTATAGCTACATATATCACTTTGATTACCTTGAAGCACTATATGAATCATTATTATTAAATGCATTTGTTAGGTGTTTATTTGATTTTTAATTGCCAAATGTTACTATAGATAAAGCTCTAAGCTATATGACCATTACTCCTGCATCAAAGTTATTCATCACAAATACAATGTGTCTGTAACTGTATACAATGTTCTGTTGGTTCTGATCCCCTTACTCAGCCTCAGTTTGTATAAGTCTTTCCAGGTTATTATGAAGTCTGTCTGCTTTTCATTTCTTATAGCAAAATAGTATTCCATTACATTCATATGCCACAACTTGTTTAGCCATTCCCCAATTGATGGGCATCCCCTTGATTTCCAATTCATTGCTACCTCAAAAAGAGCTGCTTATAAATATTTTTGTACATACAGGTCCTTTTCCAATTTGTATGATCTCTTTGGGATATAGCCCTAGAAGTGGTATTGCTGGTTCAAGGGAATGCACATTTTTATAGCCCTTTGGACATAGTTCCAAATTGTGAAGTCAATTTTGTTTTTTAAAACAAGATTGCATATACACAGAGAAAGTCCATGCTAAACAGAATACAGTTTTGAGAGCATTGAGAGATGGATTTTCAATGTGTGTAAAATGTGCTTTTTAACATTGTTTAATTTTTCTCTGAAAAAGGAAAGGATAGGGGTGGCCAGGTAGCACAGCGAGTAACAGCACCAGCCCCAGTGTCAGGATGACCTGGTGTGATAGTAATGGCATTTAAAGATTCCCCTGTATTGGCTTGGTTTTTGGTTTGATTGTGTTAAAACCCAGAGATTGTTAATCCCACCTGTGGGATGGACTTGTTGATGTGAAAAGAAAGTCCTGAACTGGGAGGAGCTGGTGATGTAGATTTGGAGAGACACAAGCGAGAAGCAGAAGAACTTTTTGGAAGCAGCACCCTCCTGTAGGCAGAGAGAGACTGAGAAGATTGCTGAGGGCCACTTTGAATTGCATTGGACTTTTGAGACCTGTCCCCAGAGCTGCCAAGGACTGAGGAGACATGGCTGTTTTGCTGGTACTTTGTCTGTCTGTTTTGATGTTGTTTTGCCAGATTTGTCCACTGGTGAAAGACAGTCCTGTTGTTGAAGAAGTCCTGTAAACTGGCTGTTGGCTAAGAGCTCCTGAGACTGTCCTGCAGACAGAGAATGAATACTGTCCACTGGTGAAGGACAGTGCTGTTGTTGCAGGGGTCTGGGAACCTTTCTGTTGGTTCAGAAGCCCTGAAGAAGGATTTTCTTGTTGTATGTTTACAGAAATCCTGGGAGACGGTTTTGCTAATGTTTTCAGGGGTTCTAGGACTGTTCTGCAGACAGAGGATGAATTAATGAAGAGACTGGCAATGTATCTTGTGGCCTTGCTAAGCTTTGTCTCCCCAGGAACAAAGATTGCTGAGAACTTGCCTGAAGTCAAGATGAAGAAAAGACCTCCATTTGGGTATTAAGTGCTGTGCTTAAACTTGTTGTAACTCTGGGGTAGATTGAATTGTGATACAGGGGTGGGGAACTTTTGACCTTTTTGTGTTCTATGGTTGAACAAATGAATGTACTTTACTTATGATTGGAAACTAATCTCCATTTGAGAAGAGGGGCTTTGTGATGGACTAAATGAAGGTACAGCCTAGGGGTGGAGTAGTATTTAGAACAGGGACTTTGTAATTGATTGAATGAATGTAAGGTCCTGGGGTGGGGTAGTACTTGGAGATTATTTAATCACACTTAGTAAATGATGTATTTTGAATGATGTCATATTTTGATCTTCTCTGTTCTTAATTTGTCATTGAATAAAATGGAGAGCACCTATGCTAGTATTTTGAACCTTGGGAAGTTGCTTTTCCTTGGCATTACATTACACCTGGGGATTTAATACGGGTTCAGACACTTAGCACCCACCCAGAAACACCTGGCCATGTAACCTTGAGCAAGTTACGTAACCCCGATTGCTTAAAAAAAAAAGGAAAGGATATGGAACATCTGGGGAAAAATCTTAAATATAATTGCTAGGAAAAATCTACAGAGAAAATATCAATAATTACTCAACCATATTCCTACTTCCCCACATATACAAAAATCTTTGTAGATAATGTTGGAAATAATTAATGATGAGTGAATGAACTTGGAAGCTGTTGGTCTGCTTTAGTAGAAGAAGAAGCTCACTTGGAAACCCTTTTTACCAATGAAATCACCTATCTGGTCCTAACAAAACAAATGAAAATTGAGGTTTTATTTTTTTCTAAAAATTTCCTTGAATATGAAGATATATTTAGACATAAAGAGGTTGGTCATATTGATAGAAACACTAGTTCAGCATTTTGTCCTGCAAGTTCTGTAATCAGATATTCAGTTATAATAATTTTATAGGGTCTCAGGATGTAACTTACTCCACACAATGACCTCTGGACTAATGAAGGTTTTGCTATCAAAACAAGCTTATAGAAAGTGGGGAAAAGTGAAAAAGGGAAGGTTGAGGGGAACGGCTACAGTTCTGAGCAGCCATATGTAGGATATTTGGTTAATGTGACATGCAGGTAGGAGAAGTTGATGACACCATTTATAGAGCCACAGGTTAGAGCAAGACAGTCTTAGGTTGCTTTGCCTTACTGCAGAAATCAAGTATGAAGTGAATAAAAGGATAGAGATAATCTTTATCCAGTGCTTTATCACAAATCAACGATTTAAAATCATACAACACCATATAAGTAGTGATGTTTTCTTAGAAACCTAGAATATATTCTTTACAGATATTATTTTTAAAGATTTCTTTATGTTCCTATGGTAATTCTTCCCCAGAACATCGTCACATTTTTCTTTAATTCTGACAAATTAATTTCTTCTGGAATGGTACATTAGAATTCTACTTTTTAACAAAAATACTATTTTTGTCAGTTTGACAGTTTCATTTGTCACATGGATCTAGCCCATATAAAGCAAAGCTTTCTGTACATGACAACTGCAAAATATCAATGATGAAGCCTGAAGGGCCAAATTCAGTCAATCTAAACACACACCGTTAAAGAAGAAAGATTCATGTGAAAATGAATGGTCTCTAAGGCATAAGAATAACACCAATAATGGAAGCAAATGAAAAGTGAAGATTTGTTTTGAGTGCTTACAGTCATTCCCTCTATTAAGTTCTTTTTGAGCAGCAACTGTGCTCTGAAGCTGCATCCCTTGTTCTGATAGGTATGAAGAATATATTGGCTCCTTCAAAGAATGAATATGAATCTACAAGTCATTCACTTTATTCTGTGCTTTTGATCCTTAGCTTGTTGGCAGAGGGTGTTTGTTTTTTCTGAGCCACACAGCTGAGGGTTAGATGGGCACAAGGCCATATTTTTGTCACTGTTGTTCAATTGGTTCAGTCATGTTTGACTCTTTGTGACTCCATTTGGAATTTTCTTTGCAAAGATACTGGAGTGATTTGCCATTAATCTCCTTCTCCAGTTCATTTTACAGATGAGGAAACTGAGGCAAACAGGGTTAAGTGACTTACCCAGGGTCTCACAGTTAGTAATTGAAAGCAAAGTCAAAGGTAGGTCTTCCTGACTTCAAGCCAGGTGCTCTATCCATTGTGTCACCTAGTTCCTCCTGCCCCCACTATGATAAGCATAAGTTAAATGAATTCAGGACCTCAGGAGCAAGGACAAAAAAAGAGATGACTTAAAAGTGTGCCATTTACTCAATTTATCTTTTAGGTGAATGCTGCTGCTGTTCTTCAAAAGCAATTGAGAAGTGGATTATTTTTATAATGCAAAAGGTATAAAGTTTGAATAAGATGAAACTTTCCCTTTACCTTATAGAAAAAAAAGAGAAGAAGGAATTGAATCTAAGTAATAGAAATAAATATAGAGATTGTAGTATGTGGTCATTGTGTTTAGGAAATTCTCCTGTCTTTTGAGTGTGAAGGAGCTGAAATCCATTTTGGACTCAAGCTTGGGCAAGTGGCTATTTCTCTGGTGGCTGATGTGGGTGAGGTGCACTTTTCCAAAACTGACAAAGGAAAAACTGGTCTAAAATTATACTGTTTGTCCAGCATAGAATCAAAGACTCGAGTTGGAAAAGCCTCTTGAAGCCATCCAGTCCAATGCATATATCTGGACACTGTCGACAAGTGGTCATCCAGCTCTTGTATGGATCCAATCTATTCTTCAATGAATGTGGAATGCACAGCCTATTGGGGTAGCCCATAACACTTTTAGATAGCTGTAATGATTAGAAACTTCATCCCATGAAGTTGAAATCTTCCTCTCTGTATTTGCATTATTTCTCCTCCCCTCAGAAGCCAAACAGAAGACCAATTTCTCTTAATTACAGTCATTCAAATATAGGAAGATACTCTCCTTTCTCCTGTGACATCACTTTTCCAGGATAAAAATCCTGAATTTATTAGATTGTTCTGTGAATTCTTCAGACATATCAACACCCTGCCTGAATATCTTTTGGATATATCCAAGGTTGTTTATGCCCTCTATATAAAATGTGAAGTCTAGAACACAACAATAGATGTGATCTGAGCAGGGTACTGTCTGGAACAATTAAGTCTCCCTTGTATGTGACACTATTAATCTAAATACAACCGTGTTTAGTATTATTTTGTTGTTATCTTCTATGTCACACCAATCACAAATAGAAGTCATAGATTTATTTCTTCAAAGGACCTTAATGGCTATTTAGTTCAACCTTTTAATGTTACAGATGAGGAAACAGGCCCAGATGTCCCCCAAGGTTACACAGCTATTATATGGCAAACCTAGTGTTTGAACCCAGGATACAGACTTATAGATAGGTATTTGGAAGGGATCTCGGAAAGCAGGTAGGTCAACCACTTCATTCTACAAATGGGCAAAGGGAGGTCCACAGAAGTGAAACAACTTAGGGTCACATAGGGGTATTGGTGTTGGATCTTCAAGAAAATAAATCAGTGCTCATTTTATTATACTGTGCCTATCATGTTCAGATTGTAGCCTACTAAAAGCCTTGCATCACTTTCAAAGAAACTACTATCTAGTCATTTGTTCTCCTTCCTGTAAATTGGAAACTTTTCAATGGCTCAAATATAGAATTGTATACTTAGACTCCTGGTTTTGGGGCAAGTAGGTCATGAAGTCTGTCAAGTAGTCAGGTTAGAAGGTTAAAGGAGTGTAGATGTAGAACTGGAAGGCAACTTCCAAGGTCATAAATTCCAACCCTCTCATTTCATAGATAAGGAAACTGAGGTGCAGGGAGGTTATACTACTTGCACAATATCATGCACTTAGTATACATCAGAGGTGAGATTTAAACTCAGGTACTTTGACTCCACAGTTAGCACTCATTCTACTATGCGATACTTTGTTAACGAGATTCTATAATATATTGAGTGGCTATTTTTAAAAATCAATAGTGTTATAATTAAAGAAGGACAAAGAAAGGTAGTTCTTATTGTTGTCTCTTTGGGGATGTCCTGCAATCTGAAGATATGGTTTTCCCAGTAGCACAGAGGATCAAATATTTGATTTAGAGTTTGGGAGACTTGAGTTCAAATCTTCCTTGAGAAACTTAATTACCTATTTGACGCTGGGTAAGTCTCTTAGCCTTCAATAACTTCAGTTTTCCCATCTGTAAAATGTGGATAATAGTAGCACTCACTTCATTGTCATCCAGGCTCCTCAAATGGGTGTCTTCCTTGATTCCTCACTTTTTCTCACTCACTTCTCCCAAATCTAATCTGTTGACAAATTCTGTTAATTTTACTTTCTTAAAATCTCTTGTATTACCCTTTCTGTCCTCTGACACTGTCACAAGCCAGGTGTAGTCTCTCATTACATCATACCTGGACTATTGCAGTAGGCTGAAACTTGTCCTTACCACAAATCTCTCCCCATTACAATCCATTCTTCATTCAGCTGTCAAAATAGCATTCCTAAAGTACAGGTCTCACCATGTCATTCACCTACTCAACAAACTCCAATTGCTCATTTATTCCCTTCAGGATCAAATATTAAATTCTCTGATGGGTTTTCAAAGCCCTTTATAACCTGCTTCAACCCACTGTCTATTCCCCCCCCCCCCATCCCCAACCTTTATTTTTGCACCTAACTCACACCCATCTCCCACATACTCTGCCCACTGGTGACAGAGACTTCCTTGCTATACCTCCAAGACACTCTATCTTCCATCTCTGATCATTTTTTTTTTTTTTTGGAATTACAAAGCTACTTTTAATACTCTGGGGTAAGCCCCATAGGAATAAAATACACTGGGAAAAGGTAGCCCCCTAACCCCTAGGAATGCCCTGGAGGAGAGCGAGGCTGCCTGGGGTGAAGGATGCACGGAGGGAACCCACTGCAGACACAGGGCGAAGGGAATGCCATCAGTTTTGGGACCTGTGAGCGCTATAGGAGGAGGCGAGAGCCTGACGGAACTGGCTCCAGACATAAGGTCGACAGGCAAGAGTGATGGGCATGAGCCAAAGAGTTTACTTGGGCTATTCCTTCTTGTCATTGACTTTTTTTCTGCTTCTGTTGCATGATCTCCGAGTCCCTCTGCTTTCTGGAAGCTGCAGAGAGCCCGTCATCCCGGCGTTTTCCCTTGCCTGAATCGCTTTGCTTTTTCGTTCTTCTGGCGTGCAAGCTCACGCTGGTTACCGCGGGTCATGGCGACGGCAGCGGCTCGGCCTGACTCGGTGGCGTCCGCTCTTTCCTCTCCATCTCTGATCATATTTACTGGCTATCTCTCATATCTGGAATTCCCTCCTTCCTCATCTCTACCTTCACGCTTCCTTGTTTTCTTTCAAGTCCTAGCTAATGTTCCATTTTTGGTCAGACCCCCCTTAAAGTTAGTGCCTCCCATGTATTTATTCCCCCTAATTTATCTTGTATGCCTCTTGTTTGTATACTGTTAGTTCCATATTGTCTTTTTCATTGGGATCTGAGTTTCTTGAGAGCAGACACTCTCTTGCTCTTCTTTTAATTATCCCACATGCTTAGCACAGTGACTGGCGCGTACCAGGCATTTAATACATGTTTATTGACTTACTCATCTGCCCAAGGCTATTGTGAAGATCAAATAAGACAAATAAAGTTCTTTGAAAATCTTAAAGGTTATATATATATGTGTATATATATATATATATATATTAATGTAACTTTAATATTAAAGATAATAGTTTAAAAATATACTATAAGATATGTCATAACTTTTACATTTATAAATATGATGTATATGCTTTTTTTTTTTAAAGGAATTGGGGTTAAATAACTTGCTCAAGGTTACACGGCCAGGTGTTTCTGGGTGGGTGCAATGTGTCTGAGCCCAGATTGGATCCCATGTCATCCTGACCCTGGGGCTGGTGCTCTTACTCGCTGTGCTACCTGGCTGCCCTATGAGATGTATATTCTTAACCAAATAAATGATAGAGGGAATTACAAAAAATAAAATAGCTAAGTTTGATTATATAAAACTACAAAGTTTCAAGACAAATGAAATAAACAATTGAATGGGAAAATATATAATATATAGTCTCTATGCATATATCTACCTATCTTTCTAATATGTGTGTATATTATACAAAACCAAATACCATTTCCTAAGAGATAAGTGATTAAAGAATATGACCAAATAGCTCTCAAAGGAAAAATTGTAAGCTAGTAACCACCCTATGAAAAAATACTCCAAATCATTAATATAAGAGCTACAAATGGAAACACCCCTGAAGTTTCTCCTTATAGCCTGAAATTTAGCAAAGATGACAGAATATATTAATAGTCACTATTGGGTAGATTATGGAAAGACAGACACAGAGATGCATTACTGGTGAAATTGTAAATCAATACAACAGTTTTCAAATATAATTTGCAGTTAGGGAAACAAAGTGACCAAAATAAACTCTTTTACCCATAATTTAAGCTACTAGACTAAAGTCCTAAGGAGACCATTAATAAGAAGAAAATCTATGTAGACACACATTTTTTTATTAACTGTATACTCAGTGATAAAGAATTGGAATCCAAGCAGATGAATTTTTATTGGAGAATGAATAAACAAACTGTGGTGCATGAATGTAATGCAGTATTAGTAGGTGCATGAAATGATAAATATGATGATTGCAGGTAGGAATGGAAAACTTTAGAGTAGGTTGTATAGATTCTACATAATGTAATACACAGTGAAGTAACAAGAGGCTAGAAAGCAATATACAAAATGACTAAAACACCTAAACAGAAAGGAAAACTTTACAATCACACTCATTCACATACACACATACACAATAAAATGCATCAGCATTATTGTAAAGATGGTGGTGGATTCCAGAGTAATAGGGAAATTAGAAAGAAGGGAGAGTTTGGTGAGAAAGATTATGAGTTCTGTTTTGGACCTGCTGAATTTAAAATGTTTACAAGACATTCAGTTCAAAGTCTCCAATAGGTAGTTGGAAATGCAAGACTTAAGGTCAGGAGAGAGTGTAGGGCTGGACAAATAGTTCTGAGAATTATCTCAATAGATATCATAATTGAATCCATGGGAACTGAAGAAATAACCAAGTGAAATGGTAAAGGGAGAAGGGAAGAGGGCCCGGGATAGAGTATTGGATCACAACCCAAGGTGTGTGGGTCCCTGCTAGTGGGTCTGATCTTATTAAATAAAGTAACCACTACTGACCAATAATGTACAGTGATAAAGAACACTCAGAAGGTTAGGAGGATACCAAGGAGAGAGTAATGTTATAGAAACTTACAGTGAAGTAAATATGAAGAAGAGGGTGATCAACATATCAAAATCTTCATGTAAGCCAAGAAGGATGAGGTTTGAGAAAAGGCAATGGATTTGGGTGTTAAGAGATCATTAGTAACCTTGCAAGCATCTATTTCAGTCAAATGATGAGATCACAAATCAGACTGCAGAGAGTTTGGAAAAGAGTGAGAGGAAAAGGATATGAAGGCATCAATGATAGATAGTCTTCTCAAAAAGTTTTTCTATGGAATGTAAGAGATATATTGGACAATAGCTAGATAGGATGGACATATGATTTAATGGTTCTTTGAGATTTAAGATAAGTGAGTATTGTGATAATAAAGGAGACTTTCTTCTGGAGAAGACAGAATGGTATGAGATTATTTGTACATGTAGTGGAGTTTGTCTGTCAAAGGGATGGGCCACTTTATCTTATGAGAGTGGGGTGAGATGAGAATGGTATGAGATTATTTGTACATATGGTGAAGTTTGTCTTGTCAAAGGGATGGACCACTTTATCTTATGAGACTCGGGTGAAGGAAGAGATAGTCTTGGTAGACATCTGAGTAATGTAAGATTATAGGAGCAGTGAAGAGATTACCCTCAGGAAATGGCATCAATCTAAAATAATGAAAGATGAGGAAAGATTCTCAGTTGAGTGTTGGGGGAAAGGGTAGCCACAGAAAGTTAAAGGAGGTCTGAAAATGTTTGGAAAAGTGTGGTTAGTGGTATAGTGAATTGATCAGGGAGGTAAAAAGGTATTTTCTTGCCACAGTGAGGGCTCAGTTGAGTTTTCATAACATAAATTGTAGTGGACCCAGTCAGCATTGTTTCAATGAATTTCTTCAGCTTCAAGCAGTTTCATATAAATAGGAGTGAAGGTAGTAGATGGTGGGAATTGTCTAAGCATGAGGCTTGGCAGGATAAGATCAGTAATCTTTTTAAGGGGTAAGGGAATTAAGAGAAGATGGCAGTGTGAAAGTTGAAATTTTTTACCAAATTGTCATGACAAAGAAGATAGAAGAGTGTATGTAGCCAGTGTAAGGATGATAGTGTAGGACAGAACTGAGGGTTAGAGAGTTTGGTCACAGTGACAGAATAGGACAAGGTTAGGAGATGTAAGATAGAGGATGAGGTTGAATGACAACAGATTATGCCCAGATACATGAATTTGAGTTAAAATTATATTTCATTTGTATGAGTTTAAGAAACATTTTAACCTGAATTTAAGACTGAAAGGTTTTTATATATAATTTAAGTTTTATCACTTATGCAAAAATGAAATAATTACATCTAAGGATCTATAGGAGCATTTGGAAATTCTTATCACTGGAATAAAAGCACCTGTTGAGATATCACCATTAGGAGAAACTGGGGATATAACAATGAAATTGTTCAGATCCTGTGTTTGAGGGTCTCAATACATATAATCAAATAAATATATATTACAAAGAAAATTAAAGATGGCTTTTGTGAATGCCTGGAAATATAATATGAAGTGCCAAGTTTAGGAAAGGGCAAGTAGTTCAATTAAGCATGAAAACAGAATTTGCAGAATTATAAATACAATTATTGTTATCTACACAGAGATAATACTTCAATACATGGGAGCTGATGGGAAAAGTTAAGTCAACAAACATTTATTAAGTACTTACTATGTCAAACACTGTGTTAAGCCCTGGAAAGATTAACAATTTTTAAAAAGTTAGACATTCTATATTTCTAAGGAGCTTAAATTCTAATAAGGGAAGACAACATATAAACAGAAGTTGAAAACAATTGGTATAGGCAGGGGACCAGAATGTAGGTCTACAATGTCATGAAGAGAAAGAAATACAGGATCTCAGGAGTGGTACCTGGGGAAGATTAAAAGGAATGAGCATATTTGATCTGGAAATGTTCCTTAACATGTTATGTCTGTGAGGAACTGACTAATCAGAGGATGGGCCCCAGGGCCATTCTCATTCTAGGATGGGAGGAAGATGAGAGTGGAGTGAAGTTCATGGTATATGGCAGGGTGGAAAAAGAAGTTTACAGCCAGAGACAGAGCCCAGAGAGAAAGGAAGTAGTGAACAAAAAGGAAAACAGTAAACAAGATGAAACCCAGGTGGATAGAAATAGATGACGATCCAATGATGTATACTGAAAAAATGTTGTCATATTGGAATAATTAGAACCAAGGACAATCAATATCATTGAAACAAAGGGATTAGGGGATAGTCAGTTATCAAAAAGTTTAATCAGTCAATGAGAATGAGAACTGAGTTGATGAGATTAAACAGCTAATTGAAAACTCTTAGCATTAGAGAAAGCTTCATTTCAATAATGGGTTCAAAAGTCAGATTGAAAAGAATTTTGAAAGTACTGACTAATGTATAAATGGAGTTGGTAAGTATAGAAAATCATGAATTTGACCGTGAAATTGAGGAAAAAATATAGGATGCAAGGTTGAGGGGTGTAACATAATGCCAAAAGAAAGGCAACTTCCCAAGGTTCAGAATACCAGCATAGGTGCTCTCCATTTTATTCAGTAACAAACCCAGAACAGAGAAGATCAAAACATGACATCATTCAAAATACAGCATTTACTAAGTGTGATTAAATAATCTCCAAGGACTACCCCACCCCAGGACCTTCCAATCATTCAATCAATTACAAAGTCCCTGTTCTAAATACTTCTCCACCCCTAGGCTATACCTTAATTAAGTCCACCACAAAGCCCCTCTTCTCAAATGTAGATTAGTTTCCAAACATAAGGTCAAAAGTTCCCCACCCCTGGATCACAATTGAATCTACCCCAGAGTTACATCAAGTTTAAACACAGCACTTAATACCCAAATGGAGGTCTTTTCTTCATCTTGACATGAGGCAAGTTCTCAGCAATCTTAGTTCCTGGGGAGACAAGGCTTAGCAAGGCCATAAGATACATTGCCAGTCCCTTCATGAATTTATCCTCTGTCTGTAGAACAGTCCTAGAACCCATGAACACATTAGCAAAGCCCTCTCCCAGGATTTCTGTAAACATACAACAAGAAAATCCTTCTTCAGGGCTTCTGAACCAACAGAAAGGCTCCCAGACCCCTGAAACAACAGCACTGTCCTTCACCAGTGGACAGTATTCACTCTGTCTGCAGGACAGTCTCCAGACCCCTGCAACAACAGCACTGTCCTTCACCAGTGGACAGTATTCACTCTGTCTGCAGGACAGTCTCCAGACCCCTGCAACAACAGCACTGTCCCTCACCAGTGGACAGTATTCACTCTCTGTCTGCAGGACAGTCTCAGGGCTTCTGAGCGAACAGCCAGGTTCCAGGACTTCTTCAACAAAAGGACTGTCTTTCACCAGTGGACAAATCTGGCAAAACAACATCAAAACAGACAGACAAAGTACCAGCAAAACAGCCATGTCTCCTCAGTCCTTGGCAGGTCAGGGGGCAGGTCTCAAAAGTCCAGGGCAATTCAAAGCGGCCACCAGCAATTCTCTTAGTCTCTCTCTCTCCACGAGGTGCTGCTTCCAAAAAGATCTTCCGCCTCTCTCTTGTCTCTCCAAATCTACGTCACCAGCTCCTCCCAGTTCAGGACTTTCTTTTTACATCAACAAGTCCATCCCACAGGTGGGATTAACAAGCTCTGGGTTTTAACACAATCAATTTGAAAACCAAGCCAATACAGGGGAATCTTTAATTGCCATTACTACCACAAGGGGATGGCATAGTAAATTGAGAGTTGTTTTTTAAGGATGGGGTAGATATGAGTATATTTGGGAACCTAGGTAGCAGAGAGGGCATAGCATAGATAGGAAATTGCAAAGGGTCATAGATGGGAAGAAGTTAAAAATGACAAGAGACAGGATGAACAATTGGTCAAATTCCTGGAGGCAATAAAGAGGGGAGTGGACTGAGGATACAGCTAGAAGGACTGGACTTGGCAAGGAGAAACAATTCCTTTTATTCACAGACTGAAGTAGAGGAGATGATACTGAAGCCTTAGTAAGTCAATGAACACATATTATATGCCAACTGAATATATGGGCTAAAATTCTGGCCATATGAAGAAGAATGAAACCAAGACCACTGATCTCAAGGAGTTCACATTCTATTGGGGGGGGAACACAAAAAATGTACATAAGATATATACATCATAAACAGGAAGATAAGGGAGATATTCTCAGAGGGAAGCTTTGGGGGTAGCCAGGGGTGGAAGGAGTAGAAAGGCCTACCACAGAAGGTAGAATTTGAGCTAACTCATGAAGGAAGCCGGGAAATATAGGTTCAGAAGATGATATCTATTTTCACTTTAAAGTAAAAGGTAAAGATATCTGCTAAGTATGAGGAGAGTTTGGAAGAGATATTAGTGATCTGAGGACAGAAGAAAAAATTTTTGAGCTGTCACTGAGGGGAGTAAGATAGAGTCATTTAACAAACAATAAAAGTTTCCTGTGCAGCAATAAGGACCAAGATACCATTGGATAGCATGCATTTCTACTAGACTGAATAGGTACATGATTATTAAGGAGTGTCAGTAGATAACTCACAGAAGATAATAATTCAGATTTGAAAAATGGCAAGACAGAGATGACAGAAGGACAAAGTGGTCAAGTGATTGGAATTTTGGTAGCATGGTCATAGTTGTAAGGAAATGAGTATACTTAGATAAGAGGAAAAGAAATTCAGATATTTTCAGAGCAGTCTCTTGAATGGCCCAATCAGTCAACAATGTGTTAAATTTTAAAAATGTGAACCAATTAACCTCTTGCTAAATTCTCTGGGTGGGGGTGTTTATAAAGATAAATAAAACAATACATCAGGGGAAATATGTCTCATGTTATTATTATATGTCTCCCAAAGCCCCTAAAACCAAAACCCTTATACCAAGTGGGTCCAGAGCTGTTTATGGCATTGAATTGCAGGAATAAATACAGCAGCAAAATCCATTGCAGATCAAAGTTAGGATTAATATCAATATTAAATTTAAGCATGATAACTTTGAATGAATGTGGATGAGAATAAAATATAATAGAGTAAAATAAATAATTGGATCAGCCTAGTGAAAAAAATGTAGATTATATTTAGAGTATATACTGGTAAGTGTATAGTGGTATATATCTAGGTTCCTTAGGCATTTGTTTTCCATGCCTAAGAAAATCTGCAACTTGTTGTTGCCTGCTAAGTTATCCCAAATTCTCTGGAGTAACTTAGAAGGCAACCACCTGATAGCAATGAATAGAGATAAAAGCATTGGACCAAAATGGATTATCTCTTAAAAATGGGGCCTAAGTTGAAACTTCTCAGTTATGACAGAAACGTTAGAAAAATGGATGATAAAAGTTGCAGTACATTCCAACTTTTAACTAATATTCTAAGGTATATTGATTTAAAAAATGCCAGCTAGTGTATTTGACACTGGTAACAGGATTTTGCTGATGCCTGAGCTATTTTTCTTTAAGATCAATATCTTTCTGGCATTTATTTGGAACCCAACTTACTCTAATGACCAATTTTGTTGATCTCTTCCTGATTTAGGTATCAGTACCACATTTGTGTCATAAAAAGAATGTGCTAAGACTCCTTCTTCACTATTTTTCCCAAATAGTTTGTAGAGTATTGGAATCAATTGTTATTTAAATGTTTGATAGAATTTGCTAGTAAAACCATCTGGCCCTAGAGATTTTTTCCTAGGGAGTTCTCTAATGACTTGTTCGAATTCTTTTTCTGAGATGGGGTTATTTAAGCAATTTACTTTCTCTTCAGTTAATCTGGGCAATTTATATTTTTGTAAAAATTCATCCATTCCACTAAGATTGTCAAATTTATGTGCATGCAATTTGGCAAAATAATTCCTAATTATTGTTTTAATTTCCTCTTCATTGAAGGTAAATTCATCCTTTTCATTTTTAATACTCATAATTTGGTTTTCTTTTTTCTTTCTTTTTTTTCATATTGACTAAGGGTCTATCAATTTTATTGTTTTTTAATAAAACCAGCTCTAAGTTTTATTTATTAGTTCAATAGTTTACTTAATTTCAATTTTATTAATCTCTCCTTTGGTTTTCATTATTTCTAATTTAGTATTTAATTGAGGATTTTCAATTTGTTCTTTTTCTAGCTTTTTCAATTGCATGCCCAATTCATTGACCTCCATTTTCTCTAATTTATTCATGTATGCACTCAGGGATATAAAACTTTCCCTAAGGACTGCCTTTCCTGCATCGCACAAGTTTTGGTATGTTGTCTTATTATTGTCATTCTCTTGAATGAAGCTACTGATTGTTTCTATGGTTTCTTGTTTGACCCACTCATTCTTTAGGATTAAATTGTTTAGTTTCCAATTAGTTTTTACTCGGTCTTTCCATGGCCCTTTATTGCATATGACTTTTATTGCATCATGATCTGAGAATGATGCATTTAATATTTCTGCCTTTCTGCACTTAATTGTGAAGTTTTTATGCCCTAGTCCATGGTTGATTTTTGTGTATGTGCTATGTACCACTGAGAAGAAATATATTCCTTTTTATCCCCATTCAGTTTTCTCCAGAGATCTGTCATATCTAGCCTCTCTAAAATTCTATTCACCTCCTTAACTTCTTTCTTATTTATTTTGAGGTTAGATTTATCAAGTTCAGAGAGGGGGGGATTGAGGTCCCCCACTAGTGTAGTTTTACTTTCTATTTCTTCCTCTAATTCCCTTAACTTCTCCTCTAGAAATTTGGATGCTATAGCACTTGGTGCATATATGTTAAGTAATGATGTTGCTTTATTCTTGATAGTGCCTTTTAACAAGATATAGTTTCCTTCCTTATCTCTTTTGATTAGATCTATTTTTGCTTTTGGTTTATCTGAAATAAGGATTGCTACCCCTGCTTTTTTTACTTTAGCTGAAGCATAATATATACTCCAGCCTTTTACCTTTACCCTTGCATATCCCCTTGTTTCAAATGTAGACAGCATATTGTAAGATTATGTTTTTTAATCCATTCTGCTATCCACATTCGTTTATGGGAGAGTCCTTTCACATTCACAGTTATGATTATTATCTGTTTCTTTCCCTCCATCCTATTCCCTTCCCTACTTATGTTTTTGTTTCTTTCTTCTCCCTTCCCCTCCTTAAGAGTTTTCCTTTTGACCACCACATCTCTCGGTATTCCTTCCCTGTGACCCCCCCCCTACCCCATTACCTACCCTTTCCTCTTACTACTATTTTCCTCCCTTATAACCATCTCTACCTTCTTATCCCCCCCCCCCTTGCCCAGTCTACTGACTATAGGGCACAATGGATTTTTATACTTATCAGAGTATGGTATTCCCTCTTTGGCCCCAAACCAAATGAGGTTGTAAAGAGAGTAAATTTCATACAGTGCTCCTCTCCCTCCCTCCTTTCCCTCTATTATAATGAATTTTTGTGTTTTTATCACATTATAATCTTAAACTTAACTGATTATGTTGATCCCTCTTTGAACCAGTACCAATGAGAATAAAGTTCACATGATGTTCATCTCTCTCCCTCCTTCCACTCTACTATAGTATGTTTTTATGCCTCTTTGTGTGGCATAATTTACCTTTTTCTGCCTCATTCTTTCCTTTTCTCCCACTACAATCCCTTTGAACCCCTTAATAAGGTTTTTTTTATCATCAGATTAGTTCATTTATACCCACACCCTCTATCTATCTATCTATCTATCTATCTATCTATCTATCTATCTATCTATCCCTTTTAAAGGTTGCAATAATCATATACATTTCAGTATTAATAGGTATCCACTTCTCATATAGGGATGTAAACAGTTTGCTCTTATTGAATCCCAAGTTATATGCATGTGTGTGTGTGAGAGAGAGTGTTTTCCTTGATTACCTTTTTATGTCTTTCTTGAGTCTTGTAATATGCATGTGTGTGTATGTGTGTGTGTATGAGAGAGTGAGAGAGAGACACACACACAGAATTTTCCTTGTTTACCTTTTTATGTCTTTCTTGAGTCTTATAATGTTATATGTGTGTATGTATGAGAGAGAGAGTTTTCCTTGTTTACATTTTACATCTTTCTTGAGTCTTGTAATGTGCATGTATGTGTGTGTGTGTATGAAACAGTGAGAGAGAGAGAGAGAGAGAGAGAGAGAGAGAGAGAGAGAGAGAGAGAGAGAGAG
>NW_027187372.1:7731571-7835458 GCF_028583685.1 Petaurus breviceps papuanus
GAGAGAGAGAATTTTCCTTGTTTACCTTTTTGGAAATCAAATTTTCCATTGAGCTCTGGCTTTTTCATCAGGAAGTCTCTTATTTCATTAAATGACCATCTCCTTGCCTGAAAGATTATACTCAGTTTTGCCAGGTAGTTGATCCTTGGTTTCAGTCCTAGCTCTTTTGCCTTACTAAATATCAAATTCCAATCCCTCTGATCTTTTAATGTAGAAGCTGCTAGGTCCTGTGTAATCCTGACTGTAGTTCCACGATATTTGAATTGTTTCTTTTTGGCTACTTGCAGTATTTTCTCCTTGGCCTTGTAATTCTGGAATTTGGCTACTATATTTTTTGGAGTTTTCAATTTGGTGTCTCTTTCAGAAGGAGTCAGATGAATTCTTTCGATAACTATTTTACCCTCTGATTCTAGGATTTCAGGACAGTTTTCTTTGACAATCTCTTGGAGGGTGTTTTCCAGGCTGTTTTTTTCATCATGTCTTTCTGGTAGACCAATAATTCTTCAGTTTTCTCTCCTGGACCTGTTCTCCAGGTCAGTTGCCTTTCCAGTGAGATATTTTACACTTTCTTCTGATTTTTCAATCTTCATATTTTGCTTAACTGACTCTTGATGCATCATAGAGTCCTTAGCTCTGATTTGACTGATTCTAATTTTTAGTTAATTCTTTTCCTCGGTTAGTTTTTGAAGTTCCTTTTTTGGGGAGGTATTTTCACCAGTTAGATTTTGAAGTTCTTGTCCCAGCTCACAGTTTTTTATTTTTAATGATTTATTTTCTTCAGTAAGACTTTTTTCCAATTTTGTCACTGTATATTTAAATTTATCTTCTACCTCTCTAATTTGGCTATTAAAATCTTTCTTAAGCTCCTTCAAGAATGTTTTTTGGGCTTGAGACCAGTTCATATTTCCCTCTGTGACCTCAGGTGTGGATAAAGAGTCCATGGTGTCTCCTGAAAGTAATTCTTCTCATTCACCATAATAGGGTTCAATTGTCTTTTGTCTTACCTTTGCAAGTTACTTCTGGCCCATTGTGATTGCCTATTTCCTGACCTTTAAAGTGTATTTCTGCTTCTGGGATACAGAGGGCTCTCACCCAGGCTTCTCAGACTGGGAGCTAGGTTCCTGGTTGTTTACTTTGTGTGCTGTAGCCTCTGGGTGTCTAGACTGAGGCCAAGGCCAGGAATATCAGTTTCCCCTGAGTTACCCTGAGGCTCACAAAGTAATCTGTGGGGGAGGGGTGGTCTGGCTGCTTCAGATTTCCACCTCTATGCCCCTGAGCTACAGCTCAGGCCGATTTAGATTTAGCAGCTGGCAGTCAGCAGAGCTAGTGTCTGTAGATTCCCCTGGTGGTACTAAGTCCCATCTGGGCTTGTGTTGTTAGTGCTTGCTGGCTCCACCACCCTGGGCTTCTGGATCTCCAGCTGGGGTGGGGCTTGTTGGGACCCCTCCCACCCTTCACTTCAGACTCCTGACTGCCTCAGTTATACCCTTTCTCAGTGACTCCTAAACCTGAGGCTTTTTTCCACTATTTCAGGATTTTACTCTGGTAGGGACATTTATCTCTGGGTTTTCTGGGTCAGGATGGGGGAATTGAAGCAGCTAGTGTTTACTTTGCCATCTTGGCTTCTGGAAATCCAGGTAGATGATTTTTAGACTTCCAGGCTGTGGGCTGATAGCCCCAAGAGAAGTTGCTGTTCCTGTTGCATGCCCTGTGCTTTCTCTTACCCAGCTCCAACTGATCCTCATGTCCTGTGGTGAGATGGCTGAGAATTGCCCTTGGGGTGGGTGAGTCTGTTGGCTGGGGCTCCTTCTCACTCCAGCTGTATTCTGCTCTCAGGTCTGCACTCATGTAGCCCCTATGTGTCCAATGCTTCCCCTGCCCAGACCTATGTGGGCACTTTCCTGGGCTGGATTCTGCTATGTTCTGTCTTCCAATGGTTTCTGTCACTCTAAAATCCATTCAGATTCACTTTTTAAAGTTTAGTGACAGGATTCATGGAGAAACTTAGAAAAGTTACTGCTTCCTTTCTGCCATCTGGGCTCCACCCCAATGACCAATTTTGCATAGTCCTTGGTTCTTAAAGTTTTGAGGATAATTACATGGTAGGCATTCTGTGAAGTACTATGAAGAAACTTATCCATGAGTTTTAAAAATTATTTTACATAATGGAGGAGAATTTCCTTCAAAAAGCATTTTTTTTCCTTTTCCCAGTTTTGAACAGGACCACAGTACAGTGTATATCTTATAATCACTTTGCTGAAAACAGATGATAGTTTAACTTGTTTTTTTCTAATTACAGTGCATATTTGTCCTCAATGATTTTGTATTCAAATGAAGAAGTCAGTGGCAGGTCATTGTGCCTTTTCATATCTTGGAGAATCATAACAAATAATGTCCTGGTAGTTTCCTGGTGCTCTGGGAATGCTTGATTTTAGCTTTTTCTGGTTCTTATTTGGAAATTTTCAGTTCCTCTATGAACACCATGTCAATATGATGCAAATTTATTACATTAATACCAAGAATTTAGAAAAAAATACCTCATGCAGAAGCACCTAAATAGCCAATAATACTTTCCATTTTAGTGAGTGCCACATTACTCAAATGTTCTAGAACTCAGTTGTTCGGGGATTATGATTAACCATGCTGAGGCTAAGCCCTATCTCTGTAAAAAAGAAAGAAAATCTGTCATCTTAAAACATAAACCTCTGGTGTTATGCCATCCTCAATGGGCCATGCTTAAGCTCCAAAAATACAGCATTGCCTTAAATTTCATTCTTCTTGAGCTTGTTAAGGAGAAAATTAACCATTCTGATGAGCTTTTTCTTCTTCAAGGATCAATACAATGGTTTGAGATTTGCTTTGTGATCCTGAGTTTAGAGTCTCCCCAGTGTGAGAAAGGAAACTCAAGGTTACAAGAGAGTCATTATTCTTTCCTCAATCTGCACAATACACGAAATACAGATTATCAATGAAGGATAAGATTGTAGTTTGCTTATCTACATCACAGCAACCTCATTATTCTGAAATTTGATACAGGAATTTCTCTGAATGGTCCAGGAATGATTGCTTCTGTCCTGATACTAAGATAGATTTTTACCTAATCCCAATTTAGGACATTGTGTTGGAGAGTTAGTTACGAATAGGCCTAAAATGCCATGTAGGATCTCCAGTTCCTCCATATTTCTCCCACTGTCACTTTTTCCCCAAAATATTCTTAGTTTTTTCATTAAATAATTTCCAATTGTATTTTAAATTTTGAAAATTAATTCTTTTTTGCTTTTTGGAGGTTAGAGGGCAGGACAATTGGAGTTAAGTGACTTGCTGAAGGTCACATGGCTAGTAAGTATTAAATGTCTGAGGTCAGAGTTGAACTCAGGTCCTCCTGACTCCAGGGCCTGTGATCTATTCACTGCTCCACCTAGACACCCCCATTAATTTTTTTAAAAGAAAAATTTGAGCTCCAAATTTTTTCCCACTTTCTCACCTACCCCTCCTTGAGAAGGCAAGCAATTTGATGTTGATTTTATACAAGAAGTCATTCAAAAATATTTTCATATAAGCTATCTTGCAAAAGCAGAGACAGACAAAGGAGGAAAATGAAGACAGTAAAAAAAAAGGCATGCTTCAATCTTCATTCAGAATTTATCAGTTTTTTAATGGAGGTTGATAGAATTTTTCATCATGGGTCCTTAGAAATTGTCTTGGATCATTGTTTTGACCAGATTAGCCAAGTCTTTCATAGTTGACTATCCTTACAATATTGTTGTTACTATGTGTAGTGTTCTCCTAGTTCTGTTCACTTCACTTCACATAAGTTCATATAAGCCTTTCTAGGTTTTTTTGTAAACCACAGTACTCATCATTTCTTATGTAATACAATATTATTTCATCCCAATTATATGGCACAACTCGTTCAGGGAATATCTCCTCAGTTTCTAATTCTTTGCTACCACAAAAGAGCTGATTTTAATATTTTGTACATATTGGTCATTTTTTTATGATCTCTTTGGGCTACTGATCTAGTAATGGTATTGCTAGTTTAAAGGGTATGCAGAGTTTTATAGCCCTTTGGGCATAGTTCCAGATTGTTCTCCACAATGGTTTACTTCTTCAGCAAAAGTTCATTAATGTACCTATTTTCCTTCATCCCTTCTAGCATTTATCATTTCTGATAAATATGAAGAGGCAAAATAGAGTTATTTTAATTTGCCTTTCTCTAATCAATAATAATGTATAATTTTTTTTCATATGACTATAGATAGCTTTGGCTTCTTCTGAAAACTTCCTCTTCATATACTTTGACTATCAATTGGGGAATGGTTCTTATTTTTATAACTTTGACTCAGTTCCCTATATATTTGAGAAATGCAGCCATTATCAGAAAAACTTGCTGTAAATTTTTTTGATATTATTTCATTGCCTAAGGTACCTTTTGGAGAAATATAGTTTCCCTGATAATCTCAGTTAGGCCTACTTTTGCTTTTGTTTTGTCTGTTCATGATTGATACCTCTACCCTCTTCACTTCAGCTAAAGTATAATAGACTCTCTTCCAGCCCTTCATTTCAACTCCATGTGTCTTTCTATCTCAAATGTATCTCTTTTACATAATATATTGATTCTGCTTTCCAATTCATTCTTCTCCCCACTTCTATTCTATGAATTAGCTCATCCCATTCACATTTACAGTTATGCTTACTAACTGTATTTCCTTCTCTTATTTTTCTGTTTATCCTTCTCCTGCTATTATTATCCTGTCCCTCCTCAGAAATCGGTCTGACTCCTAATCACTGCCTCCACAATCTGCCTAGTCTTTGTAACCTCTCCCCCCTCCATCCTCCCCCAGCTCTGGAGCTCACACCTGTTTTCCCTCCTATTTCCCTATTTGGTCCAAATGAGTATCAACACACACACACACACACACACATATTCCTTCTTTGAACCAATTCTGATGTGAGTGAGGAGCCTTGTTCATCCCTTATTTTCCCCTCCACCATAAAAACTCTTTCCTAATATGCTTCCTCTATGTCAGAAAATATGCCTCATTCTACCTTTTTCTTCACCTCTATCATTCTGTCTCTCTTTGTTGCCATTACATTCTCTTTTTTTGAGATCATATAAGCACAATTGACTCATACCTGTGCCTTCTATGTGGACTCCTTCCAACCGACCTAATAATGGCAAAGTTCTTTGGAGTTACATGTATCATCTTTGATATGGGAATGAAGAAAGTTTAGAGTTCCATCAACTCCCTAGTGCATTACACTTTCATCTTACCTTTTTATTCTTCTCTTGATCTTGAGTCTTCTGTTTGAATATCAGATTTTCTATTTAGCTCTTTTCTTTTCATCAGGAATGCTTGAAATTCCCTTGTTTCATTAAATGTTAATGTTTTCCCCTTGAGAATTATAAACAGTTTTGCTGCTTATGTTATTTTTGGTTGTAATCCTAGCTCCTTTGTGCTCTGGAATATCATATTCCAAGCCCCAATCTCCTACAAAGTAGAAGCTGCTCTATCTACAACATATTAGAATTGTTAATGTCTGTTTGCAATATTTTCTTTTTGACTTGGGAGGTCTGGAATTTGGCTATAATATTCATTATTTCATTTGGGGATCTTTTTCAGGAGGTGATTAGTGGACTATTTTAATTTCTATTTTACTTTCTGGATCTAAGATATTAGGGCAGTTTTCCTTTATAATTTCTTGAAATATGATGTCTAGGCTCTTTTTTTATCATGACTATCAGGTAGTCCAATAATTCTTAAATTTTTCTTCTTCATCTATTTTCCAGGTCAGTTGTTTTTATGATGAGGTATTTCATATTTCATCTACTTTTTCATTCTTTTGAATTTTTTGATTGTTTCTTGATGTCTCATGGAGTCATTAGCTTCTGCTTACCCAATTGAAATTTTTAATGAATTTTTTCTTCATTGAGCTTTTGTATTTCTTTTTCCATTTGGACAATTGTGTTCTTAAGGTTTTCTTTTTTATAGCATTTTTGTTTCTTTAAAAAAACAGCCTGTTAATTATCTTTTAATAAATTTCTTCTATAAATCTCATTTCTTTTCTCAATTTTTTCTCTTCCACTCTAATTTTTTTTAAAACTCAGTAATTCTTCCTGACCTTGTGTCCAATTAGTGTTTTTCTTTGAGGCTTTGCTTGTACTTGTTTTCACATTGTTGTTTTCTTTGGAGTTCATATCTTGGTCTTCCCTGTCACCACAGTAGCTTTTTATGGTCTAGCTTTTTTTTTGTTGTTTGCTCACTGTTTAATCAACTTTCTTCTATTGCTTGACATTGAACTTTATTTTAAAGTTGGACTCTGCTGTCCTACTGGTAGGGAGGAACTTTGCTAAGTTTCATGCTTTTTTGTGTTACTAATTTCAGAGCTAGTTATAGGGTTTGCATAATTTTGATACTTCCAAAGTGATCACTACTTTCCTGGTCTGTGTCCAGCTCTATACTGAAGAAGGATTCCTTGTCTGCTACAGCTTCAAAAGCTAGCATTCTTTTTTGTGCTTGGAACCATGATCAGGGGCACTACTCCCTTTTGGCCAATCATAAGTGTTCTTCCTGGGGGGGACCAGGTGGTACAGTGAGTAAGAGCACTGGCCCCAGAATCAGGAGACCTGGGTTCAGTTCCAGCCTGAGATATTTAATACCCACACAAAATAACTTGCCATGTAACCTTAAGCAAGTTACTTAACCTCAATTGCTTAGGAGCTGTCAGGTGGTGCATTGAGTAAGAGCACTGGCCCCAGAGTCAGGAGACCTGGGATTGGTTCCAGCCTCAGATACTTGGCACACACACAAAAATAACTGGCCATGTAACCTTGAGCAAGTTACTTAACCCTTATTGCTTTAAAAAACTAAATAAGTGTTCTTCCTCATGCTGGAAGTATAACCCGATGTTCTTATATGTTCTTATGGGCAATAGAGTTGCAATCAGCACCAGTTACACCCCATGCCAGAAAAGGGCCCCTTAAAATCTCTTTCTGAGCAATTGTTTATATCCTGTGCCATCTATGGGCTGAGAACTCTTGAAGCTGCTGCTGTCATGTTCATGTCCAAAGGCCACCACTGGGGCTTTTGCCAGGCTCTGAGTCTTTTCCTACTCTGGTGTTACAGATCTCTCCTCCAGATCTCCAAAATTGTTGTAGGTTGAAAAAAATGTCTCCTTTTGATCTTTTGTTGGCTCTGCCTTGTCAAACTTTGATTGAGGCATTATTTTAAAGTTGTTTGGGAGGGAATTTTGAGAGAGTTCAGCTCATTCTTGGCCTGTATTCCACCATCTTTGTTTCTACCATCTTATTTCTTAGTGAATACCGGATTTTATTATTGATTACCACTTTGTAATACAGTTTGAAATCTGGTACTGTTTGGTCCCTTTCTTTCACATTTTTTCATTGATTCACTTGATATTCTTGTTGTTTTATTCTTCCAGATAAATTTTGTTATTATTTCTTCTAGGTCCATAAAATGATTCTTTGGTACTTTGATTGCAATTGTAGTCAATAAATAGATTAATGTAGGTAGAATTGTCATTTTTATAATATTTTAGCCTACCCATGAGCAATTAATATTTCTTCAGTTGTTTACATCTGTCTTTATTTGTTTGAAAAGTGTTTTGTAATTGTGTTCATATAGTCCCTGGGTTTGTCTTGGCATACCCACCATCTCTTATGAAGCAAAATGTTGCTAGTCTTTTAGAATAAGACAACCTAAGAAAATATATCTAAAGATGCCAATATCTTTTAGAATAAGACAACCTAAGACAATATATCAGAAGATGCCAATATATTTCTTGCTCTAATGTTAGTATTTCAGCCCCACCCCAAATACATAAAATAGTCTTTTGATCAGTTGTAAAGACCCTCACCTGGCATCTCACCTGAAGACCATCACCCTTATTTCTCTCTGAGTTAGAGCAAATACATCCCATTCATTTCTACCCTACCTCTTAATGAAGGCTATGTACCCTATACATGATGAATACCTCTTACTATGTTTTTCTGTGAATGGAGAAAAACACTCAAATGCCTTTCAATTTACCTTTCTCAATTTCTGTAATTCCTATGGTTGTAGGAGATATGACTAGGGTCAGGTTATATAAATTTACCTTTTCGATTGAAGAAATTCAAATAAATTCTTGAGAGAAAGAAGAAAAAAATTCTTCTTGAGAAAGAAAAATAAAAATAATAACTACTGGCCTTAGCCATGCATCACAGGGAAATCCACAATTTCTTGTTATCATTCTTCTCTTTTAACAAAATAATCCTGAATTCTGAGAGGTCTGCCATTATAGATAGTTGGCTTGGGATGGGAGCTCAAAGGCCATCAAATCCAATAACTAATTAGAGTAATGAGGAAACAAGACCAGGGAGGTAACATGACGTACTCACATAGGTAGAAATAGGATGGGAGCTCAGATCTTTGAACTGAAGACAATATTCTTTGTACTACACCTGGGTGACTGCAGAACATTGTTATACTGTTATTGTTCAGTTTGCTTCAATAATGTCTGACTCTGATTCCATTTGGGGTTTCCTTGGCAAAGACACAGGTTAGTTTACCATTTCCTTCTCTAGCTCATTTTAAATTGAGGAACTGAGGCAAATAGGATTAAATGACTTGCCCAGGATCACACAGTTAATAAGTGACTGATTTGAACTCATAAAGATGAGTCCCAGCACTCTATCATCTCTACTACATAGCCGCCCTTGTTATCCTATTACAAAAGCCTTTATCACCTTCACATTAATAAAAGAATGTTTGAGAAAAGAAGACAGAATGAAACTGAGGTTAGTTACAACTTATAACCCAAGAAAAAGTCATGCATTTGATTTTCTTTAGAAGATAGTTGGAAAATGCTAAATATGTAATTTTTCAGTCATTTCACACATGTAATCAGCTACCTAATTTGAAAAGATAATGATTTACAAGCCACCTGCTAACTGGCAGATGCTTAAGTATACACATGTGAATGTAATAAAGAAACAAATCTGAACACTTCAATCGCCCACTGATGTTGAATTTACCATTCTTCTGAAGAATACCTACTGTTCAGTGAAATGAGATACTGATTTCTTTTAAGAATAATTTTGAATCTATGTTAACTTTTTTGGTAGTCAACTGCCAAGACAACCCTATGGTGGCTCTTTTCAGTGAAAGGAGAATCATTTGGTATACATACAATTGTAGACAAGTCTGAAATATTGAGAAATGGGGTGATAGATGAAAAATACTGAATAATTTGCAAAACATCACTAAGACAACAAAAGATACTGAGTGCTAAATTAAAAGAGAGAGATTGGCAGAAATAAATTAAACCAGTTCAGAGCAAGGATTATCTTTACCATGTGTGAAATGGTTTTATGGAATTTAAAAATACCTTTTACACATTTATTAACAGTGAAATAACATCTTATGCTCACTCAACCAACTCTCATTTTCACTGGAAAGTGAGTGGGATGACTATTGCTATCTCTGGGATTTGACTAGAACTATTCCATAGCCAAACTTGCCTATTACTGAAATGTTGACTTGCTGTTTTAACCAAGACCTACAGGACAGTACATGACTTTCTTCAATCAATTCTGGGACAGTTTCTGTAGAGTCTTTTTTACTTTCATTCACTTCTTACCTTTAATTAATTGACTGATTCAATGGAGGGATTGAATAGAAATCATCCACCCCTCATTCATGGCTTTCATGGATTCTGTAACTCAAAGAGATATTTTTACCTTGTGATATTCCTGCCAACTCTGACTTCCCTGAAGCCTCTTCCTGATCTGAAGATATGAAATGTTTGAACTAGATATATTTGGTGTCTCTCATATGTAATGAGTGCTTGAGATCATTTGAGTTGTTATACCCATGCACATTTACAGATAGAGATGGGGGGGGGGTGTTTCTAGAGAATCTAAGTGCCACTGTATCCTTGTTGAATATTCTATGGTAAGGCAAAGTAAACCTCCTTTAGGGATCTAGGTGGCACAATGGATAGAGTTCTGGGCCTGGAGTCAGAAAGACTCATCTCCATGAGTTTATATTTGGTCTCAGACATTTGCTAGCTCTGTGACCCTGGGCAAGTCACTTAACCCTATTTGTCTTAGTTCCTCATCTCTAAAATTGCTGGAGTAGAAAATGGCAAACCACTCCAGTTTCTTTGCCAAGAAAAATCCAAATGAGGTCATGGAGAGTTGGATATGACTGAAATTACTGAACAACAGTAACAACAAAATCCTCCTTTATTGTCAAATGTTAAGTGAATTACAATTGCCTTATCTTTACCTAATATTCAACTTGAACTAAGAGAGTGTTAGGATTGTGCTTGGTTGATGGTTGTGCTTCGTCCTTGAAGAGGACCAAAGTGACGTCATTAAGTTTGGATCAAGACACAGTGCATCCAACTATGACCAGTACAAGCTCTACTCATTGACCTGGACAGGACAGATAGTCAGTATGAACATTTGGAGTAGAAATGTCTCTAAATTTGTGTATATCACATTTCTTTTGAGTTATTGCAATTCTGCTTTGGTTGGGGACCAAAGCAGCTTCTTTGAAGCAGGCATGACATGCTGGGTGGTCCTGTGTCAATGTCTTCCATGTTGCACAATCAATTCCAAACTTCCTCAGAGAAACCTGAGAATGTCCTTGTATTGATTCTTCTGACCTGCATGTGGACACTTCCCTTGTATGAGTTCTTTGTAAAATAGTCTCTTAGGCAAACCTAAATTTGGCATTTGAACAACTTGGCAAGCCCATTGGAGTTGTGCTCTCTGCAGTAGAGTTTGAATGATTGTCAGTTTAGTTCAAGAAAGGCCAGTGTCCAGTACTTTATCTTGCCAATTGATCTTCAGAATCTTCCCAAGGCAATTCAAATGGAAATAATTCAATTTTTTTAAGCAAGAAGTTTATTTAAACAACAAGATATTTGACTTTAAGGGAAAACTATCTAGGATCAGTTTCTTTATAGTAATTTTTCCCTACTGAGAGACAGAGATTGCCCCTACATGTAACAGCTATGTACAAAAACGTTATAAAATCGTCCTTGGTTTTACAATGATAAAAGAAAAACATTGAAATTATCCAATCAAACAAGGCATGCAAAGATTTTTTTGTGGGTTTTTTTTGTTGTTAAACAGTGAGAGCAAAATTTTAGGTTTCACAGACATACAACCATGAGGTCAGCACAATGACCCTGCAGATCTTCAATCTGGTAGGTAACCAAATACCTTTTTTTCTCCCACACTTTCCTTTGTAGACTCTCCAACACTGAGAAAGCTCTGTTAATGTGTGTATCATCCTCATCATCTATGTATGATCCCTTGGAAATTATATTGTCAAGGTGAGTGAGCTTATCCATAGCATTCAAAATTTCTCCATTTGCTATAACATATGGTTCCACATATGGATAGTACAGTGCTGACGGGTGGACAACCTGTTTTCTTGGGGTTAATTGTTAGGCCAACATTAGCACATGCTGCTGAGAATTGATCCATAGTCTGTTATACTTCAATGTCAGAGGTTGCATTGAGTGCACAAACATCTGTGAACAAAAAAATCATGCACCAACTCTGCCTCCATTTTAGTCTTGGCTTTATCCTTATCAAGTTAAATAATTTAGCTTCAGTTCTGTAGCTAATCTTGATGCTTTTCAAGTTCTCATTGAAAGCTTCCAATGACATTGCTGAAAAAATCATGCTAAAGCACATACCAGCATGCACACAGCCCTACTTCACTCCATTGGTGACTGGGAAAACACAAGAGTATTGTCTGTTACCCAGAACCCATACAAGCATGTCATTAGGAAATTGATGTACGATGAACTTCTACAGGCATCCAAATTTTGCCATCATCTTCCACAAACTCTCATGGCAAAGCCCTTGGTCAGATAAAAAAAATATTATGTACAGATTTCTGTTCTGTTCCTGGCATTTCTCCTGGAGTTGTTGGAAACAAATACCATATCCACCCTTTCTCAGCCCTTTCTGAAGTCATACTAGCTTTTGGGTAGATGACCATCTTCCATGTGAAGGATAAACCTATTAAGGAGGACTCCATTAAGACTCTTGTTAGCAGTGACTAAGAGAGATACTCTCTGTCTTTGTCACAGGACAATCTATTTCCTTTTCCTTTATAGAGATGGACAATGGAGACATCCTTGAAATCCTGGAGGATAACTTCCTCTTGCCATAATCCAGAATTTTTCAGTATGCTTTTGCATGAGCAGTGGACACCCTCTCTTGTAAATCTTTGCTGGAATTAGTATCAGCACTAGGAATTTTGCCACATGAAAGCATCCTAATGACATTCAAAACTTCTTCAGTTGGAAGTTTGCCTAGAGAGTGAATGACTTCAGTCTGAGGTATATGGTCAATGACTTTAGCACTGGTTGATGGTGATCTATTGAGAACTCTATGGAAGTGGTCATCTTGTCTCTCTAGGATCACATTCATATCACTAATCAATAGGGCTCCATCAGTGCTGATTAGTTGAAGTTCACCAAAGGCTTTTTGGCACAATAATAGCCTTGGGGATATCATAATAATGCTTTAGATTGTTACTATCTGCATAAAACTGAATTTCATCTGCCTTCTTACTGAGCCAAGAATCTTGCATCTCTCTAAGCTTCATTTGTACTTTATTTTTAATGGAGTTAAACGCTGTCCTGCTGGTAAACTTTGTGTAATTCTCATTTTTTGTTTAGTAGTTCTGAATTTCCCCACAATTTGTTTGTCCAACCAATCTTTACGTTCATGAATGTTCTGGCCCAAATCTCAAAGTTACCCACTCCTTTTCTATTCCACTGTTGCCAACCATATGTTGGCTCATCTTTCCCTCTAAGTTCACAACAAATTGTTCTCACTCAGAGACTCTAATTCATTGCCATCAGGTCTTCTGATAGTCTTGACTTGGGGCTGTGGTTTTTGTTGAATGTGAATCTTTAGCTTAGAGAAGATAAAGTCTATGATTGCTACAGCATTCTACAACACATATCACCTTTGTTATTCACTCCCCGTCTCTTCTCCTTATAGTGACATAGTCTATTAAATGCCAATTGTTTGCTCTGAAAGTGCATCCACAAAGTTTTATTGCATTTAGGTAAATGGAAAACAATATTAGTGATGAGGTCATGAGATGCACAAATCTTCAGTAGTAATTGACTATTGCTGTTTCTGACTCCATTCCTCCCAAGGACTCCCTGCTATGTCTGATAATCTGTGCATACTCTGATGTTAAAGTCATAGAGAATTATGAACATGTCATCTTTCAACACATTGGAGGGTCTCACAGTCTTCCTATTTTTTTTTCTTTGACTTTATCAGGATTTCCCATGATGGAAACATACACACTGACGATGGTGGCATGACTCCTGCAGGTAGCAATGATATCATGAGCCTGCCATTCACTTCTCTTAGAAGGTATACCAGCTTCTTGACTAGAATAGTTTTGATTGCAGAACCCATGCCAACTTCGTGGCTCTCCCCAACAATTCCGCCACTCCTGAAAAACATGTAACCAGCTCTGACCTCAGTCAGCTGGCTTTCATTTGCCAGTTTTGTTTCACTCGGGTGTGCTATTTGGATCTGATATCTGATGAGTTCTCTTGCTACAAGAACTGTTTGTATTTCAGTTCAACTGGATGTCTTGTCCACATGCATGCACATATTCCATGTACCAATAGTGAGTAGAATCATCTTCTCAAAAGCTTTTGTACATTTTGTGTTTTGACTGCAGAGTAGGATCCCAGCCTACTTCTAAGTAAGCCAGGGTTAGGTTAGGAGAGGTAGATGATTTTTAGAGGACCCTTTTCTAGTACTTCTTCATTCTAGGAGATGAGCAATGTGGTCCTTGAAAAAGGTTTCTCAGACATCCAGGGACTGCCAAATCCCAGTGCTGCTTTAGTCCAGTGAGAAGCTGGCCCTATGGCTTTGGCTGTCTGTGTACAGGGTTGTGACTATAGCTACCAGTGTGTCCATACATGCTGCTTCATCACCTGCCCATCTCCACAAGACTTGAAGGTAGGTGAAAATGATAAAAGTGATTTGGATGACATCTTTTGACTCATTTATAAATTAGTTTTTAGTGAGGCAAAAGTTGCACCAAGTGATAGGCCTTATTCTGGCTTCCTGAGTCACCTGAGTCCAGTGGTAATAGAAAAATCAAGATGATTGGTGATGGCTTGAGATGGAGTACCTGACCTTGGTGTCTTTGATGTCTAATTCATCCCTAAGTGCTTCACACTTCCTGCTTTTGCAGCCTTCATGGCCCATTGAAACAAATTGTTTACAACTGTGTGTACATTTCTGATACTAATACATTGCTAACACAAGGCTGATATAATTTAAAATTGTATAGGAAGTGCATTCATTGCAATGAAAATGGTTCATTTCATGTAGAACTAAGTTGAATCTGAAGAAGCTTTTGTATTTGAAATCAATATTAGCTTCTGGTAGCAGATGCTATATAATAGGATATAGTCTGTTTATTCCTAAGGGTGGGAAGTAATGCATCTTCTCTAGTCTTAGAAAATAATCATCAACTGAAAATCGTTGTCCTTTAGA
This sequence comes from Petaurus breviceps papuanus, assembly GCF_028583685.1. Lineage (NCBI taxonomy): Eukaryota > Metazoa > Chordata > Mammalia > Diprotodontia > Petauridae > Petaurus > Petaurus breviceps. The sequence continues at coordinate 7,746,141 of NW_027187372.1, forward strand.
ATGTAAACCTCTTGAGGGCAGTAATTATTTTTACTTTTTCTTTATGTCCCCAGGGATTAGCATATATTAAATACTTAAGAAATGCCTTCTTGATTGCTGGAGAAGGCCAATGCTATTCTTCTGCTATAACCTATTTGCATATAAAATATACATTTTAATATTCTGATGAATATGTGATGTCATTGGTACAGGTTTTTCCTTCAGTTATGCAAAACATATTCCTTCCATGCTTGCACATCTCGTGAAATTATCATCCATGGTTATTGATAAGTCCTTTAATAGAAGATCTACTCATCGTACTGGAAAATTTATTCTTGTGTCTTGAATATTTTGTCACTACTGGTATAACACTTCAGCTCTCCATTTGTTATCCCTCATCTCACTACAGTATTAGCACATGCATTCTTTTACTACTACAGACCTTCAATAATGTCTTTAATGTCACTTTGCCAGTATAAATCCTCCTTGATAATATGTTGCAGCCAATAGCATGTTCCATGTATCTTTCCATTTCTTTTGGCTCCACTGCAATTTTGATTTTTTTGAGGTTATGGTATTGCATGAAATCATCTCCATCAGCATAAAGTTGCAACTAGAGAATGCTAGTATTAAAAAGTCATTTGCAATAGTGGGCAGCTTATGAGCCATATGTACACAGATGAAAGCAGAATGGCCTAATGGATAGATAGATGGTTTCAGAGTCAAGGTTCATTTCCTGCCTCTCACACTTACTAGTTGTGTAACTAACTCTGAACAAATTCCTTTATCTCTTATCACCTCCAGACAAGTCTCTTAGACTATAAATTGCAGAATAATTGTCATTCTTGATTAGAAGGTTTCTTTAAGAATAAATCTTACAGCAAGTTTCCTGTCATTGGAAGTCTCAAAGAAAAGTATGGATTATCGCTTAGCAGCAATGGCTTAAAGATGATTAAATACAAAGGCAAATGTTAGTAAAACAGAATAGTAGCTTAACACAACATAGAAATAATTCAAGTCATTGTTCAAACATATTTCACTGATACATTTTGATCATGGCTGGAGATATAGCCATGTGGCCAAAGGTAAGAGCTTCAATAAGATGACATGTGAGTTCTCATTAGATGCTAAGAATTTATGATTTGAATGAATTTCACTTTGCTGACAAACATCTACTTATTTAATATATGACATTGTGGAATTTTAGAACAAAAAAGTCTTAGAAATGATCTGGTCCAATCTTTCAACATTATAGAACACTGTATTATCTAAGGTCACTCAGCTAGTTCATGGAAGGTCTAGGGCTAGAACTCAGTTAAAGGCTCTTGTCACTATTCAATACTGCCTCATCTACACAAGAAAATGGTTCTTACTCATCCTTTGGTACATTTAAATATTATTTCTAAATATAGAGAACTGAGAACACTTCTGAAATCATTGCATTTGTCTTAATATTATTTTAAAACCCTTCTCATAGAAATTAGATTATTTCTAGAAATATGCATTATTCTTTCTGAGTAGAAATATTTTCATTGAATAAGCTATATTGATTGAAATCAATTATATAAAAACTCATTAATTGATGAATATCAGACATTTAAATATTACCAAAGCATTATGCAACGAAAAAAAAAACCTACTAGGATGACTAAAAAAATGACTGGGAGGGTTGCCTTGAATATAAATGATAATGTAAACATTTATCCATTGCCAATAAGCAGTCATTAAATCAACTGCATGTGGCTGACACTTCGAAAGGATTTAGTATGTTGGATATGATTACACTTGCTCTACTGAACTGTGGAAATGTTTGTTAATGTGATTTCATGTATATGCAAACAGTTGAAGGTTTCAAATTATGGTACCACCAAAGTGTTTAGCACACTTGTCTACCATGTCAAATCACTTAATGACTGTCAGATGACCTACCTACTATCAGGACTTGCAACTGTGAATCCATGAACCAAAAAACCAAAACACACACACACACACACACACACACACACACACACAAACAAAGAACATAAAACCCCCCAAAACAAAGAAAAAAATCTCTGAGTAATATTTTTATAGGAGAGAAATGTCTGGCAAGTTGAAATTTTCCAACACCAAAATGAGATATTGAAGTAATGTTTGTCTTTGACAATGAGGAACCAAACAGCTGGTTAGATTGTCCTACTCATTACTGACTTAGGGTTTCCACCTGTTCCTTCAAGAAAGAATCCCCATAAATATGTTTTTATCATTCATGCATGGCAGGATGGAGTTTAATCAAAATGGTGGCATTAAGCATGAATAACCTAATCATATTAAGTTGTACCATTTAATAAGGGTGACCTTTAAAGATGATACCTCCTTTGAGTCTAATTCAGTTGTTCTCTCTCCTGCCTAGTAAAATTGAAGTTAATTGACAAAAAATGAAACATTGTTTTATTATACAATTAATGATACTTAAAATTTGAAACTGTGAATCATAATGCCTTAAAGTGTACACAGGTAAAATTTGGAATGTATTTTAATTTGTCTCAGACTATTAAATCTTCTTGTCAGATCTCTGCTCTGTCAGAATTAAACTTTAAATTGATAGTGCCTTTAATAATAATATGGCAATTTTTTCTATATTGCAATAGTAGGATGATTGGCAAGAACCAAATTGATTAATCTGGAACTTTCTGTCACCCTGATCAGAGTAATCAGTGTATATGGAAATGTGAAGATCAGATACTTACTGTAAACATATCTGATGTTAGTATCTGATCCAAATTTATAGGTTTTTTTTTTTGGAGTGCAATTGGGGTTAAGTAACTTGGCCAAGGTCACATGGCTAGTTGTGTGTGTGTGTGTGTGTGTGTGTGTGTGTGTGTGTGTGTGTGTTTTAAGTGTCTGAGGCCGGATCCAAACTCAGGTCTTCCTGGCTCCAGGGCCGGCACTTTACTCACTTCATCACCTAGCCTTCTCCCAAATTTATAGTTTTGGCCATAATTTATAGCTCAAATTCTTTTCAGGATTGTTCTGTAGTTGGTCATATAAACAAATTTTTTTTATTTTCAAAAATGAGTTTTTCAGTAAATCTTCAGATTGATTCATGCATATATTGCCTCCTCCAATTCTAGATAATTTTTATGAATGATCTGGAAAAGAAAAAAAATAAATAAAAAGGAAGAAAGAAAGAAAAAGGGAGGGAAGGACAAGGAGGGAGAGGGGCAACGAGAAAGGAAGGCACCCTTTGGTCTTATGCCTGTTAGAAGTTTATGTTTTTTTCTGAACATGGCTAGGCTAATCCTAAAATGAAATTAATATAATACGATCTACTAGAGTTTTCACTCTAACAACATAGCCAAGGTACTGCCATGCTTTAAAGAAGGACTGTTGTGTAGATTTTTTTTCAATATTCCCATTATGAGAAAAATTCATATTTCACAAACCAGTTACCATTTTTGAGAATGAAAGAATATAATCCCAACTGTTCTGATATCAACAAGCAAAGAGAAAATGCAACATTGTTCATAAAGTCATCCCCTTGCCCAAGAATCTAAAAGAGCTCCCTGTTGTCTGTTGTTATTGATTTGGAATTTACTTCATGTGGTCTTCAAGCCTCTGTATCAATCTAATTTCTCGTTCTCCTCTGACATGGTAAACATATCCCCTAAACATGTAATTCTCTCATTCCTTTGCAAAGACCATTTTAAACACTAGGCATGCCTTTTTCCTGTCATCCTATAATTTAGTTATATCACTTTTTAGTAAGCATTTGTCAATATTCATTGAAATTCAAAGTTTACCACGATAGCATCTATTTTTGCTCTGATGCCTTTCATATCATTTTATTACCCAGAATCTTTTGTCCACCCACATCCTATTATATAGTGGCCAAATGTCACTTTACATGCTAATAATTCCACTTTACCAAATACAAATCTCATATAAATTTGACAAGAGAGTCACACAGCACAAGATTTTCATCTAAATAATATGGAAATGCTCCCTCAAAAGGAATACAGTTAGAAAGAAAAAAGGTAGGGTTATCTGCAATTTATCTTAATAACCACAGCATGTTGCTATAAAATATCTTTAACTTAGAAATATTTGTGATTAAAAAGTATATGAAGTACATTTAATCAAGTTTGGTGTTTACATTCATCATGTTAATTTGGGTTTAAAATTTTGTAAAAATATTTTTGAGACTTCCTGTATGTGTTTCAATTGTATATTTATCCTATTTTTGACCTTTGAGCTATTTTATTAAGTGAGAAATTTGTGTTTTTAGAAGGATGACATTACATTTAAAATGTTCTAATAAATACTTGAAAGAAATTTTACCATCAGGTGGTGTTTTTAGCCACTAACCTGATTTTATTCAATAGACAGAAACACAAGAAAGTAATTCCATTCTTATTAAAATACTTATAACATTCATCCCCTGAGAAGAAATTTTGTGAAAGTGGCTCTATGATTCCCAGGCAGTTAAAAAAATAACACTTCTACCCTGCATCCTCCAAGGCTTCCCCCTTCCTCTTGCTCTGTAACTATCTACAAGAGAACTCTCTCCTCCCCTTCAAGGTATGAACTTAAACTCCTAATATTTTGTCCTTTTACATTCAGTGTCTTATTGGTGGAAAGGAATTTTAACTGCTTTTCAGCATGGGTAGCTCATGGATTTGGCAGAAGGCCCTGGCAAGAGATCTTGCTTCCTTTTTACCCGAAGATTTTACTGATATTCAGCCCTTCAGTGCCTTTTGCTGATGTCCAAGAACAAGAATAGTAAAAGAATGCCAACAACTACTTATCTCCATACCAACTTTCTCATTTGCATAATTTTTGAGATTAATATATGCATTGTGGAAATAAAAGATAAGGGTAATAAAAAAAGAGAAGGACTTTCTTAATGATCTTTCACAATAAGCCACTTTATCATCACGCAGCTAACTGAAAAATATACAATATCCCACTGCTTTTTGAGTAGAATTTTTCTAGCAATTTCTCATATTAAAGTTTATTTCCCCTGATGCATACTTCAAAATTATTTAAGATTTTTGAAAGGTATTAGTTGAGAAAATAATCAGTTAATTAATTTATATTAAAAACTTTCTATGTGCTAGTTACTCTGCTGAGTGTTAGGGGTGCAAAGACGAAAACACTTAAGTTATTTTACTTTTAAGGTATTACATTTTATATGATATAATTTGGTCCTCATCTATATCTGTCTTGATAGCTTACTTCTTGGGGGCAAAGATCTACTTGGACTTGCCTCTTTTAAATTTATTTTACATTATTTTCAGTTGGTAAGCATTTATTTTCTCTCCTTTTCAATTCCTCTCCATTTGGAAAAAAACCCATTTGTAACAAGTATATTTAGTCAAACAAAAGAAAATCTCACATAGTGCATGTTCAAAAATGTATGTCTCTTTCTAAATGTTGAGTCCATCACTTCTCTTTTGCGTAACATGGTTTATCATCACTCCTCTGGAATAGTGGTTGGAGGTCGTTCAATAATGTCTATCTTTAGAATATTGTGGTTAGTGTCTAAAGCAGTGTTGTCAAACTCAAATAGAAATGGGGGCTAATAATCCACAACAAGGCTCCTTGTTAGTTTTAAAATGTGTGTGTGGTGGATTTTTTTAATATGCTAGTTCCTAGGATCCATGGCTATAAACAGTCTACAAATTCCCAGGATCATAGCCTATAAACAGTCTCACTGTGCTTGTGCATTATTAGATAGTGATGTATAATATAAATATTTGAGTTTAAGTTCTAAATGGCCCACTGTGTGTGCTCTATGCTAATACACCATGATATTGGCAAAGTTAATGTAAACTTATGATCTGTGATGGCAAGATGCCTTCTTTGTGTGCTCCTCTATAAATTTTAAGTGAGCACTGGTCAGCAAGTGGAGATTTATGGAATGTGTGCACTTGTCTTTACTGGCCCCCATTGAGACTTAGAGGCTTGCTGTAGGAACTGGTCTTCTCATTATCAGTCACCCCTGTGAGAAGAGGAATTAGGGATGCTGTAGGAGCTGGTGCTTCCATTATCAGTGGCACTAGAGAAGAATAAAGTAAATTAACCCTTTATAATGTTTCTGCTGTATGAACCTGTTAGAACCTGGAGCCAAAAGTTCCTGTTACAAAATGTAGCAATTATTTATGTTTTATTGTAATTTTATCTTTAAATATTTCCCAATTACAATTTAATATAGTTCAGACCACACTCAGGAGTTCTGTACATCATACCCATGGTTACATCTTGATACCCTTGATTTAAACTTCTTTCATTGTTGTTCTAATTTCACTTTTCTCAAGTCATAAAATTCTTCCCAAGCTTCTCTGTAACTGTTTTCCTTATCATTCTTATAGCACTTCATTTCTTTACATTCATAGACCATAATTTGTTCAGCCATTCTTCAATTGATGGACATTCCCTTAATTTCTAGGTCTTTTCCACTATACAAAAAGGATTTGTTATAAATAGTTTTGCACATGTGGGACAATTACCTCTTCATTTTACCTCCTTGTGACACAGGCTTCAGAGTGGTATCACTGGGTGTCTGCTGAGAGTTTAACAGGAAGTAGTTCCTCAGACAGTTTAGTTGCTCATTTTTAAGGTAAAAGATAGGTAAAAGAAAGATATAGAGACAGTAACTGTTTTATGATATGAGGGGAAATACAATTTGTCTGGTCATAGAAAAGGGTTGAGAATTTAATTACTAACTTTAAGCTCAGGTGGGGGTATTTGCAGAGAAGACTCAGAGTGTGAGCCTAGTACCCATAGGAGAGAGAGGTCAAAGGATAGATTTCTGAAATGAAATTTGTGGTTGTTATTTAGGAACAAGTCCTGGTGAAAAGAGTCTCAGAAATCACCTAGAAGATTGACTGGTTTGGCTGCGACATCTTTCCAAGCAGAGTGTTAGTCAAGCACAACATGGATCAACTCGACTTCAGATCGAAAATGTGCAAATTTCTAGGTCATTTGAATAATGATGGAGGACTTCATATTTTCCCCTATTAAATCTTTTTTTTAAGTGAAATTATACAACAGATATAAAACAATTCAAGCTGAACTACATGGGCCAAGGGAGCAAGGAGCTCATCAAGGCAACAGCATTATGAGTTAAGATGGGGAGCATGAAACTTTAACATTCCTACTCAATACCCATTCTTCTATAGCCTCCACTATCCAGTGGGGAGCACATGTCCACCAATGGGCTTATGTTTTGGGGTCCACTTAGGAATTTTCCTTCTGCTTTAGAGATTCTGAAAATACACACCTCTTTTTCCCTCCCCCAACTCATTGAAAACAAACAGCAGATATTTATCCTGCCTATCCACGTGAGGAGAATGAGAAGAATAGGAAGGGGAAATTTGTTTTCATTTTTCATGGGGTGACTATAAATTGGCAAGTCCCAAGGCTGAAAGTACATTTCCCAGAACATCCAATTCAATTCAGCAGCTTCATCTTCAGAGGTAGGAATCACTGCTCTCAGTGAAGAAAATAAAGATCGAGAGTTTCAACTCTGCTAACCAGGAAAAAAGAATCCCCTCTTCCCTGTTGGTCCATAAGTCACTGACTAGGACTGAGATAAGGGTCCTCAGCTGCAACACCTATACAGGTAAGACTTCCTACCTTCATTAAAGAGAGCAAGGGCTGAGGCCCTAAACCTCATGCCACAGTGATATGGAATTGCCATTCTATCATTTCCCTTAGATCCAAAAGACAATTATGTGGGCAATGACTAGGACTCTTGGATCTGATGCCTGTGTTCTTGTGGAAGAGTATTCCTCTTCTCTGTATTTATTTAAGGTTTGTACCTCTACCAATACAATTTGGCAAACCTCTCACATGTAAAATCTTGGGAAAGGCTATGTATCACTAGGGTTTTGTGAGAGAAAAGAGGCAGAGGATAGAATACAAAAAATTCTCCATAGTCATTCGGAAATTATTATTATTAATAATAATAATAATGTGAAATTTGTATAGCACTGTGAGGCTCAAATTATATAGGAATGGATGAAGAAAAGCATTTGTTAAATATTCATTATATTATATATTGCAATTTGCTTTAAATAATGTTAGCTGATACAAAAACTCTGAGCTAGATGTTAGTAATCTCATGTTACAGATGAAGAAACTGAGAGACAAAGATTAAATGCCTTGCTCAGGGTCACAGAGCTAATACATGTCTGAGCTAGGATTTGAGCTTAATTTTCTCCTTTATGAAAAGGAGTGCATTGAATTAAATAACTTTTAATATCCCTGTAGCTCTATGATATTTAAGATTCTGATCCTTTGATTCTAAACCAAGAGCAGTTATTATTATCACCCATATCTGATGAGAACAACTTTGAGATGAGCCCAAAGGAAAAAAAAGTGAGTTTATGAAGGTCATCTAATGGATCCATGGAGATCATGGATAGAAAATCCTTATTTGTCATCTAATACATATCTCCCAATGATTCTAAGCATCCTTTTTTCCCCCTAATGAGATAAGTGTGGCTCAGATTCTTTAGAGTCTTCAGTCATTATATTTCATACAGAGATGTTAACTTAATCAGTATTATCCTAATGCAATTAATCTCTTATTTTGGAGAGTTTTGTGTTAATCTCTAATTAGCCACCATTTGTCTTTGCATAAAAATAAATGCAGCGTATTGTTCATTCTTGACAAGCATCCAATTTGTAAACAGGAAACTATGACTCTATGAGTGTCTCAGATGAATCTTATTTAGTCTCAGGGCTTTGAAGATGGTGGCAAACAGTGTATTTCCTTTATCATGCTGATCCACTATGACCACACAAAGTGACTACAGGACATACCATTTTCAGTCAATTCCATATGTACCATTTAAATTTGACACCCCATAATGTTAACCAAATTATTAAGACTCACACTTTAATTAGCACCACCAATAGTAACTTCACCAACATTTACATACCATTGTAAGCTTAGCAAAACGCTTGACCTTATAGGTCTTGAACTGTTAAGATCAGTGAGTTAGTTACTAAAAAAATCATCTAAGCCTCTTTGATGGGTTAGGCCTGGGCCAGGTTTCATAAACCATCTGTTCATCAACTAGGGAAACAAGATCTAACCTGGCATATTGGTCCTGTTCTACCACCTCATACATATATCTATCTTCCTTTCTACCCTACTTTGAATCTTTTGCTCTGAGTATAGAATTCAAATCAAGACTGCCATTACTGCTAAAAAAGGGCACAGTAATGGCTCTATGACTCCATTCATAACTTCTCCAACTCCTCAGTCCCAAATCCTCATTCTTTTTTACCATTATTTTCTCATATAAGCTACCTTCTCCTCCCCATAAGAACATAAGTTTCTTGATGATAGGCACTATTTAGCTTTTTCATTTGCATTTCTAGTGCCCAACATAATTATAATTAAGAACTTACAATGACTATTGAAAAAATGCTTTTTTCATTCATTCCTATATATCCTTTGAACCTCCGTAATGTAATGCCAAGGAAAGACAACTTCCCAAGGTTCAAAATACCAGCATAGGTGCTCTCCATTTTATTCAGTGACAAAGTAAGAACAGAGAAGATCAAAATATGACACCATTCAAAATACAGCATTTACTAAGTGTGATTAAATAATCTCCAAGTACTACCCCACCTCAGGACCTTCCATTCATTCAATCAATTACAAATTCCCTGTTCTAAATACTACTCCACCCCTAGGCTGTACCTTCATTTGGTCCATCACAAAGCCCCTCTTCTCAAATGGAGATTAGTTTCCAAACATAAGTAAAGTACATTCATTTGTTCAACCATAGAACACAAAAAGGTCAAAAGTTCCCCACCCCTGGATCACAATTCAATCTACCACAGAGTTAAATCAAGTTTAAGCACAGCACTTAATACCCAAATGGAGGTCTTTTCTTCATCTTGACATGAGGCAAGTTCTCAGCAATCTTAGTTCCTGGGGAGACAAGGCTTAGCAAGGCCACCAGATACATTGCCAGTCTCTTCATTAATTCATCCTCTGTCTGTAGAACAGTCCTAGAACCCCTGAAAACATTAGCAAAACCGTCTCCCAGGATTTCTGTAAACATACAACAAGAAAATCCTTCTTCAGGGCTTCTGAACCAACAGAAACGTTCCCAGACCCCTGCAACAACAGCACTGTCCTTCACCAGTGGACAGTATTCATTCTCTGTCTGCAGGACAGTCTCAGGAGCTCTTAGCCAACAGCCAGGTTACAGGACTTCTTCAACAACAGGACTGTCTTTCACCAGTGGACAAATCTGGCAAAACAACATCAAAACAGACAGACAAAGTACCAGCAAAACAGCCATGTCTCCTCAGTCCTTGGCAGCTCTGGGGACAGGTCTCAAAAGTCCAATGCAATTCAAAGTGGCCCTCAGCAATCCTCTCAGTCTCTCTCTGCCTACAGGAGGGTGCTGCTTCCAAAAAGTTCTTCTGCTTCTCGCTTGTGTCTCTCCAAATCTACATCACCAGCTCCTCCCAGTTCAGGACTTTCTTTTCACATCAACAAGTCCATCCCACAGGTGGGATTAACAAGCTCTGGGTTTTAACACAATCAATTTGAAAACCAAGCCAATACAGGGGAATCTTTATATTCCGTCACTATCACAACGTCACTCAGAAAAAATCTGTGAGGTAGGTAGAACAAGTCTTTCTGTTTCCACCCTATTCTCATAATTTTGAGTTTGGGGTTTTGATAATATTGGAAACTTGAACTACTAAATTCAGGGTTAGAAATAAGTGGGGAAAAGAGGAAGAGGAGAGAAAACCAAGCAAAGAGAAGGTTTCTGTCTGTGTCTTGCCTGTCCTTATGTAGAAGTCTGCTGTACCAACATGAACTAACATTGGGGAGAAGATTCAAAGATTCATGTCAGCTATATAGTACCAAAAAGAAAACACCAGCACCAACAAAAAGGAACAAGGTAAAAACTTCACAGCAGAAAACAAAAGAAAACCTGCAAGGAAGCAAAGATAGACAGTTTTCAACTTAACGCACAGTATTTAATATATAGTAATTCTTAAAATCACGTTATTGCTATATATTTTGAATCCTCTCTATGTTATGCTATGCACATGACATGTTTTTTCTTTTCTTATTTTATATTTAAGTTTAATGCTTAGGTCTATAATGTTCCTTTTTCTTTTCTTATTATGTATTTAAGTTTTAGTGTTTGTCTAAAAAAAAAAGAATGACTTTGGGTGAATAAGTTATTTTAACTATTATAAACACCCTAATTAACTATTAAGTACATATGAAGAAAAACACTATCTGAATCCAGAGAAATTATTGATAAATAGACACTTTATTTTTATTTTTTTAATTTTGTCTATTTTTAGTTTATAACATTCATTTCCACAAGATTTTGTGTTATGAATTTTCTTCCCATCTTTCCCCTACCCAGTACCCCAGAACAGCAATCCCACTGAATACCCCCTCCCCTAATCCCACTGAATACCTGATTCCATTGTTCTTGAATCTTTTAATAATTTTCTGGATGAATGAGTAGAGTGTCAGTTGCTAAATGCTGTACATAAAACTTTACTTGCTCACAGAAGGGGTGACCATGGGGACCTAGGATATTGGACTGTGTATTTCCTAGAAATCCTTTATCTCTGCTCATATACTCTGTATGCACTGCCTGAGTTTGGGGGACAGCAGGTTCACAGTGATATGGTAGATGTTTTATAACATAGGGTTTTATTTATAACTGGCTTTATATAAAGAATAAAGTGATTGATTCATTTGAACATGTTCCCCCTTTAGATATAGATCTATATCTACATATACATATATGACATTTTAAAGTTTAATTCGTATTATTAGTATTTTAAAGTTTAATTTGTGTTATTACTATTTTCCCTATCATTTTCTCAAGTCTAGAAATAAGCAGTAAAAATAATAAATCAAGCTCTGATTTTCTGCATTTGCTGATTTACAAGATATTTAATGCTTAGACTGAAAATTTAACCATCAACTCTCAAGATTTGTTCAAGCTGCTTCCAGTACACCTCTAGTTGGAACTAATTTTTATTGGGTAACCATAAAGATTATTAAAAGTGCAGATGATAGAAGGGACAAATTTCTGGAGAAGACAGAATGTAATGGGATTGCTTGTACATGTAAATCTGCTTATTCATGTGACATGTGGGAAGGAGGACATCCTGGGGGGTAAGGCATTTGAGTGATATAGTCTAATTTTTTCCTACACCATGAGTCAAATATCTCCATTGAGTGGGTGCCACAAAGAGGAACCATGGAAGGTTTTCTGAATAATAAAATTTATGGGGAAGTACTGCAGTGAGTGGCAAAATGAACTACATAGAAGTATATAAAATATATCTTATTGCAGTGAGACCCTCAGTTAACATTATCTAAATTTGTGGTGAACTCTAGTTAAATTTTAATGATTTTCTCTAGTTTCATTCTGTTATATATGGGCAAGACATGATAGGAATTAGTCAAGAATGAAGCTTAGCAGGGCAAGATCTTTGATAGGATATGATGACATGGGACTTGAAGAAGGTGGCATGGATTTGAACTGGCTCAACAAGATGTTAATATGGGAAAGAGGGATGAGTGCAGTTTGTCTCGTAGTAATGGTTAGGAAAAACTCTGAGGGTTGGAGGGATCAGGAGTCCTGGCGAGAATGAAGAATAAGGTTAGTGGTTGCTTGGAAGAGGAATATATGGAATGACAGCATATTTGGAGTTGAAGTGAAAAATGTGTGTAATGGCAAGATAAAGGGCATGGGCCTTCTCTGTGTGGAGTTACTTAAAGACAGGGGTAAATCAAGAGAAATGACTAAGTTAAGGAAATAGAGGCTACAATTTTTGAGAGGGTGTTTATATAGGTGTTTAATAGGGTATTCATGTTGAAGTTACCTACTATGAGGGCAGGAGTTGGCAAAAAGAAGACTATATATTAGGCACTGAATTTACAGAGGAAAGAAAGAAGGTCCTCGATGTCTCTTAGAAGAGTGCTACCAGAGCTTGATTGGACAATAATTATGAATTGAAAAAACCTGAAAGGAAGAAAATGGTCTTAATTTTTTCCTAAAACAACTGAGAAATGTTGATAGAGGGAGAGCCTTACTTTTAAGTGATAGTGGGGGAGCAAGGAACATTTAACTTCCAGTGACTTTGGGGGTACAAGTGAAGTTGCAACAGATGCTGTAAAGGATGGCCAAGGGAATTGTGTAGCATATTTGTAAAATGTAATGGGTTATTAAAAACAATAACAGCATATTATAGTATTAGAGAAATACTAAAAACAGCACTACATAAAATGATGCAAAAGGAATAGTAGTAAGAGAAATTTAATATGTATTTTTTAGGAAAGTTTTTATTAGGTGTTTTAATATATCACACTATGTTTGAGTATATTATATCTTAAGAATCAAAGTATCTGTATCCTAAATGAAACTTTGTATTATATATTTTCATTCTTTCCATTTTAAAAATGTCTTTAATGTTTGAAATGTGGAACAGAAACTGAAATTCTAATGCTAGTCATATATGCCAAGTACAACTTCCTTATCTGACACTATTCATCATATTAATTATCTAGGAAAGAAATACAATCCCCATTTCAATAATAGGACAACACTCAAGAAAATAAAATCATCCCTCAAAAATTATTCATTCCTTCAATCTAATCATTATGTGAGAATGAATTTTCAAAATAACCATAACCCATTATATAATTTTTGTTGAAATTCTCCATATTTTGTTTCAAAATTTTCAGTTTCATTTTAAATCTCTTATTTTTGTTATGATTGTTTATATCATTGTTCTACTAAGCCAATGCCATTTCATTTGTAACTGGGAACCTCAAAAATGTCTAGTTGTGTGAGCAGAGTTCAGCCTAAAAAAAAGAGGGTAAAATGAGAAATCCCCAGTTTTACAACAATATTGGAATCTCATTTTCTTTATCCTTTACTTTTTATACTTTCAGGTTGATAACAGAAGCATGATCTAGTCATTTAGGAAATTTTAATTTTAATTTTGTTTTCTTTGCAGGGAAAAAGAGGCAAGAGAAAATGAGTAATTCTTGAAATGTTCATTTGTAATTATTTGCATGCATGCATATAATCTCCATTTTGACTAGAGAAATTATCATATGGAAATAAAAAAATTACTTAGAGCATAAAAATATCACTAGAACCTGATACCAAAGGATATCTGGCTACATAATTACTCAGTCTTGAAGTCAACTTTGATATCTGACAGAATCAGACAACTGAGAAATTCTAACATCACACTCATGGAATTTCAAGTAACTTTCACATCTTCAAGGGAAAGCAATCCATGGATAAGATGAAAGAGAAAGGTCTCTGAGAAGAAACCTTCAGGTTCAAATTTCATTCAAGGAGCAGCTATTATTTATCTACAATGTGCCAGGCATCATGCACGGTACTTGGAATTCAAAGACAAAAAGTCCCTACCATCAAGGAGTTTGCATTCTACTGGAGAGAAATATGTATAATTAAGTGCAAAATGTGTACAAAAGAAACAAAATAATGTACTTAGAGGAGGCAGGGCCCTAACTGCTTATGAGGATCAGGGAAAATATTGATTAGGAGGTGGTCCTTGAAAGAAGTATCACTGACACCTATTTCTAGAATGGATTTGGACAAATAATAGAATTTATTAGAATCTCAATTCCATATTTGTAAAATGAGGCTAGGAATATTTGTATTACTTCAAAGGGTGATTATGTGTATCAAAGGAGGAAATGTATGTGAAGCATGTCATTACATTCATTACACAAATATCAGTTTTTACATGAATTCCATTTACATAAATTTCATAAATGCTCAATTTTATAGGCACCTGCTATAGCCTGCCATTTTCCTAAGACTGAAATATTTTGGATTATTGTGCAGAGGTTTTGGAAAGATTTTGGCATCCACTCAACTTCCTAGATGTGTCCTAAAATGACATTCTTTCTTTGGACTCCCTTGACCAAGAGTAAGTCTGAGAAGGTAACTCTGAACTCCTGCATATGGAACTTCTTTCTTATCTGTATTAGTGCCTTCTCTTGTCAGTGAAATGCCATGCCTTGGATGGTTAGCCCCTGATATTCTGTTTCCCTGACCACACGTGGAACACCTTTTACTTACTAGCTTAGTATCTTTCTAAATCTAAATGTCTGAATCTATTTGACCATGATGGGTTATTATCTCCAGCAGTAATTCCATTTTTTCCCTAGTCCTTTCCCTCCTTGGTATATATTTATTACAAATGCATTCCCCTGCATCATCATATTGTAAACTATTTGCACATCGTCCTGAATTCCAATCTAATTTTTGTTCAATTCAATAACATAAAATAAGATTTTTAAGTAGCTATTAAAATTATTCATGATTCCTTTAAATTAAAACATCTACTACAAAATATTGATTGAGTTATTCATACAGGATTGATTTTATTTCAGTATTGCAGTACCATCAACCTCTTTTCATTCCTTTTGATTGATCTGTTACCAAGACCCTAGTGGATCACATCAGACCCAACCCAATCTCATTCTGAATATCTGGAGTAATCTTGATGACTTGAGAATGAAATTGTGGCCTGAGTCTGTGCTGCATGGGAAAACTAGGAACCTTGCAATTACTTAGTGCTATTTAATCAAAAAGGCATCAATACCCCCTATGCCCTCTGGAGTTTTGTGCAAGGTTTTCTTTGAACATGCTAACTGTTTTCATTTATTCTCTTCTTTCTTCTTTTTCTCCCCCTTTTCCCCCTGTCCCCTCACCCGCCAAATTGTCATAGCTCTGGTAGTTTCGACCACAAAATTTAACACTTAATTCTACCCAAGCTTTATTGTATTCTCTGCACAATTCATGGATGTTGGTGGTAACTAGTTAGGTAGTTCCAAGGGAAAGGACTGTAGCTCATACTCCTCTTACCATACATATGGATGATATTAGGAACCTGAATTACATATCAATTTGACAATATTGCTATTATTTATCCATGCTGGTTACTATTTAGTTATATGTGTGTGTGTGTGTGTGTGTGTTTATTTTTACTTGGAGGAGCATAGCCATACTATTGTCTCCACCTTATACCTCAACTTTTGTCAGGCCTCAGGGAACCACGTTATTTTTTATATTCGATCTCAAACTGGCATGTTCCTTACAGGGCAGCAACAAAATGGAGCTACGGTTAGAAACTGATTTAGGAATTTGAGTTCGAGACAGAAATAGGATAAAAAATGGAAATAATGTTTAATTTTATATCTGTTTTGCACTAGTAATGTTCCCCTAGTTGTGTACCTATTTTGACTCTCATTTTATAAGCATCCTTTGTCTCCCATGTGTTTTATTTTGTGGCTCAATTCACTGAAAGCACTCAGATGATAGAATGCTCACAATCATCCATAATGTTGGGAAAGGTCTCAATGGAAGTTGGCAGCCCCCCTATAATCAGAAACTCTGTTGTGCTAATGAGGTTCAAAATATAGATACTAGTTCATAAAAAATCTGGGAATTGTAGTGTTGGAAGGGGCAAAATAGAAATCATCTAGCATAATCCAAAATCAAAGTATGAATCCTATTTACCACACTCCCCTAAATGACCATCTACTTTCCTTTTGATGACTTGATAGAATTTTTTTTAAATCCACAACGTTTATAAAGGACAACCTTTTTTCCCCACAACTTACCCTAGCTCTATCTTCTGGGATCTATTTTTAAAATGGCAGTCACTAAAATAAGACTGATCATTGCCCCAGGTTTTATTTTTTCTAGGTTAAATGTCCCCAATTCCAATTTTTTTCAAAGCAACTCATGTGACATGAGCTTGGCATCCTTCACTGTCCAGATTGCCCCATCCCCCATATTCTCTTTATTTTATTATGGGTCTTCCTAAAATGTGGTATGTAGGACTGAATACAAACTTTGGATGTAATATGTCTAAGATAGAATATTATAGAATAATGCTATCTCCTTATTTCTGGATGCTATGCCTTTCAAGGCAACATAAGATTGAATTAACTTTCTTGATTCTCATTACATATAACTGTTGGTTTGTGGTTAAAGTTCATCTTATTAAATCTTTATTTTCTCACCTTCCAACCAGTTTTGTCTTATCTTCAAATTTGCTAAAAAATACTATCCATATCTTTGATCAGTGATCAATATCAAACAGAATAGTTTAGAAAAATTCTTCCAAATTGATATCCAAATGTTATTGACTATTCTTTTGGTTCTACCATTCAACCACTTCTGAATCCATTTAACTGTACCAAAATCTAATCCATGGCTTCTCATTTCTCCATCAACCAATATAAGAGTGTATTTTTGAAATCAAGGTGCATACTTCAGAGCAAATTCTGTGTTCACAAGGAATGAACGATCTGAGTTGTGGAAGAGAGATGTAGGGAATAGAGTTAGAGGCAGAAGGCCCTTGCCTCTATTGTTGGCCAGAAAAGTTGGGTACTTTTAGTTCTTAGTATCCAAAAAGGAATCCCTATCTGCAGGATGGATTATAAAAATCTAACCAGTGTTGACATACATACCCGCTTTGTTCTGATCCCTGAATAGTTTGTACAGGAGCACAGAGTACTCATAGGAGGCAGAAGCAGAGTCAGGGATAGGGCATCAGAGAGGGTGAGTGGGGTCATGAACTCAGTGTTCTTGTAAGGCATTACCATTCTGTAATATCTTTCCTCATATAACTATCTCTTATATGTGTCTATTTTCTTTTTTATTCTTAATCTAAGGTTATGACGATCTATCTCTGTGGTTTCTCCTGATAGTTATCTCTGATATTTCTCCTTTTTCTCCATCTTTGGTATCTGTTGCACCTATGCCATCAGAATCTTGGTACTAAGACCATTTCATCTCCTTAAATGAGGCTCTTAAGACCATAAGGTTCTACTTATTAACTCTCTAAATAAAATAAAATGTAATTGCCTTAAGTATACTGTTTTATTCTTGGTTTTCTCTTATTTATCCAATATGAACTCAAAGTTCTCTGTGGCTACCTCCTGCCATTGACATTTCATCACTTTATTTATGGATGGGTAGATGAAAATTGATCATTTGGTAAAAACCTTGTAAGTGTATTTCATAAATAATAACAGCAAATTTTTGAAAGACTGAATTATTTAGAAACCTACATAATCTAGACACTGAATTTCCGAGTGCTATCAATATTGCTTAAATGCAGTAGGACTGGGACTGGACATTAGAGTGATTTTTTTTAGTTACATCCTTCATAAAACGATACCCTTGCACAAATCTTGATTGAGATGGGGTTAATTTTGAAGAAGCAAGCAAGCACTCTCCCCCATCATAGTCACACACACACACACACACACACACTTTTCTATGATCTCCAATAACTTCTCTACCTTAGAATATTTTATTGGATCAGTTCCTGATGACAGGGATTTATCAGCTTTTGAACCACCACTGCTTTATTTCTTTCCCTAGTCACGCTCAAGTTTTTATCCTTCTATGACAGGTGGGACATGCTGAGATAATCTGACAGGTTTTGACCTCCTTCATAAATACAGAAATAAATAAAAAAATATTTATTAAAGACTCTAGCTTTGGGGTATTGCCAGGTATTCCTTAGTCTGCCCATATTTTAGGCAACACATTTTCTCTGTTCTTGGTGTTGAGCTGATAGTGCTTGAAATATATTTTTTAATGCAATTTTTGACTCCTGTAAATTGCAGTTGACTTTCCTGATTTTTATCCTTGAGAGCTTGTGCGGATTCTTTGTATGGCTGCTTAATGTCTTTGCCATGTTTTGAGTCTTTTCCAATTTGCCTTTCAGATTTCAATCTAGTTCTTCATTTATCCAGTGTATTCTTACATATTTTTAGCTATGTTGTCATTAATTCTTGCCACAGTCTTATTAGAAGGGTGAGTAATAGCTTGCTTTATTCTCTATGTAGGTGAAAAAAATGAGACAGATAAGGACTAATCTACATAAATTCAAGAAATCTGTAGTGAATTCAGGTAGAGTAAATAGACCCCATAATTTCAAGGTCATTTTCTTGACCATTAGCATATGATCTGGTTTCTTGAAACTGAAATATGTTGAAAATCTGCAGAAGGGAATTAGATAGAAGAAGGCCAAAAGGTGAGAGCTGGAGTCAGAAATACCCCAGTTAAAAATGACTGTCACTTAGTATTTTGTGACATTGAGGAAGTCACTTAACCTCTGTCTGCCTTATCTGTAAAATGGGAATAATAATAGTACTTACCTCCCCAGGCTGTCAGGAGGAAAAAATCAGAGAATATCTGTAGATTGCCTTGCAAATCTTCAAGTGATATATATATATATATATATATATATATATGCTAGTTATTTTTATTATTGTTCTAGCCCCAAGGACATTCAGTTTTTTGTCACTATAAAACTTGAACCTCTTCTTAGTAGTCTGGCATCATGAGAATGCCTTGATTGTTGGCAAGATTAAAGCCAAACCTGTTTCACATTTGGTGAGTGTTTCTGAGAAAATTCAAAGGTATATGTTTCATGCATACACACATATTCATATAGATACATATGAATACTCAGAGCAGATATGCTTCTATCATACATATATGCACACATACATGTGACTATGTCCACAGTGATACACAGGCACATGTGTGCATATGTGTGTTTATATATACACGTTCATGTGTATACATACATGTGTACATATAGAGTAAACATATTTATACATTCATATATAAATGTTGGTATATAGACATGTAATATGTAAAATATTTTTTGAAATTATATTTTAAAGTATATTTGAAATAAGAAATAATGATTAAGTCATATCCATTTGGTATTTCAATAGTATTAATTTTAAATATCCAGAAAACAATGTATTTCATTCTAGACCTATAGACAAAGGAAAACATTGGAAAAAAATTAAAGCTTAAACACTAGCCCAAACCAATTAAGTGTACATTTATAATTCTTATGTAAGCCCTGTCCCAAAGCCCGTTGTTATAGGACTCTCTCCTTCTTGGTGGAGATAAAATCCCTGCTTCACATGAGAGCTTTCTTTTTTCTCCAAGAAATTGTCTATTCTATAAATCTCCTTATTAGAAGAACAGAGTGCTGATCTATTGAACTTGGTGACATGCAAAGTTGGGGTCATCTATAAGGCAAGTCCCACCTCCCCCAAATGGTATTACCCATGAAATTTCTTCTATATTGATAATTGAAAATTTTGTCACAATGCTTCTTAGGAGATAAAAATTCTCCTCTAATCAAGAATTTGGCATTCAGAAACATTGTTTATGAGCTTTTGGTTGACTGGCTATGCATATGACTACTTCTGTCATTTGCTTCTGCAAGGAAACTTCAGTATCCTTACTTCTTCTTCCCTTTGATTGAAAAGAATTTATTTTCAGCTTTGCTCTCAGATCAAATGGAATCATATGTCTGTGCCATATGCATCTGGTAAAAGTCACCATCAACTCATTGTGAGGTTGGTACACTCAGGAAGAAGAGCACCGAAGATGAAAAAGAATCGGATAAGACTGGTAAGAAGATGGGCTAAAGTGGTACTTTAGGTCAATAATGTGTCCTCCTAAGTTCTAACCAGCTAACCATCTTAGATTCAATTCTAGCCACTGAAAATCAATTTGGAGTCACCTGTGTCCTCTAAAAAGAACCTCCAGTAAACACCATTACTGTCCATCAACAGATTCTTTTCTGATTATCAAGGCTTTCTGACTCTTGACAAGGTAGGCTTTGCAAACTCTACAAATGACTCAGGCTCTCTCCTGATCAAAGCCCTCTCTGTACCTTTCTACCCTCTTTAAATAAAGTTTTAATTCACATGTAAACTCATGTTTCTTTTCTGCTCTTTTCACTTTGGGTCATTTTATGTCTTTCCATATGTCTTAGCATTCCTCATCTTTATTCCTAAATGCATTGTAGAATAAATATCATTAGTAAAAAGCTCAGGGTTTTCCATGTAAAACTACCTCAGTTTTGACAACATGTTTACACAACAAACAATAGGGCAAAATACTTATGACTCTTTTCTGAATGGTTTGAGCCAAAATGTAATTTAATCCATATGTTTCCCACAAATGGTTCATCAATTATTGATTAGGCTTAATGAATATGCTAATCAGCAGAACTCAAGTGGCTTCTGTAGCCCTTCTGTGCTTTCCAAACCCTCATAAATTTTTGAAGTGGTGTTGGATGGAAATAGAATCTGGGATTGTGCCAAGATGCCATAATGCAGACCACATATGGAGTTCAAGGGCTGACGTTTGTCCTTCCAGGATAATATCAAAGATGTTCTTTGTCTGACACGTTCCCAAATTTAAATTAAGCTGTTCATTTCTCCCTAATGTACTAAGAAATATATTGCAATTTCCCTACAAGATACATTTTTTGAAATTATCTTATTTTCCAACCAAAATATTAAGGAAGACCAAATCCAGATAATCATACCTTTAGCTATGCATGTATGGATAAATGGACAATTAGATGGTGGATGGACAATTGTGGATGGAGTACTAAACCTGAAGTCAGGAAACTCTGAGTTCCGATCTGGTCTCAGACACTTAATAACATGACCCAATGCAAATAACTCAAGCTTTGTTTGACTTGGTGTTCCCAAATATAAAATGGGGATAATAATAGTATCTGCCTCATAAGTTGTTGTGAGAATCAAATGAAATAATATTTGTAAAGTGCTTAAAATCTGGCACATAGTAGGTGTCTTTTATATAAGTCCTTCTTCCATCTCTCCCTCCTCCTTCACCTATGAAGAGGAAGAACTCTTCAGTTATATGCCTAGTGGAGGCACTGTGCTTGGAACAATCAGCCCAGCTAAGCAGCACAGTGACTCGTCCATTACCAATAACACATCCTATGGTGAAAACTTCATGAAGTTTTTATGAAGGTAGAAAAAGACCTATGGAGCCAGGTGTCCAGAGAGGTACACTCCTGGCCACACATTTTATCTAGAAAAATGCTTACTATCACTGTGCTTTAAGATTTAGTGTACTCTCTCCTCTCAGCAATGCAAGGTTAGAAGACAACTCCGAGAGACTCATGATGGAAAGGGATATGCACCTCCAGAGAAAGAACTACAGAGTCTGAATGCAGATTGAAGCAAACTGCTTGCTCTCTCTGTTTTGTGTTTTGTTTTGTTGCTTCATTCTCACTATTCACTCCATTGATTATAATCCTCTACAACTTGACTAATGTTTAATGTGCAGGTGTTTATAGAACCTATATTTGATTGCATGTCACCATGGGGGCTAGAGGGGGAGGAGGGGAAGAAAATTTGAAACTGGGATTGTGGAATGGAATGTTGTAAATAAATAAATTTTAAAAAAGATTTAGCCTATTCTCCTTAGGGATCTTACATGTACAAGGGAAGAGTACACCCCTTTTAAGGGTGGAAATGTTTTTTAAGCTATTTTTTTTCTTGTTGTACCATTTTAGTAAATACTGTTACTGAAAGCTAATTGGCTGCTCAATTAGAATTGTACCACTAAGGGCTCATGAGCTATAGCACTAGAAACTAACTCCTTAGGGTTACTTGGGACAGAGCAGCATCTATACCATCCAGGGATCTCTGTGAGTTAAAGCACTCAGTAAATGGAGTGCATCCACAGTGACTGCCATAGAGATACAGCTTTCAATGAATTTAAGTATATGCAAAGAACATAATGAGTTATTAGTTATTACTGAAATTTGGGACATGGTAATAAAAAATTAAAGCAAACAAAACAAAAATACATACCATGAGTATGAGATTTGTAATCTGAGGATGTGGGTTTGATTTCTAACTTTGCCACTTACTATCTGTGTAACCTGGGGTAACATACTTAACACTGCCTGACTTCTCCTTATCTGTTAAATGAAAGGGTTGCACTAGATAGCCTGTTAGAAAACTTATGACTTTAAATCCTTGATCATAGAATATGTTCAGAACCATTAGTAGATTATTCTAATGTAGATCCCATGTAGTGAATGGATCTTAGAAGTATTAACTTTCCTGTGGCCTCACAGGTAGAGAAAGTCAGAGGCAAGAATTAAGTATGAGTCTTTCTAGCCCCATATCCTGGACAATATCCTGGCTTGCTCTTACCAATCAGGATATAGCTTGATACAATAAGGAACTGTAAATGAGCCCATTATCTGTTTATGAAATAATTTGGATGCTAATATACTACATCCCACTTTAGTATTAAAGTTCTTCCATAAAAATAGCTCATTAGGTGTGAATAATAATTTCTACTTGCATAGGTTGTTTCATCTGAGGACTGTAGCATTCCGATTAATTACCAACACCTGTATGAACTTAGAGAGCTGTTGTAGTAACTAGAGAGATTTCAGAATTTTGTGGGAGGGGCAGGGAATAAAGGGACTGGGACTGAACTGTGGATTCTGACATCTTGTATAATATGGCATTTGGATTATATGTAGCTAACTCAATATTGATAATCTTGCCACATGTTTGCCATTATTTTAATGTTCCTAAGCGCTAAGTGATTTAAAAAGCATTGGTCTTCAGAGGAAAAGTACTCCAACTCCTGAATGTATCTATATAGTCCAGCAGCAGCAGCTTAAGAATGAAGGTGTGTGGGAAATGAAAACTTCTCAGAATGTGTCCTGGAATTTGGTGGCAGGTTTGAGTGTCAGTTTCACCCTTCCCCCTTAATTGCTGCTGTCAATCATCAGCAAGCCCTTTTAGGAGTCTTTTGACCCCCACCTAGTTTTAGTTCTTTGTCTTCTTTACCACCTCTGTGGGCCCTACCTCCCGGCCAATGAGAGTCAGGGACAGCCTGAGCAAGTTCATATCCAAAAGTTACATTGATCCTGGATGAATTCTTTTCTCAGCTACTTCTGGATTAGGTACCAAAGGTTGTTCCCCTCTCCATGGGAAAGTAATGCTGAACAGGCTGCAAAGCCCAGCATGATCTCAACTCTTGGACTTTTAGAATGTTGGGCTTCAGAATGGCCTACTCTTGTGACCTTTTTAAAACTCACAAGCTCATAGAATCCCACTTCTTTCACCTAAAACAAAAGAACAAATACAGGGTCAGGAGTAAGACCCTGAATCAGAAGGGTATGTGACTTTAAAAAAAGGAGAAGGCCAGTGTCTCGTCCTTTATAGAATTGTCCCTCTCTAGGTACTACCAGTTTTCCCTCTTTATTATAACAAAGGAAGAAATCAGATGAAAAAAAAGAGTTAAAACTAAAGAGAAAGAAGTCTGAGGCCAACTGAAGTCTTTTTTAAAATACCCCTCCAATTCCGTTTCCATAGCACAGCTAATCAAGACACCACTATTCATCACATAGCTTGGAAATTGGAACCAGTTTCAGAGCATCTATGCCTGTTCCAAAGTCTCCCCAAGACACTTCCCTTATATGTTATCACAACTCTCTTGAGTATCTTTTTATTTTTTGAACTGCAACACCTAAGCCCTCTGACACAAGATCCAATGCTTGTTTGATTAAACCAAACTTCTACTCTTTCCTAAGTTCCTTGATACCAAAATATTATCATTTTAGCCAACTTTGATTAAATATATATATGTGTGTATGATTTTTCTAGAATCTA
Organism: Petaurus breviceps papuanus; assembly: GCF_028583685.1. Lineage (NCBI taxonomy): Eukaryota > Metazoa > Chordata > Mammalia > Diprotodontia > Petauridae > Petaurus > Petaurus breviceps. The sequence goes on from NW_027187372.1 coordinate 7,770,679, forward strand.
ATAAGCTTTAAAAAAGTCAATACTTTTCAAAATCTAGATGTAAACATCGTATTTTATTCTTGACATGTTTGTTATGCCAAAGCTAGAGTCATTAATATGTAAATGTATGGGGCAATACCAAAGACTATATCCACTTAAATTAGAGGAAGACCATTAGGATATCTTGACAAAAACAATTATATATACAATAGTAATTCTGTTATTCATCTACATAATTAAAATAGTACTAATAGCAATCATAGTCACAATAATGGCTAGCAATTGTATATTGTTTTAATGCCTGTAAAGTGCTTTATATAAATTATCTCATTTGATCCTTATCACAACCCTGTTAGGTAGGTATTATTATCCTCATTTTACATATTATGAATCTGAGGCTAATATAGCATAAGAGACTTGCTTAGCATCACATAACTAGTAAATATCTGAGACCAGATTTGAAATCAGGAGTACTTGAATCTGTCTACAACACCACCTAGTTTCCAAAACAATTCACATAAAACAAAAAACAATGCCATCATTCGATAGATAAATTATTGTGATAATTTACTTAATTGTCACTCTCAATTTAGATAATTTTGTCAGTATAGAGGCCTAAACTTGACTAAATCATGTTACTGTTTTTTAAAATTCTTTATTATATATATTATATATAGTCATAGATATATAATATACATTATTCTTTATCATATATTATATTATAGGATTACTATTTATCCTCTTCAGGTAGTTGTTATGCCCCAAGTAATATGTCTTTTTGTTCTCAAAATCTCCTTTCCCCTCATCCTTGAATCCCCTATATATTAGCCCTTGGAAGAAAGAGATCCCTTTATTCAATGGCAAAATAGTAGAATTTGAAGCTATTAGTTACAACAAGCCTAAGATACAAGATTTGTCTTTTCTAGTTAGGAGTTTAATGTCTTTGAACTCCAGAGACATTTATATCAGAATGAGCTCTGGGATTTTATGGCAGCCTTTCCAGGTCAAGATGATAAAATGCCAATTGTTTTCCTGGAGGTGGTTGCTTTTGCTTAAAGATATTTTCACTTTCAAAAGCCTTAATTCTGCCACCTTGGGAAAATCAAAATTTATCACAAAACCATAAATAATCATAGAAAAATAATAGAAGCCTAATTTCCATCTAACCTTTCTTTTTAATGATTAATGGATGTTATTTATGTAAACTGTTTCTACAATACAGCATGAAATGAAATTTAAATTGCAAATTTTACAGTGGTGTGTTTTAACTGGTGACCCTGTCCCCAATCACAAATAAAGGAGACCAATTACATTTGTAATAAATATGCTAATGCACTTCTTCTTTTAAAGTTGCACCAAGATATTACTGTGATGCAAAAAGAAAAAGGAAAGGAGAAAAAAAAAGAAAACTACCCAGTTTTTTCCCCTAATGATAACCTAAAAAGCCGAAGTACAAATGGATTATTTTAAAAGAAAAATCTGTGGTATTTTCCAAATGATGGAAAGCATCACAATTAAATACAATCTGCATTGTGATTTTTGTCTGTCAATGGTTGATGCCCAGTATCAACTGAGTCATCTGAATGTCTGTGATATGTTCTACAATAAAGGAAAATTAATTTGCTAGAAAAATAACAAACAAAAGAAGACCAATTTCCTAGTCCACATAAGCATGCTGGTGTATAACTGGGCAATTGTCACCAGTAACTGAGTTTGAAATTAGAAAATGAGTTTGATTATTTGAATGACAAAAAGGAGTCTTATATGGTAGACTTGAGATCACACATCACAGGTTCAAAATTGATATTTGTTATTTTTGTGATTTTTGGTTTATCCTTTCACTTTTCAGGACCTCAGTTTCATCTGTCAAATAGAGTAGCACTAGATTCACCTCTGAGTTCCTTTGTGGCTACAATTTACAATCCTGTGACTATGAAAAAGAGATTCATTTTTGAATTGAAAAGTAAATAAACTTAAAAATGTTGCTTACAAAGAACACAGTATAGGCATAAAGTTGAGACACATTTCTGCTAAGTATTGATATAATTTCTATTGTTTTTACTAAAACCAGTCATACCTAATTTGATATGCACCAAATATCACAAGTAGGATCTCCTGAAAGTATGTCTGAGAGAGTGTTACAGATTTTCCCTTTAGAGTAAGGGTGCTTATAGAGATGAACATTTTTCAAAAAGATAGTTAAATGACAACACAAACCCCTATTTTAATGGATTTTAGTAATTAAGTTAATCAATTTTGGTAGAAAATTTATTTTATTTTGACCATAGTAACACTTGAAAAACATCTTCCAAATCAAAATGTGATAGTGACCTACATTGGTGTAGGTAATGATCACATTTGTGAAATCATAGATGATTGAAGAATTGATATATAAGCATTGAGCATTAATGAGCTTACATGAAAATCAACATGGGCAAAATGAAGTAAGAGAAGAAGAACTGAGTTTTTGGGGTCAGAGATTTCAAAGCCCCAATCTGTAGTTTTTTTGCATTACAAAAAGATTATTTTCCTTTTTATTTTTTCAAGAACACCTTATGCAAAATATATTAAAATTAGATTAGTAATTGAATTTTGAAAAGAAAATCTATACAATGTTATCATTTACAACACACATATGCATCCTTAATTGGTTATATTTTCACATGTCACTTCACCTCTTTCAGATATAGAATCACAGAATTCACAGTTGAGCTGGACCTCAGCTAATAGTTGCTTTCTGAAGACATTCAATGAGGCAATAACCTATCTTCATTGAATCAGCTCTTTAGAGTCTTGAATAGCTCCAATTGTTAGGAAATTTTCCCTGACCTAAAGCTTGACATTTCTTCATCGTGACATCTATTTGTTAGTCTTAGTTCTTTCTTCTGCTGTGAAACAGAACAGATCTAACTTATCTTCCACATGGAAACCCTTCAAATACTTGAAAAAGAGCTAATGTAATCTCATAGTTTTCTCTTTTTCCAAATTATACATTTCTGTACATAAAAAATGAGATTGGACTAAAATGATATCTAAAACTAAAATTCTTTTCATTTTTCCCTACTCTATGAAAATAAAGATTAGTCAGGTTTTCATTTTATCCACCACTGATATCTAAACTTGACAAACTCACTCATTGAGGTGATATAGCCTTATCAAGAATTATGAGTGGGGCAGCTAGGTGATGCAGTGAATCCCTGACCTGGGAGTCAGGGGGACCTGAGTTCAAATCCGACCTCACTTGTCACTTACTAGCTCTGTGACTCTGGCCAAATCATTTAACCCCAATAGTCTCACCACACATACACAAAAAATTATGAGTGAATTGACCAATTAATTTGGTCAGCAAAGCAATCAATTCTTAAGAAACAAACAAGAAAAACAAATGCAGCAACATATACCATACTAATGGTCACAGCAGTTTGAACTGATCAGTTGTGTGAATATACTGTCATATTAGTTCAGGTCAAAGAAGAGCCAAATCCATTGTATAGATCTGGGTAAACAAAAATGTATGGGAAAACTTTATGGAAAAGTTACACTAGTTTGTTTTATTTTACTGACATTAACTGGATTTTCAAAGAAAATTCTAGTGGGGTGGGTCATGGTAGTCACATAAGACATGGGTCAATAAAAAGGTTGAATAATCAGAAAGTAATGCCATCATCAGATTTTGGTGTTTGTTATTACTTAGTGAATAAATAGTATAATGAAAAGGGAAACTGCTATCAATGCAATAGCTACTAAGTTTTTGAGAGTAAATTTGAAAAGGAAACATGACATAATGGATAAAGTGTGAAATTAGAGTTAGGATGATGTGAGTTCAGGGTCTGTACACATCTTTGAATGAACCATTACAGGACACAGTCACATCCTAAGAAATTTTTCTAAAATGGAGGGACTATTTAAGAGTCAGATAGTGATTCTAAGAGCTAGAAGTAGGAATGAATGACTGTGATGATACGGAACTCCACATACCTAACAACCAAACCCAATTGTTCTTTATACATGGCACTTTATCTTCTGATTTTACTTTCAATGGTCTCTATTTAATCTCTTATGTTTCCTTTTCCTGTTGTATCTGTTTATACTTCTCTTGGATCTTGAGAGTGTAGGTCAAATTTTCAGTTTATTGCTGGTCTTCACTTTATGAAAGCTTGAGATCTTTCTATTTCATTAAATGACCATTTTATCCCTTGATGTATTATACTTAATTTTGCCAGGTAAGTGATTCTTGGTTGTAGTCCTAGCTCCTTTGCTTCTGGAATATGATGTTCCATGGCCTGTGATCCTTTTATGTTTCAGCTGCCAAGTCCTGTATAATTCTGATTGTAACTCCCCAATTTGAATTGTTTCTTTCTGGCCACTTGCAGTATTTTTTTCTTTTAGCTGATAGTTCTGAAATTTGGCTATAATGTTCCTCAGAGTTTTTATTTGGGGATCTCTTTTTTGAGGTCATTGGTGGTTCTTTCAATTACTATTTGCCTTCTGGTACAATGACATCAGGGCAGTTTTTCTTGATAGTTTCTTGAAAGTTGCTTCCAAGGTCCTCCTTTTGATTATGGCTTTCAGGTAGCCCAATGATTCTGATATTGTCTCTCCTGGATCTATCTTCCAGCTCAGTTGTTTTTTTTTTTTTCCAAGAGGTATTTTACATTTTCTTCTATTTTTTCATTATTTTGAATGTGTTTAATTGCTTCTTGATGTCTCATAGAATCATTAGCTTCCACTTGCTCAATTCTTACTTTTAAGGTATTAGTTAGTTTTTTTTTTTTTTAACTTTCTTTTCCATTCGGTCAATATTACACTTTTTTTATGAGTTGTTTTCTTCAGTGGATTTTTGTATCCTCCATTTTCCCAGTTCTACTTTTTAAGCAGTATTTCAGCCTATTGGCTCTTTTTTCATACTTCTCTTGAAGCAATCTCATTTCTTTTCCCAATTTTTCTTCTACCTTTCTTATGTGATTTTAAGCTTTTTTTTTGAGCTTTTTATGAGTTCTTTCTGGGCTGGCGACTTCCTTTTTTTCTTTGGGGTTTTGCCTATAGGAGTTTTGACATTGTTGTCTTCTTATGAGTTTGTGTCTTGTCTTTCATGTCACCATAATAGTTTTCTATGGTCAGATTCTTTTTTTGTTGTTTTTTTGTTTATCTTTTTTTCCTCCCTTTCCCCTTTCTTTTAAATTTGAGCCTTGCTCATCATGTAGAAGGGACACTGTCTCAAGCTTCTTATTCCATTGGTTGTAGGCCCTGGCTGTTTACTTCATGTTGTGCTGATGTTGCCCTGAAGTCCATGGGAGACCCTTGTGCCTGGTATTATGCTGAGGTTGTTGGGTAGATGGTGGCTGGCGCTGCTGGAAGGTGTAGGGTTCTGAAAGCTTACCTGGTGCTGAGCAGAGGTGGTGTCTGGCATGTTCCAAGGTTCTCTGGGGGCATTTCTGTGTTTCCCAAGGCTGGGCTGAAGTACATGCATTTCTGGCCGCTAGAGGTTGCCTGTTTGCTTGGGGTTGTGCTGAAGCATGTGGAGGTCTGGCCTACTTCCTCATCATGCTGGAGGAAACCTGTTCAGCCTGGCTATGCTAAGGCATGTGGGGGTTCCTGGTGTTGTTTTTTTGCCTGTTTCACTGTTTTTTACCCCTGTTTCACGGGGCTTGGGATCACCCACTGATTTGCCAAGGTGGGGCTTGCCTCCTGGCTTTCTGGTCCTGGACTGTGTTCTATTTTCACCTGAATGAGATGGGCCTTTCTGGCCAGTTCCCCAAGTTTCTTGTGCTAAAAGATTGTTTCATTCAATTTTTTTTGCTGGTTCAGCTTGTTCCAGGATTTGTGTTAGGCCTCTATTTTATGACTGTTTGGAGGTGAGTGTGGGAGAGTTATAGCAATTTACTGCTCACTCTGCCATCTTGGCTCCTGGAATACTAGCTATATAATTTATCAGCAGTGTAGTAAACACACAAAGATATATTTAAATATTTCAACAATGCATCAGCTGGTGTTATATAAACAAATAGGAATCTAGAGGAGAGGGAAAAACACCATAGTTGGGATTTTACACTTTAATACCATCAATCTGGTCTATTGAAATGACTGCTTAAATTTTCTTCTGACATTAACTGGATGATGATAGGCAAATCATTATTCCCCATTTGGTCTCAGTTTCCTCCTCTGTAAAATAAGAATGCTGAAATAGATGATCTGTGAGATCCCTTCTAGCTATAAATCCAAGAGCCTACCTGAATGGTCATTGGCACATTAGTTGCTTGACTTCTTTGGTCCTTGTCTTCTACAAAATGAAGAAGTTGACCTAGATAATCTGTAAGATTCTTTGAGTTCTAAATCTCAAGTTCTTTGTTTTTGCTTAATAAATTCATTAGGGATTTTCCTATTTTCCTTTAAAATGTAAAGAATAAAATATCACATTTGGTAGGAGTAATAAGATATGCTACAGTACTTCCTGCAACATATCAATTAAGCTCAGACTAAGAAAAAATCCATATTAGGAAAGAATCTTTGTGGATATATGAACAGAAAAGCATAGACTGAATTATAAATAATTGCAGTGTATTTGTCTTTAGTGATAAAAAGGAACGTGCTCAGACATAGTCTAATCCTTACTCTATAGCTTATACATATAAAAGGGTTTTACTCATATCTCTTTATCACATGAGAATTTCTGTTGAATTATAGAATCAATGATAAATCAGCAGTGCAAACTGGGTGTGAACGAGAGTATTTATTGAATTGGACAACCAATGTGAACTAGGCACATATATTTTTTTAACCAGTTTTGGAGGAGTAAAGTACTTTTAAGTCATAGATTTACATAAAATGACAACATTCAGGAAATGCATTGGGCTTAAATGACATAATTAGACTCAGTTATGTATTGCATTGTGTTATCTTCTAATTTTTTCAGGAATAAATTCTTTAATTCTTTCATGAATGTAAGCCTTTCTCTCCCCACCCCCTCAACTGAATTGAAAAATTCTTAAAGACATAAGTCCAATAGCATACTAATTTTGATTATTGACAGAAACATAAACTCATAAATTAAGAAGTCATCTAGTATAGACCCTTCATTTAACAGATGAGGAAATTCAGTATCTCACAGTGGAAATGCATGGTAGAGTTATGATTTGAACACATTCTCTGCCATCAAACCCAGTGTGTTCTTTTTAATATACCATTCTTTCTCAGTATGCTACTTCACCATAAACCTCACTTATACTTATTATATACATCTTTTAAAGCAATCTATATGTATGTAATATCAGTGAAGTTAGGTGGCAGAATAGATAGAGCACTGGGCTTGGAATCAGGAAGACTCCTTTTTATGAGTTCAGATCCAGCCTCAGACACTTATTAGTTGTTTGCCTCTGGAGAAGTCACTTAACCCTGTTTGCCTCAGTTTCCTCATCTGTAAAATGGGATGGAGAATGAAATAGGAAACTACTCCTCTGTCTTTGCCAAGAAAACCCCAAATGGGTTCACAAAGAGTCAGTAATGATTGAAATTATCAAGCAACAGCAAAAATACATAATATCAATCCATGGTTTAGTATAGTTCTTAATATATCAAATTTATGCCTTAACTGCATAAGTTAGTTGAGAAGGGCTCTCATTTTCCATTAAAGTTGTCGATCGAAGTTTCATTACAGTCTTTAAATGGCATTGACTTCTCAAAAGCTTCTCTAGTGGAGTAAAGCTAAGCCAATTAATACCAAAATTTAATATATATATATATTTTTTTTTCAATGTCCCAGTGATGGTTTATCATAAGAGCACAAATCTAACTAAATTTCATGAGATTAATAATTTAACAATTTCCTGTAAATCTACCACTGACCATTTACTGATTACTGAGGTCTTTTGATCTGTGTGGTAGAGTGAATGCCCACCCAGATTAAATTATTTATCAATAAATCAATCAATCAGTAAGCAAGTGCCTACTATGTGCCAGGAACTGTGCTAAGCAGTGGGGAATAAAAAAAAGGCAAAATACAGTCACTGCCTTCAAGGTACTTGCTATGTAATAGGGGAGACAACATGAATATACAATAAGCTATATAGAGGATAAATGAAAAATAATTAATCAAGTGAAAACACGGGAATTAAGAGGGGTTGAGAAAGGCTTCCTGTTGAAGGTGTGATGTTAGTTAATAGTTAAAGGAAGTCAGTGGTGTCAGTAGTTAGAGCAAAAGAGGGAGAGAATTCCAGGTATAGGAGATAGCTGGAAAAAGTACCTAGGACCAAGAGGTGGAATATCTTATTTGTGTAACACTCAAGAGTCCAGTGTCACTGGATTGAAGAGTATGAATTAGCATATAAGGCGTTAGAAGGCTGGAAAGGTAGAAGGCTAGGCATGGGCCTTAAATGGATATTTGTTTTGGGAGTCACTAGGAAGCCACGGGACTTTATTAAGTTTATTGATGACATGATTGGACCTGTCCTTTAGTAAATATAATTTAGTGGCAAAATGAAGGATGAATTAGAGTGGAGAAAGCCTTGAGGAATGCAGACCCAAGAGCAGGCTAATCAAGGTGTGAGGTGATGTGGCCTCTACTATGTGGGCCTGGTAACAATGTCAGAGAAGAGAAGGGGGTATATTTGAGAGATGTAGTAAAGGCAAAATTGATGGTCTTTGGTAGCAGTTTGGATATGGGGGCTAAGAGATAGTGAAGAATCCAGAATGACTCCTAATTTTGTAATTGAATAATTTTGTAATTTCACATATATAGAATTTTCCATGGAATCAGCATGAGTCACGAATGGAAGAAAATTACAGGACCAATGCAGGACCACGATAGCTTTTAAGATTTTGGGTAATGATTTGTCTAAAGTAACAGTGCAGTAACTACTGTCCATGCACATTAGGGCTTCATCCTCAAAGAGAGAAAAGGCTAAAATTGGGTATTTGCATAGACATTTAAGCACACTTCAGTAAGATAAGAAATGATTTATTTAGAGACTCCATGAATTCCATTTATTATTATTTACATAATGCATTTGGAAAAGACGTGAATAAACTTTGTTGGCAAAGCAAAAGTTGATTTTTGTTATCTTTTATTTTACATAAGACAGATAATGTTTCATTAAAAATGTTAAATCTTCTGAATATTTGACAGTTTTCCTTTAACATGTGTTAAATAGGAGATATTTTGTTTATTTCCCTTCATAATTTATTTCATCATTTAGGGAGTCTTTCTTGATAATATTACTATAGTTCTAATATTTGGATAGCAGAAACCAGCATCCAAGGACTGGTCCAAACTAATATAATTAGGACCAAGAAATTTTGTCTATAGACTTCAAAAACATTCAATTTGCAGAAACATGATCTTCTTTATCCCTGGGCTCCTTGCCTCCTCCTTCTTTGGGAATCATCATGTCTAGACTCTTCTCTATTTTCCTGTGATACTAACAGTGAATAAACACTGAGAGGGTTCATGTGAGATCTCATTCTTCCCTATAAAGAAACTATCCATTCTATGTACTTATATACATTCCTATATACTGCCGTTGTAGAGGAAAACCTGTATTTGCCTTTGCTGAACTGGGAGGTTTGTATGAGATCCTGGCATGACCTGAGGGTTAGATCAGGCAAAGTATGTCATATTATCATTCTTCCCTTTCTTTCTCCACTGTGGGATCAAGGTCATCTCATACAAGACCCAGGCTTGGTCAAAAGCTAAGTCAAAAATTTTGTAGCCTACTACTCAAGAGATAGAGTTGGTTTTTAGAGAATTATGATCCTGGATTATACTTTTCCTCTTTTCACTTGACCCATTACTTATCTGCCCATGGTATCTCAAGCAAAGTACCTTCAATCATCTGGGTATCATCAGTATGAATATCGTCACTTGGTTTGTATCATCTGTGAAAATCTCTAAGTTCCTACTAGTTGATTTGGATACTGAAAAGAAGAAAAGTGATGAAGGGGTAAAACCATCTAAAATGATGAAGGTTAGGGAAATTAAACAGTTCATCTTATATTCAGATATCACCATTCAGAGCATTTCATGACATTCTGGAAGATTATTATCTTTCTTGGTACCTTCTGTAAGGATCCTAATAACTTAATCTTTCCTACTGGTCTCCTTCAACTAATGGCATCTAATTAGAACCTTTATTAAGATTCTGAATCATATGGAAATATTGAATATTTTCATAAAAAAGAACGCCACTGGCTTTTAATGAGTGCTTCATTTTGACATTGTTAAAATGATTTTATGAAGTTAAAAAAGGCCCAAGGCCACTTTTATTTTCCCATAGTTTATAATTCTTTTATAATACTGTAAGGGATTCATTTTTTTTCAAAAGTCAATTTCTCATAACAGGTCAAATGGATTAAAAAAGACAAAGAAAGGCTTATCCTTGAATGTATTTTCTCTTTTGAAATTGATATAGCTCTCTAGTTGGATTTGTTTATTTTTGAGATAGTGATTTCAGTTCTGAAAATTAATGTTAGAAGAATTTGCAAGTTTTTTTGTTTAGTATGTTGTTTTTCCCCAGTTACATGTAAAAACAATTTTTAACATTACTTTTTAAAATTTTGAGTTCCCATTTCTCTCTCTCCTTCCATCTCCACTACCTCATTGAAAAAGCTAGTAATTCAATACAGGTTATTCATGTGTTATCATGGAAAACATATTTCCATATTAGTCATGTTATAAAAGAAAACATAAACCAAAAATCTCAATAAAAATAAAGAAAGTAAAACAAGTATGTTTCAGCTTGTATTCAGAACTATCAGTTCTTTCTCTGGGGATGAGTAGCATTTTTCATCATAAATCCTTCAGAGTTGCCTTGGGTCATTGCATTGCTGAGAAGAGCTAAGTCATTCACAGCTGATAATCTTACAATCTTGCTGTTAATTTGTGCACAGTACATGTCACTTTGCATCAGCTTCTGTAAGTCTTTCCAGGTGTTTCTTAGAGCATTCTGCTCATCATTTCTTATAGAATAACAATATTCCATCACAATCACATACCACAACTTTTTCAGTCATTCCCCAATTGATAGGCATCCCCTTAATTTCCAATTCTTTGCTGCTACTTAAAGAGTTGCTATAAAAATTTTTGTACATTTAGGCCCATTTTCATTTTTTAAACTATTTCTGAATACAGACCTAAGCAGTGGTATTGCTAGTTCAAAGGGTATGTATGCTTTTATAGTTTTTTGGGGATAGTTCCAAATTTCTCTACAGAATGGTTGTCAGGTCACAATTCCAAAAATACCTTAATGTCTCATTTTTCCCACACCCCCTCCAACATTTATCATTTCCTTTTTCTGTCCCATTAGCCAATCTAATAGATATGAGCTAGTACCTCAGAATTGTTTTAATTTGCATTTCTTCAATCAATAATGAGTTGGAACATCTTTTTACATGGCTATAGAGAGCTTTGATTACTTCATCTGAAAACTTCATGTCTTTTGATCATTTATCAGTTGGGGACTGGCTCTTATTTTTATACATTTGACTCAGTTCTCTATGTTTGAGAAATGTGGATTTTATTGGAGAAAACTGCTTAAAGTTTTTTCACAGTTATGATTGTGAACTGTATTTCTCTCTATTCTATTTCCCCCTGTTTATTCTATTCTCTTTCTCTTTTCACCCTGTCCCTTCTCAAAAGTGTTTTACTTCTGACTACTGCATGCCCTAATCTACCCTCACTCTTATCACTGGACCCCTCCTCTGCCCCCCTTCTCTTGTCACCTTCACCTTCTACTTCCCTGTATGGAAATATATATATTTCTTCAAAGTGCCCTAATAATGAATAAGTTTTTATGAGTTACAAGTATTATCTTTCCATGTAGGAATGTAAACTGTTTAATCTTATTAAATCCCTTATGATTTCTTTTTCCTGTTTACCTTTTTATGCTTCTCTTGAGTCTAGTATTTGGAAGTCAAATTTTCTATTCAACTTTTTTTTCCCCATTAAGAATGCTTGGAAGTCTTCTATTTTATTGAATATCCATTTTATGCCCTGAAGTATTATACTAAGTTTTGCTGGGTAAGCAATTCTTGGTTGTAAACCAAATTCCTTTGCCCTCTGGAATACTTGTATTCTAACCCCTCTAACATTTTAAGGTAGAAGTTGCTAAATCTTTTTGTTATCCTGACTGTGGTTCTATGATTCTTAAATTGTTTCTTTCTGGTTGCTTGCAGTATTTCTTCTTGACTTGGCATCTCTGGAATTTGGTTATAATACTCCTCGTAATTTTCATTTTGAGATATCTTTTATGAGCTGATTGGTGAATTCTTTCAATTTCCATTTTACTCTCTTGTTCTAGAATATCATGACAGTTATTCTTCATAATTTCTTGAAAGATTATACCTAGAATCTTTTTCAATATTAGCTTTCAGGTAGTCCAATAATTTTTAAATTATATCTCCTGGATCTAATTAACATGTCAGTTATTTTCCAATGAAATATTTCTCATTATTTTCTAGTTATTTTTCATTCTATTGATTTTGTTTCTTGATTTCTCATAAAGTTGACCTCCATTTGCTCCATTCAGATTTTTAAGAAATCATTTTCTTCAGTGAGCTTTTATATCTTCTTTTCCATTTGGTCAATTCTATTTTCTTAAGGAGTTTTTTCTTTAGTGAATTTTTGTGCCTCTTTTTCCATTTGGCCAGTTTTGCTTTTAATTCATTCTTTTCCTCATTGTTTTTTTTTTTTTTTTGGTATCTCTTTTATCATTTGGCCCAGTCTGTTTTTAATTACTTTCTTAATGACTTTTTTTGTGTGTGCCTTCTTTAGCAAGCTGTTGACTCTTTTTTCATGGCTTTCTTGCATCATTCTCATTTCTCAATATTTCACATATTTCTCTTACTTGATTTTAAAAATCATTTTTTAACTTTTCCATGACATGGGACCAGTTCATATTTTTCTTAGAGACTTTGTATGTAAGAGCTTTGACTTTGTTATCTTTTTGAGTATGTGTTTTGATCTTCCTTTTCACTATTAGTAACTTTCTATGGTCAAAATTTTTTACTCTTGTTTGCTCATTTCCCAGTGTATTTCTTGACTTTTAACTCTTTGTTAAAGTGGGGTTCTGCTTTCAGGTGGTATGTACATTCATCCAAGCTTCAGTGTTTTCATGCATCTGTTTTCAGAGATATTTCTAGAGACCTGTAAGTTTTCAGTTCTTCCAAGGTGGTATGATATAAAGGGAGGTGTTTATGACTCTCTTGGCCTATTCTTTGTTCTACAAGCAAACCACACACATTTTTTCCTGTCCTGGAAATGTGACGTGAGTCCTGCTGCGCTATGGTGTACTACTGCTTCTCCTTGAACAGGCACTGCCACCCAGGACTGCAACCCAGATCTGAGTATGGGCAATGAAACAAGGTTACCTTACTGTCTGTGGGCTGAGAACTCTGGAGGCAGCAAGTACTGCTCCATTTCCCAGGGTCTTCTCGTTTGCTGGGGCTGGTTCTTTATTGGCATAGCCTGTACACAGCTATGTTCCACTCTTGCCCCATTGGGACAGACCTTTCCTCTCAGTCTTCTACGTTGTCCTTGGCTGGGAAATTATTTCACCCTCTTCTTTTGCGTATTCTGCCATTGCAGGAATTGTTTAATGGTATTATTTAAAAGTTTCTACTGGAGTTTTGAGAAGAACTCAGGCAAGTCCCTGCCTTTTCTCTAACATTTTGGCTCTGCTTCCAGAATTTGAAAGTATTTATTTCTACACTAGACAACAAGGGACTTGGGTCTATGAAAGTGATCTTGCCATGTCACTTCTGTACTCAAGAACTTTGAGCTACTACCTATTGCCTGATCTTCAGGTACCTTTGCAATTTGGTATCACCTTGCCTTTTTCAACTTTATTTCAGGCTGTTCCTTATCATGGAATCTTCCTTCTAGCTAAACTGTATTTCTTTCTGAACTCAAGGAAAGACAAACTTTCTTTTGACTTGATGCCTTAAGCAACACTCTTCTCTTTATCTAGAACTTCCTTTTTCTACTCATTTACCTGCTAAATATGAATCCTTTAAAGCCCAGCTAGAATTCAAACTCTTCAAAAAGAATGCTCTACTTTTCCCACTTATTGACAGCCTTTCCCAAGAAGATTCAAATAGGACTTCATTTTAGTAAACCTTGAATAATAACATTTTTATACTGTACTTTATAGGTGGTAAAAGCATTTACACACGTGATCACATTTAAATTTAACAGTATTTTTGAGATTGGTACCCCAGGGTATTTTTATTATTAATGCACATTTGTACATAAGAAAACAGGTTATTGTCTATTGCATCTGGTAAATATAATTTGAATGCTGATATTGCTGATTAAATATCCTTCACTTTGTAAATTGTGCCTTGCTGCCTCCTAGTGAATAAACAGTCATCTGTCTTCTCTCTGCTCTCCCACACCCCTATACCAAACTTTATACTTACTTTGGAGCCTAGCTGAGTTCTCCATATAAAGCAAAATCAAATTACTCTTTTAATATCTGCAGGAGGTCTATAGTTTAGGTTTCTATTGGCTAATTCTTTAATTAGGAGTTAATACCTTCACAGATTGATTGCCAGCAAATAAAAATAGGACACAGAATAGATACCTGCTCATGTTGGAAAGGAGTAGGGAGTAGACACAGGGTAGAACAAAGAAGCACTGATGTGTGAGATGGGATGTACAAACAGCTGTGATGCAATTTTAACTTAGATTAACCTTGCCTATGCCACTCAAAATTGCTGCAAGTGATACTTGTTGCAGGTCTGTTTTAGTTCTTTCATAGTTGAACCTTTTTTTGTCAATTGTCCTTAACTGCATTAATGCTTCCTACCTTCTATACTTTGACACACTGGGATATGCTGAAGATTTGCTTTCTTTTGGCTTTTCTGTCTTACCACTCCTCTCTCTTCTGTCTATTCTGTCTCCCCCAATGACACAAGGCATCCATTCTCTCAAGGAGCTAGGATACCTTTATTTATATATCAGTAATTGGCCGATGAGAAAGGTTAGGAACACTGTTAGTTTAATTGCATCCAACTCTCTGGGGTCTGTGATTGTTTCAGAATTGTAGTTGTCACACATCAGTAATGGCTAGATAAACTGCAAAATAGTCAAGGGTTGTCAAAGTACTGCTATGGCATTGTTCTAACACATTCCTAATTTGCCAATTGTGACAAATGGTATGTTGAAAGGTAAACAAATTATGCTTATCCTTGAATACGACCTTCCTTCTCTTTCTCCATACTCTGACTTTTCCAGTCCCTGTATCTCACTCACTTCTATGGTTTTTAGATCCTGTTTATATATAAACATATAGTTATTGATGTTTTTCCCCTCTGAAAATGGTACTAAAATTAAATTGCATTTCCAGAATTACCCTTCTTATCTTTTTGAATGATGAGTAAAACACTGGCTATTTTCCCATTCTTTTATTTTTGCAGCTGATTTAAAAGTAAGTGAAGTATTTCTCTGATCAGTTCTATTACTTTAGTTTTCCTCCAGAACTTACTTATAAATTATAATTTAACAATGGACCCTTTGAGCCTGTGACTGAGTCTCTTCTTTTTTCAAGGCTAATTTTCATTGACACTATCATGCTAAAAATCACCTCTTTTTAAAAAGCAGCTACAGTTGCTCCTTGACCTTTTTATTATATAATTTGAAGTTATTTGATATTTTACTATAATCATCCTACTAATAAAACCAAGTTACTGTTTGGATACAGTCCCAGCAAAAGACTCATGAGTCTAAATTGCTCTAAATTTGTAATACATGCATTTTAAATAGGTGCTTCAGGGCTGAGTGAAATCTGCATATATAACCTTTTAGGTAACAAGCCAAAAATCGTAAGAGAGCTCAGTAGTTAAGAAAAGGAAGATTCAGGTCATAGAGGTTTCATTTAGGGATTTTTCATCTGTCATTTTGTGTAAGACCTTTACTTAATCCCACCTTCCCCACAATCAATCTTGTCTTTATGTTCTGATTTGTAATGTTGCTATGTTCACTTTACATTATATATCACATAAACATATATATCCTTACATATACATATATAAATACATACATGTTTATATACATACACACATTTATCTATATCTATATATAATTTCCAAAGGAGCTCCATGTAGGGATGAAAAATTTCAGTCAGTAGAGCTAATAAACTATGCTTTTTTCATATTTATAGGCTATTTGAAAAAATAATTAGCATTTGTTAAAAATGATAAATTTTCATCTTTTAATCATATGTTAAAAGTTGACATTTTATAAGTCTGTATTATAGGTAGGGAGTAGATTTTCAGTCAAAGCAATAGATGTCTATTCCTTATTAAAACTCTTTCTACCTTCGATCTGATTTCCGTACTTCATCATTCTCTTCCAACCCTGTCCTCTATCATCATTAGCGATGTTAGTAATAATGTTGACTATATATCTAAATCTTTCACATTACATTTTCTAAATTTCCTTGAGACTGTCAGTCTTTATATACAGTCCACACTAGCACTAGTATGACCACACCCTGAATTCTCAACCTACTTCCTACAAATTCTCTAACTCCTTGTTACCTCTCTTCAAATATAGCTCCCACTCATTCCCAAACCTTGCTATGCAGCTGAATAATACTTCTAATCAATTGACCCTTCAACTTCACATATTCTATTACTTCTTCTTGGATGCAATGAATGCTCTGCTCAAACTGTATTCCATACTAAGGCATTTTAATGTTTCTGTCACTTTCAATAGCTCCATGAATTTATACCATCTTGAAATGCATCATGCTTACCTTTTTTGTTCCCAATTCTGTCCTTCTATTTCTGGCTACAGAGAACTACTGAGAAAAAATTTAGAATCATGTAGACAGCATCAAAGTAATCATGTACAGTTAAGTTATAATACAGTGAAGATAATCAGCAGAGGGAATGCACTAGAATTAAGGGGGATTGGAGAAAGGCTTCTTAGAGAAGATAGGATTTTAGAGGGGCCTTAAAGAAAGCTAGCAAATTCAGGAGGTAGAGAGGGTGAGACCTTGGTGCCAGTGAAAATACCAGAAGTCAAGACATGGAGGGTCTTGTTCAAGGGGCAGCAAGGGGGCTACTGTCAGTGGATCTCAAAGTAGGAGGAAGTGATGTAAGGTATAAGAAGATTGAAAAGATAGGGGGAATGGTATATCATGAAGTGATTTGAACAACAAAGTGAAAATTTTATAATTAATCCTGGAGGTGATAGTCAAAGGAATTTGAGTAAAGTGTTAATGTGATCAGACCTAAGCTTTAGGAAGTTGAGAGGAGAGGATAGACTGAAGATGAAAGAGACTTATGATAGGGAAATAATCCAACAGACTATAGTTATGCTCCAGACATGAGGTAACAAGGACTTGTATTAGCATTTCTTTCACATTTAGGAAATAAAGTCCCATACTTGATTCATAGTCTAAGCAGAGACTCTTTCTACTCCACCCTTTCTGAAGATCTGGTGAATTAGCTAAAGCTAAACTTTAATTAATTTTGAGTTGAGCTCTTTAGTTGGGGGGATAAAAGTCAAATAATATGAGAAAAGGGGCCTAACTCTTCTCATTAGAGGTCAAGGTCCCTCAAGTTAAATACTTGTTCTAGCATGCATGGGTTTAAAACTTAGGCCCTTTATGGGGGGAGAGAGAAAATGGTAGCTCAGGATGCTGTTCTAATAGATAGTTATGCATTTTCATTTTACCCTAATTACATGACTCCAGTTCATTAATATGAAGTAGAAGTGACGTAGATTTATTTTTTAAATTTTTTTGTGTTTATTAATTTGTTTGTTTATTTTTAGTTTACAAGATTCAATTCTACAATTCCTTGAGTTTCAAATTTTCTCTCCCTTGGTCCCCTCCCCACCCTCCTCCCCATGACAGCATACAATCAAGTATAGGCTCTGCAAATATTCTCACATTATACATTAGTCAGGTTATAAAGAAGGATTGTATCAGATGGAATGAACAATGTGAAAGAGGAAATAAAACCAAAGAAGAAAAATAAAAAGATCAGTTAGTTTGCTTCAATCTGGATTCAAACTCAGTTCTTTGTAGTTCTTTCTCTGGATGTAGACATCTCTCTCCATCATGAGTCTCTTGGAGTAGACTTATAACCCTGCATTGCTGAGAAGAGTCCAGTTTATCAAAGTTGGTCATCATAAATATGTTGTGTTTGTAATTGTGTACAAATTTCTCCTGGTTCTACTCTTCTCACTCAGCATCAGTTTGTGTTAGCCTCTCCAGGTAAATATGAAGTCCATCTGCTCCTTGTTTCTAATAGCACAATAATATTCCATTACATTCATTTACCCATACTTGTTCAGCCATTCACCAATTGATGGGCACCCTCTTAATTTCCAGTTATTTGCCACCACAAAAAGAGCTGCTACAAATATTTTTGTACATATGGGTCTTCCTCCCACTTCTATGATCTCTTTGGGATACAACCCTAGAAGTTGTATTGCTGGGTCAAGGAGTATGAAATTATTTATAGCCCTCTGGGCATAATTCCAGATTGATCTCCAGAATAGTTGGATCAGTTCACAACTCTACCAGCAATGCATTAGTGTTCCAATTTGTCTACATCCTCTACAGTATTTGTCATTTTCCTGTTTTGTCATCTTAGCCAATCTGACTGATGAGATGTGATACTTCAGAGTTATTTTGATTTGCATTTCTCTAATCAATAATCATTTAGAGCATTTTTTCATATGCTTATAGATATCTTTAATTTCTTCCTCTGAAAACTGCCTGTTTATATCCTTTGACATTTTATCATTTGGGGAATGACTTGTATTCTTATAGATTTGACTCAATTCTCTGTATATTTTAGAAATGAATCCTTTATGAGAGACATAGCTTGTAAATTCCTTTTCCAATTTTCTACTTCTCTCTTAATCTTGGTTACATTGGCTTTGTTTGTACAGAAGCTTTTCAATTTAATGTAATCAGAATTATCCATTTTGCATTTTATAATGCTCTCTAATTCTTGTTTGGTCATAAAGTCTTCCCCTCTCCACAAATCTGACAGGTAAACTATTGCTTGATTTCTGAGATTGCTTACAGTATCAGCCTTTATACCTAGATCATTCACTCACTTAGACTTGATTTTGGTATATGGTGTTAGATAGTGGTCTATGCCCGGTTTCTGCCATACTATATTCCAGTTTTCCCAGCAGTTTTTGTCAAATAGTGGGTTCTTATCCCAAAAACTGGGGTGACAAATAGATTTAAAGGATTAGACCTGGTAGATAGAGTGCCTAAAGAACTGTGGACAGAAGTTTGCAACATTGTACAGGAGGCTGCAACAGAAAAAGCATTCCAAAGAAAAAGAAGAGTAAGAAAGCAAAATTATTAGGCTTTAGAAATAGCTGAGGAAAGAAGGAAAGTAAATAGTAAAAGAGAAAGGGAAAGATATACCCAACTAAATACAGATTTCCAGAGAATAGCAAGGAGAAATAAAAAAGGTTTTCTTAAATAAGCAATACAAATAAATAGAAGAAAACAATACAATGGGAATACAATGGGAAAGGTAAGAGAGCTCTCCAATAAAATCGGAGATATTGAGGAAATGTTTCATACAAAAATGGGTATGATAAAAAACAAAAATGGAGGGGCGGCCAGGTAACACAGAGAGTACGAGCACTGGCTCCAGTGTTGGGATGACCCAGGGATCAAATCTGGGCTCAGATACTTAGCACCACACCCAGAAATAACTGGCTGTGTAACCTTGAGCAAGTTACTTAACCCCGATTGCTTTAAAAAACAAAAGGGATTTAACAGAAGTAGAAGAGTGTAAGAAGAGGAGGCAAGAACACGTAAAAGAACTATATAATAAAGATCTTAACATGATGGTATGGCTGCTGGTACAGGCATCCCTTAGAATAAAGTCAAGTGGGCCACATGAAGCATTGTTAACAATAAGGCTTGTGGACAAAACTCTGGCTGAGTTATTTAAACCTAAAAAAAATAATTCTATTAAAGTACTGTGCCCCATAGGCCAACAGATTTGGAAAACTCAGCATTGACCATTGGACTGGAAAAAAGATCAGTTTATGTCCCAATCCTAAAGAAGGACAATGGCAAAGATTGTTCAAATTACTGAACAATTGTTCTCATTTCATATAAGAGAAAGGTAATGCTTAAGTTTCTGCAAGCGAGGCTTCAGTAATATGTGAGCCAAGAATTACGAGAAGAGCAGATTAGTTTTTGAAGTGACAGAGGAACTAGAGACCAAATTGCTAACATTTGCTGGATTATGGAGAAAGCAAGGGGTTTCAGAAAGACATCTTTTTCTTTTTTATTGACTACACTAAAGCATTTGACTTTGTGGATCACAATAAAATGTGACAAGTCCTCAAAGAAATGGCAGTGCCAGATCATATTGTTTCCTGAAAAACCTGTATGTGGGACAAGAAGCAAAAATTAGAACTGAACGTGGAACATTTGCTTGGTTTAAGATTGGAAAAGAAGTATGACAAGGCTGTATATTGTTACCTTATTTATTTAATTTATATGCAGAGTACTTCATGTGAAATGCCAGATTGAATGAATCAAAAGCCAGAATTAAGATTGTAGGGATAAATAACAACAGTCTCAAATATATAGGTAATACCACTTTGATGTCAGAAAGTGAAAAATCAAGAAATCATTTAATGAGGGTAAAGGAAGAGAGTGCATAAACTGGCTTAAAGTTTAGCAACAAAAACATTAAGATCTTGGCTACTGGTCTCATGACTTCCTGGCAAATAGAAGGAGTAGAAATGGAAGCAGATTCTGGTTTTGTAATCTTGGGCTCAAAGATCACTGACTTTGTCAACTGAAGCCATGAAATTTAAAAGATGCCTGCCCCTTGGAAGGAATGCTATGGCAAATCTGGAGAGCACAGTAAAAAGCAAAACTATCCACCTGACAACAAAGCTTTGTCCACATAGTCAATGCTATGGTTTTCCAGTAGCAATATTAGAACTTATTACTCATTAAATCTTTGAATAGACCCCCTTTAAAGCTTCCTTTTTCAATTTGATTCAGTTCTTTTCAGTATAAACCAGTTAACATTAAGGTCCTGCTATGTGCAAGGTATGCTAGATGCTGATACAAAGACCAATCAAAACCAGTGTCTGTCCTCAAGATATTAAATTCTAAGTTTCCATTACAACTATCTTCTTTTCTCTTAAACTTAACCATTGTAAACCAACATATCAGCACAGTCACATACATACACAGGGACACATGTGTGTATATCTGTATATGTATGTGTGCATATCAGCATACACACATATGTATATGTGTATGTACACACACACACACATATATATATATATATATATATATATATAATTTAAAAGTTTTGACAATAAAACTTCCAGAAATAAAGATTAGATTCCTTGGAAAGTAAAAATTCTTGTTCTGTAAGAATTGAAAAATACAATCACAAATGACATTCGATTAGTGAAGAATGAACCATTATTATAAAAAGGTATAATGTACTTATACAGAGTGTCCCAAAAGTCTTAGTGCAGTTTTAAACTTTAATAATTTAAAATAGTTCAAGAACTTAAAACTACAGTAACACTTTGGGGACATGCTATGCACTTAAAAATTGAAAGTGTTTTGTGAGGCACTCATTATGACTATCCATAAAAAATTATTAGCAATCTATTACTGAAATATTTTAATTATTTCAATTTGTAATCAAATAATTTTTGATACAGATGAAAACTGTATGAGAAAATCAGTGACTTTAGTCGATTATTTTCAATTTTCTCTCATAAAATCTACAAGTAAACTAACCAACTTGAGTATTAAAAGCCTATTTCTCTAGTATTGGTTTATTTTGCAGTGCATATTATTATATTTTGAATTTTATGTTGTATTCTAGATAAACACTGCAATTCTTTGATTAGTGTATGTGCTAGAGATTTATATGTGCATATATACTTGTACATGAGTGCATTTTAAAAACCCTTGAAAGTAGTTTTCCACCAAAGGTATTATGAATCAAAATGTATAAATTACTAAAGAAAGGCACAGAATATTTATGACCTTGTGTGATTAGTGATCTCTGAATCTAATCTTAGGGTACTTTAATGGACTATAATTATCTACAGTGTATAGTTACTGCCTTTCCGGAGATTGATTTAAAATTGCCTCAGGAGGCAAGTTCTCTTTAATTATCTGATAAGAGCTAAACTTGGCACTCTAAAAACTTTGGAAACACAAAAATAAATATACAGTACTATAAAGCAAAATTTATTTCCAGGCTGCATTTGAAACTTTAAAAAAAATGATCTGTTTCATAGCAACAGATAAAGAAGCAAATGAAAAGCTTACAGGTGTAGTTAAGGTATCCTCCTTTAACCTGATATGAGTAGAATTTTTCTGGCAATAATATGTTCTCAAGCAAAAAATAATTATACATTCATTCATTTGGTTATCTTTATAGCCAAAGGTAGCCGAAAGCTTACCTTTCAAATTTGTTTTAACTCTACTTATGCCTTACCCATTTTTAGTTGCATAGTACCAAGAGGAGTTATAAAAATATGATATCTGCATATACTATAGATTTATGTTATCTAATGGAAACACTGATTAAATGGGCATGGGGAGGGGTTGCTAGATTACAAAGAGATGGTGTTAGTTAATATTGATGATCATTATTGTATTGTTTTGGCCTTTTGTTTCATGGTATTTATGTTTAAAGTTTTTTGATGACCTTGGGGACATGTAAATCTCCCTTTTGAAAATTATATTAGTCCATTGTGAACCCTCCAAGTAGTTTGATTGTAACTTGACTTACAAAATTTTGATTATGAACTTATGGAAATAATCTTATAGATTTAGCTTATAGGTAAGTGATTCACGAGAGGAGTAGCTTGCCCACACTCCCATAAAGAAAAAAGGAGGAAAACTGAGGGAATTAGGGGATTAGGAGAGCAAGTGGTTAATTGTGGGAATTGAGTGAACCACACTGACTCCATCTTGTGACTCAATTCTAGAGCTGACTCAGTTCCATTTCTTTTCTGTTTGGGGTCTAGTTCAAATTCTGTCTTGTAAGAAAACTTTATTCAACGGTGGGAATCGGGAGAAAACCTTATTGCACTGTTTGAACCTAGCTCCACATGACTGGGAAACTAAACCATCTCCATCTGCTCTTAGAGACCCTTAACCAAGGACCTAAGTTATGCTAACCAAAAACTTAGTCATATCCAAAGATTTATGTAAAGAATTTTCTCACAATTGCACATCTGAAGAAACCCATATATTTATCTGAACTGCTCCCCCCCCAACAATTGATTATTCAGTTATTATTTCCATGTTCCTTTCACAGGGACTTAAGAAGGGGGATGCCTAAATTCTAAATGTGTGAATTCAGGGAATTGTGCCTGCTTGCTCTCCCCATCCCAATTTGGAAAATCCTTAATCTCTCATTCAATTAGAAATCCAATTACCTAATGTCTTATTTCCTTTTAACTAATTGGCCTGATTTCATTAATTATTTTTAAGGTATAAAATCTATTTCCCCTTGTATTCAGGGTCCAGACCTAAGCTGAGAAGGTCTAGTCCCGGTTTGTTGGTCAATTGCTATGCATTGCTTAATAAATTGATGTGCTTAGATGTTGAAACCTTGCTTTTCTCAGTTATTTCATCTTTTACTTGCCCCAGTTACAAAGAGAGATAACATGATCCACATTTTCCTCTCAATAGACACATGAAGAACACTCTCCTGTAGGTTCTCAAAAGTTTTATTTTTTTACCGTTTAAAGAGAAAGAGAAGCAGATAAGGCATGTACTATTTTTGAACCAAGTAAAGAATAATTTAAAACCTAGTGCTTTGTGCTTTTTTAGGGGTGTGTGTGTGTGTGCATTTTGTGAAGATAGGCAGAACCATATCTGCAATTTTATTGGTATAAGGAACTCTTAATGAGTACTTCCTGCCCCCTTGACTTTTGCACATAAGCAGTTCTTCTCAGACTCATGGCTTTAGAGAGTCATTGAAGGTACTGAGAGGTTAGGCATCTCATTACCTAGCATTCCCTATTCATTATATATCTCAGAGGAAAAACTTCAATCCAAACTTCCCTGATTTCTAAGACCAACTTTCTGTCCACTATACCACATTGACTCTTGCTTTGTACATTCCAGGTCAATAAATACTTCGTGAATAATTGAATAAATATATTAACACAGTAGCTATACACATGTATAGACTGTTCTAATTTTGTATCAGTTTATATTAAATCAATCATCTCCCTCCCTCCCTCCCTCCCTCCCTCTCTCTCTCTCTCTCTCTCTCTCTCTCTCTCTCTCTCTCTGTCTCTCTCTCTCTCTCTCTGTCTCTCTCTGTCTCTCTGTCTCTCTCTGATTTCCCTTGAGAAAAAAATCCCCTTCAGGAAAAGATATCTGTACTCCTGGCCAATCCAATTACTGCCATTTTCCTTCCCTATATAGTTTATATGAAGTAGGTCTTGGCTATAAAAAATCATAGCTTAGTAGAATTGTGCTTCTTGTTAGGGTAGCTCTTCTGTCTTTCTTACCCTTTTTCCCTTCACCTCATTTGTCCTCTCTTATTGCTGTGGCACTCATGAATTTCTGTTCTCTCTTGTCCTCCCACCTCCTTTTCCAACTCCTGACTGCAGAGATTGAAACAAATGTATACCTGAAACAATACCAACAAAATGTATATAATGCTTTGCTTTGAGCAGGCATCCAAAAACCTTTGTTTTTAATTAAAAAGACAAATACTCTGAATATGGAACATAGAGAAACTGAGCTGAGAACTTCATGCAAAATTAGAACAAAGTTTATTGCCTGAAGGCTGCTGAACCAGGCTTCACTGCTTCATTTATTGACTTCAGAATAAAGCTTGGGGATAGCATCTTTATGATGTTGTAGATAAGTAGAAATTTTTAAAAAAATGTTTCTCAGCAATTTGTTCCTTTAAACTTCCCCATATATTTATATTTTCAATTTCTATGTTACATTATAGAATTTGTTTATATTTCTAAATAGTGTTATACATTCTAACCTGGAATTTGGAGCATTATACTGCTTTGTCAAATATAATTAGCAGAGATACTCTATGTGTATATTTATAATTGTGTTTAATTTTTATTTGATGCCTTTGTCTTAACATTAATTTTACAATGCATACTTCACTCTTTCCTTCCCAGAGAACCATCTTTTATTACAAAGAATAAAAAAGATAGAGAAAAAATCAAATATGAACGTTGACCAACATATTAACCGATGCCATTATTATACAACAGACTTCCATAGCCGTAGTTTTCCACCTCTGCAAAGAAAGAAGAAAATTCTCCTATATGTTCTTCTGGGTCACATTTGATTAACATAATTACGTAAAAATTAATTTTGATTTTTATGGTTTTTTGTGCATTTACATTTTTTTAAATTGTTTTTTTTTCCCTACATTTACATTTTAAAGGTCAGGATTTCATTCCAGTTTCATCACACTGTAATTCTCTTCTGTCTTAGTTCTTAGTTTCAATGGGAATGGTTTCATGGCTAACATTTCAATGTGTGTTTAGTGTGTTGATCACTGTCCTTTTTGTTTTTTGGTGATAGTATCAACAATATAATGTCTGAAGGAAATAAGTATTCACATAACACTTACTAAGTGTCAGATACTGTGCTAAGCACTTTACAAGTATTATCTCATTTGACCCTCATGACAATCCTGTAGGGTAGATGCTATTATTTTCCTCATTTCACATTTGGGGAAACTGAGGCAAACAGATGTTAAGCAATTTGCCCAGGCTCATGCCATTGGGAAGTGTCTGAGGTCAATTTTGAACTCAGATCTTCCTGACTCCAGGACCAGCATTATATTCACTATACCACTTGGCTGTTAAATCCGTATGGCATAATTCATCAAATTAGCTTTTCCTTTTCCCCAATTTCCCATTACTCAGAATATCTTCCTTCTTTTTGCCATATTTATTAAGTATAGTAAGAAAAAATATCTGGTTTTAAATTTTCTGATTGTAATATCCAAGGAGAACTGAATAGTTTTAGGTATTAGACAAAGTCTCTCAAAAATTTGATCATTAATCATAAGATTTAGGGTTGGAAGGGAGTTTAGAACTGAACTAGTCTTTTAAAGAGTTTTCTGTCATCCCTCCTTCTACACTATGTCTATCCTTTTATTTCATAAAACTGTATGAATAAGCTCATGTGTGTGAATTCTAACTTGACTTGGTATATAGACTTGTATGAATTCTAGTTTGACCTTGATATTTGACCTTGTACTTAATTTGCTCCACTCTATCTCAGCTACCCATACTTTTTGGTCAGATTTCTAATATCCATCACAAAAATGCCAGTGAGTAGATTAGGCAAAGCAAAACCCGCTCCCTCAATCCCCAGGGATTAAAGTAAAAGAAATGGTCTTTCTGACCCAATTCAAACTTCTGTTACCACAGTTTTTCTTTGATGAGGTGCTACTGCCAGCAGTGAGAGTGTGGCTTCTCAAATCCCTGTTAGGGTCATGGAGAAGTTCTGTAAAATCCATAGTATTTCTAATGCTGATTTGGTTAAGCTCCTCTTACTCCAAATCCAACTTTCTTTCAACTACAATACAGTAACCTTCATTTGAATTCCTTAAATCAAATATTACATTATCTCTCATTTATGGGGAAGCAGCCGTATCATAAACATTACTGAGAAACTAGCAGGAATACCACAACCATGAAATTAGATATGTCATTATATTATTGTAAGAGCTGTAACAAATATTTAAAGCTCCATTCATTCTTGCTTTTAAGACCTTATTGTACTTTTTTATTCTAAAATAGCTATTACATCTCACTGACATATGACCAAGAAGTAGCTAACTATTTACTAAAGTAGACTTCGATTTATAGCATTTAATTTAGAAAGCTAAACTTGTTGCTGAGAAATCTTTGTTAATTTCTTCTATAGACATTTTTTTCTGAGCTAGATATAGCTTGAGAGTGGGGTTAATAAATATATATTTATTTCTGATAATTTTGACTCTTTGTCAATCATAATGTTTTTAACATTCTTTTTTTTAAGGTTTTTTTTTTTTTTTAAAGCAATCGGGGTTAAGTAACTTGCTCAAGGTTACACGGCCAGTTATTTCTGGGTATGGTGCTAAGTATCTGAGCCCAGATTTGATCCCCCAGGTCATCCCGACACTGGAGCTGGTGCTCTTACTTGCTGAGCCACCTGGCTGCCCCTGTCAATCATAATGTTTACAGGATAACTAAGGATGAAATATGAAATTTGCAATGTAGGTTTAAAAAGAGGAATCCTTGAAAGAGAGAGAGAGAGAGATAGAAAGAAAGAGAGAGAATAAGGAGAAAAAATGAATGCTGTAGGAAAGGCAAAAATACTAATGATATCTGTTCATTGTCATGATAATTTTTAGTAATCCTTCTCAGACCTAGTAATATGAAAGCCATTTGAGTATGTTGATACTTTAAAATATACTGTAGCCAGATAATATATTCAAAGAATCATTTATTTTAAGTTATATGAGATCTAAACGAATTTAATTCCTTTCATCTTGTAGGGAAGGAAACCGAAATAAAGAGAAATCAAGTAAATTGTTGAAGGACACATAGGCAAAATGCTTTACAAATTTTAAGATGCTATATAAATGTGAACTGTCATAATTATCATAGTCATTCCTATTCTTCCTCCTACTCATCATCATTTGGCAGAGATGGGATTTAGACTTCTCTCTCCAAATTTAATATTTGTAATGCTATTTCAAGATGCAGTGACCACCAATATCAAAGTATTGTGCATTTTGATAAGGCTTACAAGTAGAGCTGAAACTAAGGAAGTGTACCTGATACTTGGCTCAGGGTTCTGATATTTAGAGGAAGGTAATTTACAAGAATAACTAATGAAACAGGAAGCTAGCAGATGTCACATTTCCTTCTTACCATATGCTCCCATTCCAGATCAGTTCTAGAAATCCTTGACAGCAGTTTTCTAATGTCTTGAGTTCTTTCCCCATCTTTGTTTGGATCTGTTTTATAGTATCTTGATTTCTCATAAAGTCATTAGCTTCCAATTGCCCCAGTCTAATTTTGAAGAAATTATTCTCTTCAATGAGTTTTCGAATTTCCTTTTCTATCAGGCAAATTCAGCTTTTTAAGGCATTCTTCTCCTCTTTGGCTTTTTGGGCCTCTTTTGTCATTTGAGTTAATCTATTTTTTAAGTTGATATTTTCTTCAGTATTTTTTGGGTCTCCTTTAGAAGGCTGTTGATGCACTTTTTTATGATTTTCTTACATCATTCTCATTTCTCTTCGCAATTTTTCCTCCACTTCTCTTACTTGATTTTCAAAATCCTTCTTGAGCTCCTCTATGGCCTGTAACAAATTCATATTTTTCTTGGAAGATTTTGATGCAGGAATTCTGACTTTGTTGTCTTTCTCCCATTCCATGCCTTGATCCTTTTTTTCCCCATAAAAGGATTCTATGGTCTGTTTGTGCTTCCTTTGATTGTTCATATTGCTAGCTCCAGAAGCAGCCATGAGGCATCAGCTTCAGCTGCCACCATACCTCTGCCACCTCTTGCCCCAGGGGCAAGGGCTGGACCATCCTCTTCTGTCCCACTGTTCCAATAGAGTTCTACACTGACCTTTTTCTTTCTCTTTAGCGTTTATGGGTTGAGAAGTCTGGAAATTGCCATAACTGCTGGCAATTCACTCTCCTGAAGTCTGCTCTGGCCAGTCTGTGCTGCTGGTCAGGGCTTCCTTGGGGCCAGAACCATGATGCTCATGTGGGACTGTGCTTGGCTCCTAGCTCAGTGTGATATTCACTTCCTGTTGGTCTGCCAGGCTGCCTACAGTGGGAGATTTGTTTCTCTCTGTCATTTTGTGGGTTCCGTAGCTCCAAAACTTGTTTCATTTTTTTACATGTAATTGGAAGTGATTGGAGCAGGAGCTCACACCAAATTTGTGCTTCTACTCCACCATTTTGAATCCACCCCCTTTACCTATCTTTGACACTACTCAATTTAATTTGTTTTAGAATGTTGATCACAAGACATACAAATGAAGAGTATGAGCCTCAGGTTCATGCATTATGAGGATCAGTTGAAGAACGTGGAGCCTCTTTAGCCTGGAAAAGAGAAGGCCTGGGTATATTTATCTATCTTTTAGATCACTATCTTTATAGTGATAAAGATAAAGATAAAGCCCTTTATTTGAAGGGTTATGTTGTAGAAGACAGAAAAGATTTTTTTCTGCTTGGCTTTAGTTGAAATAACTAGTAAAAATGAGTAGAAGTTCCAAAGAGCAAAAGGAAGGCTTGATATTAGGAAAAATTTCTAATCAATGAGAATTAACTAAAAGTGAAATGGCCTGGATCAGGAAACAATGGGTTCCCTTATACTCAAGGTTTTTAAGAAATATAACATAGCCACTTACCATAGGTATTGTCCTAGAGATTATTTGAGGGGAATAAATTGAACTAGGTAGCTACTTTCAAATCTGAAACTCTGTGAGACTATAAATTTATTTAAAAAAAGAACTTCACAATCATAAGATAGATGAAGAATGTCTAGAAAGTAAGTTGTCTGGAAAGGATCTGGGGTGTTAGTGGACTCCTGCTTAATATGAATGAATCTTGTGATAGAGCAGCCAGAAAAAAAATTCAAAATCTTTATTTATTTTCAGATTAAAGTTGGATTCCATGACTAAAAAGATTGATAGACCCATTCTACTTAGTTGCACTGGAATTTGGTGTATTATATTTAGTTTGAGGTATCAAAATATTTAGAAGGGGCAGTGATAAACTAGAGAATGTCCAAATTAGGGCAACAGGCCTTTAGCAAACACTCTTGAAGTGCCTACATACTGACAATATTAAGAAAGGCAAAAGATAGTCCTATTCTCAAGGAGCTTACTGTCAAATGGTGAAGAATATGAGCTTCCTGCCATGAGATTTGTTGCAGGAACTAGGGTTGCTTACCTTGGGATAAAGAATACTTAGAGCTATATGGTAGTGTGAACACCCTCAAAACTGTGTGCAACAGAGATTCTTACCCAAATAATACACAAAGGCTTCTCTAGGAAGGAAGCTGAAAGGAATGGTGTATTATGATCTTGAGAAAGGGCAACCCCCCATTTGACAAATAGTCAGGGAGGAGAAGCAATTTACAAAAGGAAATGGTAAAGTTATAAAGCCCTAACAAGGAATTCTCCCTCATCCCCCGGCTGACCCTTTTCTTCCATTGGCTGGAAGTCAGGTGCACAATCTAAGTGAGGCAATCTCCCTCAAGTACCGGAACAAGGAAACAGTGACCACCCAATGTACATTTGAGAAAGCATTTCTGTCCTTATTTGGCATATCTTATACTGAGGTGTCACTGAGGAGAGAGGTGACTCCCTACCACTCTGAATTCTGAGTCCTTGTAGATCATGTGATTTCCTGTGAAGGGGAACTCAGGCCTGTTTCCCACAAAAAGCCTCACTAGATTTTAGAATATAGCCTGAGAAGTTTTCACTTCTCTCATTCCATCCCTCCTCTTATTTTCACTCCCTGAAAACTTCTCACACCATTGTTGATAAGCCTCTTCTACAATCTCATCTTCCTCAGTTTCTAGACTCTCATAGCTAGGTCTGTCCTCCTGGTCAATTGGGGTCCACCCTTGTCCTTTTGATGAGGGGATCATACCCCATCACTTTTAATACCATCAATCATACAGTCGCCTCAGCTGTCCCTTCTAGCCTTATCATTTTGGACAAAGTGTTGTGGACAATTCCAGTAATCAATTGTATCATTCAGGGAAGGCATATTGGAAGTAGGATGATGCTACTTATGGCTATCAGTAAAAACCAAAGGGCCTGTTTTGACCAGTTTCCATCTTGTGCCCAACTGGCTGGTCCACATGTCTGAATTCTTTCGGGGGGCCAAGTGTCACCCCAGCCATTGGCTACACCTGTATCAGTCAGGTTAGTATCAAGACTTGTGTCTCTTTTTGTCTTCCTCAAATCATCATGCAGCCTTATACCCAACTGACCTCCATCCTGGTCTGGTAGGAAGAAAAACTTTGGCCTGATCAATCCTATATAGCAAACACCAGCCCTGTTCACAGGTAGGTGAGTGTAAGCAGTTAGCCCACAAATCTAATAATGACCCCTTAAAGTGGCCTGTTCCCCTGAATATATGATCAGGTCATTTCCCATTAAAGGGAAGTAGATAGGTGGTTCTTCATTTCCTAAAGGTCCAGATAAATAACACTACTATTTTTAAAACAGGAACATTTCCATAACTCAGACCTGAGGTCCATTAACATTTAGGTATCCTTCTAGAATCAGTGGGATTGCTAGTACCCCAGAACTGGTCAAACCCTTTTACCTGGTGTGTTACCTTTGACCAGTCATACATAAACCAAGGCCTTATGACATTGGGGCCCCCAGGCCTCTCATGGGGAAGGAATTACATTGTCCCCAAACCCTTTTGTCACCCTCCCTTCTCAGGCTTCTAAACTTCTTTCTCAAGCACATGGTACAATTTAAAGGTTTGTTCAGCCTTTCAGCCCCATGTGTCCACTTACATTGACTAATTCCAATTGGGCTCCTTGTTCCCTGCTGCTTCAGGCAATATTCCCTTTTTTTCTCACCTACTAATTTCCACTGCTGTTTCTCTGCTAATCTCCAGAAACCAGTCTCATTGTGGATTAAAGAAAGACTATTTAAAAGCCACTCAGGTCTCAAAGGTACTGGGCCCCAGGGTCATTACTCAAGCTGTAGTCCCCCACAAATCCAACAATTTGTCATATCAAAGACCCCATCTACTGTACCTGGTAGCTATTCAAAACTGTTTTCGGTATTCTCTTTTAGTACCCAGGGAATGGGGGCTAGGTGGACACAGGGTATACTGACCAGGAACAGAGTTAAGGTAAATCCCATGGTATTACACTCTTGCTATAAGTAAAAGAATTGTACAAAAGTGGTAGAGACACAAACAAGGATTCTAACCACTAGTATAGCTATAAACAGAAAAGGAGTTACTTTTAGGTAAGAGTTCAGGGCTCATGAGCTTGGCCTGTAGGCAGTGGCCTTCACTGAAGACACAACTTCACTTCCCCCAAATCTTCCAGATCAATAGTCCATTCAGCAGGATTCACAGATCCCTTTATCAGAGTATGGTGTGGCCACCCACATTCTTTAGTCCAGACTACCATATCTGGAGTCAACAGGATCTGGAAAGGTCTTTCCCAAGATTGGATAAGTTCTTCCTCTTTCCATACCCAGATCAATACCCAATCTCCAGTCTGGTATAGTTGCACTGGGAACCCCAGTGGCAGAGTCTGAGCTATCAAGCCTTTGTTCTGTAAAGCATGGAGAAGTTTTTCCATACAGAAGTTCATAATGAGATAGTCCAATGTCTCTCCTAGGCTTAGTTCTAATCCTGACAAGGGCTGGAGGGAAGCATTTAGTCCAGGGTAGTTGGATTTCAATTGTCAATTTAGTGAGCTTTCTCTTTATTTCCTAATTCCTCCTTTTTACCTTACCAGAAGAGGAAGGGTGCCAAGGAGTGTGGAGCTCCCAGGTAATTTCTAAGGTCTGGGCCAGAGATTTAAAGACCCTTGCACTGAAATGTGTCCCCTGGTCTGAGTCTATCCTCTCCACCATCCCATATCTAGGAATGTTTTGCTCAAGCAGGATTCAGCTAACTGCCTGCACAGTTGCCTGTGGCACAGAAAATGCCTCCACCCAAGAGATTAGGTGATCTTCTATGACCAGCAAGTATTTTAGGCAGCCTACTGGAAGCAGTTCTGTAAAATCTGCCTGTATACTCTGGAATGGCCTAGTTCCCAGGGGCCTTTCCCCAGCTGGAGACTTGCACTGGGTGAACTTATTTGTGCTTCCTCAAACAAGGCAGCTGTTCACCAATTGCTAAGGTATATGCTGGAGATACAAACCAGGTCAAAACCGAGTCACACATGTTCTGGACATCCCAGTGACTTCCCTGGTGTAAGTGTTGCAGTACCTGCCTCATACTTATTTTGTTCAAGACCTCTCAACCATCAGGGAGGAACCAGTGTCCATATTTATCCTGTTGTGCACAAATAATTTGGGCCTTCTGTTTCTCATCCTGAGAAAAGGAGGGGGAGGGGAGCCTGGGAGGAAATGAAGGGATCAAAACCAATATAGGATCTTCCTGTCCTGATCCTTCCTCTCTGAGCCTCTTAGCTTCCTCATCTGCAAGGCTGTTTCCTCTGGCCTCAAAGGATTGTCCAAACATCATGATGGCCATTAACATGTATGATAGCAATGGCTTTAGGCAATAACAGGTTTTCCAAAACTTTGCTTATTAAGGTAGTATGGGGCCAGTTCCTTTCCTCTGCTATACCTGATCTTCCCAAATACATGTGCTGCTCTCCAAGCATATTTTGACTAAATCATCCTTTTCCAGTATAATAGCCTCAAATTTCAAGATCCAGGATTCAGTGAACCACCTGCCTGCTTTTTGATTGAGAATCACCCTCCCCTGGTGTGTAACACTCATTATAAGGCTCGCCCCAAAGGTCAACTTCTGACTCTCCTAAACTAGGGTGGCCATGGCTTCCTCAGCCTGAATACAAGTGGGCCATCCCCAGGCCACAAAGTCCAGAATCTTGGAGAGGAAGACTACTGGTCTTTGCTGTCCTCTTATTTATGCCAGTACCCCAAGGGCTACTCCCTTTTCTACATTAATAAAAATATGGAAGGCCTTCTCTAGGGAAGGGAGAGCCCATACCGGAGGGGAAGTCAGGTTCTCTTTTAACTGAGCAAAGCTCTTTCTACTGTTCTCATTCACACTAAATGGTCAGGTTTCTTATCCAATAAGTGTTGATACAGAGGT
Source organism: Petaurus breviceps papuanus (assembly GCF_028583685.1). Classification (NCBI taxonomy): domain Eukaryota; kingdom Metazoa; phylum Chordata; class Mammalia; order Diprotodontia; family Petauridae; genus Petaurus; species Petaurus breviceps. The sequence goes on from NW_027187372.1 coordinate 7,804,484, forward strand.
TTGGTCAGGATGGCTTAGGAGTCAATAGAGTTCCTACAGTATCCCACCAATCCCAAGAATTTCCACTGGAATTTGGTATATTATATTCAGTTTGAGGTATCAAAATATTTAGAGGGGGCAGTGATAAACTAGAGAATGTCCAAATTAAGGCAACAGTCCAGCAAACACCCATTAAGTGCCTACATATTGACAATACTAAGAAAGGCAAAAGTTCTTATTCCCAAGGAGCTTACAGTCAAATGGTGAAGAACATCAGCTTCCTGACAGATTTGTTGCAGGAACTGGGGTTGCTTACCTTGGAATAAAGAATACTTAGAGGTATATGGCAGTTATCTCCAAATAAGTCAAAGGATAGCTTGTGGAAGGAAGACTTACTTGCTCCTTTTTTTTTGTCCTTAGAGAATAGAATCAGGATCAATGTATGGAAATTGAGAAAAGACAATTTAAGCTTAAGGTTAAGAAATTCTTCCCAAATAATTAGATAGGTCCGAATTGGAGTTGGCTGCTTTAGGAGGCAGTGCAGCCCCCCTTTTTTAGAAATGTTGTAGAAAACATATATATATGTGTATATATATATATATATATATATATATATATATATATATATTTAAGGTAACAATTGATGCCTCTGTGGTTCCTTCCAACTCTGACTTTCTGTAATTCTTGGATTTAAATCTCTTTCAAAAAGGACACTCAATAAGTATTACTCAAAATATATGATTGATTTTACAGATTACATAAGAAATATGTCTATAAAAAAGAATGCTAAAATTCAAAATGAGCATATGTAGGGAGTTAATGCTATGATTAGCATCATGGCTAGTTCAAGTGTAGTTTCTGTGACTTGCAACGTTTGGTGGAGTTTGGCATAGAGAAAACATTCTCAAAAATTATACTATTGACGTGCACTCTCTGGTAAGTCATAACAATCTGGAAGGGCTTTAAGGAAAAACCTGGAAATGAATGATTTCATCTAAGAAACGACTAAGCTATATTTGGAAAGGCACATCTCAAAGAGATTAACAATGAAAGTATTTGTGTGCTTGTGTGTGTTACCTCCTTATAATGATCATCTACTAATAGGTAATCAGGTTGTAGTTTCCATTGGTAGAAGGAGCATGTAAGCATGCATGCTGTCAGAACCACTAGTTCTTGAGGTATTATATTGAATAAACAGAAAGAAGATGATCAAAGAATTGATAGGAACAGTTGGTATTTATGAGTGTATGCAGTGAAGATAACTGACACCAGCAACAAGAAAGAACTATTTAACTGTTTTTCCCTCTAAGAGAATACTCTTCAGACAAAAGGAGTTTTTTTTTTTAACTGTTAACAGGGAACTGAAATTCAGAATAATTGAGAACATGGAAAGAGAGCATCTAATTGCCCTGACCAAATTTCAGTAACCAAATCTCAACCAGTCGTATGCCATCACAAAGAAGGAAATTTTATATTTGATTTCTAAGTCAGAAGATTGATTGAAGTAACTTGAGTCCTGCCATTCTTACTTATGAAGTCATGATGCCCATCTACAATATTTAAACGTCTGACATGCCAAACTTCAACATTATTGTTCGCTTCCTTAGAGCCTAAAAAAGAAAACTGGATGAAAGGTGCCAAAGGAAAGATTTTGGTTTAATCTGTTACAGCTACATAGATTTTGTTTGCAGAAGAGTGTTTCGATTTTATTTAAACAAAGTTGTTTATTTTGCATTGAATAATGTCCATTCTTCTGTGGCTTGCTATGAATTCTTTCTTTATCTACCCTTGAGAAAAATATGACCTTGGATCCTCCCACATTGTTAAAATGCCTGGTTATGTTTGTAATGTTTATACTTTTGAAATGAAGGTTAAAATCCATTTCTAAAAAAACTGCTGCTTACCACGTTGTCCCAGAAAGTTTTTATTTAATAAAGGAAAATCTAAATAATAAAGAAATAAAAAGAGAAATATATATGTACCTTTATTGTTAAAAAAAAAAGCTGACAGCATTAGGGTGATTTTGGTTTTTATTTGAATTCCTACCATTAAGGATTTTTAAAAGTTAACTGGTTTATAGAGATTCTTCATTTTATCCTCTATGGCTCTTCTTAAGGAAGAATTCCAATTTAATCTTGCCTTAAGGACAGACGTTCTTTGTTTATATTCACTTTCCTCACTTGGAAAAAACTAAAACTTTAATCTCCATTCAGGGCCAAAGCTGGAGAAATATTTTCCCAAATTATTTCACTGATCCACCCTCCTGATTGTTCATCACGGAGCCCACAGCAACATTTCTTGTGGCACAGTATGTCCATTATCATGCTTCATTTTCTGCTCAAAGCAGGTGCAGGCTCTCTTCTGTAAAAAAAAAAAAAAACCAACTCTCAGAGGGGTAAGGCAGACTGTAGGAAAGCTGGATTCCCTGCCCCCTGAGATGAATAATTATTTCATCACTGGCCCCTGTGATTTCCAGATATCAGTAGCATGTTGTGCTACATAAAACAGAGCTATGGGATCAGTCTCCTTGAAAATTAGCACATTCAATCAAAATCCAGTGGGCCTTTTTTCAAAGCCTCTGTTGTCATTTGATTTTCCTGAATCACTTTAGCAGTCTGAAACATCAATGGCTTGATAGCTATCAGTGGCTTGTGGGTAACAGTGCTGTTCTACTGAATGTTAATAGATGATATTGGCCTTTGATGGCTTATCAAAGAGTTTAGATTAGGGAGCCTTTTAGAAGTACTTTCAAATGTATGCTTTAGGGTATCAGTCAGAGGAGGCCCATTCATCTTAAAGGAAATTATGAAACAGTGGTTAAGGGGATTTAAATAATGAACAAGTAAGGTGAATTCTATAATGAACAAGGGTTGAATATTTTGCTGCTAAGTTAAAAATCAGGTTAGCTTTTCCTTTATTTCCAGGTGGCTATGGCATAGGTGGAGATAACAAGGTACTTGTGTGCCATTGTTAACAATTGTGTTATTATGAGGTTTTTATATAGATGACTGATTTTAGAGGGAGACGACCTAATGTTAGGTTTGAAAACATCTCCTTTTAGGTCAAATTCTATTGATAATTTCAATGAATCCCACAATTACCTCAGAAATAAGACCATGTTACAAATTATGGGAATATATACGTGTATATATATATAGTACTTATATATGTATATTTATATGATATTTAAAATATATTAAACAGAGATTTTTTTCTAATTATATAAAATACATGACATTGTTAAGAAATATTCTCCATTAAAATAACTAGGTGATAAATGCTACCTTTCCTTATGAAAATGGCTCCATGTCATCAAATTTTCATCCCTTGAAAGTACCACAGATAAAATGAGAGTTTATTAGAAAAGTGAATTGTAGAACTTAAGGATAATAGATCTAGGAATACCAACATTTTTAGATGAATATAGTTTTTCCTTTAATTTTCCAAACTCTTCTTTAAGAGAAGGTTGTTCCGTTGGGTTGAGTTTCCGAAACTCCAATCTTCTTTATACATATAATGATTATTGTTCAATTGTTTTTCACTCGTGTCCAACTCTTTGTGACCACATTTGGGGTTTTCTTGGCAAAGTACTAGAGTGGCTTACCATTTTTTCCTCCAGCTCACTTTATACATGAAGAAACTGAGGCAAACAAAATGACTTTCCCAGAGTCGTATAGCTAGTAAGTGTTTGAGCCAGATATGAAGTCAGGAACATCAGTTTTCCTGACCCCAGGGCTGGCACTCTATCCACTGTGCCACCTAACTACCCATACATATAATTACCATGGCTTAACAGCATTTTTTTGTTGTTCAGAAATCTAGGATGATAATAATATGAGGTCACATTGTGAAGTGCTTGACTACTTCTAAATTATTATCTTATAAAACCATGAACCATTTAAAGGAGGTAGGGCAAGTATTTTTATTGTCATTTTATTTAAGTCCATAGAATTTATTGACTTGCCCATGGTCACTTTATTTCTTTGAGCTATTTTGATTTTTTGGTTCATGAAAAAAATTGAATTTTGATATTAATGAAAAGCAGATCAATTGTTACATGAAGTGAACGTGCTGAGAAATGTAGCATTATTAAAATAATAAAGTTATAAAATATTTTTCCCAAGCAACAATTTCATAAAACATCTCCCTTGAGTATTCCTAGTTGCATAAAAAGCCAATTTAATTTCCCTTCCTCTTTTGGAATTTACAAATTGCTTGTAAGATCATATGACTATGGACAAAGGAAACAGAATCAGCTGCCAGGGGCTGCCCCCATTGACCCTAACTTGTTTACTACTTTCTTTCCAAACACTTCCTAGTAGACCAGAATTATTTTGTAATTAACTTTTAAGAAGTTGTACAACTCAGTAAGAGCTAAATTTTGTATCTTTAAAAGTCTTTGCTAAAGTGGGGCACTGGAAGCACATAAAGTTCAATCTGACTATAGCTAAACTCAACTTTCCCTTAAAATTAGCTCAGATTTCCACTTTTATTGTGTGGTATAGAGGATTGGAATTCTGAATTTAGAGTCAGAAGACCTGGTTATAAGTATAAGCTCTGTTGCTTACCAAAATTAAAGCTTCAGGTTAACCACTTAACTTATCCATGCCTCAATTTTCTCATCTGCAAAATGAGGCAGTTGAATGACATGATCCCTAATGTCCATCCCAGAAGTGAGTCTATGATTCCCCCAGTCATTTGAACTTGAAAGTTTTTCTTTGTTTCTGTCTTCTCTGTTATGATCTATAGTTTCCATAGAATCAGTTGTTAAGGATAAATATTTTTTAAATTTGATTCATTTTTACCTTTTCCTAAGAGAATACTTCTTTCTGTTAACTTTCATTAGCTTAAGAGTATCTCATTTCACATCACATTTGAACTAGAACTAATGAGAGTACTGACATTGGGCCTCTCCCTACAACTGGGCACTTCTTATTCATGTTCTCCCTTCAATTTGCAATGCAAGATCCACCCAAGTAGATGAGGAGCTTTCTAAAATTCTATTGAATTTGCAAAGATATAAGCAGAGATATTAAGGCCATCCATCAGTTAGCTCTTACTCTCACCATGTGACCAGATTTTTTTTTTGTTTTGTTTTCATTACACATTTCTTTTGATGAATCTTTTGCACAACTTTTCTTTAGTAATTCCCTATTTATAAAGTACCTTCTCATGCAGACTTTAAGGGTGATAATTTAGTAGAATCACTTTTGTATAGGAAGAAGAACATCTTATGTTCATATAGATCTTGTTGATTTCAAACTTAAGTGAGTAGTTTCTTACAAATGCTAGGGTTTGGAAAAGTGCAACATGAAGTATGTAATCTGAAAGGGGAAGAAATTTTTAAACACATGTATATTTTAGGTAAATCTTATACATAAACTCAATGTATAGAAATTTGAACAAGTGTTTAGTAAACTGAATGCTAGATGACTCATTATTACAAAATATTAATATACTCTTAACTGTGTTTCCATAAATGTGCTCACCTCTTGTTGGATTCTGCATTGTGACCCCTATCCATTTTTTGTTCTTTTTTTATGACCATATTTCATCTGCTTATGTATACAATCCAATAGTTTTTGCCAAGTGCTTGGAAAAGGTCTAAGTGACCAAAAGATTTCTATTTTCCTGGTGTAAAATACCACACCAAAAAAGAAACAGAATAATTTTTCTATATGGAATTTTTTCATATACATAAAATTCATTATCATAATATGATCATATATGTACATTTATACACATATATAATCACACTTTTTAAAATAAAGAACCCTCACTTTAAACATAGGTAAACTGAAGTAATTAGTCAACCACATTTGAAGGTATCTTTCATTTCTCTGCCAAGAACAATTCCTCTACCAAGAGGAAGGCTACGTATTTTATCTTCTTTTTTCTACTGTAAAAATTGGTCATGGCAATTAATTTGATTTCAGTTTTCTCTTTCCATAAAGAGAATAGATTAGATGTACAGAATGAAGCATAATGATTTCCTTTTACTGTTGTTTTATTTTTTAAATTATTATGTATATTATTGTTGTGATTATGTTTCATGAATGTCTTAGGGGGAGAGATATAAAATCGTAGGGAAGACACTGAGGAGAAAGGGAAAACATTGAATGAAATAATTTGCTTGGCACCATGGAGAGCCTCTCCATATCTATCTATCTATCTATCTATCTATCTATCTATCTATCTATCTATCTATCTATCTATCTAAAGATATGGATATATCTATATATATAAAGATATGTAGATAGAGATAGGAATATAAAGTACCTGAAGGCACTCTTCTCTACAGAAGTTTGGGTCCTTGAATTTAAGATTCAGTGTCTTTCCTCTTGGTATGTTGTGGGAGAGTGTTTGCAACACACATGTAATCTATCCCAAGGTATCTGTTAGCAGCTCCTGAATATAAGCACCTGGAATATACATCTTCTAGTACCTCTGCTACACTTTTGGGATCTCACAGACCAGGACAATTCAACAACTGAATCATTTTTTAATAGGTGCACCATAGAAGAGGGAGAAGTCCACATCCTCCAGTGAAGATTTTAGTTATTTTTCTAACTTCTAAATTACATTGTCAGATGTTTGAACTTTGAAGAATTTAAACTATCATGCCAAACAGAAATACAATTATGTTGTATATTGTAATTAATCTTAAATATAGTTATAATTGATCAGAATTACAATCTTTGCTTTGTTATGCTTTGGTTAAGTATCTTGGAAGATTTGTCACAATATGTAATGTTATTTTTCTGAATCTAAGGAAAATATTTTCATCCAGAGAGGCACATTTATAAATTTATAATAAAAGTCAATAGAAAGAGAGCATACAAACAAAAATTATTTTTGTCATATGTTTTTTTCAGAAGCATGTCTATTCCACAAATGGAGACCTCCATTAGAAAATGGATTTATGTTCTTTTATTATGTTAATATTATTTTTTTCTTGTTGTTTTTCAATATAAAACACTTTTCTCATGGAAACTTTATAAGACACAGTTGTAAGAGTTTTTCTTCACTTCACTTTTACATATGAGATAACTGAGACTCAGAGGAGTTAAATGACTTGTCCATGATTTATAACTAGTTAGTATTAGAGTTGGATTTTGAACCCAGATGTATTGATGCTACGGCCATCATTCTTTTCATGGATAAACATGAATTAGCTTTTGGAGTGTAACACATAACTTCTTCACATAGAAATAACAGCCATGTAAATTAGACTAATTTAGGCACATAGTTTTTTTGACCTGAAATATATTGGAAAAGTTATAAAAGAAATATCACCAAATAAAATCTATTAAGCTCTAAAGCAAGCACAGTTAAGTGAACAGGATGTTGAATGACCTCAGGATCTTCCTATGACAGGATTATACAATGGATCTGGGCTGAATGCAGAAGAAAATGTTAAGGGAGTTGTGATGACTGTCTTAAGGTATTTTAAGAGTTGTCAAACAGAAAAAAAGAATGAACTATCTTCTGGTGGTGAATTCACATTGCTGAATAGAAGGAGCAGGCAAAAATTGGAGGGGTGAATTTTGACACTATTTAAGAGTAAGTTTGTTAATAATTAGAATCAACTCAAAGTACAATGAGCTATCTTAGGAACTGGTGGTTTTACTAGAGATTTTCAAAGGAAGGCTGAATTCCCACTTGTTGGAGAAGCTATATGAATGTGTGTGAACAGGGTTTTCTGCTTTTTTAGGAATGAATTGAATTTATGCCCCCCGAGGTACCTTCTAACTCTGATACTATATGAGTATCTGTATCCATGCCTCATATTAGAGGTATGAAAAGACTAAAACATATAACCAATGATGTATGTTGAAGGAGTCAGAGATGTCAACAGGGATATGTAAGAAAGGAAGAAAAGATGGATAGGGCACATGGGAAAGGTAAGGAATAACAGGGAGCCAGTCAAAAGACTCCACTTATACCTTTTATGATGTAATGAAAAGATGAGAAAGATTTCCAGCATGGGGTCAGTTGTGAACTTATAGGACATGTACATGAGTCACCCCAAGAGAATGAACATGAATAAGCTATGAACTACATCCTTTGAGAAAACTTCCAAATATATGAGATCACTGATCTCTTGCAACATATGGAGAAACTGGACATACATCTTTTGACTTCTTCAAATCACTAATGCTCATTGCTTGATCTAATTTCTTTTTACCACAGCTAAGAATGGGAAAGGATGGATAGATTGGTAAGTACACGTATGATTAAATCTGTCTGTAAGACTTCAACAATATGATAGAAGGAAAGATCAAAATGGTCAGCAAATAATTCCCTTTGTGAAGCAGAGAAGATTTAAATAATCTTCCATAATTATAGAAAGAGAAGAACACATGTTTTCCAAGTAAATAATAAAAATAATTAACATTTAGATAGCCTTCACTATGTGCCAAGCACCAAGTTCAAGTGCTTTACAATTATTATCTCTTTTATTCTTCACAAAACCGTGGGAGGTAGGTGGTATTATTATCCCCATTTACATCTGAGGAAACTGATGAAAACAGAGGTTATATGAATTGTCCAAGGTCATGTAGTGGTAAGTGTCTAAGGCCAGATTTGAACTCAGGTCTTCCTGACCCCAGCCCAGTACTTCACATACCATATCACCTAGTTGCCTGCTTATTCTTTGACACATGCCATGTTAAATGTTTTCTCTCTCCAACAAAACTTGAGAAATTTATTGCCTTTGGTCTAATCAAAAGACTTTCCCTGCTCAGACTTGACATTTACCATATAAATTGTTAAACCACCCCTATATTATGAAATAGATTGCTACATTAGATATGCTTTCTGCTTTCACCTTGAAAGTGTCCTTGTAATATCTCATATTATGATAGTGAATATATACATATGTGTACACATATGTATTAATGTATATGTACATGTCTCTACTTATATCCATGCATGCATATAATTTGGAAATAGAGTGTCAATTTTATAACTAATATTTACATAGTGCTTTGAATGTTTTCAAAGCAATGCATAGATATTATCTCACTTCATTGTCATAACAATCCTAGGAGGAAGATGTTCTTGCCCTCATTTTACAAATAATGAAACTGAGGCAGAAAGATTAAGTGAATTACCTAGGATCATACAGCTAGCTTCAGAGTTCTATCCCCTGTGCTACTTAGCTGTCAATTCTTATGAATAGCTGGCCACCAATGTGACTCCAGAATATCCTCATAAACCTCTGTGCCATGCATCTTAACATCTGAAGCTTAGTATGAACTATAGTCATGTAGTGTATACAACATTGGATTTGGAGTCAAGAAGACTTGAATTCAAATGCTGCTGTAAGATTTTGAGAAATTCATTTAACCTTTAGCTTAGTCTCACCTTTGTCATCTTTAAAAAAAGAATTCTACAGCACCACACCCAGAAATAACTGGCCGTGTAACCTTGAGCAAGTTACTTAACCCCAATTGCCAGGTGGCTCAGCGAGTAAGAGCACCGGCTCCAGGGTCGGGATGACCTAGATCGAATCCCGGGCTCAGACACTCAGCACCACACCCAGAAATAACTGGCCTTGTAACCTTGGGCAAGTTACTTAACCCTGATTGCTTTAAAAAAAAAAGGGGGATTCTAGTACTGGTAGATGTCCCTTTCAGTGCTGTTATGATCATCAAATAAGGAAACGCATATGAATTCCTCAATAAAATTTAAAGTGCTGCATTAATGTCAGTATGAATTATTGCATCTAAGCCATACCTGAGCAGAAATCCTCTGTGCCATAGCTACCACTTAACCTATATCTGTAATGCTTTGAGACTCATTCTTTTAGCTCAAAGTCTTGTTAAAATTCAGACAGCCCAGGAAGTGGTAGTTAAACTTCAGTACTCATTCACACTACTGAGTTTATCACAGGTTTTGAAAGAGAAAATGAAGAGATTAGGAACTCTTTTGGTCCTGAGATTAAGAGAGGACAAAACTCCACCAAGATGGGTATGGAAAGGACAGACTAGAGGCATGAAAAATAAATTACCCATGAGTCTTGAAATGGGAGGGTACATGTTTTCTGAGACATTTGGGAAAGAAAATTTTAGCAACTTCCTACCAAAAAAAATATTAGTAGTCTGATTCATGAAACATTTGTTGCTGACTTACAGTGCATAGAGATAGCTTTCATAAGACATTTTTTTTTAAAGAAGTGGAAACTATTTTAGTGGTTTAGTGGGGGATGGTAGCTTTTCACTTCTCAAATGCAGCACCATTGTTTCTTAGCATGCAGTTGTCACCGAAATCAATAATTAGAGCTGTTCACTAGTGACAGATAGTGTCTGCCATCAGTTAGGAATTTAAATGCCTAGCTTAGCAAACAACAATTAGTTCAGTCTCTTCCTTTTCAGGCTGTTAGAATTAACTATTTTCTTTTTGTTTGTTTCCGGAATGGAGCCATATGCACACATACTTTTACTACACACATTTCCCTTAATTAGCTATTTAAACTATTGTGGCAGCTGCATTTTCAGGAATTATAATAATAATTGGAAGCATTCTCAGAGGTAAGATGTTTCATTTCTTCTTTATGCCATAGTAGAAATGGTAGGCATCCCAAAATGCATGAGCCCCATTCTTTGTGAAGTCATAGGGAGGAAGAATGGATGTTTCCAATAGGGATCAACAGCATCAATTTTTTACAGAAGCTGACCCACAATGATTACTTTTGGCAGTCTGAAAGTGTCTTAGCAATGTTTAGTCCCTTTTGCTCACTATCCCACTTCTTACTGAATTTCATTGTTTATATCCCTGGGAATCCAGAAAGGAGGTTAAAGGTGGTATAGGCGTCCTTGTCTTCCTGACTTTGTTACTTCCCTGCTGCAGGCCCTTCTTACCTCCTGCCTAGGCTATTACAAAAACTTTTTCTTTGGTCTTCTCTCTTCAATATTCTTTTCACCACTGTCTATTCTTTATTTAATTATTAAATGAATTTCCTTAATCATAGTTCTTACCTTGTTATCCATAAAAATGCCCCCTACTCAGTATTAACTGCAGTGTCTTCCTATTACCATCCAGGACCTAATACAAAATCCTCTGTTTGACTTTTAAAATCCTTTATTATCTGGCACCTTCTTTCCCTTCCAGCCTTTACTCCTCTTCACATATACCATGACCTAGTGACACTGCCCTCATACACAATAGATACTGCCTTTCCCACTGTTCATTTTCACTGGCTATCACCTGTACATAGATTTCTTTGCTTTCTTATTTCTGCCTCTGGCCTTCCTTCAAGTGTCAGTTGAGATCCCATCTTCTACTTCCCAACTATTATGACTGTACACATCTAAAACTCACACCTGTGATTGCTAATTTATGTACTAAGCTTTGCAAACATCATGTCTTGTTAAATTGCTGAGCTATATTTTGGTTACTCAAATGCTATTAATGAGTGTGTGTGTGTGTTTTTGTATATGTGATTGTGGGTGTGTGTATATGGATAAATGTAATGCACTAATAATTTATCTCTTAGGGTAGAAAAACTTAGGCTTTCTCCATCAAAGTAGCATGTAAGATGAGGACTACATAAAGATCTTACAGCAGAATTCCATGTCAGAGTGAAATCATGAGTGAGTAACAACTATAACTGTTGTAAAGGATGTAGCTGGAGGAAAACTTTCTAATAAGCATAATGTGACACATATCTACAGAAACAGACTAAATTGCTTGAAACACTTTGATGGATCTGCGCTATCACTGTTTTTGGAATCATAGAATTAAAATAAATCCTCATATAATTTGACTGCATCCAAATCCTTCTTTCTCCATTCCTTCTAATGTTTTTCATACACATACACATTCATACACATCATTTGCTGGATGATGAAGTTGAAAAATTGTACAGATTCTAGAAAGTTGTAAATTTGATGAGGTATGGACTCTGGGAGCCCTGTTGAGCTCTCCTTGAGTCCTTGAAGTACAGGCTCTGGAACCTCCCTTGGTCTCTTGATTAAATTGTATCATTTGATGAGACATTTGCAGGAGGCAATAAGCCTTACATTGTGGCTGGGCCCAGACCTCTAGCCTAGTTACCAGCCTAGCCCTCCATTGTTCATCTACTTCCAACCCTTGAGCCTATCAAAATATCAATACACCCTTGAACTGGCCTAGCCCACCATTGTCTGTTGCCTGTAGGTACCTCCCACCCTTAATCACTCACTGACCTCATTAATTCCTCCTGAAGACCCTCCCCAAACTTCTCCTCTAGACCACCCCCAGATTCCTCCTACAACCTTCTGTATATAAAACTCCATAGAGAGCGCCATAGAATGCCATAGAATAATAATGAGAGCTCCATAGAATGACCTAGCAAAGACTTACTCTGTATCTGATGCAAGCGAACTTTTAATAAACTTTACTTTTCTTTGGCTGAGAAGACTTCATTCGGCAGGATCCAGCGTGTTGGTATTTTGGGGTCTCCAGAGCAACCCTAACCCTTTTAGTGGGTAACCTCTTCAAATAGATAAAACATATTATATATTTTGCTTGTCAAATTGAACAAAAACAATGAGATACAAAATAAGTTATTATTCTCCCATTTATTAATATAATTTTTATTCCTTTCCATTATTTTTTCCTTCTATTATTTTTTAGTGTTAACAATCATATATTTGTTTTTTTTAATTGTATAAATATTTATTTTTTTATATTTGAATATTTGATTTTAAAACTTTCAGTTCCAGATTCATTCCCTTCCCCCCCCCTGCCACCACCCCCACTGAGGGGACAAGCAGTTCAGTGTAGGTTGTACATGTGTGGCTAATGCAAAACAATAACATAGTAGATGTATTGTAAAAGACTGACTATTTTTCCCTCCCTCCTATCCCACCTCCCACTTGTTCTATTCTCTACTTTGATCCTGTCCCTTTTCAAAAGTGGGTGCTTCCAACTTCCCTCCCCCCCAGCCTGCCCTCCCTTCCATCATTCCCCCTCATATCCCCTTCCCCCCCTATTCTCCTGGAGGGTGAGATCCCCTATTTAGTGTGTATTTCCCTCCCTTCTCAAGCCAGATTCAATAGGAATAAGGTTGACCTATTCCCTTTTGCCTTCCTATTCTTCCCCTCCATTGTAACCATTTTCCCTTGCCTCTTCTGTATGAGACAGTTTGCCCCACTCTGTCTCTCCCCATCTCCTCCCATTATATTCCTCTCACCTCTTAATTTCACCTTTTAAGTATCATCCCTTCCTGTTAAATTGGTCCCGTGCCCTCTATCTATGTATACCTGTAAACGTATATATACATATTCACATATGTATTCATATGCCCGCATACCCTCATATAAAGACATATATATATTTCTAATCCCTTCAACTACTGAGAAAAGTTTCATAGGTTACAATTATTGTTTTTCCATGTAGGAATGTTAATAGTTCAACTTTGGCCAGGTGGCTCAGTGAGCAAGAGCACCGGCTCCAGTGCCGGGATGACCCGGATCAAATCCGGGCCCAGAGACCCAGCACCACACCCAGAAACAACAACTGGCCATGCAACCCCGAACAAGCCACTCAAACCCAATTACTTCAAACAAAAAAATAGTTCAACTTTGATAAGTTCCTTATGATTTCTTTTGCCTGTTTACCTTCTCATGCTTCTCTTGCTTCTTGTATCTGAATGTCAAATTTTCTATTCAACTCTGGTTTTTTCAGCAAGAATGCTTGAAAGTCCTCTATTCCAATGAATGACCATATTTTCCCCTGAAACATGATACTCAGGTTTGCTGGGTAGGTGACTCTTGGTTTTAATCCCAGCTCCCTTGACCTCTGGAATATCACATTCCAGGCCCTTCGATCCCTCAGTGTAGAGGCTGCCAGATCCTGGGTTATCCTGATTGTGTTTCCACATTATTCAAATTGTTTCTTCCTGGCTGCTTGTAATATTCTCTCCTTAATCTTGAAATTACGGAACCTTGCTATAATATTCCTAGGAGTTTTCTTTTTGGGATCTTTTTCAGGAGGTGATCGGTGGATTCTTTCAATCTCTATTTTGCCCTCTCTTTCTAAAACATCAGGGCAGTTTTCTTTGAGGACTTCCTGGAGGATGCTTTCCAGGCTCTTACTTTGGTCATGGCTCTCAGGCAGTCCAATAATTTTTAAATTATCTCTCCTGGATCTATTTTCCAGGTCAGTGGTTTTTCCCATGAGGTATTTCACATTGCCTTCTATTCTTTTATTTGTTTGGATCTGTTTGACCGCATCTTGATTTCTCATAAAGTCATTAGCTTCCATTTGCTCCAATCTAATTCTGAAGCAATGATTCTCCTCAGTGAGCTTTTGAGATTCTTTTTCCATCTGACAAATTCGACTTTTTAAGGCATTCTTCTCCTCATTGCCTTTTTGAGCCTCCTTTGCCATTTGACTCAGTCTGTTTTTTAAGGTATTATTTTCTTCAGTCAGGCTGTTGACTCTCATTTCATAATTTTCTTGCATTGTTCTCATTTCTCTTCCCAATTTTTCCTCCACTTCTCTTATCTGCTTCTTAAGGTCTTCTATGGCCTGTAACCAGCTTGTATTTTCCTTTGAAGCTTTTGGTGCAGGAGTTCTGACTTCACTGTTTTCCTCCTGTTCCATGCTTTGCTCCTTCTTATCCCCAATATAGGAGTGTAATGTTGGAATCTTCTGTCTGCTTTGTTTCCTTTGCCTGCTCATTTTGCCACTCAATGATTTGACTTTTGGGCTTTTTGCCACAGTAGGACTCTGCCACCAGACAGGGGAGTTTTCGTCCCAAATGCTGGGGTTTTCTCAGCTGCCAGAGGTATTAGATGGGTGCCCTCTCTGAGGTCTCCACACGCTCTGGCAAGCTGGACACACACCCCAGGACCTCCACCCTAGACTGCAATCCAGATCCAAGCAGGTTAAAGCAAGAGTGATGACCCCTCAGACTGGTGCTTGGTCCCCCTACACTCTGCAGGCCAGGAGCTGAAGCCGCCACGTGGCACTGGCAGGCTGTGTTGGCATCTCAGCGGTTTCTCGCTCCGGGGGTAAAAGCCACGCACTCCCACTTCCTGGGTCCCAAAGTCCAGACTGCACTGGCCTCTCACCTTGTCCTTCGCATCTATGTATTGATAAATCTGGAAATGGCCACAGCTGCTGCTGATCTGGAATCCCTCTGGCTGGCGGCTGGTCAGGCCCGCCCTGGGGCTAAAGCCTTGGCGTGGTGCTGGGCTCGGCTCCCAGAGCGCTGCACTGGCCGATTCCTGCTGGCCTGCCGGGCTCTCCTCAGCGGGAGGTTAGCTTCTCTGTGTCATTTTGTGGGTTCTGCAGCTCCTAAGTTTGTTTAGAGTCCCCTTTTTACATGGATTGGGGAGAGTGGAAGCCGGAGTCGCGGGAAGGTAGTGCTTCTACTCCACCATCTTGGCTCCGCCCCCAACAGTCATATATTTGTAAGAATTTTAATACCCCAGTAAGATGGTGGGACTTAACATTAGCAGAGAAAACATTAATTTCCTCTTGGTGATCAGTATATTTAGAATAAATCATAGCATACATGTTTTGATTTTATACCACATGATCTGTAAAAGATACTATAAGGAAGTCATCTTTGTCTTTGTCTTTTAATAAATTGCACATTTAAAAAAACATTTCTTCCTTAATATAACTGGACTATATAAAGAGATCATGTCTTATCTGAAATCAGTATCTTCACTATTCTAAAAGATTGGAATTAATTGGGATTGAATTTTTATGATACTTTGGTTGAGGTTGGTTAGGTTTAGAAATTTTATTTCCCTTGTGGAGACTGAGGTTATTTTTACCTTTCCTAATATTCATCTTCCTTTTATTTGTTCTTACTTTTTCTTAATTTTCATTTCACAATTCCTCAAGGTACTTACAAATAAATGATCCTGGAGTGCAGGAGAATAAGTTTAATTTTGTATTATATTTCTTAATATAATATACTTTTATATATATAAATATATAGACAGATACAGATGTCATCTATGTATCCATCTATGCATCTATCTATGTATCCATCTTCCTTCCTTCCTTTCTTTTTTCTCTTTCTTTCTCTCCTTCCTTCCTTCCTTCCTTCTTTCCTTCCTTCCTTCCTTCCTTCCTTCCTTCCTTCCTTCCTTCCTTCCTTCCTTCCTTCTTTCCTTCCTTTCCATCTTTCATCTTTCTTTCTTTCTTTCATCTTTCTATCTTTGTATCTATTATCATTGCTGGCAAGATTCTTGCCAAAGTCCTCCTGAGAAGGCCAATCTTTCACCTGGAAGATGGTCATCTAGCTGAGAGCTGGTGTGGCTTCAGAAAGGGCATAGGAATGTTCCATACACTGTTTTCTGCCTGAAAACTCCAGGAAAAATGACAGGAACAGAACAGGGGTTTGTACACAATGTTCATTGATCTGACCAAGGCCTTTGATACTGTCAGCCATGAGGGCTTGTGGAAAATTATAACAAAATTTGGGCATCCAGAGGAGTTCATCAGTGTTTGTATTTAGTTTCAGTATCATATGCTTGCATGAGTTCTGAATAATGGACAATGTTTTCATGCTTTCCTAATTGCCAGTGGAGTGAAGTAGGGCTGTGTACTTGCTTCTGTGGTTTCAAGCATGATATATTCAGCAATGTTGTCAGACACCTTCAAGGAGGGGAAAATTAATATCAAGGTCAGCTACCATACTGATGATAAATTGTTTTAGTTGTCGGTGTTTGTTTGTCCTTCATTCTCAAAGAGGACCATTGCATTAGGAAGAACTTGAAAGTTAATTACATTTAAGTGAAGGAGGGCTTGCAAAGTCACCAGCCTCACTTTCTCTTGGGGAACCATCTGGGTCCAATGGCAAGATACAAATCAGGATGATTGGAGAAGACCCAGGATGTAATGGGAGACTGTGGCCTTTTTAAGCTAAGGTCTTTCCCAAGTCTCAGTTAGACTAATGCAACACCCATTCAGTGATTAAGACTAGGTAAGAAATGAGACAAAGAATGATCTCCTTTATGTAGTCTTAAAAAGAAAATCTGGGAGGGGAAGACCCTCAGGGTTACTGTCCCAAAAATAAACAATTGCTATTTACATGTATTCTGAGCCAATCAGGGACCAAACAATGACCACTAAGTGGGGTTTGGGCTGGGACCTATTATGGGTCAATGAAAGCCAAAGGGAGTTTGGTTTAAGACATGGTCCTTAAGAAAGAAATCTATCCCTTAAACCCCTAGATATCTTGTGAGATTTCAGTGATCATAATTTATATTCCTTTGGGCAGAGCACCCATAGGTAAGGTTATGACACCCTATGTGGACAGAAGGAGAAGGAGAGGAGAGGAGAAGAAAGGAAAGGAGAGAAGAAGAAGAAGGAAGAGAGGGGTTGAGCATTGCCCAACTGAAACTGGTCTGTTGGGTCCCCAATGTGGCAGTCTATACTACTCACAGGTTGCTGCTTGTCCTTCATTTTCAAAGAAGACCATGGTATCAAGAATGTGAATCCATGATTTATAAGTGAATTGGATTTAAGTGAGGGAGGGCTGTGCAAAGTCATCAGCCTCATTTTCTCCTGTCAGTAATAAATTATTTGACTTGAAAAGGCTACAAGCCAAAACTAAAGTGGAGAGAGACTTGGTGCATGAGTTTTTGGTTATAGATAACTATGCACTCAATGCAGCCTCTGAGACTGAGATGCAACAAAGTATGCATCACTTCTCTATTGTTTGTGATGGTTTTGGCCTAACAATTAGCACTAGAAAGCAGATTCTCCATCAACCAGCATCACACCATCCACATGTGGCACCATTGGCTATTGTTAAGTGGAGAATTTTTTAATGCTGTGGATGAGTTTACTTCCATTGGCAGTATACTTTCCAAGGATGTACACATAGATGATGAGGTTGACATACACATTGCCAGAGCTAGCTCAGTGTTTGAGGCTCTGAAACGAAGTGTTGGAGAGAAATATTAGGTTTCCTGCCAAACTGAAGTTCTATAGAGTCATTTTGCTGACTTCATTGTTGTAAGCCTGTAAATCCTGGACAGTCTACCAGAACCATGCCAGGAAATGGAATTGTTTCCATTTGAATCGTCTTAGGAAGATTCTGAAGATCAACTGGCAAGATAAAGTACCAGATACTGAGATCTTTTTTCAAGCTAACCTGCCAAGCATTTGAATTCTACTGCAGGAACACATGCTCTTCAAGTATGAAAGACAACAACCATTACACACACACTCACACACACACACACATACACACACAGACATGTACATATAATGATATGAGTATAATGAGTATATGTACATACAATCATAACCCTACTTACCTCCAACTCATCAACTCATAGAATCTTTCACTTCCTTTTAGACATAACTCAAGCATTACTTTCTTCTACATGAAGACTTTTTTGATGCCCCTAAATGTTAGACTCTATTACCTTAACTATGTTCCTCTTAACTACCTTAAATTTATTCTGTATATACTCATATGTAAATATGTATAATTCAAAGAATGTAAGCTAGATGAGGGTAGGTATTATTTTTTCCTTCCTTCTTCCTTTCTTTCATTCCAGTGGTTTGCACAAAACCTTTCACACTTTGTATACATAATCAATGCTTTTTGATAGACACATTGATATTATCCATAGTAGCTAATAAAATGTGAAGAATAATAAATGAATTTTCAAATAATTTTAAATGTTTGGAAAGAACCACTGACTTTAGCTGGGTGTCTCTCTCTCCCTTTATTTTTCTCCATCTCTCTTCCTATTATGTAGGAGGAGGAGGAAAACCAGAAGCTATGTACATGAATTTATCTGAGTACACATGTAACTCACTGACCAACTTATCTTTTAGAAATAAAGGTAGAAAAGATGGAAGCAAGAGCAGGTAAATGAAGAGGGATCCAAAAGCTTGACAGTCCTATAAGAACAGTGTCAGGAGCACTAAAGAACAGAAAGAGCTGAGTCTGGTTAGCAATGCAAAGGACAGCAACAATTTTGAGATGGATTAAAGAAGTGATGAGACTGCGGCTTGGTGCAGGCGGGACAAAGAAAAAGGATGACAGAGAGAAATGAGCAGAGCTGTTTACCTTGTTTTTGTTTCTATTTCTTCTGCAAAAGAAAATGATCTTTGGACTAGAAAATAGTACAAAAATGGGAAAGATCTAGTTGAAACACAAGATAAGAAAGGAGATAGTATATAGAGAGCAATATCTAGATAGATAAACATAGTAATAGATATAGAGGTAGAGATAGAGATAGATGATGGATAGATGGATGAATAATGACTTCAACATTTAAATTTGGATTTTATTAAGTAGGTAATGAGGAATCAATGAAGGTGTTGATATGATTAGTGTTATACCTTAAGAAGATTAAAATAGTAAAGCTGAAGTGAGGACAGACTAAAGGCAGAGAAATCATGAAGTGATTATAGTAGTTCAGGAGAAAGATGTTAAGGACTGAAATGAACAAGCGTGAGAGAAGTGGGAGTAGAGAAAAAGGAGCAGATTCAGAAAGCAATGGTTTTGAAAATGAGCCTACAAATTTGTGGATGAGAAGAGAGATTGTTGCCCTTACTTTAAGTTTGAGAGCCACTACCTAGAAAGACTTTTTGGCCATTTTCAATTTTATAAGTTAAAGTAGTCAAGAAGTGAATATATTAGAATGCACAAAAAAGATGAAAATGAAATTCTTTTGAACAGTAGAATATTGAAAGCCAGCTTGAGATAAGAATTCTTTTAACTTATCTCCATAGGTATAATTGACAGATAATGAGTTTTTCTGATTGTTTTCCCATTATTTTTTCTGTGACAGAATTACAGAATAAAGGAGTTCAACAGGCTCTCAGTGTCAGTTTAATTCTTTCCCTATAGCAAAGGGAGCTCTCACTGCAGCATACTCCTTAAATGGTCATCTAGCCCATGCTTTAAGATAATCAATAAAGAGTGACTTACCACTTCCCTAGACAACTGATTTTCTTTTGTGATATTTCTCATTATTAGGGAAAACTTCCTGACACCAGTCCCAAATTTGACTTCTTGAAACTCCCCAAACCCCTACCCCATCCTGGTAATTCCTTCTCCTTCTAAGAAGAAAAAACAATTTAATCCTGTAATCCTTTTAGAATCATCAGTGGAGTAACCCGGAGATGTCTGCTTATTTCTGTAACATCTACCATTTTTGTAACTTAACTGAATAAAGGCTTATTTCACATGTTCATCATATTTGAAGAAGGCACAAAGATTAGAGGGATAAATAATATAATAGGGGACAGGATAAAGATCCAAAAGAATCATGGCAGGTTAGACACAGGGATGGGGGAAACTGTGGCCTTGAGGCCACATGTGTTCCTCTAGATTGTCAAGTGTGACTCTTTGACTGAATCTAGACTTCACAGAACGAACTCCCTTAGTAAAAGATTTGTTCTATAAAAGCTGGACTAAGGTAAAAGGCAGCACTTAAGGACCTAGAAGGCCACATGTGGTCTCAAGGCCACAGTTTTCCTACCTCTGGGTTAGAGTATTATGCTGAATCTGAGATAAATAGAATTAGGGATAAATGTAAATTCTTACACTTGGGCACAAAAAATCAATTTCATGATTTTAAAATGAGGGAGGCATGAATAATCAAAGAGCAGTTAACCATATAATGTGGCAGATAAAAAGGGTAAATTTTGACTTCATTAATGGGCATAGCTTCTAGAAAGAGGAAAATGATAGTGCCACTATGTTCTGCCATCAATACGTCATCTACAATATCATGACAAATGGTTAGAATAATTTAGTCTATGAAATATGTGCCTGATTTTGAAAGTTACTTATGTCAAATAATATCCATTGATGTTAACGGACTTCAAACTAGGAATCTTTCTACTGCTTATGCTTGAAGCCTTTTCATTTAAAGATTTACTGACTCATCAGTTAGTGAGTGACTGGCTATGTGTTGCTTGCAGATAACTAATAATGATAAACACTTCAGATACAACTTTAGACAAGTTAATGTGCTAAATAATGAGAAAGAATACCATTAGCATTTCACTTTAAAATGACCTTTTATTATGCCATGAGCTGTTCATCACAGTTACACTTGTGTTCATTTTTCACTTGCTCATGGTGAAAATGTCCCTTAACAGTATGTCTGATGGAAAAGGGGAAGGCAAGAGAATCAATGCTATCAATGCAATATGCAGTAATTATGTAGAGTTTTCATAAATATTATTTTTACTCTCTGGATAATTTAGTCTTTTCAGATGTGATGTTTTTTATGGGAATTTAAGAGTTGAGAATATTGATTCATCTAGGGAGAGTTCGTTTTGTAGAATTTTTCTTCAAGTTTAATATAAAGGACATTTAATATAGTGTTCAAAATTGACCTTGCTACACATCATAAAGATGCTCCCCAAAAGAAGTTAGAGAACTCCCTAATTAACTTTAGATCAAATCTACCTTTATTGTATTTAGTTTTCATTCATATTAACACCTGACATAGTGGAAAATTGAATGATTTTGTTGTTGTTCTATTGTTTCAGTCATGTCTGACTCTTTGTGACCCCATTGGGGGTTCTCTTGGCAAAGCTATTGGCATGATTTGCCATTTCCTTCTCCAGATCATTTTACAGATGCAGAAACTGAGGCAGACAGGGTAAATTGACTTATACAGAATCACAATGCTATTAAGTGTCTGAGGTCAGATTTGAATATAGGAACTTGAGTTCTCCTGACCCTAGGCCCAGTGCTCACTCTGCCTCCTTGCTGCCCAATGAATTGATTAGGAGGATATTTGTATTTATGTTATATTCAAATACATCACCTTATATTTTGTGGCCATTGATTTTAGTAATAGCCTTTTACGGACTATCAAAAAAAGTTTAATTTTTATTGCACACAAGAACCCTTTACAAATTGAAGATAGTTATTATATTCTTCCAAGTTTTCTGTTCTCCAGACTAAACGTCCTCTGTTGCTTACACCATTCTTCCTTGGAATTGTTTTTTTTTTCTTTTGTTCTCTCAGTTGCCTTCCTTTGGAAGATCAATGTGCCTAAAAGCCTAAATATTGCATCTAGAGCTAAAGACAGTTCTCACATTGTGGTCTAGGTAGTGCAGAATATAATAGGTCTGTTATTTTTCTAGACCTATATATCAGCAATGCAATATTCACAATGCCTACGGCAGTTATAGATATGCTGATGTAGTTGTTAATCACAAAATATATCAGGCTTTCTATATGGGGGATAAAGAGAGAACATTTATTAAAACACCAAATGACTGAGTCCCAAAACCAGAAAGTCAAAGCCATCAGAGTAGTTATGAAATTGACACAGGTAGATAAAGTGGAAAGCACCCACATTCTCAAGCCTTTAAAACAGAACAGGCTACCTCAGGCAAAGGTCTTCCTCTCCCCACTCACAGTAACTACTCAGTGTCCAGGAAGCGTGCTTCTAGCAGCTCCGGCCCCCGGCAGTCCTCAGCAGGAGTCCTTAGCAGAAATTCTGGCTGGCTCCAAAAAGGGTTCGCATCTCCACCTCTACCTCAGTCGCTACCACTGCCGCTGCCTCTGCTGCTGCTGCCCCCCTCGCCACCACTGCCAGCCACTGCAGGAACTCTAGCTTGGCTTCTGCTTTCTTTTGCCCCACCCCTTCCTGCTACATCAGCAAGTCCAATGGGGCATGGAAGATCTTTAAATACCATAACCCTTACAACCTAACAAAACATTTTTTGCTACTTCAGCCTAAAATCAGTCATTTTTATTACCACATTTTACTACTTCCATAAACTGAACTTTCAGCCTACTAAAATTCTTAGTCAATAAATATTTATTAAGCACCTACTATATACCCAGGCAGTGTGCTAAAGACAAAGAAATATACAAATAAATACAAAGAAACCAAAATAGTTTTTGTACTCATGGAGCTCACAGTCTAATGGGAAAGACAACACAAAAGATTAAAACTTGGAAGGGAGAGAGATGAGAAAGGAAGACCACAGGTACCTGTTTCCAGACTTTCCAGTTAACATCTTTCCTGTCCTTCAATTCTAAATTTTGGTTTTTGAGCCCAAGCTCAGGAATTTAGATTCACCACTACTAAAATTCATTGTATCAGATATATTTTATAGGTATAGTTTGAGATCTTCTTTCTAATTCTTAAAGGGTATTGAATATTTCTCCGGGCTTCTTGACATGTGCAAAACTAATAGTCATACCATCAATGTCTTCAACCAAACCATTGGCAGTTTCCTGTAGCCATCATCTAAAGATCTCCCCTCCAACAGTAATAATTTTTCAATCAGTTCTGAAACCACCTAATTGCATTTTAATCCAATTTATCCATATCTTTCCATTTTGATAAAGGTTTTGTTTTAAAAAAGTCAGATACACTATTCCTAGGGCATTTTCCTGGTCTAATAGTGAAGAATTGTTTATTAACTCTTCAACACAAGGAAACAAGATATTCTTATATCATGTTTTCTTACTGAATCTATTGTGATGTTAAGTGATCATTGCTCTTTTATTGTTCGCAAACCATTCCTATAAATTTTGTACTGGTTTTATAAGCCTCAAAGTCAAGCTTTCACTTAAAGGATATAGCATTTAGCTGTTTTTGAAAATCATAATGATATTTGTCCATCATCAATCCTTTGGCACTTTACCTACTCTAAACAGTTTTTTATAATTCTCTCACAATAGTTCAGCAAGAATATCCACAAACTTTTCAAAGTAATCTTGATATAAATTATCTAACCAATCAAATGTCTTCTGTGGGCAGTCAGTCAATAAACATTCAATAAATACTCACCATATGATAAAAATTATTTAAGTACTAGTACAGTTAGATGTTGCAGTGGATAGAACTCTGACCCTGGAGTCAGGAAGACCTGTGTTCAAGTTTGACCTCATATACTTACTAGCTGTTTGACCCTGGGTGAGTCATTTATTCCTGTTTGCCTCAATTTTCTCATCTGTAAGATGAAGGAGAAGGAAATGGCAAACCACAACTGTATCTTTTCCAGAAAAAAAAAAAAACATCAAATGGGGTAATGGAGAATCAGACACAACTGAAATGACTGAAGAATGACATGGTAAGTACTAAGGATATGAAGGAAGACAAAAAAGTTCTCCTCTGGAATGATGCAATTTAAGAAGAGAGATAGCACATAAATCAATATAAATAAAATATATACAGAGTAGATGGATTGGAACCACAGAGGAGAAATATTGTAGCTAGGAGGATTAGGAAAGGTGTCTTTTAAAAGGTAGCACTTAAATTGAGTCTTGAAGAAAGTCAGGCATTTTAAGAACTGAGGCATATTTTCTAATTTAATCGAATTAATCATTCGAACAAGGATGTATTAAGTGCTAACAATGTGCTGAGCAATAGAAATATAAAACAAAAGCAAAAACTATCTCTGTCCTCAAGGATCTTACATTCTAATTAAGATTGCCTGTATAAATCAGAACATAAGTACAAAGTAGTGGGAAGATGAATATAAAATAGATGGCCCTAACAGGTTGGAGAATCACCAAAAAGACTCCTGGGGGAGGTTGTCACTTGAGTTGAAAATTATGTAACAGATTCTAAGACCCAGAGCTTAGGAGGGGGAGCTTTCCAATAAAAGAGGTGTGAGATGTGCGTGATGCTCTTAATGAAAGGACTACTTTTTAATTAAGTCTGAGTCAAGGTGCCCAAAAGAGATGGGGGTAGGGAGCGGCCTGGGATGCTTAGATGCTTAAACAGAAGAGAGAAAGTTTGGAGAGCTACTGTTATGAGTGCTATAGGGAATCGGTTGGAAAAAGGCATAGATTTGACTTGCTGAAGTGATAGCCCAGCTGGTACTAGCTGGCATTAATTTACAGTGGATCCAATCAGCAAGGTTTTGTAATTCCTCACTGTTCTATTCAGGAGCAAGTGGGTACCACCAAAGGAGGTGAATGATGGGAGTAGTAACAGGTTTGAGTTTGGCAAGGGGTGATTGGTGATAGAACAGGTGATTTAAGAATAGAGGATAATAAAGAAAAAAATTACTGATTCACCAAGGTGTAAAAATTAGGAAGAGAGGCCAACATAGTTAGGGCAGGGCTAATGGTGTTGAAGTAGTATTGAGGAGTGGAAGGATAGGAGGTCACAATGAGAAAAAGGAGTCAGCTTTAGAGGAGTGAAGCATAGGTAGTGATGGAAAGATAAAATATGAAAATCGGAGAAAAAATATTCAGAGTTCTTGAGCACTATATCTTTTGACCTTCTGACCTTATGATTTGAAAGTCCACAGAAGGACTTTTTTTGTTTTGCACGGGGAGGGAAGGGCAATTGGGTTAAGTGACTTGCCCAAGGTTACACTTTAGTAAGTGTTAAGTGTCTGAGTCTGGATTTGAACTCAGGTCCTCCTGACTCCAGGGCTGGTGCTCTATTCACGGTGCCACTTAGCTGCAACTAGAAGAACTTTCTTAATACAAGGCTCTGAATAGGTGACTCTTCTGCTACTCTTCTAACAGCAAAGAACTTGTTTCTGAGACTTGAAAGGACAGAACAAAAATGTCTAGAAAGTAGTTGATATGAAAGACAAGTAAGAAAATAGTAAGACAATACCTAACTTCTCTTGATGAATGAGTCACCTAAGCATGGTAAACTGAAAGAATTCACATATGTCTATGCTAAATAACTTAATGATATCTTTAAAATCCTGGAGAATGGGGCAGGTATTGTAGAACTGAAGAAAATAATAACAATAAGCTAACAATTATATAGTGCTTATTTTGTGCCAAGAACTGTGCTAAGTAATTTACAACGATTATCTCATTTGATTCTCACAACAACCCTAGGAGGTAGTGTACAGGTGCTGAAGTAGATACAGCATTGACCCTGGAGTAAGGAGGATCTGAGTTCAAATCTGACCTCAGTGACTTACTAGCTGTGTGACTCTCAGCAAGTCACTTAACCCTGTTTGCCTCAGTTCTTCATCTGTAAAAATGAGTTGGGGAAAGAAATCAAAGTTTACCTTTGCAAACAGGGTCATGGAGAGTCAGACACAACTGAAATAACTCAACAACAAAGGTGCAATTGTTAGTCTTATTTTACAGATGGGAAAATTGTTTTACAAGAAACTAAAGCAAACCGGCAAACCGACGTTAGGTGCTTTGCCCAGGAAAACAAAGCTAGTCAGATAGATTCTGAGGCTAGATTTGAACTTAGGCTTGGTGACTCTAGACCTGGTGTTTTATGCACTGCTCCACTTAGTTGGCTGAAGACAGAAAAAAGCAAATTATTGATGAACATTTCCAGTGCTTCAAAACATTCTATAATAGATAAAGAAATTATTAAATGGATGAACATCTAGAAAAGGAAGAATTAATTACAAAAAGTTATCAAGCCTTAATAAAATGGGTCTTTCCAGAATGTTCTTTCCTATGATAGGATTCCAAAACTAGTCAATCAAAAGTGTTTTCTAAATAGAATTAACTGAAAGTTTGGCAAAATATTTGATGAAGTATTCCATGCTATCCTTGTGAAAAAGATGTAAACTAGATGCTTATCATTAGTTGGATTCATACCTTGTTGAAGAACTAAGGGAAATAATTGATGTTTCATAAATAATTCAATGTCAAATTGGCAGGAGATCTCTAGTGGAGTGCCCTGGTAACCCCTGCTTTACTTTGTGATATATAGATATATACATATATGTGTGTTTATGTGTCTGTATATATGTATGTATATGAATGTGTGTTTGTGTTTGTGTGTATTCAGTTGCTCGGGCAAAGAAATAATCTGCTGAAAGTATAAAGCTTAAAGATTAATAACTGATATTCTTCAAAAATATCCTGGAAGGCTAAAACAGTGATATGAACCTAAGAAGAATTTATTTAATAGAGGTAATTGTTTTACAATTACATTCCCAAAATTACCTTCATAAGTAGAGGACTGGAGAAGTTGTAAGTGCATAACTGTCTTTAAAAGGCCCAATGGAGCTAGCAGATTCCAAGCCCATTGTGAGTCAGCAATTTGATGTGACATCTAAAAAGTGAATCCAATATTAGGATATGTTAGTAGAAACAGCATCTGATTATATGGACCACCATCCTATTTCAGACCACATGTGTTCAGTTCTAGGTGTCACAGTTTAAGAAGGGTATTATTAATATAGAGAGTATCTAAAGGAGAGATACCAGGATGGTATGAGTCCACATAATATGTAGATAGTGTGACAAAATTGGAAATATTTTCATCTGAATAAGTGAAGACTCAGGGGATATGTGATATCTGTGTTCAGGGCTCCACAGGATAAAATAAGGGGCAAAGGTGGATTTTGAAAAGACATTCCATCTCAGGGAAAGCAAACACAAAATGAAACACAAACGCAAATAAAACCAAACCAAAATATTCTTCCTAATTGTTAAATGCATTTAAAATGCAGTGGTCTGACTGAGGAGAGTGGGCTCTACCTTACTGGATATTTTTAAATGGAGGATTAATAACCATGAATGGTTATTTGTCAAGTCATTCCTTTTTTGGATATGGGTTGAACTCAATGGTTCCTAATTTCCTGTCCAACTCTACAATTCTGTGATTTAATACCACCCCCTCACTGCCCATTAAATAAAGCCCAAACTTTCTGAAATGTGGAATTCAAGATCCTTCATCACTCTCACTCTAATATAACATTTTAGACTTATCCTCACAGTACTACCTTACACATATTCCATGATCTAGCCAAATGGGTGAATATTACCATCTTCTGTGACCTTTCTTATACTTTCTTATTTCCATTCCAGTGAACTTATATTTTCTATGCCTGGAATATCCTTTCTCCTTCCCCTTTTCTATTTCTTCCCCTTTGCAGCATATCCATTCTTTATGATTGAGCTTAAATGCCACATGCTCCATGAGGCTTCTTCTGATACCCCCAGGCTAGGTTTTGTGATTTCTTTTCTCATCTCATAGCACTTCGTTCTCTTCATACATATATGCTAACTTATATTGTATTCGTATATGTAAGTATCATATCAATTGCAATTTGTCAATACTGCTTGAAAGTACTGTTTTATTTGTGCCTTTATCTTTCCAAGCATCTGACATGGGGCTTCACACATAGCAGGTGCCAAACACACATAGCAGGTGCCAAATAAATGTTAGTTGAGTGGTTGAATGAATAAATAAATTACTAAATGGGACTAAGGGATCATAGCTGGCAATCAAAAATGTCAATGTCATAAAATTAGGAGTGATTGTAATTTAGATCTATAGTGAGCTTTGAAAGGATTACAAATTTATTGATTAGTCATCCTCTTTTTCTATCATTTTTATTTGATTTCTTATTAGTAGTAGATTCATTCCCAGGTACACCGTCCAACTATTATAGAACAGCTTTTTGGTATGAACATTAAATGTGTCAAAACAGTGAAAACTGCTCATCAGATACCATTGAACAGTATCTGCTGATTCCAGCAGCACTGTCACTCCAAACTTCCTGCTTCTTCCTACTATTTTTTCATTTATTTTTTCTTTCTTTTATTTTTAATGACATAACACCTTGTGGATGGATTAAAATAAAAGCCTCTAGCCTATTCCTTTCTTTCTCTGTATCCTTGCCCTACTTTGCTATCCTATTATCTGCTTTAAACCTTTTTTCCTGTGTTTTTTTTTTCTATTTCCCTCCACCTTTTCCATCTGTTGATCAGTATATTCACTCTACTAGGCACAATATTTCTTGAGTTGGTGGTCATGGTGGTAAGTCTGGAGTCTTAGGATATTACAGTTTGGAGGGACATGAGAGGTTGTATAGTTGAATGCAACAAATTTACCTTTATAGATTCAGGTGAGTAAACGGAGAGCTAAAGAGCTAGTTTAGTAGCAAGTGAGAACTAGAAATTAGATCTATCCTCTCCCTATCCTGAGTTTTTTCTATTACACTACATTCCTATTAAGTGTGCCCAGTAAAACATCCCTATCTTTTCCCTCCCTTCATTCTTCTATGCCCCGATTCCCTTTACCTTTCATTAATCTCAGGCTTCAGGTAGAAACCAGTGAGAGAAAAATACATAAGAAAAGAAATCAAGTAGAATAGTTTAGGCCATATCATGAATACTGATTTATTTTAAACTCTGAATTTCAATGGAATTTAAAATAGAATAGTTTTAAAATTCTCCAAGTACTGGGCTCTGCCTCTTAAGACCTTTGTTTTCTCAAACTGAAAGGCTTGTGATGGGATTGAGTGACCGGTCTCCATTTTGAGAATTATGTTTAGAGATGAAAGGGCTCAGAGAGCTGAATGGCACCTGAATCATTAAATACAACCCCCATATTTTATAAGTGAGGAAACTGAGACCATGAGAGGTTTCCTGGCTTGCTCAGTATCAGGCTGCTAGTGTATGAGGTAGGATTTGAACCCTGATCTTCCTGAATCCAAGACCACACCTCTCTACACTATACTATGCTGACTCTCGGCTTATATTTCATCTAACCTAAATTCCTCATTTTTTTTTTCTAATGAGAAAACCACAGGCCAAGATCAATTAACTAATTTTCCCAAGATCACACAGGTAAGTAACAATTGTTAGGATCAAATGAGATAATATTTGTAAAACACTTAGTGCAGTGCCTGGAACATGATAGAAGCTTAATACCTTGTTTTCCACTTCTCTGTTCCTCTAAAAGACCAAAATCTTCTAACTCAAAAACTAGAGATTCCAAATTTCTTCTTTTTCTTTACTCCAACAAGTTCCTTCAGTGGCTTTAATTTGGCTCTTTTACTTACGGTTTGGGGTCAGCAGATTTTTACCCATTTTCTTTCCTTTCTTTCAATTCCTCTTAGCACTGAATCTAAAGTATAAAAAAAGGGCAAGAATACATCATTCTCATATCTTGCAGTCTTTTGGCAGGTCCCCAGACATTAAAGTGTCAGTGCCAAATCCTTCACCTGGAATCAGTGATATTTTTTTCTTCTGTCCTGTGTTCTGTCTACAGCTACATAATTCTCTTCATGGCCATCACTTCAAGAAGGATGGCATTATAAGAGTTACCATTTTAGACAATCGATGTTATGATCACACTCTTCTCCTCATCCTTTTTTTTTTCCTTTTTTCTAGAGATCACACCTAATGTTCACCTCTTCCACCTCATCCTGAATAATTCAGCAAGAAGGTCAGGAAGAGTTTGACCTCTTCTTATCATTTCTTCTCCCCCATCCTCTCTCTCTCTTGTTCTCAGTTGCTACTGCATGAAATATATTTAACACGTACACAGAATAGAATAACAAAAATACCAGAGCTCTTTGGAAGTTCTTCTGTATACACAATTGAAAATTTTTATTCTTGAAGGCAGAGGGTGCTATTTCCAAAGAAATCAACTCCACTAAATTTGTAACATTTGCTGAAATGGACACCTGCAGACATTTAAAGTCTTACAACTTGCAATTGCCTAAAAATGGATAAGTTCTTTCAGGTGTTGCTAAATATGAAGTGATACATGTCTTTATTGGTCTTTGCTCACTGAAAACACTGTTGACAAATTTTCCTCTTAAAGGAAAAAAGTGTTCTGATCAATATATCTCCAAATCAAAATATAATATTAGTTGGACAAACATAATGAAAAATAAGTGGGGTGGAAGCAGACAATCACGCTATGTATCTGAGTTTCTCTATAATAATTAAACACTATTTATTACTAATGAATTCTAAGTTATCCAGATACTATACATTGTTAATTCTAAGTTCAAGAGAATAGATGAACAAGAAAGTAAGGATAATAGTTAGGAAAAGATAAAACCAGGAAATCTTTGAGTGTCTAGAACTATACCCTTGTTTCTATCTTATTTGCAAAAATTAAATTTTTCATACTTTGAAACATGTTTTTTTTCTTCTTTTTAAACCAATACTCTCTTTCTCTAGAATTCTGATGCTGTATTTTTTCCTCATTGCTTGGATTTATTATAACCCATGTTTTTGGCTTTGATTTTTGGAACTGATAACTTGATGATTTCCTTCCTTTCTTCCTTCCTTCCTTCCTTCCTTCCTTCCTTCCTTCCTTCCTTCCTTCCTTCCTTCCTTCCTTC
>NW_027187372.1:7835468-7858563 GCF_028583685.1 Petaurus breviceps papuanus
TTCCTTCCTTCCTTCCTTCCTTCCTTCCTTCCTTCCTTCCTTCCTTCTTTCCTTCCTCCTTTCTTTTATCTTCCTTCCTCTTTTCTCTCTTTTTCTCCCTCCTCTACCTCCTTGTCTTCTTTCGTCTTCTTGTTTACATGAACCAGGTTCAATCTTAGAAGTTTATCTCAAACATGGCTTTGAATAATGTCCCCAAAAAGTTTCCCTCTTGGGGAGTGTCAGCATTAGGATGGTGACTTAAAAAAAATTAAAAAGGAAGTAATCCACAGCTCTCATTGAATCTTTCAGGCTAAGATTGTATGGACTATCAGGCAGTACTTATTTAATCTGTCTGGAAAAATTAGAGGGAAACCAAGTTAAGGATTCACATTCAAGTCCATTAACAGCCAAAGACAAGACTGTTTGCTCTCTGCTGGGCCTCTTTCACTCAGGAACTTTTGCTATTTAGAGGACCTTTAAAAGTATGTTGGGTTGAGTTCCAACAATTGGCTATGCCTTCTTGCCATGAAGGAGGAAAGAATTCAGAGTAATGAGAAAATGAAATGATTCCCCTTTAAGTGAGCTACATCTCCCAAATCCTATACAATCATCCATTCTTAGAGCACTACCCATCACGTAGTAATTGAAGGGAGTGGAAATCACTCAGGGTTGATAGAGAGTCATTCTCTTTTCTTGGTCTTAAAGAATTTACATTAGATGTATTAGAGTCACAGGTGGTGGGCTACATGTGATTCACAACACTCTCAAGTGTGGGTAGAAAAAGATTTAAATATATTTGGGAAATGTTAAACAAAATAAATAAAAACAATATAACAGATAATGTTAATGTGTTGTTTTCTAAGTTAATATACAACCCACAAGTATCCTTATGTGTAGTATCTGTTTGAGTTTGATAACTGGCGTACATCACTCTACCCATGAAAGCCAAGGTCTGGGTTTCTCCTCCACATTGTTGTTCTGTCTCATGTTGCTTATTGACTATGGCTACTGCTTGGTCTAGTAACTGCATGTGGTTTAGGAGGCTTAGTCCAGGAACTGTGCTACTGCTTTTCTGCTCTCACAGCTCTTGTGCTGTCTTGGATTCATTCAGTTCTTGGTTGGTCCAGGACCTCTTCTTTTTTTTCTAAATCTGTCTCTGTCCTCTATTGATTAGGTATTTGCATCATTTTCTGATGCATCTGGTGCTTAGAAGTGGGTCATTTCTGGAGGTACCTGTGGGGTTGTGTAGTCTACCTTCCTGGGACCTGAGTCCAGGTGCGGCCAGGTGCCTCTTCCCTTTCTAATCTCTTTTGACAATAAATCCTCAGATTTTTACCTTTTTTTCACTTTGCTGTTTAAAAAGGGCAAACTAAGGATATAGCAGTAATTAGTTACCATCATTCTGGTACCAAGTAGTCAACAAGAGCTAAATAAATGAATCAACAAGTCTTTATTGTATCTTCTGTGTGCCAGGCACTGTGCTAGTCACTGGGAACACAAAGATAAAAACAAAACAGTTCCTGACATCAAGAAGCTAATAATATATTGCAGAAAACAATAAAGGTACATAAAAATAGAGATAAAATCTATTCAGAATAAACACAAGGTCATTTTCAGGACAGAATGTGGCACTAACAGTTGGGTTCAAGTAAAGGTAAGGAGTTCTCATGGATTACCAATTATATTCTGAAATATCGCAGGATAAACCATATAAGAAAAAAGGAAAAGGAGAAAAAAAATGCCCAAATTGTAATGAGTCTGATTCACATGAACTGCAAACATAAAAGAGAAAATGGAGTACAGAGTATTACTGACTTTCAAAAGCTTTCTACAGCACAAGGATCTACCAACTTTAAAAGGTCAGTGAATGTTGAAGCATTTTGACATGCAGCAGAGTTTAAAGTGGCTCAAGGACAGGCAATTTGACATGCTCAAAAAGGGTATTATTTGTCTAAAACATTCACTTTTGATATTTCTCTCATATTACAGTTATCTGTGGTGACTAGATTGTACAGGCAAGTCATGTAAGAACATTCAGAAAGTTTCTCTACAAAGAGCAAAACTCAAATCCATGAGCAATGATCTCAGACAGAACATTTAAATTGGATTGTTTTCTTTTCTGATACCCCAAAGAACTCTAAATGAGACTGAGTCTTAAGTAGGAATGACATTAAAGTACATACATATGCATATGCCATCAATCTATCAAAAGAAACTCCAGAAAGCCCCTGCCTTCAAGTAGTTTTTAATCTAATATGCATATATTTGTACATGCTTAGTATGGGATTAGACTCATGATTTCATTGGTATAGGGAATGGGCAGGAAAGAAACTTTCCCTACCAATCCAGACTGTATGCAAGCAGAAATAAATAGATACATGAACATAAGAATATATTATTTAACTCATGAAGCTATGTGTTTTCATAGTTGTGGATATTCCTTTACCAAAGCATTTTACAAATCCTTTATAAAAAAAAGTAATAATCATTTCTTTGTACTTTGCAAAGTACATAACAAATACCTCATTTGATCCTCACAACTTTGTGAGGTAGGTGTTATTATGATACCTATTTTATAGCTAAGGAAACTGAGGCAGACTGGGGACTAGTATTCAAGGCTACAAATCCAGTGTCTGCGACTGGATTTGAACTGATGTGTTCCTGATTCTAGGCCCAGCACAGTATCTACTGTGCTACCTACTCATCTAGGTTCTTTGAGTTGGTGGGTAGGGGTAGCTAGGTGGCACAGGGAATAGAACAGTGACCCTGGAGTCAGAAGAACCTGAGTTCAAATCTGGCCTCAGATGCTCGACACACTTACTAGCCATGTGACCTTGGGCAAGTCACTTAACCCCAATTGCCCTGCCTTCCCCCCTCCAAAAAGCACAAAACAAAACAAAACAAAAACCCAACAACAACAACAATAAAAAGTGTTGGTGGGTAGAGGGTAGTAGTAAGAGAGAGACATTAAATGTTCATTTTTAGTACACACACACGTATGCACACATACACCTATATAATGTTTTTTAAGTAGCTATGTGTGTTTTTTTTAATCAGTGGCAATCCTTTAAATGACAGGTCTCTAAAAATTTAGAAGGTTGGTTTTGAATGAAAAATATGGTCCACTGATAGTCACATATTCAAACTTTTCCCAATTGAAAGAATTTTTCAAGAATGTGCTCCAATGATATACCATTCACCTCCATGTAATAATGAACATTATGAATATTGGAATTGGCTTCATCAAAATTACAGATCAAAGAGCTTTTGAAAGATACACATAAAGCATATAAGGTGGTGCTAGTATGATACTATTATACAAATTCAACTTGGCAAACATTTATTCAGTATTGACTACATACATTGCTTTTTCTTAGTCTTCTTAGATGGATCAGCTTCTCTGAACAGTTAGGCTGAAGATTTTGGAGTAATGAATGTCATTTAGGTGACTGCACTCTTTTCAACCCCAATGTAATCAGTGCAACATTATCTATAAATAGGAAGGTCTGTAGGATCTTACACATTACATATACTATGATTATGTATATACCCATGTATATACACATGCATACACATGTATATATATATAATATATATACATGCTCCACACACTTAAATGTATATATGTTTATACACAGGTATGTGTGTACATATGCATTTATGTATGTACATATTTTCTAGTTAAGGAGTACAGCGGATACTCATAGTCCAAATCATAATACTAGTAAGCATGGAAGCTTTGACTTGCTCTGTTTCTCTTTTAGACCCCTCAATGGGTCTATAGTGATCCTACTCTCCCATTAATTACACCTTTTTTGTAAATAGAAAAGTAGACAGATTAGTCACTATAAATTTCTTATTTTCTTTTAAGCTAATAATGTAAATGATATTTTGTGAACACTTGATATCTTTTCCTTCATATATCTTGGTAATTTCATATTGATAACTCTTAAAATTGGATGTCACCCAAATAGGTCATGTTCTGTACGGGACATAATTCTAGTTAAGCTGTCTCTTATCTGTTTCTTTGAGTGTTATTTCTCCTTCATCAGGAAATGTATTGATGAGTAGTTGTTGGAATCTAAATATAATTAATATACTTTTAATGAGATAATGATTTTTGTAGATATAAGAATAGTTTTTTTTTTACTTTTAACTCTGCCTATTATCCTTCTTCCAGTTTTATATCTACATGCTCTCAAGATGATCTGACTTAATTGGGTACCTTGCCACACTTTCTCTAAACTGTTTTTTTTTTTTACTCCTTATTCACATTTCCAATACATAACCAGATTCTATTCAAAAACCTTCCACATTTCTCCTATGAACAATTTAGTGAGATTATATTCTTTTCTTAAAAATTATTTTTTTAAAGTTCTAAAGTGCTAAATTAAAACATATTTAGTACCAAATTATCTCCTTCCTTCCTGCAAGGATGTCCTTTTTCAAAACTATTATTCAATATTATATAAGAAATACTAGTCATAGTAATAATACAAGAAAAAGAAACTGAAGGAATTTTAAAAAAATAGACAAGGAATCAAAACTGTCATTCTTTGAAGACAATATGTTGCTACAATTAGAGAACCATAGAGAATCAAATAAAAAAATGTTGAACCAATAGATAACTTTAGAAAAATGGGAGTATATTATATAAACCCCAATAAATCATCAACATTTCTATATATTACCAATAAACATGTGCAGGAAGAGATAGAAAGATAAATTTCACACTGGGGAATATCACAGAAACCAATAGAAAAAAAATGGAAAGGAAGGCAATACTAAATTTAGAACTATATTACAAAATAGTAACCACCAAACAACCCATATTTGTTCCTGACTAAGGATAGAATAGTGGATTAGTGGAATAGATCACGATCATAATAAATTTTAGTAAATGACCATAGTAATCTAGTGTTTGATAAACACAAAAAGTGCAAGGTTTGGAGGAAAGAACTTACCATTTGACAAAAATTGTGGGGCAAACTGAAAAGCAGTTTGGCAAAAAGTGGGCATAGATCAGTATCTCATACTGTATATGAAAAGAGGGTCAGAATGGATACATACTTTTAATGTAAAGTTAAAATAGGAGAACATGGAAAAATGTACCTGTCAGGTATATGCCTAAGGGAAGACTTTATGACTGAACAAGAGATAGAGAGGATGAGAGGAAATAAAATGGAAAAAATGAAAAAAAAATCTTTGCTCAAACAAGACTAATACAATCAAAATTAGAAGGAATTCAGGAAACTGAAAAAAATTATAGGAAGTTTCTGTGATAAAGGTCTTATTTTTCAAATGTATAAGGAATTGAGTCATATTTCTAATAATCACTATTCCTTAGTTGGTAAATTGTCAAGGATATTAACGGGCAGTTTTCAGAAGAAGAAATCAAATCTATCAAGTCACGAGAAAAATTCTTTTAAATCACTGTTAATTAGGAAAATGAAAATTAAAACAGCTTTAGGATACCACCTTGTACCTATTTGATTGACTAATATGAAAAGGAAAAATGT
This sequence comes from Petaurus breviceps papuanus, assembly GCF_028583685.1. NCBI lineage: Eukaryota > Metazoa > Chordata > Mammalia > Diprotodontia > Petauridae > Petaurus > Petaurus breviceps. Next base: position 7,840,967 of record NW_027187372.1, read on the forward strand.
TAAATATTGGAAGAGATTTGGAAAAATAGATACTAATGTGTTGTTGATTAATTTACAAAATAATCTAAAAGTTCTGGAAAACAATTTGGAATTATCCCCAAAGGGCTATAAAACTGTCCATACCCTTTCAGTCAGAATACCACTATTGGGTCTGTATCCCAAAAAGACCAAAGGGAGAAGAACATATAGAGAGATAGAGTTATGTATCTTTATACAATTATACATATTCACACACATATGTATGTATACACAGAGACTGATTGCTAGATATATACATAGATACATAGATTTATAGCAAATCTTTTTGTGGTGGCAAAGAATTTGAAAATTAGGGGATGTTCAACAATTGGGGAATCACTGAAAAAATTATGGTATATGACTGTGATGGAATACTATTGTGTTATAAAAACTTATGAGCTGGATGGTTTCAGAAAAACCTTGGAAGTCTTATATAAACTGACACAAAGTGAAGTGAGAAGAATCAGGAGAACACTGTATGCAATAATAGCAATATTTTAGTGGTTATCACCTGTAAAAGATTTATTTGCTTTGACCAAAGAAATGATCCAAGAAATTCCAAAGTACCAATTAGAAAAAATGTTATCCTTCCCCAGAGAAAGAACTCATACATTCAGAATGCAGATTGAAGCATACTTTTTAAAAATTTATTTTCTTTGTGTATGTATGTGTGTATTTTCTTTTGCAACATGGCTAATAAAGAAATTTGTTTTGCATTACTTCAAGTATATAGTCTATATCATATTGATTGTCTTCTCAACTGGGGAAAGGTTGGTAGGAAGGGAGAGAATTTGGAAGTCAGAATGTTTAAAAATGAAAATTATTTTAAAAAATGTAATTAAGGAAATATTTGAATATATATAAACCAACCACCCCATGTATATGTACATGTACATGTATATAGACATGCACACATGCATGCACACACATATGTGTAGACACACAAACATACATACAAACATGTTATTAAAGTAATTTGGCATGACCTTAACTTTGCCAATTTTTTAGTATTGGGATTAAATTTTATAGTTATTGTTTTATATACTATATAATTTATATAGTTTTATATATTATAAATTTTATAGTATTGGGGTTAAATTTTTCCTTGAATATTTGGTAGGATTTCTTGTAAATCCATCTGGTTATAGGATTTTTCCTCAGAAAATTCATTTATGATTTGTTCAATTTATTTTTCAAAATTAGGGTCATATAAGTATTCTATTTCCTCTTCTGTTATCCTGGGCCATTTATATTTTTTAAATATTCATACATTTTGCTTAGGTTTTTAGTTTACTAGCATATAATTCCTAATTATTGCTTTGATTTCATTTGCATTGGTGACATATTCACCCTTTCCCTTTTTGATACTTGTCATTTACTTTTCTTCTATTTTCAAACAAAATTATTCAATGGTTTAGTCTATTTTCTTCCATAAAACCAATTTCTAGTTTTATTTATATGTTTTAATTTTATTTTAATGTTCAATTTTATTAATCTCTCCTTTTATTTTTCAGGATTTCTATTTTGGTGATTAATTAGGGATTTTTAATCTCTTCTATTTCTTCTTTTTAGCTTCCTGCACAATTCATTGATCTGATCCTTCTCTCTCTTTTTTTTATGTAGGCATTTAGAAATATAATTTTCTCCTAAGTACTCTTTTTGCTGCCTCTCAGAAATTTTGGTATGTTACCTCATTTGTTATTTTGTCAATGAGAGTATTGATTGTTTCTGATTTATTTGTTGACCTACTTATTCTTTAAGATTACATTATTTAGTTTCCAATTCATTTAAATATGTTTCTATGGTCCTTTAATTAATATAATTTTTTTGTGCAATGGTCTGAAAGGGGTGCATTTAACATTTCTGCTTTTCTGTATTTGTGAAGTTTTTATGCTCTAATATATGATTCATTTTTGTTTAAGTGTCTCTTACAACTAAAGAAATGATATATTCCTTTATATTCCCATTTGATTTTCTCCAGAAGTTTATCATATCTAACTTTTTTTCCTGATCAATTAAGGCCTTTTTATTTGAACCATTTTGTAGAGACAGATTTCTAAAATATATTCCTCACTTTCCTGCTGTCCTAAATAGAGCAAATTAAACATAATTTAACAATATTGTTGTCATTTTTATCTGTCCCCACCCCAAGACAGCGAGCATACTGATAGCCCTTCTCCCAATCTGTTCTCTTATATCCTCTCCCATTGCCCCCCCCCCACACACATTTTCTAGTAAGGCTAGATGGATTTCTATACCCCCCGGTGCTTATATATCTTATTTCCCAGTTGATGTAAAAAATAATTTTTTTGACATTTGTTTTTAAAACTTTGATTTCCAGATTCTTTCCCTTCTTCTCTTTTCACCCATTCACCCCCCCCCCACAGGAAGATAAGCAATTCAATATAGGTTGTACATGTGTAGTTATGGAAAACATTTCCATGATAGTTATATTGTGAAAGACTATTATATTTCCCTCCATCCTATCCTGCCGTGCACTTATTCTATTTTCTTCTTTGACCCTGTCCCTTTTCCAAAGTGTTTGCTTCTAACTACCCTGTCCCCCAATCTGCCCTTCCTTCTATCATCTGCCTTCTTATTCTTCCCCCCCCCACACTTTCTTGTAGGGTAAGATACCCAGTTGAGAGTGTTTATCATATCTAACTTTTATCAAATATCATTCATCTCCTTAGCTTCTTTCTTATTCATTTTGTGGTTAGATTTATGTAGTCCTTAAAAATGAAAGTTGAGGTCTTCTTTAATATAGTTTTACTCTTTATTTCCTCCTGTAACTCATTTAAATTTTCCTTTAAGAGTTTTGTACACTTTAAAAAATTTTTATTGATTGATATTTAAATTTTATTGATGCCATTTTATTCCCTATATGGTGCCTTTTAACAACAGGTAGTTTCCCTGATTATCTCTTTTAATTAGGTCTATTTTTGCTTTTACTTTGCCTGAGATCATGGTCACTACCCTTACCTTTTTTTAATTTCAACTAAAATGGTATGTTTTGCTCCAGTCACATTAACTCTCTTTGTGTCTCTGTTTCAGGTGTATTTCTTGTAAATAGCATATTCTTGGTTTCTGACTTCTAATCTATTCAGTTATATACTGCCACTTTATGGGTGAATTTATCCTATTCACACTTCTATTTATGATTACTAATTGTACATTTCCCTCCATCCCATTTTCTTCTGTTATCTTTCTCTTTCTCTGTTTACTCTGTCCCTCTTTCAAAGTTCACTTTGCTTCTGACCAATGCCTCCCTAGTTCTGCCCTCCCTTTTTAATCACCCTCCCTACTTCCTGCTGGGTAAGATAGATTCTATACTCAGTTGTGTGTGTGTATGTGTGCATACATGTATGTGTGTGTATATGTGTGTGTGTGTGTGTGTGTTTTCCTCTTTGGACCAGTACAGATGCTAGTGAGATTCAAATATTGCTTTCCTTTCCTTCCACCATTTCTTCTCCACTGTAAAGGGTCTTCCTTGTACACCTCTTTTTTGTGAGAGAATTTCCCCCATTCTTCTTCTCCCTTCCCCTTTCTCCCAGTGGATCCTTCTTTCTCATCAGTTTTTTAGATAATCCCAACATAATCCATGTTCTCTTATTCCTTCAATGTCCTTGTAACTACTGTAATAAGGTTTTCAGGAGTTACATGTATTATCTGCTAATATAGAAATTTAAACAGTTTAATTTATTGAATATCTTATATTTTCTCTTTCATGTTTACTTCTTTATGCTTTTCTTTAGACTTGTATTTGAAAGATGAAATATCCATGTAACTCTGGTCTTTTCATTAGAAATACTTGAAATCCTCTATTTTGTTAAACGTCCATTTTCCCCTCAGTTTTGCTGGATAGATTATTCCTGTCTGACTCCTAGCTCTTTTTCCTTCCAGAACATCATATTCCAAGCTCTTTGCTCCTTTAATATTGTTGCTGTTAATTCTTGTGTCAATTCTGACTATGTATGGCTCCTGGATATTTGAATTGTTTCTTTCCAACTCCTTGAAGTATTTTCTTTTTGACTTGGGAGTTCTTGAACTTTGCTCTAATATGACTAGGAGTTCTCATTTGGGTGTCTTTTTTTTAGGAAGTGATCAATGAATGATTTCAATTCCTATTTTCCCTTTTGTTCTACTAGGGCAGTTTTCCTTTATAATTTCTTCATGTCTAGACTCTTTGATCATGGCTTTTAGACAAGATTATTTCTCAATCTATTTTTCAGTTCAATTGTTGTTCCTGTTGAGGTAGTTCACATTTTATTCTATTTTTTTCCATTTTTTGGCTTTGTTTTATTATTTGTTGATGTCTCATGGAGTCATTAGCTTCCACTTGCCCCATTCTAATTTTTAAGGAATCATTTTTTTCCATTGAGATTTTGGCTGTCTTTTTTTTTCTATTTGGCCTACTCTGCTTTGTAAGGAGTTATTATTTTTTTTGGCAAATTTTTTGTACAGCCTTTTGTTTATTGGATAAAGCTTTTACATTTAGAGTGACAAAGCCTAAAATGATATCTACAGTCAGCTTAAAAAAATGAAGTAATCCTTTGTATTAATCACATACCACCTTTTTTGTCACTCTCATGCTGTCATACAGCACAATTAAAAGGGTCACAGGTGTCAGAGGATATTTTGTATTTTTGTTTCTTCTTCATTAGTTTTTTTTGCTGGTCAGTTGGTGAAGACCCTTATCTTTTCCAATTAGACCTGTCCTCAGAAAACAAACACATTGCTACTTGTATCATTTTTGAGCATTTTACTTACTGTATTAATAATTACCTCATTGAGAACTTCTGTTTTCTCTTTCATCTCTCGTGATTCTCCTTCTACTTGTCTGCTGTCTCTTTTTCACTATCTTTTTGCTGGTTCATCATCCAGGATATACCACTATAAGTAACCTCCAAGGATATCTCTTTTGCTATTGTACTGTTTTGCCTAATGATTTCATAAGGTCCCATGGATTTAATTATCTCTAACCATGAGATTCCCTAATGTCTTTATTGAGCCCTAACTTTTTTCCTGAGCTCCAGTCTCCTATCTCCAAGTGCCTATTGAACATCTTAAACTAACAAAGTACAGTGGATAGAACTTTGTCAGAAGTCAGAAAGATCTGACTTTAAATCTAGCCTAGATACTTACTAGCTGTGTAACCCTGGAAAACTCACTTAATCTCTATCTGCCTTAGTTTTCTCAGGCATAAAATAAGATTAATAATAGCACTAGCCTCATTGAGTTGTGAGAAGCAAATAAGATATTTGTAAAGTACTTAGCCTAGTGCCAGACAAATAATATGCACTTAAACACCCCCATCTGAACTCAGTTTATATTACCCAAACCTTTACCTCTTCGCAACTTCCCTATTACTGTAAATAGTACCACTATCCTCCCAGTGACCCAATCTCTCAAGCTAGGTGTCATCCTAGATATAATACATACTCTTAGCCCCATATGCAGTCTGTTGTCAAATCCTATTGATTCTACTTTTATAACAACTCTCCTATATAACTCTTTCTCTCTTCTGACACTTTCATCACACTGCTGCCAGTCCTTATCATCTGACATCTGGAATATTGCAATAACCTGCTGGTTGGTTTTCCTATCTCAAGAATCAAAACATTTCAGTCTATCCTTCTACTCTGCTATTAAAGTGATCTTCCTAATTAAGACTCAGATTTGTCCATGCAATATTTCTCTGCCATCTACAGGCTAAAACATACACATCTCTCACTTTTTTTTTTTTTTTTTGCTTTTTGGAGGGCAGTTGGGGTTAAGTAACTTGTGCAAAGTCACATGGCTAGTAATTGTGTAAAGTGTCTGAGGCCAGATTAGAACTCAGGTTCTCTTGACTCCAGGGCTGGTTCTCTATTCACTGAGCCACCCAGCCGCCCCCTATGTCTCTCACTTTTGATGATTTTCAACACCTAATATAACTCTCCCTTCCCTCCACCTTTCCAGTCTTCTTATATTTACTTCCCTTCAATACTCTCCTATCCCCTGACACTTACGTCCTTGTTCTACCTTCCAACTATAAACTTCCCCTTCCTCATTCCTAGAATGAACTTCTCCCTCATCTTTGCCTTCAGGTTTTCTTCAAGGTACAGCTAAAAATTTCACCTTATGCAGGAAGTCTTTCCCAATGTCCCTTAATGTTAGCGCCTTATTTTTTCATATTAACTCTTATGTATCCTGAATATACATTATGTATATATAATTGTTTACATGTCTCCACCATTATTTTGTGAGCTTCTTAAGAGCAAGATCAGTTTTTAGCTTCTCTTATCTCCTTTGTTCATCACAGTGCCTGACACATAATAGGTGCTTAATAAATGCTTGTTGCCTTGTCCCATTTTTATCATCATTTATTATTCTCCCCTTGATGCTGACCCAACCTACCTTGTCCTTGTTCTGCTTGTCTCAACATGAAGAAAAACAAACATAAGCCCAAAAAACCATTATTCTTTTCTTTTGTTTCTATCCCGCACACACTTTTAGACATTTTATACTATCTTTAACTATCCTTACAGGACTTTTGTAACACTTTTGAATTTGTTCTCCTTTAAATGCCCTTTATTCTACTTTATACAATTTATCTTTACTTGTCTCTTTCTACTGGCATGATGTCTCTTTTCCTTTGATCTTTCATAGCTTCTCCCCTTTCATTGAATTTCAGGGACCAATACACTTTTCTATTGAAATTTTACTGGATTCATGGGAGTATCTCAGCTGACACCTCATATATAAGGGGGAAGGAAATTTATATAACACCTATTACATGCCATTGCTAAGTGGTTTACAAGCATTATTTCATTTGATTCTCACAATATCTCTACAAGGTGGGGGCTGTTATAATTCCTGTTTTTCAGTTGAAGAAACTGAGGAAATAAAGTGATTTGCCTAGGATCATACAGACTGTATGTCTAAGGCCAGATTTGAATTCTGTTCTTCTGGAATCCAGGCCCAGAGCTCTCTCCAAAATGCCACCTAGCTGTATAGGTGCTGATAATCTAGTGAAAGACCTATATGACATCATAAATCTCTCTTTATATCTGTATTCCTTTTTTCTTCCACAAAGGAATTACTCCTGATGGTGTCTAGATTGGTTCTTAACTTCATATTCCTCTTTTAAATTCTCATACATGAGATTTTATTTATGATTTCTCTAGCCTTAATGGACTCTGGTCTTCTGAAGTGTAGGAAAGTATACATCAGAATATACCCTCCTTGTCTATTACAAACTCCAATAAGACACACTTTTTATGATAAGGTTTCAATTTCTCCAATGTCACCAAAAGGTTCAACTATTATGGTAAAAACTTCACACATAACAGCAGTTCTTCTAATAGCTTTTTTTACACCTGCTGAAAGATAAAGGAATAAGAATATGTTTAGATTAAAATTAAATTTGTTAAAAAATAAAGCATGAACTTAATTTTTTTCAAGAAAAAAATTTGAATAATAGGATAGTAGAGCATGTGTAATTCAGTTAATATGTAATTTGTCAACTGTTAGACCCAGGAATTAAAACTCACCATTTGAGATTTCCATTAGCATTTTAAGATAAAGGAATAGGACCAGCAGGGTGAATTTTATCCAAATCCTTTATGGGATTACAACATTGCAACTGCGCTATTAAGGATCTCACAAAGAAAAAAATGCTAGGGGAAAATAACAATTTAGCTCTTATTTCATTAAGATTAAACAGTTGACATAATGTACTGGCATTCATTTTTTTGTTGAGAAGTGGATTAAATAAAACCTGTTTAGATGAGACTGTCTTGCCCCCAGGACAACAGGTATCTGTTTCAGCTTTCATTTAGGAAATGTTTATATGTGGAAAAATACAAAGGACTAGAAAAAGAAATTAGGTGATATTTGGAGTTTTTCATTGAAGCGTATCATTTATATTCTTTAGTGATTAGCTTCATAGAGTTTCTTTTTTTTTTAATTCCTTTGTAATATCTAGGGGGAAAACATGTTACCAATTGAATTCTTTATTATGAGAATGATATTCACTGTGTTTTGATCCTGATTGTTTTAGGGTAACATTTTGTCTTAAATTTGAGAGTAAAATGCCTGCCCAGTGAGAAAAAGATTGGCATGCTTTATTAATGCTCATAAGTGAAGATGGTTAGTGATACTGCATCAAAAAGAAAAAAAATGCATTGAAAATTAAAAAAAATACTTTTTCTCAGTTCCCAGTTTGCCAAATATTAAATATTTGAAGGGATTGAAAGCCTTTTTGAAATTGCAAATGTGTCCGTATTCATGTTATTTTTAGTTGCTGTGTGAAGAAGCCTTGTTAATTTTGTATAGTTGTTCCAAAATTCTTGGAATGCACTTCCTTCCTCACATCTGTACTAAGGAATCCCTAGGTCCCTTCCTATCAGAGCCCAGGCATCTGTTGCTTGTTCTCATCTATAAATGTCAGTGCTTTCTCTCTCTTGAAATGATAAAATATCATGTGTTCTATGCCATAGATGGACTTATTTATGCACTCAATGAATTCCCTAGTAGAATGTAACCTACTCTGAGTCAGGAGCTATTTTGCTTTTGTTTTGGTAATGCAGGTGATTAGCACAGTGCCTGACTCATTATAGTCATCTAAGAAAAGTTTGTTGTATAAAGTTGAATTAAACTGAAAAGTCAAGAATAAACCTTTTCACCACTAATAAAGGTGAACTTTATTCTATGTGCCACATTTTAATAAAGGTTTGTGCAAAATAATTTTTTTAAAAGAAATGTTATCTGATTGCATTATTTCACTGGTACTTTTTTATTTAGAATAAATCTTAAAATGATTGTTTTATCTACCACTTCAATTTTATATTTTTTTCCTGATTACATGTCTTTAAAAAATTAGAGAATTTTAGAATATGAAGGGATTTAAGTGGTTATTTTGTGTATCTTACTTGAAATATAAATGCTATCTAATCTGAAGATGGCTGAGAAAATCTAGGAACTTTCCTGAGTTTTCCCCATGTTCCCTTAGAAGCAGTGTTAAATCAAGCCTCTAAACAGATCCTGCAGCAACAGAATCTGCAAAAATATGGAGTGAAACAATTTTGTAGCTTAAGATAACTTAAAAGGACTTCAGGAAAGGTCTGTTTCACTTGTTTAAAGGGAAGTGCAGTCCAGGGCAGGTTGTGTTCAGGCAAGCCAGCAGGAGGCTCTTAGCCACACCAGAGTTCACCAACAAAGGTCCCTAAGTGCTGGCTCAGCAGGCCAGTGGCACAGCAGAGTAGCTGTGAGACCTCCAGCCCCATTGCAGAAGGCAAATTGCCAGCCCTGGAACCCAGGCAACAACAGGCACAACTAGACCAAGTCTCTTCAGTGCAATGAGCAAGCCACCAGCACCTAAGGCCCAAGCACATAAAGTCAGTGGCCAGGTCACCAGCACAAGTCTCCTCCTGGGCCCCAGGAGGAGACTTCAACTTTAAAAGCCATGAAAAGGCCGAAAGATGAGAAAATAAAAGCCCTGGCCATAGAAAGTTACTATAGTGACAAGAAAGATCAAACCACAAACTCAGAAGGGGACACCGATGTCAAAATGCCAATGTATCTCAAAGGAGAATAAGAATTTGTCTCAATCCCAAAAAGCCTTCTTGGAAGAGTTCAAAAAGGATTTTAAAAGTCAAGTAAGAGATGTAGAAGAAAAATTTGGAAGGGAAATGAGAGTTATGCAAGAATCAATAGCTTAGAAAAGGAAGGACAAAAATTGTTTGAAGGAAATAATTCCTTCAAAAATAGAATTGGGAGCCAAGATGGCAGAGAAAATGCAAGGACTCCCCTGAGCTCTGATCCAAATTCCTCAAAATACCTTTAAATAATGACTCTAAACAGATTCTAGAGCAGCAGAACCCACAGAAAAGATTTAGTGAAGCAATTATCCAGCACAAGAAAACTTGGAAGGTTGTCAGGAAATGTCTACTGCAACCTGGTGAGAGAGGAGTAAAGTCCAGCACAGGCTACAGTAGCACAGCTCAGGCCCAGCAAATCCAGAGCAGGCCCTGGGGCAACCGAATCATTGGCAGCAATGGCAGTTTCCAGACCCCTTAGCCCACAGAAGCCAAAGAGAAGTTAGAATGTCAGCAGGGAAGGTCTGTCACACTGGGGTAAAAGTGGAACACAGTACAGGGCAGACTATGTCAGGACAGCCTTAGCCCCAGCAAATCAGAAGCAGGCCTTGGGGCCCACTGAATCAGTGGTGCCAGCAGCTGCTTACAGAGCTCTCAATCCATAGATGGTAAGGGGGTCAAATAAGTGGTTAGAGGGAATTATAGGAGTCTCTGCTGGCACTGAGGCAGGACTCTGCTGTTTTGCCCATACTCAGATCTGGGTCACTGTCCTGGGTGGCAGTCCCAGGGTAAGGAGAAGCACAAGCATACCCAAACTTGTGGCCACAGTGGAGTAAGGACCCTCTCCCCAGTTCTGGGGCAGAGAGTAGTGCTTATGGTCACCCACAGATGGAAGCATAGGCCAGGGGAATAGGAAACACCTGTCATTTGATCATACCATCTTTGAAGAGCTGAAAACTTGCAGGTCTCTGTTTTAAGAGCGTCTACACAAGGCCCCTGAAGCTTTGGACATTGCGCCTTCCACTCTGGAAGCAGAACCCTACTTTAACAAAGAGTCGAAAGTTAAGTAATAGGCTAGAAATATGATGAAGCAACAGAAGAAAAAAGATCAAAACACAAACTCTGAAGATAGAAAATTCAAATCTCTTATATTCAAGCCTCAATTAAAAATATGAATTGGTCCCAGGCCATGGAAGATTTCAAAAAGGATTTTGAAAATCAAGTAAGAGAGGTAGAGAAAAAGTTGAGAAGAGAGTGATGCAAGAAAATGATGAAAAAAAATCAATAGAAATATTAAATGCATCTTTTTCAGATCATGACATGATAAAAATTAAGTGTAATAAATGCCATGGGAAGATAGGCTAAAAACTTATTATAAACTAAATAATTTAATCCTAAAAATGAGTGGGTTAAACAACACATCATAGAAACAATTATTTCTTTAAAGAGAATGACAAGGAAGAGATAACACACCAAAATTTATCTGATGCAGTCAAAGCAGTCCTTAGGGGAATTTTATGTCTCCAAATGTTTCAGGAAAAAAAATAAAGAACAGATCAACGGGGGCAGCTAGGTGGCGCAGTGAATGGAGCACCAGCCCTGGAGTCAGGAGGACCTGAGTTCAAATCCTGCCTCAGACACTTAACACACACAAAAAAACTTAACCATGTGACCTTGGGCAAGTCACTTGGCCCCAATTGCCCTCCAAAAAGCAAAAAAAAAGGGGGGGGGGAGAGAACAGATCAATGAATGGGGCATACAACTAAGAAAAAGCTAGTAAAAGAACAAATCAAGATCCCTAATTAAATACCAAATTAGAAATTACAAAAATCAATGGAAAAATTCATAAAATTGTAAGTAGGAAAACTAGTGAATTAATAAATGAAACTAGGAGCTGGTTTTGTGGGGGATAAAACACACCAATAAAACAGATAAAACTTTGGCTATTTTGATTAAAAATAGCAAGAATAAAACCAAATTATCAGTATCAAAAGTGAAAACAGTGAATTCACCACTGCTGCAGAGGAAATTAAAGCAATAATTAGAAGCTATTTTGGCCAAATGTGTGCCTTAATCTAACTTAAATCTAAGTGAAATGGATGAATATTTACAAAAATATAAGTTGTCTACATTAACAGAAGAGGAAATAAAATAACCCCATTTCAGAAAAAGAAATTGAACAGGCCATCAATGAAATCCCTAAGAAAAAAATCTGCAGGGTCAAACTGAATTACAAGTGAATTCTATCAAATGCTTAACCAACAATTATTTCCATCGTTACATAAACTACTCATAAAATTAGGTGAAGAAGGAATCCTACCAAAATCTTTTTTTATGACACAAATATGGTGCTGATACCTAAATTGGGAAAGTCAAAACAGAGAAAGAAAATTATAAATCAATTTTCCTAATGAGTATTGATACAGAAAAAATAAATGCAATATTAGAAAAGAGATTACAGCAATTTATCATGAGGATAGTACTTTAAAACCAGGTGGGATTTATACCATGAATGTGGGGCTGGATTAATATTAGGAAAATCATCAGTATAACTGACCATATCAATAACAAAATTAGCAAAATATCAAACAATTATCTCAAATAGGTGCGGAAACAGCTTTTGACACAATACAGAATCTATTCCTATTTATAAACTGAACAGAGCATAAGAATAAATGGTGTTTTCATTAAAATGACAAGTAGTATTTATCAAAACCATCAGCACGCATTATGTATGATGGGGATAAACTAGAAGCTTTCTCAATAATACCAGAGGTATTATTGTCACCACTATTATTTTGTTTTGTGTTAGAAATCTTAGCTTTAGAAGCAGAAGAAGAAAAAGAAATTGAATGAATTAGAGTAAGCAAAGAGGAAATGAAACTATCACTCTTTACAGATGATATAATGTTATACCTAGAGAATCCTAGAGAATCAACTAAAAAACTACTTGCAACTTAACAACGTTATCAAAGTTGCAGGTCATAAAATAAAGTATAAATAAAAAATCATCAGCATTTCCATATACTACCAACAAAGCCCAACAGCAAGAGATAAAGAAATAACATTTAAAATAACTATAGACAATATAAAATATTTTAGTCTACCTGCCAAGACATACACAGGAACTATATGAACACAATTACAAATAACTTTTCACACAAATAAAGTCAGATTTAAACAATTGGAAAAACTTTATTGTTCATATGTAGGTATAGCTAATATTCTAAAAATTACAATTCTACCTAAATTAATTGACTTATTCATTGCCATGCCAATCAAACAACCAAAAATTATTTTGTAGAGCTAGAAAAAATAATAACAAAATTCTTCTGGGGGAAAAAAAAGTCAAGAATATTGAGGGAATTAATTTTTAAAAAATGAAAAAGAAGGTGGACTGTCTGTACCAGATTTAGAGCTATATTATAAAGTTACAAATATAAAACCTGTTGTGTATTGCCTAAGAAATAGAATGGGGGGATCAGGGAAATTGATTAGGTACACAAGGCACACTAGTAAATGACTATAGTAATCTACTGTTTGATAAACCTCAAGACTCTAACTTCTGGGATAAGAACTGACTATTTCACAAAAACTTCTGGGAAAATCTGAAAATAGTATGGCAGAAACTAGGCATAGACATAGTCCCACACTGTATACCAAGTTCAAAATGGGTATATGATTTAAAGAGAAAGGGTGATGCCATAAGCAAATTAGGAGAACAAGGAATAGTTTGTAAAATTTTTGGAGAAGGGAAGAATTTGTGACCAAATGAGAGATAGAGAACATTATGAAATGCAAAATGCATAAGTTTAATTACATTCAATGAAAAAAAAACTTTGTCCAAAAAAAGCCAATGCAATCAAGATTAGAAGGGAAGCAGAAATCTGGTAAGAAATTTTTACTGCCAAAATTTCAGATAAAGGCTTCATTTATTAAAAAAAATATAGGGACGTGTCAACTTTATAAGAATGTAAATCATTCCTCAATTAATAAATGGTCAAAGGATGTGAACAGGCAGTTTTCAGATGAAGAAATTAGAGCCATCTATAGTCATATAAAAATACTCTAAATCAGATTAGAAGAATCAGATTAGAGTACTGCAAATTAAACAATAGTGAGGTACCACCTCACGCCTGTCAGAGTGGTTAATATGGCAGACAAGGAAAACAATAAGTGTTGGGGAAGATGTGGGAAAATTGGAACACTAATGTATTTTTGGTGGAGTGGTGAACTCATCCAACCATTCTGGAGAACAATTTGGAACCAAACGGCAACCAAATTGTGCACACCCTTTGACCCAGCAATACCACTTCTAGGTGAGATGATTGAAAAAGGAAAAAGGACCTACATGTACAAAAATATTTATGGCAGCTGTTTTTGTGGTGACAAAGAATTAGAAACTGAGGGGATGCTCATCAATTGGAGATTGGCTGAACAAGTTGTGGTATATGTAATGGAATACTATTTTGCTATAAGAAATGATTAACAGGAAGATGTCAGAAAAACCTGGAAGGACTTACATGAACTGATTCTGAGTGAAGTGAACAGAACCAGAGAACATTGTATACAGTAGCATCAACTTTTTAGGATGGCTAACTTTGACTTAGCTGATCTTAGAAATGCAATGATCCAATATGATTCCAAAAGACTCAGCTATGGAAAATGCTATCCACAACCACAGAAAGAACTAAGTAGTCTGAATGCCAATCAAAGCATACTATTTTCACTTTGTTTTGTTTTTTTCTGTCTCATGTTTTTCCCCTTTTGTTCTGATTATTCTTTCATAACAAGACATATGTGAAAATAAGTTTAATATGATTGTACATGTATAGCTTATATCAGATTTCTTGCCATGTTGGGAAGAAGGAGGGGATGGAAGGAGGGAGAAAAATTTTGTAACTCAAAATATAATAAATGTAAATGTTGAAAAAACTTTATAGAATGGCTTTAAAAAAAAGAAACATAAATCCTTTATAGAACTACTTTCATCTAGCCACCAATTAAAACATTATTGAAAAATCATTGCTTTTCAAGGTAACACATTACATTTTAGGATGGATTTAATTAATTAGAAGTTATTGTTTGTAATGACCTGTCATCTACTTTTTTTATCTTCTACCCACTCATCCTTATCCTTTGGGATAAGCACAACAATTCTAACACTTCTTTTACATGGCTATCATTTAGTTACTTGAAATCTGGTATTGAGTAGCCCCTGAATCATTTTTTCCTCAGTATACATACTATCATCTCTTTACTGTATCCTGTTATGCCTGTTTTTTTTTTATTCTTCACATTCTTAGTTATCTTCCTCTATATGAGCTCCATTTATCTGTATTCCTAAGATATAGTAGTCATATTGTAGCCACATACTCTCTTTGTGGTCTGATGAATATAGAATACAATGAAATATCCCTCCTTTGTATATGGGAATTGTATTAATCTATGTTATTATTTCTAGAGTTTTCTTCCTCTAATGACTCAGTTTCCTCACACAATAGTCATAGAATTAGACATAAATGATCAATTCATGATTCTATTTTTCTTTTAAAGAGATAGTAACTATAGGCACATATGTATATGTGTACATTATATGTTTATATATGTATATATTTATTTCTATCTACATATATAGATAGATACACACACATATATAAAATCATTGATAGAAGTTATCGAAGCTGATGTTAGATTAGTATGTTTTTCCTTTCATCAGATCTAAATGTATCTTCTTGCAGCTTCTACTTAGTCATTGCCTTTAGATCTTCCCTGCCCCTAGGCCCTTTGATAGGCTTAAGAGACTCTGAGAACCTTCCTTGATTTGAAAATATACTCTGCCTCCTAATAGGCCGAATGTGGTCACATGGAGCCTGTGGCAGGAGGCTTGGTTTTCAGGAATGCCCACACCTTGGTCCTTTGTGATTGGGAAGTGGGTCAAGAGGGTTGTTACATTCTCTGACCCAGGAGAAGGCTATATAATCCCTGATGTGAGACTGTGTTTTGGGTTTGACTTTGAGAAGTGTTGTGTGATTTGACCATATGAGACTCTGGGTAGCCATTGAGAGCCCCCCACCTTTGAAAACCCAGATGTCAAATTCCCTCTCTGGTAACTGACTAGGTATGGATTTAATGGTCAAATCAGTTGGAGGCCTGTATGCTTGATATGTTTTTCTGTTTTCTTGTAACTTCTGTTTATATACTCTGAAGTTTGGGGTGCTGACTTTTTCCTGTGAACAAGGTAAATGATATATTTGATTGATTAAAGCAAGATTGGTAACCCATTTTGAGTTGCTTTCCTTTAGAAAAGCAGATCTAAGAACCTGTGTTGGGAGCCATCCTGGGGACACTGGGGTGCTTCCTGCTACACAGACCAGAGCACAGGCAAGGAGAGGAGTAAACACCTCCCCTTTGATCATACCACCTTAGAAGTACTGAAAATTTACAGGTCACTAGAAGTATCTCTGAAAATAGCTGCACAAAATCCCTGAAGCTTGGAACAGTATACAATCCACTGTGGAATCAGAGTCCTACCTTAAAGAGTTAAAAAGTCAAATAATTGATTGGAAAAATGAGCAAACAGCAGAAAAAAAATCCTGAGATTATAGAATCTTACTTTCATGGCAAAGAAGATCAAAATATACTCTCAAAGATGACAACGAAGTCAAACCTCCTATATCCAAAGACTCCAAGGAAAATATGAATTTGTCTCAGGTCATGAAAGAGCTCAAAAAGTATTTTCAAAATAAAGTAAGAGAAGTAGATGAAAAATTTGGAAGAGAAATGAGTGATACAAGAAAATAATGAAAATGAGTCAATAGCTTGCTAAAAGAGATCCTCCAAAATATTGAAGAAAATAACGCCTTAAAAATTAGACTAACCTAAATGACAAAAGAGGGTCAAAAAGCCAATAAGGAAAAGAATACCTTAAAAAGTAGATTTGGACAAATGGAAAAGGAGGTCCAAAAGCTCACTGAAGAAAACAATTCCTTAAAAATTAGAATGGAGTAAATAGAAGGTAATGACTATGAGAAATGAAGAAATTATAAACCAAAACCAAAAGAATGAAACCATAGTAGACAATGTGAAATATAGCAGTGCAAAAACAACTGGCCTGGAAGATAAATCCAGGAGAAATAATTTAAAAATCATTGAACTACATGAAAGCCATGATAAAAAAAGAGCATAGACATTGCCTTTCAAGAAATTATCAAGGGAAACTGCCCTGATATTCTAGAACTAGAGGGTAAAATAAAAATTGAAAGAATCCACTGATCACTAAAAGGAAAATTCTAAAAAAGGAGATCCTAAAAGGAAAACTCCCAGGAATATTATAGCCTAATTCCAGAGTTTCCAGGTCAAAGAGTAAATATTGGAAGCAGCCAGAAAGAAAGAATTTCAGTTTTGTGGAAACACAGTCAAGATAACACAAGATTTAGCAGCTTCTATATTAAGCGATCAGAGGACTTGTAATATGATATTCTTGAGGTTAAAGGAGGTCAAATAATTTCCTCTCCTGCAAAACTGAGTATAATCCTTCAGGGGAAAAATGTAAACTCAATGAAATAGGGATGTTCAAGCATTCTTGAAGACCAGACCTTAATAGAAAATTTGACTTTCAACTACAACACTCAAGAGAAGCATGAAAAGTTAAACAGGAAAGAGAAATTATAAGGGACTTATTAAAGTTGAACTGTTTACATTCCATCATGAAGAGATAATATTTGTAACTCATGAGACCTTTCTCAGTATTAGGATAGTTGGAGGGAATCTCTCTCTGTCTCTCTCTCTCTCTCTGTCTCTCTCTCTCTCTGTCTCTGTCTCTGTCTCTCTCTGTCTCTGTCTCTGTCTCTGTCTCTGTCTCTGTCTCTGTCTCTCTCTCTCTCTCTCTCTCTCTCTCTGTCTCTGTCTCTCTCTGTCTCTGTCTCTGTCTCTGTCTCTCTCTCTGTCGTCTCTCTCTCTCCCTCTGTCTCTCTCTGTCTCTCTCTGTCTCTCTCT
>NW_027187372.1:7858963-7930383 GCF_028583685.1 Petaurus breviceps papuanus
CTCTCTCTCTCTCTCTGTCTCTGTCTCTCTCTCTCTGTCTCTTCCCCCGGCAGCAGCTACGCTGCCTCCATGATGCTTACCCCAAGAAATTCTGACTCTCCCTGCTGGGGCTTTTCCTCATATAATGTATTAGCTCCTCTCTGTTCAGCCCCTTTCTATTATATCAGCAACAGGGGTCCATACCTTCTGTTTCCTTGATGGAGGCTTTATATAATTACCTTGACACAAAGTGCTAAGTACCTGTTAGCTTCTCAATACAAAGGGAACTTCAAATTTCATTACTATTACAGGGGACAATCAGAAGCAATCACTTTTGAGGAGGGACAGCATCAAAGGAGATGATAGAATAAGTGAGAGGGCAGGATAGGATGGAGGGAAATGTAGTTAGTCTTTTAAACATGACTATTGTGAAAGTATTTTGCATGACTACACATATATAACCTATATCAAATGGCTTGCCTTCTCAGTGAGGGTAGGTGAGGAAGGAAGAGAATTTGGAAGTTTAAGTTTTAAAAATGAATGTTAAAATTTTTTTACATGCAACTTGGAAATACAATATCCAGGCAATCTATTTTGCCCTCCAGGACAATAGAAGAGAAGGGCATAAGAGAAGGGAGGGGTGGTAATAGAAAGAAGAACATATTGGGAAAAGAGGTAATCAGAATGCACATTGTCTTGGGGTGGCGGGAAAGGAGAGATGGGGAGAAAATTTGGAAATCAAAATCTTTTGTAAGCGAATGTTAAAAACTAAAAATAAATTAATTAAAAAGAAAAGAATAGAGAACTATCCTCCAGATGTGGTCTGACCATGATGGGGCAGAGTCTTTCTTCTCTAAACTAAGTTTACCTCAGCTACTTCTTTTTGTTTCCAATAGCCTTCTATTGACCTATATTGTGCTTTCTATGCTCTAAAATTTCCAGAAATGTTTACCTCTGTCATGCAATATATCTTCTGTAAAGCATCAATGTAAGAGGGCTCCCCCTAGATTGTGATAGTTGATAGTATGCATATGATATTTTGTAGAACATATCCAGCCCAAAGACATTATGGAGGCTCCCCAATGAGAACTACAGTAGAGGTCATTACAACAACCCACAAAGAGAAAAGTAAAAATAAAATGTATTCAAAATCCCTATTATACAACTGTTAACATGCTGTTATAAGGTCAGTTTATTGGTTTATTACATTAATAAAATTTATATTGGAGAATTGCTTCAAGAAAGACAATGATTTGAACACAGGTTTTGGCAGTCCCAACATATTCCCGCTATGAAAGGTCATCTCTTTAACCAATATATTGTCCAGACCCTGCTATGTATTTGTGAATTATGATACACCCTGATTGCAAAAAATATATAGGCATTCTAATCAGTATTAATAAAGCACATAGTGGCACAAGTACATTACAGCATATTACTATTGGTTAGTTATACACAAGAAATGTCATAAAGGATATTATAAAATAGGTCAGATGATCATGTAAAAAAAGTGACAGATTACAGATGGACAGTCAAATAACTTCACTGTTGCCCACAAAATTCATCAAAATATATTTGAAATATAAGTGATCATTTATACACTTTATATGTGGAGAAAATGAGGAGAAGAATCATATGGAAAGAAAAGTTCTGATTGTTTTGTTACCTTTACATGTGAAGGCAATAATCACTTTGATGGTACCACATTTTCAGTAAAGTGTTAAAGGATAAGCAATATAAAAAATCATGGATTAATTGATTTCATCTAAAACATTGCCCTGGCTTTTATCTATAATACAAATTTAAAAAAAAGAGCAAGCGGATTGCGTATCATTATAAATTAATTTCAAAATGCCTCTTTTCCCCCCTTCTTTTTCTAGCAGCAGTTTCAGAACTCAAATTAGCTGGATAACTGTCTCTGTTAATTTTGCTTCTGCATAGACAGCTTTTCAGAGACAGTTTTTTAAACACCCCAACATATGTACCACCCTTGTATTTTCTGACATCTTTGATATAGTTGCCAATTATCCTTAACCTAACTGGAATATTAGCATAATTGTCACTGATTTTTAAATCTGCATTTGTCTGCTGTGAATTTATCCTTTAGGTTTGGTTGATCATCTCATCAGTGATTTATGATAGTTTCACTAAAATATGCATCATGCAATTCTTCACATCAAACTGAGGACTCTAAGAGGAAGAAAGTAAAAATAAACATCAGTTGTGTGGGTATGTGTCTTTAAAACAACACAAAACAAACACCCCCAACAGCTCTTAGCAAATAGGAAAATGATTTTTCAGCTAAAATTATATTTCCCCTGATTACTATTATCTTATGGTTGTAGTATTAAAAATTCATTAGAAATCAGAGATTGGCTAACAGCAAATACACCTAATTGATGGTCTTTTGAAGATTTCATTAAAAGTATGATTTTCAATAGAAAGCTATTCCAGATTGTATTTCTACAAGACTCTAATGAAAGGATATTCATCATTTAAGTACCTCAGGATGAACAGCATTTTTTTTGAAGAAGGCATATTCCATTAATATGATCTTAAGGATATATGCTATAAATCCTGATGACCCAGTGCTGACAGTGTAAATGCAATAAGCCATGGAGCTTTGGGCATTTTGTGTATAGATATAGGGAGGAAAGGGGAAGTGAATATTGTTCTTAGTTGAATAAAGGAGTTAAAGTGAATATTGGTAAAGGCTCAGGCAATTGTTAAATTTCCATTAAAAAAAAAACAAAAACCTCCTATAATTAAAAGCAACCAAGGATGTAAAGATTTCTCAAGGCCTTTAGTCTCTAAAAAAATAGATTAAGTGTGAAGAATAAAGTCCTCTATGTGCCCATTGAAATCTCTTTACCCAAAAGTTTTAATGCCTGTGGATTGTGGTGAATTAAAGAAGTAACTTGCATTGTTTATTGGCAATTAACTGAAATCCAAGTCATATTTAATGGTCACTGTATAGAATAGATTTTTAAGCTATTGAATTTTCTATTTTAGGATAATTCTACTTTTTCATATCTAATTTCATTTATTTGGGTACTTGGAAAAGACTACTCTCATTCAAAGCTTTCCAAATTGGTATTTTTCCAAAGAAAGTCTTGTGCACATTTTGAAGTTGCATTAAGGCTTCTGTAAAAGAAGTACATATTTTTGGCAAATGTAAGAAGGGAATTAATAGGTACTTAGGAAGCACATTTTGAGGAGAGAAATGGAATAGGGAAGTATATATGGTCTTTAACTGTTAATTGTCACTGAATAAAGGACAGGTTCTTTATTGTTCTTTATTGGCCCTTCTTCTCTACTATTTTCCCCTCTTGCACCCTGGTAGAGTACATTTCAGGAACCACTAAATCCTGTCCCTTCTACTCTGGACTGACAGATTCTGATTGTTGACTGAGTTATTAGAGTACATTTAGGTCAATGTAGACATGAAAAATATCTTTTCTTTTTCATGACTAAGTGACCATCCAGTCTTTGCTTGAGGACTTCCATTGCCATGCAGCAGGAGGACACACCACCACTGGGGAAAGGGAATGGGGCTACCACCTTTGGCTTTCCCCTCTTTCATTCCCTTGAACAGGGTCACCAAGAATTCATCCATGTTGCTTTATTTCTCACATGGCTTGGATGAAAAGGAATTTACCAAGTTTTCCTTCTAGCAAAACAAAAGACTGTCTTGTCACTGACACCTAAGGTCCTTAAGATCTTACCATCTATACTACTTCTATATCCTTCAGAACCCTCTTGCTGCTATCTGTCATTTTGTCATAACCTTAGGAAGGAAGAAAATATGCATTTATTAAGCATTAATATGTGCCAGACTCAGTGCTAGGAACTTTAAAAAAGATCGCCATTTTATCTACACAACAACTCTGGGGTTTAGGTTCTGTTATGACCCTCATTTGATATTTGAAGAAACTAAGGCAGCTGGAAGTTAAAGATTTTGCCCAGGGATAGTCCTTGAAAATGCATGAAGTTAGGAGGTGGGGTTTCTTGTTTGAGGGAAAGTAAGGACCAGTGTCATTGGATCACAGCATATATTTCTGGGTTTAAAGTGTAAGAAGATAAAAAAAATATATTGTGAGGGATTGTTATTAAGAACTTTAAAAGCCAAATAGGTTTTTTTTTATTCGACCCTTAAGGTGAAAGGGAACCAATGGATTTTATTGAGCACAGAGGTCACATGGTCAGATCTATGTTTTAGGAAGATCAGATTGAAAAGATCAAGAGGAGACTTGGGACTAGCAAAGCCTGTTATTCCAATAGTCCAGACATGAAGTGATGAAGGCCTGCACCAGGGTGATGAAAGTGTCAGAGGAGAAAAAAGGGCATATGTGAGAAATATTGCAATAATAAATTTGATAGGCCTTGCTAACAGATTGGATATGGGTTATGAAAGGAAGTGAGGAGTCAAGGATGACCCCGAGATTGTGAACCTGCTTGACTGAGAGAATGGTGTTATGCTCAACAGTAATAGGTAATTTAGGAGATATTCCTAAATTTCTAAAGCTTATTTTACTTAATTTCTATACATCAGTAGAACAGAAATCAAGTAATAATTATCCATTTTGAATTTAAGAAATCTTACCAATGAAGTTATTAGCAGATAGTGTCTGAAAACTATCTAACTTTAAACCCAGCATTCTTCCCACTAGAATGTAGTTCCCTTTCCCTACCAGTGGCTCTCTGTGCACCATCTTCTCAAGCATGGACTGTGCTCTGCCCCCTAATGATGCTAATAATTTGCTTTATGTTATTATTCCAGGCATGGTTTGTGGTAATTTCCCAAGGCACAAAATTCCTTCTTATGACTCTCCTGGTTCCTAACCCTGGGGCTAAAACAAACAAACAAACAAAGCCCTCAAACAAGCCATTTCTATCTCTGGTCAAAATAAAGACTATCCTTAATTGTAAAACCATGGAAACAAAGAATGTGTGACTCAGATATTTCTACTCTATAAATAAATGTGCTTGGAGTAATACAGGTACTGTAGGAATTGCCAGGGCTTCATCATCACCATCATCACCATCACCATCACAGTACAACAAGAATAATAACAGTAAGGGGCAGCCAGATGGCTCAGTGAGTAAGAGCACTGGCCCAGTGTTGGGATGACCTGGGGATCAAATCTGAGCTCAGAAACTTAGCACCACACCCAGAAATAACTGGCCATATAACCTTGAGCAGGTATTATTATCACCACTTTATAGATAAGGAAACTGAGGATGAGAAAAGTGAAACAATTTGTTTAGGAAGACACAGGCATGAAGTGTCTGAGGCATAATTTAAACTAGGTCTTCCTGACCCTAAGTGCATCATTATGTTCATTTCATCATCTAGTTGGCCTAAAAAGAACATTCCAATTAAATCAACTGGCTATACAACTATGGCCTGAAAGTCTTTGTCATTTTATTTTTGGTGCTGTTATATGTGGGAATATTAATGTTTCAGCTTTATCAAGCCCTAATATAATTCACACAAATACTAATTTAGGATGAAAATTTTCTTAGAGTTCTGAAAGTTAGAGCCATTCCTTTTAATTAGCATAAATTAGGGTTCAATTTAAATTATTCTCTAGCATGGAATTTCACTTATGCTTTTTTTAGCTATTATGATTTCTTTTTTTTTAGCTAAGATACCGGCTGGGAATTTCAAGTACTGTGTGAACACTGAATATTCTATTAACTAGAAATTAATTGGATTTGAAGGTCATCCCTGAGTGGATTAAGATTCTTTATGTGACCCTGACAAAAATATTGGAAGTCCTGGTGGTGATGTCATTGATGAAATGAGTCAAATAGACACATGTTTTCTTTTCTTTTTAAGTCTTACCGTCTGTATCCTTAGCTCCTCCCATTGTCTCCTTGGTTTCAGAATCAGTATGAATGATTCAACCTGAAAATTATTATTTCACTTTTAATGTATGTTTAGCTTTTCTTTTTTCATGCCTTCCTTAGGGTATCTGACTCACAGTGGAATCTCTGGGTCGAATTGTATAGCTATTTTAACCACTTTGAATAATTCCATAGGACACAATGTTTTCTCTGATAAAATTTTGTGTGAAACAGAATCTTATACCTGGTAAGCATTTCAAACACCAATTAGGCCAACTTAAACAAAGCTACAACATTGTTGAGAAGTATTTATTTCACCTTTGCTTGAAGTCCTTTAGTAATGAAGGCTTCTACTACCTCCTGAAGAAGTAAATTTCACCTATTGATAGTTCTGATTATAAGAATTATAAGGATGTCCCTTTATATATAAAGCTGGAATCCACTAGAACCCTCTTTGCTCCCTTTTGTGTTTATTTTTCCTTCTATCACCTAGTAAAACAAATATCTCTTTCATGTCAGCCTTGTAAGTACTTGAAGATAGCTATTGTGTCCCTCTTTTCATTCCTATTCATCTCAAGATTTCTTCAGACTACAGTTCTGCCTGCCAATCCTCTATGTTACACTCTTTTGTGTCCTCACCATTCTGATTACCTTTCTTTCTACAAACTACCTTGTGACTATTCCTTCTAAAATGTGCTGCTCACACCTTAGGCCAAGGGCTCAAATATGGTCTGAGAAATAGAGCACAAAAGAATCATCATCTCCTCCTTTCTTGCAAATGTACTTGTATTCATGCAGTCTAGGTTGGATTTGGCATTATGGGTGACCATGTCATGATGTTGACTACTATTGAATAGGTATTTCTGTAAAATCTCAATTTCTTTTCCATAAGACATCTGTATTTCTCCTGTGTTCTCTACTATGCAACTAATCTTGTTCTATCCTATGTGTTAAAAGTAAATGGAGAGGGAAGACATGGGTGAAATGTTATGCTGGTGAGATCAATTGGAAGATTTTTAGGAAAAGTTCCTATCACATGCATGACCTGAGTGTTCTAAATTAAGGAGGCTGTCATTTGAAGACTGTGAAATGTTATTTATATACAAGTTATAATTTTATGATATTTGGTGTTTTATTAGATTAGGAAGTTTTTGTATTGCTGTAGATTTGATGAAAGCTATCTGCTACTATAAATTAGTTGTTCATTGGGGTGATGATTTTCTGTATTTATTTTTTCATTGAACCCTGTAAAGAATTGCTCCTACTGAGACCAATTTATTTTTTAATTCTAAATAAAGTTACAATCCACTAGTAATAATGATATTAAAAACATGACAATAATTTTACAAAATAGAAATGATGCCTTTATTATTAAACTGTAATGCAAAATTACTGCTACTCTTTTAAGTCATGTTAATCAGGGGCATATTTACTTATCAGTAAATACATATTTATGACTTTAGTAGAAGAAAACCGAAGTAGTCTAATATATGATATATTTGTCTCTTGAACACTTTTTGACCAAACTATACATTCACTTGTTACCTGTACAGGATAGCATTCTTCATCAATTTTTGGTGCTGTGGAAAAATGGGAACAAAAAATACTGGTAATGGAATCAGAAACACTGGATTTCTATTAAAGCTCTTCTAATTAGAATTTCTGTGACTATGGTTTCTTAGCCTCTATGGACTAAGTAATTTAATCTTCTCTGTCTTTATCTTTAAAATGAAGACGTCCAATCAGCTTACTTCTTATGTCTTTCCATCTTTGAATTTATGATCATATAATCCTCATTAGGTCACCTCTCCTTTATATACCAACTCATACAAAATTGTGATAATAATTGCTTTTCTTAGTTACACAGTTGTCTCTGAGAATTTGGGAGTACCTTCTATGTACTAAGTGTTATTGAACAACCTCTAGGATATATAAGATCACTGATGGAAACCACAGTGTCAGGGGTCTATGTTGTTGGTTCTAACTGTGTGAACTTGCTTAAGAAGTCACTTAACTGCTTTTTTTTTCTCTTCAGTTTCTTCCTGGAGTAAGAAATCAATACCGTATAGCCCCTTTTATATATAATATAGATGCTATAAGATCAAAGAGATTTTGCAGAATGTACTGCATAAAATAGAATGAATTGTATGGCAACTTTACTTTCTACTCAGTGTTTGTTTTGTGTATGCCTAAGTTATCCTTTTAATAGACATCTCTTAATTATACTGAATGTCCCCTCTGTTCACCTTATCTAGATCTAGAGAATGCCTTGAGTTCCCTTTCTCTAGAGGAGGTATGTGTATGTGTACCTGCCAAGTGGCAGAGAGGGCTAAAAATGCCCCCTTATTCAAGGAAGTGGCAAGAATTCCAAGCTTCCTTTTCCTTCTCCTTTCTTCCTATTCTACTTCTTCGTACTGTGTCTCCTTCAACCCAACCTTGGGCAAAATAGGCAAGAGTCAGCTAGGGAACTCAGATTAATGTGACAGGCATCTACAAACTATAGCAATAAAAATTAACCTAATTTCCTAAGTACTGCCTTAAAACTACAAAGGAAGTGGTAGGAAGGTGGTGTCTTATTGCTTATCTATCCTTTGAAGACATTGCAGCCTACCTCTTAGCATCCCTTATTATTTCTATTTGCATTAGAGATGGCAGATAACCAAGAACCTGCTCCTTAGGTTTTTCTTAGTTGTCTATATACCTTTCAGCACCTACCACCATTTAATTTCATAGGTTAAAGAAAGTCAGAATTAGAAGAAACTTCAGATGTAAGACACTCCTTATACGAATAAAAAGGGCTTCTAGAACATACCTAACATGTGCTTTTTCTTGAAGATCTATACTGAGCAGGTATCTATTACCTTTGAGGAAGCATTTTACTTTAGGATAGTCAGTTTAACTTATTTTCTCTTATAAATCAAAAGGTATTGTCCAGAAAGTATCTCACACATCACCACTATATGATGAGCTGAGCTCTTTAGTATTGACTTCAATGTAGAAGATAGAAATCTAATTCAAGACTAGTCTTTGAAAAGACAACAGAAACATCACCTTAGTTTACTTACAGAAAGTAGATTTTCACTTTAGATTCAAGAGTAAGGTTACCATTAAATTCTCAATTTTGATTTTTAAACTGTTCCTTATGAATTTAAGTCAGCAATAGGGTTAGGGACTGGACCTGTGATTTTATTGATATACGAAATTCCTAGATAAAGACATTTCTTTCATATTACTGTTGAGCACATTCTTTGAAACTCATCTAGATTTGGTCTAGCACATTGAAAAGTTAAATACTTTGCTGGGCTGTGACTCAGAATAGTCCCTTGGTAGTTTAGGTTCAATATTGCAACAAATTGAAAACCTTGTCACTTAATAGTTAACAGAGAGAAATTTGCTGAGACATATCAGTAGAAGGATATTCAACAAGGATAGCTATTCAGGAAACCTCAAGTTGATTGAGATAAGTGAATTTCTCTTGCCTGAATTACACATTATGATCTATCAGTCACAGATCAGGCACCCTTTCTTTCTCCCCTTAACTCTTTGTATCTACTATATAGTCATAAGTTGGGGAATCACATCAGTTCTCTAAGCCTTTAGTCCTCTAACACTACCAAATCTCAAAGCAGGTCTCAATACCTTTTAAGGAAAAACCATCTTAACTTGCAGGGGAGGAAGGGTTAGGATATTGCTCCTACCAAAATTGCCTAGGGTCACCCAATCAATATGTGTAGAGATGGAATCTAAATGTAGGTCTTTCTGGCTCAGAATTCAGTTCACTATCTTTTACACTATGTTGCCTGTCAAACCATTCAAAAATGATCATTTCCACTTGTTATTTGGATCTGTAGCTGTAATCTATTTTCTAAATGAAATAATCAATATTTCAAGACTATATCTTTAAAAATACCATTGCTAGAATACTTAAATCTAGAAATACAAAGTAAAATAAAAATTTCTAATAGCTCTAGATTTTTGTGGTAGAGGTGGGGTGAGTGTCCATTTAAATACTTTTAAAATATAGCATTATTTTGGCAGAAGACTGTGTTAAATTAATGCAATCCCTTATTAGTATATTTCAAGCTCTATGTTTAAGAATTCAGCCATTGATGTTTTTTGGAGGGGGGAAGGTAGGGCAATTGGGGTTAAATGACTGGCCCAAGGTCACATGGTTAGATTTTGTGTTAAGTATCTGAGTTCAGATTTGAACTCAGGTCCTCCTGACTCCAGGGCCAGTGCTCTATTCACTGTGCCACCTACCTGCCCCATTCACCCATTAATTTAATTCTTTCAGATGCACATTGGATTTAGATAATGCTGCTTACATTCTCTGGGTGGTGTTTAATTTTTTGCTACCCTCCTTCCCAGCCTACTGGGCTTATCTGGAAAAAGCAATTCATGTTTTTAAATTTTTATGGCATTGTTCATTGATACCATGCCATATGATCAAACATTTATCATTGGCATTATTCTTTGTGGGCTTTATGTGATGAATGCTGTGCAGAGAAGGGAGTAGTTAGCTGTCTCCCCAATTATCCTGGTTATTCTATTCTGTTCACAATTTCCCCAATATAATGATTCTGTTAGCCAAATACAAAGTGTATTGTATTTTGTAAAGTTGTTTTCTTTGTAGAAAGTTCTAAAAAGATGTCTCCTTTGAGGTCTATGCCCTGCAAAAAGGAATTTAACTAGTGATTAATTAGAAAGAAGTAGAAGCTTTACTCTCATGCTACCTTTTTTCATCAAAAATAGAGGAAAAAATCAAAAGCAAATCACCACAAGGTAGGTAGCTATCCCAGGTAGTTTTACAAGATTATTAAAAGTCATCTTGCAGCATATTGAAACTGCATCTGCATGGAGCAGGGATTTTTGAAAGGGAAGATTCTTTTCTTTTTGGCTTTTTGGAGGGCAATTGAGGTTATATGACTTGCCCAAGGTCACATGGCTAATTTTTGTGTTAGGTGTCTGAGGCTGGATTTGAACTCAGGTCCTCCTGACTCCAGGACTGGTGCTCTATTCACTGCACCACCTAGCCACCCCTTTTTCTTTTCCTTTGAATAAATTAAAAGAAATGAGAATTAAATAAAGATAGAATGACCTCTCTTTAAAGCATGGTAAAATTGAAGAAATAAAAATAGGCAAGAGGAAAAAAAATCACTCTTTGCAGATGACATGATGATATACCTAGAAAACCCTAGAGAACCAACTAAAAAATTACTTGAAATAATTAACAACTTCAGCAACGTTGCAGGATATATATATGTATACACCCATAAAAATAATCAGCATTTCTATGTTACCAGAAAAACCCAGAAGAAAAAGTTAGAAATGGAAATTCCATTTAAAATAACTGCAAACAATATAAAATACTTCTGAGTCTACCTGCCAAGACAAACACAGAGATTATATGAACACAATTACAAAACCCTCTTCATACAAATAAAGACAGAAATAAACAATTGGAGAAATAGTATTTGCTCATGAATAGGTCAAGGCAATATAATAACAATGACAATGTTAAGTTATTTTACTTATTAGTACCATACCAATCAAACCACTGAAGAATTATTTTATACAGCTAGAAAGAAATAATAACAAAATTCATCCACAAAACAAAAGGTTACAAATATCAAGAGCATTAATAATAATAAT
This sequence comes from Petaurus breviceps papuanus, assembly GCF_028583685.1. NCBI lineage: Eukaryota > Metazoa > Chordata > Mammalia > Diprotodontia > Petauridae > Petaurus > Petaurus breviceps. The sequence goes on from NW_027187372.1 coordinate 7,870,445, forward strand.
TCAGGAAGTCAGTCTATCAGTTCCAGATTTCAGACTATATTGCAAAGTGGTAATCATGAAAATAAGCTGTCACTGACCAAAAAATAAAGTGGGGGTCAAATGGATAGCAATGGATAAAACACATAAAAAATAAATATATAAAAAGAAGGGAATTATTATGGTAAATTAAATATTCAGAGAAAGCTTTAAATTAAAATTTAGGAAGAAGAGGCCACCTTCTAATGTTAAGGACATCAGAGTGGTACCTAAGTTGAGCTAGTTAATAAAGGGAAAAGAACAACAATAATGATGAAACAATATAGGTAAACTGGAGAAAATACGATAAAATATAAATGTGAATCACACATTAGTATTCCCAGGGTCTTTTTAGGCATATTATCATTTTCCAACAAATCTCCATACTATTCTGCCTTTACTTTCAGCTTTGGACTATACCTATAAGAAGAAGAGCTCAAATAGGTGAATTTATGACTTATAATGCCTGTACCCACCCTCTCATATGATTAAAATGTATGATATTTGATATTCAGGACTATTTTTCTGTCTTTCTTGCTTGTATGTATTTGTATCTTCTTTCTTCAGAATTTATCATAGCACCAGCATATTTTAAATATTTAATACATATTCTATCTATCTCGGTCTCTTTGTCCTTCTCTGTTTCTCTCTGTCTGTCTCCATCTTTCTCTCTCTCCCCCCTTTCTCCCTCTCATTCTTTCTCCATCTATAGACCTATTAAAGCATTTGATAATTAATAGTTATTTTAAAAATTTTGTGTTTTCATTTAAAAATTCCATGACAAATTATAAATTATCAAACAGGAACAGAATTGAGGATCATCAATGTGCCCCCCTGATCCTTGTTGAGGCTTTCTTAAGGAACTGAAACTAGTCAACCCCCCTTTGCTTTTCTGTGGAGATAAACCTTAATCAGTAAGCTGTAGCCTAAGGATGTGTCTTTATCACTCTTCTAAAGAGTCCCATAACTCAGTAAGGAAAACAGCAGGGCTCCAGTGCTTTGAATTTGAGTATGGATATTTATGTTATTATATTATGTCTGTTTCTCTCTCCCATTTTGAAGGTTTATACTTAGCCACATTACATTAATGTTCTACACACCAAATTATGTTAGCTTTCCTTAGCCTATTCGTCTTTATGTTGACCCACTGTCAATAAGAAAGCATGTGGTTGATAATAAAAGATTAGCCCTTACACCATTTAAAATGTATAAGGTAGAGCTCATTTGCTTTTACAAGCATTCTAATAAATATCATCCTAAATTTATTTTCCCTTTTGGTATTGGCAGGGGAGATTTAGCACTAATATTCTTAAGGTAAGAATGGCTGTGAATTATGGAGAAGCATGGCTACATGCAAATTTTACTTGCACAAATTCCAAGGGCGAGTGGAAATACTCCTGGTAGACATGGAAACTATAGCATTTTTTAAACTAAGTTTTATGTAAAAAGTGGCATGAAGCACATCTTTTAATAATGTCAACAAGTCATATCACAAAAATGAAAGATGATTGATGGATAACCCAAATAGTATACCACTCTTGCCTCCAACCCTGCTATTATCCATACAAAAGAATGACTTCTAGGGTAGTGGTTAGAATCAGTGGAAGATTTTTTGGAGAAGTAATGATGAGGAAAGAAAGTCTGGGAAAGTGTGGGGAGTTCACAATCTGCACAAGAAGAGTGAAAAAACATTGATTTAATTATTGATCCATCAAAGTATCAAAGTAAACATTTTGAAGGGAAAGAAAAAAGGCATTTGAGTCACCAAATCCATTGTCATCTGTCTCTCTCAGTTCCAGACTGCACAAGTAATTAATTCCCAATCACATTTTTCACATAAACCAGATGTTCTTACTATCTGTCTGATCTCTTTTACTTCCTTTAGATTTTTGTACAAGTACTTCCATCCTGGCCTGGGCTCAGGGAAATAAAGTTTGCTAAAGTTTGATGTTTCAAAGTAAAATTTGTATGTAGCCATGCTTCTCCATAATTCACAGCCATTCTTATCTAAAGAATATTAGTGCTAAATGTATGCCCCCTCCAATCCCAAAAGGGGAACCGTTCATTTGTATTCTTACTAATGCATATAGTTGAAGCCTTGGATTTGCAACATACCAAATTCACTTTCCAAAAATGATATATGTGTGTTATAAGATATATGTTGGACTTGTGGTTTCACTAATATGGACAACAGCAAGTGTCAAAACCACATCTATTGAGAGAGAAATAGGTCTAAGTGAGTTTTCTGGAGCACTGAGAAAAAGGAAGGAAGAAAATAATAATTTTAATAACCAAATAATTGTTAGGCACTGTGCCAAGCACATTATAAATATGATCTAATCTGGTTCTAACAACAGCCATGGGAGGTAGGTGTTTTTAATATTATCCCAATTTTACAGTTGAAGGAACTGATGGAGTTAAAAGTTAAGTGACTTGCCCATTAATCGTAAGTGTACAAGGCCTATTTGAACTCAGGTCTTCCTAACTGCAGATGCAATTCACTGGGTCATTCAGCTGTCTCTAGGCTAATTGAACTGTTCATTATTACACAACTACATTAATCAAGGCAGCACTTGAATTCAGGTTTTGCTGATTCAAAGTCTGGAGTTCTACCTCTTAAATTATGTTGCCTCTCAAGCATATAATATATATATATATATATGCATATTACATAACATTGCATAAGAGGGGTAGTGTGGCAGAGTGGAGAAAGAGATAGCCTCTGTTAGAAAAAGCAAAGTTCAAGATGTACTCCTAAGGAAGCCTGGAGATGTCACCCCTAATAATTGACTTGACCTCTGGACAACTCTAAGATTTTAAATTTTAGTGAAAGTGCCAATCTGTTCTGACAGAGAAAGTTCCTCTGAGGGAGGCCTTTGCATTGGTTAAATAACTTGTCTGATTCAGTCCTCAAATATACACACACACACACACACACAAAGGTATCTTTGCCAATTTAAAATAAAACAACACACAAACACTCTCACAAAACAAAAGAAAACCCTTCATTTCACTCATTCTTTTCAAACTGCTATGATCCTAAAAAGGAATTCTTTGCCCTGAGTTATTCTCCCTCACCACTATTTATTTCTTAACTCTTGTGATTAGGCTTCCAAATCTATATCTCTGTTTAAATTGTTCTTCCCAAGAGTACTCAAATCTCATAACCTTTCAATTCAATGGTCTTTTGTTGGTTGTCATCTTTGTTGACTCCTGTGCAGCTTTTGTCATTGTTGACTACCTAGTTTTCCTAGAAATTTTCTGCTTGTTCTTTGTTGTTTTCCTCCTATTTGTGTGACTCCCTGTTTTGCCTCTGCTTTGCATGAGCACCATCTCCCACTCATTACTACAGTTATATTTTGAAGGCTTCATCATATTCTCCCACATCTTCTTCTTCCAATTGCTTTATGTTACACTGATTTTTTTTTAGTAGAATTTAACTAACATGAAGGTGAGGATTTTTAAAATTTTTTCTTTGTCTTTTTGTCTTTGTATCCCTCAGTGCTTAACATCTAGTTTTTATCTCTTAGTCTTTGCAAACTAAGAGCAAGTGAAATTTTTGCCTAATTAAGTTGAATCAAATTAAACACTGTATTCCTCTCAGTATAATGAAATCTGCTTGAGGGCAAGAGCTTTGTTTCTTTGATTTTCAATATCTAGCACTTTGTTTTACACATAGTAGGTGGTGATAAATGCTGAAGTCAAGTACATGGCCTACTCCCACCCAAGTCTTTTAATAACTGCTTGAGAATATTTCATCAAACTGTTCTAGTAGAATTCATAGGATGAAGAGCTAGGCAGGACTTTAGATACCTTTGGATACAACCTTTTCACTTTACACATAAGAAGAATGAAGAGATTGAATTTGCTTATGCCCATGGTCACATAGGGAGTCAGTAGCAGATTCATGTTTTGAATTTATTTCCTTGGATTGCAAATTCAGTATTCTTTTCATTAAACCACTGACTCTAAGACAATTCCTTATGATTCATAAATCATAAAAGTTAGTTTTACTGATTTTTTTATATTTCCCCTTTTATCTCCCCCTCCATTACACCCATATCATATTACAAGGAGTATTTTTTTAAATTCACTTACATTAAATGGTCTTCTATGTGGAGATGTAAAATGTTTTTTGAAAGTTTATGTAATTCATCACCATTGATTCTCATCTCACTGATTATCTGCCCTTTCATAGCCATGTTGCCTAATCCCACATATATTATGTTGGCTTATTTTTCCAGCTACCCCTTACTTCACCAGAAGATATCTTAGTTTGTCGAATATAGAAGTAAGAACAACTGGCGTTCTGGAGATGAGAGATATCATTATGTTCTAGAACAACAGTGGCAGTCTTGTGGATATTTTTAATGGTAGGTTATAATTATTGGTAAAATTCCAGGCCAAGTAGCTTATTTCCAGATCTAACTTTTAAATAATTACACTAGAAACTCGGATTCCATTCCCTTTCACTCTCTTCCATAGAAGAATTTGAGAGAAATGATTATTAACAACCAATGATTTGGGGAGATCCAAAGTCCCACCCCAGCCCCTGCCTTTTTTCTTAAAGTCCTGATTTTAAAGTCCAGTTTCCTGAAGGATATTGCTTATCATGACATTGGACTAACTCTCTTGTTCAGATCCCACACAGTTAGGGTAGCTATTGTGTTCTGCTCCAGCTTAGGTGGGGTATACATTCTTTGAATAGATTGTTTGAATAGATATTGAATAGACTGGGGTTAATTTAAGAAGTGAATAACTTAGTCAAAGTTCAGGTCTAATCCATCATTGTAATAATCATCCTCTCATTAATTGTTAGGCAGTCAGGGTTGATTCCCATCCTATATGAACTGTGAGCCTGCCACCATGATTATTTTTTGTCTAAGAGAGAGATGACCAAATGATCATCCTTTTATTAAAATGCTGGCATTGTTAATAAAATGATTAAATTACCCAGAAATTATGTCCTTGACACTTTTTAAATGCCACGAATCATTGCCCTTCTCTAGGCAGGGATGTAGCTACCATTCCAAGGCTTGTCTTCTTTTCATCATGCTTCTTATTCTACCTCCGTGTAAGCCCCACTTTAGGTATTGTTTCTCCCCCATTGGAGTGCGAAGTTCCCTGAGTACAAGGATGTTTGTTTCTTTCTATATGTCTCAATAGTGCTTAGAACAATATCTAGCAAATAGTAAGTCTTTAATAAATGCTGGATGTTTCTAGGTGCGTATATATCTAAATATCATATATGTATCTATTAATCTTTCCTTCTATTCATTAAAGTCCTACTTGATGTCTTAGCATGGTATGGAAATGACTCAATTCTGGAAGCTTTAGTTGGTCCTACCAAAGTGAATAGACTACAGGTACAGTCTCAGGGTCAGACCATATATCTGTCATCTGAGGAACAGAAGAGCTAATTTTAAATTCGATAATCTTCAACTTTGTCAAAAGGTGATGAATTTTGGCATGTCAATTAGATCAAAAAAGTTTATTCTTGAAGTACTAGATTTTATTAAAGAAGTATGTGAATTGCCAAACCAAAATCAAATGAACCTTAAAAGTGGATAGAGACTGAGCCTTTCATTTCATTGTTACAGAAATTCTAAAATGAAAAAGTTTCTTCTACCGATGAAAAAGTAACTTGTTTGAAATTTATTTTCTTGACAAGTGACTTGTCCAGGATCAAGTGTATACATTAGAAAAAGAGCTTGTACCTGACTATTCTTGCAAACTCTCTATCCACTTTACCATGGTGCCTTCATGTAAACTTCCCAAACATATTAAAAGTAAACTTTAAGAAATATTAAAAGGATTTAAAATGGGAGACAGAACTTTTCAATATTTCAGATACTCTGATCATTCATTTATCCCAACCTTTTCACTGGTCTACCCTCATGTCTTCAATATTCTTCCATATCATTTCTTTCTCCTGGCTTCCCTGGTTTCCTTCAAGGTTCAGCTTAAATCCCAGCTTCAGAAAATTTTTCCAGTTTCTTCACTTCCACTACCTTATCTCTGAGATTATTTCCCATCCTCTCTGTCTCTGTCTCTCTGTCTCTCTCTTTATCTCTCTCTCTCTCTCTCTCTCTCTCTCTCTCTCTCTCTCTCTCTCTCTCTCTCTCTCACTCTCTCTCTCTCTCTCTCTCTCTCTCTCTCTCTCTCTCTCTCTCTCTCTCTCTCTCTCTCTCTGTCTCTCTCTCTCTGTCTCTCTCTCTCTCTGTCTCTCTCACACACACACACACACACATACACTCTCTCTCTCTCTTTCAGTCTGTCTGTCTCTCTCTCTCTCAGTCTGTCTGTCTCTCTCTGTCTCTTTGTGTCTCTGTCTCTCTCTCTCCCCCCACTAACTAGATACCTAGCTATTTCATAAGCTATCCATACATTAGGATGTAAGTTTCTTGAAGACAGGAACTTTGTTTTTGCTTTTTTAGGTGCTTGGCCTCTTGTAAGTTTTAGTAAGTGTTTATTGACCGTTACCAATTCCTGCTCATAAGCACCATCTTACCCACTATTGAAATGAACAGGACAACTCAGTAGGAGGAAAAAGACAAAGTTTTGTCAATACATATTCTTTTGATCTTCTGAGACTGCTAAAAAATGGTAGAATTTTTTTAGATCCTCTGAATAAATGACAGAAAAAATACTCTACCTAGAACTCTGGTTAAAAGGATTATGCATCAATTTTCTTAGAAGAAAATATGGCCAATTTTTCATTTGTAAATTTGTTACTGTATAATCTTCTCAACATTAGAAATATTTGATGCCAGATTAGAAATATTCACAAGAGAAATATCCTTAAGGGGAATATATTGAGTATTACAATTATAAAGTTATTTGTTCTTTTCTCCCTGAGAATAGATTCTGATGTATTGATTCATTTTTAGCTCAGCATACCTTCCTGGGGACTCCAGGGAGAAGGTCAGTTTTCTGCAAAATTATTTTCATTATGTTGTCCCTGAAGGTAGAAGACAAAGCTAATTTAAAACAGCAATTACAACTTTCTGTCAAATACATCTCGATTAACAATAACACAGATACAAAGGTTTGTGAACTGATTATTATTGTTAGCATTATGTTTTCATCTAAGTATAATCAACCTATAAATGATCTGTGATTTTATGTAGCTAAGGCAAATATCCAAATGATTCTTGGGTAGCCTGAAGCTAAATTTTATATTTTAGGAAGAAATTACAATATTTAAAAGACCTGATTTATTTAGAAAGTTGGCATTTTTTTTATTTTTCTTGGTACAAAACAAATTTGGACAAAAGAACCTCTCTCTTCTACCTTTAGGTAGAAAAATTATCTGTTGAAGGAGAGGTAGTTTAACATAGATACAGAGTTGGCCTCAGAATCAAGAAAACCTAGGTTCAGGTACTGCCTCTGTGTGAAACCTGGAAAGTAATCTCAACTTTCACTGAGCCAGGCAATTCTGTATGACCATAACATTCAGAACAGTTGTTCATCTACATTGTTGGAATGGGTTTCCTTTCTGAGAATTCACTATATCAATGAAATCCTACGTGTAGACAAGAAACAAATATGGAATGTGCATCTTTGAAATAGTAGGGGAACCAATTGGCAATGAAAAGGTGCATCAGGCATGAGACTAGGTTTCTGTATACCTTAAAGAGGCTCACAGGGCAAAGATGATAAAGATGGAATAATCAGTTTTGGAGAGGTGATGGAAAGACAAGCACACAAAAAGATAACCACTTCTTGCTAGAGCTGTAAATTAATATAGCCATTCTGGAATGTCATTTGGAATTTTGCAAATAAAATGGCTAAAAATATCCATTCCTTTTGACCTAATGATTGCACTGCCAATCAATAAACATTGAAAGGCCTACTATTGCCAGGTACTGTGCTAAACTCTGGGAATATAAAGGCAAATGACTGTCTTTGCTTTCAAGGACTTAACGGTCTATTGGAGAGACAAATACAAATAACTACATACAAACAACCTATTAATAGAATAAAATGGAAATAATAAACAGATAGGAGGTCTTAGAATTAAAAAAAAGATCAGTAAGTCTTTCCAAAGAAGCTGGTATTTTATCTGAGAGTTGAAGGAAAGCAGGAGACATAGATGAAAAAGACGGCATATTGGAGACTACCAGTGAAAATGCTCTGAGTTGGGGCAGCTGTGGCGCGTTGGATAGAGAGCACTGACCCCATAGTCAGGAGGACCTAGGTTCAAATCTAACCTCAGACACTTGAGCCTCACTAGCCATGTGACCCTGGACAAGTCACTTAACCACAATTGCCTTGCAAAACAAAACAAAAACATACAGAAACATTACTCTTTCCACTATCCACATTGAGTATACCCATACAAGTATGTTGATGTTTACAATCATCCACAAATAAAATTTTAATAAATTAATAATTAACAACTGCAGAAAAAAGGAAAATCTCTGAGTCAGGGGATGGAATATTTTGTGTAAGTAACACCAAGTAGGCTAGTTTCACTGAATCTAAAAGTTTGTGGTAGTGGTGGTATAAGGAATAAGAAGACCAGAAAGGTGTGTGTGTGTGTGTGTGTGTGTGTGTGTGTGTGTGTGTTAGGAAGTGCTTTAAATGCCAACCAGGATTTTATTTCTGATCCTGGATGTGATGGGGTGCCACTGTAGTGGATTGAATTGGTGTGTGTTTGGATCTGTGCTTTAGGAAGATCATTGATTTATGAGTTGAGGATGGACTAGTGTAGAGGAAATGCTTGAGGCAAGGTGACTGACCATCAGGCTATAGTAGTAGCTAAGGTGTGAAATAATGAGGGCCTAAAACAGTGTAGTAGAAATATCAAAAGAGAGAAGGAATCATATGTGGGAGGTAAAATTTAGTCTTTAGCAATAGATTAGATACATGGTAATAAGAAAGAATGAGGAACTGAAGATGAAACCTTGGTTTTGAGCTACTTTTCAACAGTAATAGGGTAGTTAGGGAGAGGGGAAGAGTTTGGGGGAAAATATTGAGTTAACTTTTGAACATACTGACTTTAAGATGCCTCTGGGACATCCAGTTTGAAATGTCAATTTGGAAGCTTGAGAAGTAAGACTGGAATGGAGATAAGTCAGGAATGGATACTTAGATATTTCTCATGGAGTTCATTAACAATGAAAACAAAAAGACTCCAAAGACACTAAAATATTCATAGAACACTTTTTGTGGTATAAAATAACAGAACACATTGATTATGGAATGTTTGTTGATTGTGGAATGACTAAACAAATTGTGAAAAAATGTAAATTACATAATATTACTATTCTATAAGGGAAAGTGAATATGATAAATGTAGAAAAGCATAGAAAGAATTACTTGAAATGATGCAAAGTGAAGAACCAAGAATACAATATACACAATGATGACAACAATGGAAATGGACAATTAAAAATGAAAATTTCAAAATAATAAAGAACAATTTCAGCTCCAAAGAATAGAGATTCTTTCTTTTCTTTTTAAAAGATAGGGTCCACAGTTATGATATGTTACACATAATGTCAGATTTTTCAATTGACTGATTGCTTTCTTGGATTGTTTTACTTTCTCATTTAAGTCGCTGTCAAAAGTTTCTCGGGGAGTTGAATATGAAGGGATGGTATTTAAAGATAAAATTATAGGGTGAGGGAGGAATGTACTGGGAGAAAGAAATGGAGAGGCAGAATAAGGTAAATTATCTCACAAAAGAGACAAGAAATGATCCAAGACAACTCTGAATGACTTACGGTGAAAAATGCTATCCATCCTCAGAGAAAAAATCTATGGTATCTGAATACAGATTGAATTTTTATTACTTTCTTCATTTTTCTTGAGTTTCTTTTTTCTTTGCCTATGCTTTCCTTTACAACATGACTATTATGTGTGTTTTGCATGACAACATATGTATCACCTATATTGAATTTCTTGCCTTCTCAATGAGGGGAGATGGGTAGGAAGTCTGGAGAGAATTTGGAACTCAAATTTTTAAAAATCATGTTAAATATGTTTTTACATGTAGCTGGGGAAAAATAAAATTCTAAAGATGACTCTGCTGTCCCATTGTAAGAAAGGTATGATTTGAGGTTTTTGTCTTTAATATAATGACTCCTTTATACTAAACCTTTCAACATCCTCATCAAATTGCTTCATCATATGAAATCAAGAAAAGGAGCTTGGGATAGAGTCTGTGAATGTATGTGAAAGGTAGTCATAGAACAGAATAAAACTTCCCATCTTCCATGATAATTGAACCCTTGCCTTTGATCTCAGTAGCATTAGACTAAAATCAATTGACTCTAGAAATTAAAGTCGCTGATATTTCTGAATTTCTTTCAATTAACCTGCTATATGTGAATGAATGTTACCATCAGTTATAGTTAAAAAGATCTTAGGAACTTTTTTCACTTCTATATGTTTATATTTACCATTAATATGAACAAATATGAAGACTATCTACTTGTGAGTTCAGAAGTGGGATTCAAACTCAGGTACTGCTAATTTTGGAATCAGCAGTACCCAAGTTTAAATACTACTTCTGTGTATACAGTTATCCACATCAATATGTTGCCTTCTTCTTCCCCAAATACTTAATGAGTTAAAGTTGTTATTTTTTTTCACCCTTGCAAGATAATTTTAGCTCTTTCATGAGAAATTTTTCTTAATTTCTGGATGTTGATTGGAAAAGGAATACATGTTTATATAATGCTTACTCCAGGCCAGGCACTGTACTAAGCATTTTTTCAAATATCATCTCAACTGATATTCACAACAGTTCTGCAAGGTAGGTGCTACGATTATCCTAATTTTATAGTTGAGGAAATGGAAGCAAAAACTTGCCCAGGGTCACACAGCTAGGTAGTTTCTGAGGCTAGATTTTAACTGAAGTCTTTCTGATTCCAGGCATAGCACTCTACTGCAACAGTATCCACCTCCAGCTGATGATAATGGCAATGATAATAGCCACTGCTAATCACCGCCATCACCACAACCACCATCACTATTACCATCATCAGCAGTAATGTAAGTTACTACAATTATTATTACTTCTTCATCTGCTACTCCTACTCTTCTTCCTTCTCCTCCTCCTTCTACTATTCCTCTCTATTATTGGAAAAGTACAGTGTCAAGTTTCCCTATGATTTAAGGGAACTTTGTTTTTCTAATGATAGATTCTCTTCAATACAGATACCTTTTATTCTAGCTGAAAATGTTTCTGCCAGAATCTTTTTCCCCCCAGGGAAAGTTTTTGGATGGCAGTAATAATTCCAGAGAAAGTACATTCTAGAAATAGTCAAAACATTCAGGGAAAAATCTAAGGGGCAGCATCTGAATTGAGTATGCAGTCTATATGCAAAATGGTTGAGTGTAGAGAGTAGTTGGCATACTAAGGGTTGCTGAAGCAGGAAATTACCTATTTCAAGGATGTGGGCACTTGATGATATGTGAAAAGGCTCTGTCTGCATTCCTACTAGGAACCTAAACCAATATTGCAAGTACAATTTAGGGCAGAGTGGTTTTTCCACATCTGTTTAGAACATTCTCATGGTATTAGGCTCAAACCCATTAAGAGAATTTTAGTAGTCTTCTTGCCTACTTCTCATATCCAGGGTGGATTTCTCTAAAAGACAGATGGCATTAGCTTGGTTTATTCTCAATAACTTTACAAAAGAAACAAAGTTTGCTCTTCCTAAAAAGAAAAATTAAAATATGTATAAGTTCCAAATAATGGAATTAATTGGAAATAAGTTCCAAATTATAAGTTATGTTTGGGGCTTTGACTGAAAAAGTAAGAAATGATATAGAAATGAACAGTCAATTAAAGATATAATATCTTTTAAATATATTAAATATATAAAGGCAGTCTATTAAAGAACCTTATAGGGCTTGAGTTCTGGAGGTACAAGAAAATGCTGATACAGGATGTTTAAAATCTTGGGGTCTTACATCAGTTTTCATAGTTGAACAATAATATTTTTCCAACGTCATTTAGGAAAGATGGTATTTCTACATTGTATTTGGAGAAAATTGATTTTTCATAACTGGATAGAAAGGGACAATAACAAGATAATAACAAAATCCAAACTCTCAAATTCTATAGAATAGTAACATTACAATAATTGCAATTAAAAATTTTTAAAGGAAAGTCCTTTGATTCTCACTGGGTACATTTAGTCATATCAGTATATAAATTAATCTTTCTACCTTAAGTCTCTTCTTCTTCCAATCTGTCCTCCATACAATTACCTATGTGATGTTCTCAAAACACAGATCAGAACATGCCATTTGCCTGTTTGATAAATTCCAACAGTTCCTTGTTATTCCTAAAACCATTTTCGTTTTCTTTTTTTTAGAGGGGGGGGGGATTTAAACTCTTCATAACTTTTCTCTAACCTAAATTTCCAGGCTTGTCATACATTTCTCTTTATTTACTAACTTTTAAGTTTTTGTCCACCTACCCTTTCTTTTTTTCTTGATGCTTAAAATTCTATCTCCTGTCTCAATGCCTTGACATAGGTGGTCCTCTCATGTTTAGAAATGCACACGCTCATCGCTTCTGGATCTTAGTATACCTCATTTTCTTCAAATTTTACTTACCTGGGGAAGCTATTTAGTCTAATTCAGTCTCAGTTTTCTTCTCTGAAAAATGAGAATTCTAATAGGTCTACTGTGAGAATTAAATGAAATAACATGTGTAAATCACTTTCCTAACATTAAGGCATCAAATGAATGTTAATTATATCATTAATAATAATACTAGTGATTTTTACAGTAAAAAACAGTCTTCTTTACACAAAAGTATCATCTAAAATTGGTATTTCTGGTATTTTCACTAAATAGAATAATTCTAATGATTTGTAGATTGTCAGAACTGAAATGAAGATCATCTAGTATGATCTCATTTTACAGGAAAAAAAAGCAATATGGAAACAAAACAAAACAACATGGAGACCCAGAAAATTAAAGCAACTAGCTCAGGGCCATATAACTAATAAATGTCAGAATTAGGACTCAAGCTTAAGAATGACTCCATATTGTGAATTTAAGATATTCCTATCATTGTCATCTTTTAAGAGACTTTAAATGCCCACAAGAGTGCTATATAAATAAGCACATTCATCCCTGATGTCTAAAAAATAAAACTTTTAGCAGAAACATAAAGAAGTTACTTAATAAGCATGTTTATGATAATAGATTTGGGTAATGAAAATTGGGAGAGAAAAAGCAATAATCCATGCCCTATTTCTACTGTTTTGGAAGACTTATGAAAAAGTTTTGGCTTGCGAAGCTTTGTAAATGGTGAAAGAAAGGAAGTTTTGTTTACCTGGGAATTTCTGGATATGTATTCCAGGAGAAGAAGCTGGCTTCAGATGACAACATAGAAGTGGGAGTCAAAGGATCAGATAGCCTAGTAGTAAAAATATTTCCTTAGGAAGTACAGGGGTGGGGGCAGCCAGGTAGCACAGCGAGTAAGAGCACCAGCCCCAGAATTGGGATAACCTGGGATCGAATCCGGGCTCAGACACTTAGCACCTACCCAGAAACACCTGGCAGTGTAACCTTGTGCAAGTTACTTAACCCCAATTGCTTTAAAATAAAAAGAAAATGGAACTACAGGGGTGTCCATGAAGAGCTAGAAGAAAAGTAGTTCAGAGAATCTTATTTGAGCCTTTTAAGACAAAGATTTTGACCATCTACTAAGATTCTTAGTGTACTATATATAGATAAATTAATTCTGATAGGAAAAAAGAAACAATTTTAGAATGTTATGTAAAAGCAATATGTCATCCCATTTGTATTATTTCCTTTACAACAATGGGTATATTTTAATTCCTTTATGAGAAAAGTGAAGTGTCCACATCATGGCGAAAAATACACATGATATGATTTTAAATTGCTATCAAATTTGCTGCAAAAGGTTTCAAAATCAGAAGATCCATTATCTTGAATATTATTACTTAATGTAAAAATAGCACTTTGATTAAAATCATATTCCTTCAAAGAAATTGACAAGCATTAATTAGTTAAGTCTTTCTCATTTTCCGTAGGTTAGTTAAACAGAGTTAATTAGCGACTGTTGAATCATAGGATCCTAGATATAAAACTAGAAGGAAATTTAGAATTCATTAAATTCCACTTACTCATTCTATAGATGAGGATTTGAAGCCCAGAGAAATTATGATTTGACCAAGGTGGCAAAGTAGGGGTATGAACACGGGTGCTCTGATTTAAATCTAGTATCCATTCCATTTTATTATCCTGCATGACTTGAGTTAGCAGGACGTTCAAATAATTACTGGTCTGGTTCCCTACCTTTGGAAACAATTATTCTAAATAGTCAAAAGAGATAGGTATTGAAATTGTTTTAAAGATAAATATTAAAGATAAACTAAAGAAAATGTCCTAAGTCCTAACCCTTCCCCCTTTTTTCCCCTGGAAATTATACTTTACAACTAACCGAAATCTTCCCTGCATTATTTTTAAATTCTTATTGATATAAACTTTCTATATTTTGGAAAACACTTGGCAAGTATCCCTCACAATTTTTGTATACTTGAAGTCACTTACTGCATTACGATAAGTACTGTAAGACCTTGCTAATTCAGTAGGGATTACAATGTGGGTAGGGGTTGGACCAAAGTTTATATTTACCCAACTTATGGGGTTGGGGCTCTTTCATTTATTAAGCAAATGAATACTACAAATTTGAGTGGGAAGGGAATATTTACTTCAATACAACATCTCCAAGCAGTTTGTAAGCATCCATTTGCATACAAATTAGATCATCCTAATTGCATCATTTTACATGTATCAGTATTTATTATCCGGGTAACATTTTGTTAGACCAATTAGTGCTACTATATTTACTTGAAAGTAATTAGACTTCATTTCTAAAAGAATTGTATAATTAAGAATAGTTGATCTCTCATTCTAACCTAGTTGGTGAGGTAAAACATATACATATTAAAAGTTACCTAACAGCCAGACAAGGGAAGTGACAAGTCTGTGTGTGATTAGGTGAAATTATTAAGGACAGTACCTGTTGTGGCTTTCCAAGAGGAATCCAATTCTAATATCAAAATATTGCATTTTTTACACATTGAATAAACATAACAATATGTATTTTATCTTGAATTTCAGAAGAAATTTCTTATTAAACAGAATGCTTTAAAATATAATACTCCATATCAGGAAAATGAATTGTATTTATTATTTATGCAATCAGTATGACTTTTGTCCTATTTTCATGTTTAAAATATATAGATGGTACTGACACAAGAAGTTGGGCCTACGTGAAAACACTGATTAATACTTTGGTCAAAAGCACAATTTTTTTTTTGCAAGTTTACTGAAGTGTTAAAAGTTGTTTCCAGAAGGGGAAAAAAAACCCATTAATGATGGAACAGTTTTCATGCTGAATTTGTGCATGATCATACCTCATTCAGATCTGTGGTAGATTTCTGAGGAATGATTATGATTTGGCAATCATTAGATAAGAAATATTTACATATTGAAAACACTGACTCCCTACACTGATGTTGAATTATTGCACCTATAAATATACAGTTTCAGACAGTCTTTTATTAATCAGTTAACATGATCTTGAATCTACATTAAGGAATCCAGTTTGATTCTCTTTATGGGAGGCAAAAGAATAGAATAAAAAGACATGATTCAGTCAAGAAAGTGAACAAGGGGATCATGAGTAGACTATATAATTCAAGTGAAAAAGATCTGGAGATTGATCAGTCTATTTTGGTAATTTATTTCCAAGACAATATTCATGGTGCAGCTGATAATACTCAAGGGCTACACATAGATGTATACTATTTCGAGACCACTTTACATTATTTAGTGTGGTATAGGTTCAGTATTTTTTTCTTGATTCCTATACAAAATTGGATAAAAAGTATCTATCTGTAGTAGTGTTAATTACATTTCTGTTTACTAATTTATAACATACACTTTCATATGTTTTGATGAAAATTTATGGATTAAATAAATTCTGTCAAAAGTAATTAATTACCTTGTCAGTTCAACCATATTTGTGTGTGTGTGTGCGTGTGTGTATATATATATATATATAAATATATATGTATATATATCTGCTTCCTTATGCACAAATAAATTTAATAAATATTATGATGCTCATGCTTATTATGTTTAATAGAAGCTATGCTAGGTGATTTGGAGATAAGGAGATTAGATGAGAGATCTCTCTCCTCAGGAGATTTATAGTTCTTTGCCACATGCACAAATGGTTATCATACAAAATAATGCATCTTATGTGTGTAACATTAAAGCAAAGTCTCATATAAGGTACAGGGAACTGTGGATAATTGCCAAGGAAGTTCCAAGGAAATATTTGGGAGGAGTTGGCATCTGAACTTGACTTTAAATGATGGTCAGGAATTTAATAGATGGAATGGACATATTAGGGAAGGTTTGTAGATCAGACCACACTTGAAGTTGTCTGCTCATTCAAGGCATCATAGTTTAGGAAGGACATTCCTAAACTGCAGAGTTTCCAGAGAAGGGCATCAATGAATGGTCAATGAATTTTAGTTCATGCCTTATGAGGACTGGGTGAAGGAATTGGAGATGTATAACCTGTTGAAGAAAAGATTAAGTGAGATTATTATCACTGTCTTCAAGAATATGAAAGGCTATCAGATGGAAGAAAGATTTCACTTACTATGTTTCAACCCAAAGGACAGAAATAGAAGAATTGGGGAAAAAAAATTTAAATTTGATATTAAAACAGAAGAAAAATATCCTAAGATTTAGAATGATAATGGAATGACTGTTATAGGAAATAGAGAATTCCTCCCCTCTAGATATTTTTAAGGAAGTGCTAGGTGACCACTTGATTGTACTGATGAGTCTTAGAGGCTGTGAATTGAACCATGTTACAACTGAGATCTCTTCTAACTCTAAAATCCTATCATTAAATTATTCTCTACAACTCATGTATTAGCCTTGAGTTGATTGTTCTTTCTAAATCACCAAGCATATAATTGCTTAATTTCACAGCATTAAAACAAAAACCACACGATGTATGTATGTATGTATATACGCACACATACACACAATAAATGTGTAGATATAACTCATATACATATATTCATTTGTGTGTATATACATATACAACATGTATATAAGAATATATGTATTTGTATTTTAAGTGTTCAATCATTTTTCAGTTATGTTCAACACTTTGTGACATCATTTAGAGTTTTTTTTGGCAAAGATTTTGGAGTGACTTGCCCTTTCCTTCTACAACATATGTTTTTAAAAGATTTTTATTATTTTCTTATTACTATGATTGTTATTTTCCCTTTGAAATACCCAAACTACATTGTAGCTTATGAAAAAAAAATGACAGTTTTGACTTTCAGTATTCAACAAGTTGTGGATGTTGTTATTATTATTGCTGTTGTCCTTTGTTCTTGAAGAGGAACAAAATGACATCACTATTCTAACATCAAGTTTCAGTGTATCTGACTGTGGCTGATCAGACCAATACAAACTCGGAATGCTCTACCACAGGTCAGGCACAAATAGTCCATGTGAACATTTGGGGTGGATTCTCTAAATGTGTGCATTCTACATTTCCTTTGAGCTGTTTCATTCTGCTTTGCTCATAGAGCATGGCACCTTCTCTGATATAGGCATGCCATGCTGAGCAGTCCTGTGCCAGTGTCTCCCATGTCACACAATAAATTCCAAAGTTCTTGAGAGAGTCCTTGAAAGTGTCCTTGTATCACTTCTTCTGACTACCATGTGAATGCTTGCCTGTGTGAATTCTCCATAAAATAGTCTTTTTGGCAAGTGTATGTTTTGCATTTGAACAATATGGCCAGCCCCTTGGATTTGTGCCCTCTGAAACAGAGTTTGAATGCTTGGCAGTTTAGTTCCTATAAGGACCTCAGTGTCTGGTATCTTATCCTGTCAGGTGATATTCTGAATGTTCCTAAAACAATTCAAATGGAAGCAATTTTGTTTCCTGCACAGAACTGGTAGATTGTCCAGGTTCCCTAGGCATACAACAATGAGGTCAGCACAATGGCTCTGTAGACCTTCAGTTTGGTAGACAGTCTAATACCTCTCATCTCCCATAAGTTCCTTTGGAGTCTTCAAAACACTGAGTTAGCTCTGGTAATTCATGCATGAACCTCATTATCAATGTGTACATCCCTGGAAAATCCACTAGCAAGGTAAGTGAACTTATCTACAGCATTCAAAACCTCTCAATTTGCTGTAACTCATGGTTCTATATGTGGATAGTGTGGTGGTGGCTGATGGAACACCTGTGTTTTCTTGGTGTTAATTGTTAGGCCAAAATTAGCACAAGCAGCAGAGAATTTATATATACTTTGTTGCAATTCAGCTTCAGAGGCTGCACTGAGTGCACGATCATCTGAAAACAGAAAATCATGCACCAACACTCCCTCTACTTTGGTCTTGGCTTGTAGCCTTTTCAAATTGAAGAATTTACCATGAGTGTGGTAGCTGACTTGGATTCTGTGTTCATCCACTTTTAAAAAGTAACTCTAGAGGACAGGAAACATACACCAGTGGGGCATCAGACCTTGTGTCAGGACTACCTGGGCTCAAATACTGCTTCACGTAGGTACTGGCTCTATGACTCTGGGCAAGCCACTGATTGACTTTTTCTTTGTGTCCTTATGTGTAAAATGAAGGAGTTGGACTGAATCCCTTTAAGTTCCTTTCCCACATAAGATTTATGACCTTGTGATCCTATGAAGTATTTCTCATTTTAAAACCCCACAGTTGGGGCGGCCAGGTGGCTCAGTGAGTAAGAGCACTGGCTCCAGTGTCAGGATGACCTGGGGATCGAATCTGGGCTCAGATACTTAGCACCACACCCAGAAATAACTGGCTTTGTAACCTTGAGCAAGTTACTTAACCCCAATTGCTTAAAAAAAATGCCCACAGTAAATTTTCCTCATGAAGCCTATAATAACTTAAATACAAATGTAAGAGGTATTGTTCAATGGTCATGGTCATAGTTGTGAATTCTCAGGTGATAGGTTTCCCTAGGAGTGAAATTATAGCATTTCCATATTGCTCACATTTATATTAATTGTCCAACAGTATGAAATCATTGATATTCCAAAATGTGTTCCCTCCATCTGTAGGCTTCCAAGCATTCATGGATTGTATTTAAGTGATTTATGACTAGTATCCATTTTCTCATGAGTCTTAGAAGTTTGCTTCTGCATTAAGGACTTTCCACACTCATTACATTCAAGGGGTCTCTTTCCAGTATAGTTTCTCTCACGTTCACTAAGTGAATGCTTCTGAGTAAAAGTTTTTCCACTTTCAAAGCATGTATAGGACTTCTTTCCAATATGTATTATCACATTTACTGTGGGATGTCTTGTGACTGAAGGCTTTTACACATACATAACATTTATAAGGCTTCTTTCCAGCATGGATTCTCTAATGAACAACAAAGGATTCCCTTAGGCCAAAGTCTTTCCCACATACATTATATTTATTAACTTTCTCCTGATTATGTTTTTTGATGTATGTGAAAGTACCCCCTATATCTGAAGGTTTTCCCATAGTCATTACATTTTACACCCTTTCCTTGTTTTATTATATGTAAAGTAAGTCCTCTCCTGTCTTTGAAACCTTTTCAACATTTACTACATTTAAAAAGTTTCTTTCCAGTATGAATTCTTTTATGTGTGTTAAACTGTCCCTCCTCTAGAAAAGCTTTCCTACATTCATTATATTCAAAGGGCTTCTCTCTAAGTGTTAGTCACTTTATGTTTTTTAAGGTATGCCTCTAGCAAACATTTCCCTACAATCAATATACTCATGGAGCTTCTCTCCAATATGAAATTTCTGGTGACAAAAAAATGTTTTGTCAGTAAACTCTTTCCCACAGTCATCACATGATATTTCACCAGTGTAAATTTTCTCATGTTTTTTGATGATGTTTTCTCATGTTTTTTTCTCCCCCAACTGAAGGTCTTCCCACATTCATTACAAATTTATAGTTTCTATAGTGTATGAATTCTTTCATAATGAATAGGGATACATTGTCAATGAAAGCTTTCCCACACTGGTTACATTTATATGATTTTTCTTCAGTATGAAATCTTTGATGTTTACTAAGGTTTCCAAATGGTCTGAAAACTTTCCTACATATATTACATTCAAAGGTTTCCTCCTCAGTGTGTATTCTCTGGGGTTCATTAAGGTGTTTATATTGGCCGAAAGCTTTCCCACATTCATTACATGTAAAGGGTTTCTCTCTAGTATGAATTCTTTAAAGTTGATCAAGGTGTCCTTTATAGCTAAAACCTTTCTCACATTGATTACACTTGTAGGCTTTTTCTCCAGTATGGATTCTTTGGTGTTTAACCAGGGATGAATCAATGCTGAAAGCTTTTCTACAGTCATTACACACATAGGGTTTCTCTCCAGTATGAATTCTCTGATGTTGAATAAGATGTGCTTTACGCCCGTAGGCTTTTGCACATTCATTACATTTAAAAGGCTTCTCTCCTGTCTGAATTCTCTGATGTGCAATAAGGCATGGGCTATTGCTGACAGTTTTCCCAAATTGACTAAATGTACAGTGTTTCTCTCCATTGTCTAATCTATGGTACTGAAAAAAGTCTGAGTGGCAAATGACAGGCTTCTTGCATTTATAGTCACAAATTTTCTTCCCTAAGGAGTTCCTATCATGGCCATTTATGTCTGATAACTGAAAATCTTTTTAAGTATATCATGTTGATGGTACTGTATTCCTATAGTAGTTCTTTGTCTGGGAACAAGGGTGGACCCTAATTTGAACCTTTTCTCAAAAGCATTCTGTTCATAAACATCCAACTCATTAGAAGTTGTTCAGTGACTGTAATTTGTGAGGTCCTTCTTCCCTTATCCCCCTGATGGCTTTCCAATTAGACATTAAAACCTCAAGTTTAACAAAATTTCAAATTCTAGATTGGATTTTTTGAGAGTCCTTGACTGATGCTCCCATAAGAATACCATGATTTACAGATGACTGACTCCTTGATTTTATATCCTATATTCTGAATAAAGGAATCTTGACAAATGCCTCTCAGAGCTTCTCCTCTCTCCAACTAGGAGATCACATGAGGTTTGAGGGCTGGTAGTCCTCCAAGGGAGACAAAATTCTGATAGCTCTCCAGCAACATGTCCTTATACAGGTCCTTCTGAGCTGACAACAAGTGACCCAATTCCTTCCTGGTAAGTTTACATCCATGTCCTGCAACATGGTCAATTCCATAAACCTGGCCATCCAAAGCCGAAAAGTCACTCTCTCCTCTCCTCTTTTTTCTTGGAGAAATTGAATTCTCTATTGAATGACAAAGGATTCCCAGCAGGATGTGGAAAATCTTTCCACTTGTAACTCAGACCCCACTTCCCTCCACAGCTCTGGACACACCTTAACCCAGGCTATGTTTCTTGTACCTGCCTTTGCCTCTGTGCAACCAGGACCATTTCCAGATCTGCCATATTCTGGCAAGTGCAATGCCTGGTCTCAAGAAACACATGTGTATTTGGGCACCTATACGTGCCTGTATTGAGAGAGAGAGAGAGAGAGAGAGAGAGAGAGAGAGAGAGAGAGAGAGAGAGAGAGAGAGAGAGAGAGAGAGAGAGAGAGAGAGAGAGGAGGGAGGGAGGGAGAGAGGGGAGAGAGGGGAGAGAGAGAAAAGAAGGAGAGGAGAGAGAAAAGAGAAGAGAAGAGGAGAGGAGAGGAGAGGAGAGGAGAGGAGAGAAGAGAAGAGAAGAGAAGAGAAGAGAAGAGAAGAGAAGAGAAGAGAAGAGAAGAGAAGAGAAGAGAAGAGAAGAGGAAATTGTCAGTGGCATGGCTGGGATTCCACATGATATATATTAAAAGTATATTTAATTTAAAAGAAATACATGCTATTCTTATTATGGTCGTTAAAAAAATTCTATAAGGTTTTTTTTCACTTCTGTATTATGACATCTATACTTGCACAGTAAAACAAATTTATTTGAATTCTAAATTTTTTATCTCATCTTAATTAAATTTTATCATAGCAGAGGCAAAAAAGGACGTGTCTTTCCACCAAAATTAAAGAGATAATAGTGAAAGTGTAATGATGAATTTCTGAATTCTGGAATAACAATGAGGTGATGTTGACCTCTGCGAAATCCCTTTCACCATGAAGCCCCTACATGCTGCCAGGCTTAGGAAGAGGTTGCCATAAGCATTGAAAAATCTATTATTTCTACAAGCATCCAGTGGATAGCATATTTAAACAAAATGTGCCATTCAATTATTTCCCATATTTAGTAACTTCATCTATGTCATACAAACATGAGAAGTAATGCCTCCTGAGCTCTCTGACTGATCAGTTTCAAATGTTGCCAAGCAGCCACATGAAAGAAAGATATTGATTTCTAAACTCAGATATTACAATTATATGAAATGTCAAATTGGGAAGAGATTAACCAATTCTGGCATATTGTTGACAAAGCTAACTGTGCTTTAGTTTTTCTAGTGGTGGAATCATTTCACATGGATCTCAAGAGCTCACCAGATGTGAGGCAGCCTACTGTATCTAAATGTGCTAATCAATCTATAGCTCTTAAAGAAAGCCCATCATTTTATCAGATTTCATAAAGATTTACAGTAAACTTGCAGCATACTGAGCATATATTCTGAGATGTAGCAAGACATATTTGTCTGTTCTCAAAGCTATTTCCTCCACATGCATTTACTGTGATTTGGGCATAGTAGGAAATGATTTAATCTTTATTAAAAGAAAAAGGTTTCCATTTGTTTAATATGTTAATATGCAGGTTATTTGTAATGCTAAATGCAATGTAATTGAGGTAATTTAAAAGTTCTAAGGATAATGTCATGATTAATTCATCTGTAAACAATTTGGCATCTTTCATTTATTAAGGCAGGAGAAAGTTTAAACTAGATGAAATTTGGGTGAGTTCATTTATGACACCAATTATAATCTTAAAGAGGTAATTCAGCTTAAAAGATAGATGTCTTAAGGGCATTTTATTTCTTACTGAGTGATATTAGATGTTCTAATTTGTCTTGATTCATTCTCTGTTCAAAAGAAATTTTAGGTAAAATAACTGACTGTAATATGTGCACACTGATTGGGCTATAATATGAAACTCACATTGTACCTATTTAGTGTCAGTTTTGGAAAGTTGTGGATTGATTCTGTGTCCTTCAGGTAAATGATCTGAAAGGTTTTGCTCCACTATAAAACAACATTTACTTCTAATTCAACCCCTTCTGTCTTTACTGGAAAACAATTATTTATTGTGTGGCAATAAATTATACAGCAGTTTGAATAAAGTTTTGCCTGGGAGGATAGATAGGTAGTTTAATTTGGAATTAGGAAGAACACAGTTCAAATTCTACTTCTTATACTTATTAGCTCTGTATAAGAGTAAATGACTTACTCTCCCTGAGCCTGGGTTTTATTACTTATAAAGGAGAGTTATATTAACATTTGTAATCCCTACCTCACAGACTCAAATAAAATAATATACATGAAATGCTATATAAAAATCAAGAAATATATGTTCCATAAGTTGTAGAATGGTATGTTGCTCATATAAATTACATGCCTCTGGGGTAACAAAATATTTGATGGGAGATGCATTTCCAAGGATGAAGAGAACCTCTTAGACTTTGGTCACAAGAATAAACACCTATACTTCAAGGACAGTGTTGAGTGGTGAGAGGACTGTATTAGAAAGAGTTGGAGGGCAAGCCTGGTAACATCAGAATCGTAGTTAGAGAGAGAGAAATTCTAGCAAGTGTATTTTTTTGGAGGGGGGAAAGCAAAGCAATTAAGGTTAAGTGACTTGCCCAAGGTCACGCAGGTAAGTATGTCAAGTGGCTGAGGTTGGATTTGAACTCAGGTCCTGACTCTAGGGCCAGTACTCTATTCGCTGCACCACCTAGCTGCCCCACTAGCAAATATTTTTGTGATGCAAGTCTAAAGAGTCTGGGCACTGGAAACCTGGATCCAGAACTACTGACCCTTTATTATGGAAAAAAAAAAAAACTTTGATGGACATTCAGCTTACTATATTATAGAATATACACACACACACATAAACACACACATACATATGTAGATACATATATGTGCATATATGTGAGAGAGCATGTATGTGTTTGTGTGTGTACATGTATATGTAAAATTCAAGGAAAGGGTTAACCCCCCCTTCCTTTTCTACTTGCAGACAGAAGAGATTTAATTTCCAGTCTGTTTATTCATTTAAAGTACTCCTAATGTTTAATTTTTGATATAAAAGTACATCCAGTCATAATTTCTATATGATCTCTGTTCATGGTTCTTTTAATACATTTTCAGTTACAGTTTTATTTTTATATAACTTAGATTATAGATTTCTTTCTATATCTCTCCCTGAACCTCCTACAGAAACATTCATTATAACAAACAATATTGTTTTTTTTTAGAGGAAGAAGAGCAAAATAAAAAAAAAATCACCAAAACTAATCAACACATGAAGAAAATTGATGTTATGTGTGTTCTCACACCTGTAGGGAATGATATCTTCTTGTATGTCTTCTTTTGAGTGAAGTTCCTTCAGATTTTGTTTAATTCATTCTTGATTGTTTTGTGCCTATCATTTTTCCATTTATTTTGTGGTTGTCATTGCATATATTGTTTTCCAGGCTCTGTTTACTTCACCTTTCATTAGTTCATATTGTTAACCTCACATAGAGTTTGGTCTATGGAAGACAAACAGAATTAGGTTGTATATTCCATTGTTTTTTTTCTCTCAAAGCAGGCACTCATGCATTTGTATAGGAGCTATGGTCCAGAACTGGGTTCCCTAAGGGTCTCCTTTTGGGGTTAGGGTGCAAAGTGTATATAGGGTGCACAGGGGTGAGTCACTCCATTATCATTTTACTTTTGCACAGAGGAAATACCTCTTTTATAAGACCATTCCCAACCTTACCAGACCCCTCCCAGCCTTCTGTTATCTAGACGGAAGAATCTGTCTCCACTCAAGCCTGAGCAGAACACAATGGGTTTCCCTGCCTTAGAGCTTGGGTTGGGGCTGACCAAGATAAGAAGAGTCAATGCAATGCAATGCAATACAATGCAATCTCATTGTCTGTAATATTTCTGAGAAATTCTGAAGAAAAACAGAACTTATAGTCAGGACCTTGAAAGAAGGGGTATGGGGGAAGCTCTGAATCTCTAAGATAATGATTATTAAAAATCATTTTTCACAATGTAAATCTATCCATACTTCAGTGCAGTCACCACATTTGTAATTTCTTATTGAAGAGTAATGTTTCATTGTGATCATGTATCACAATTTGTTTAGCCAATTACCAATGGATAAACATCTATTTTGTTTTCAATTTTTGCTACCACTAACAATGCTTACATAAGTATTTTGGTGTGTTTATGGACACAAAAAAATCAGTGACCTTCTTAGAATTGTTAGCAGTATAATCTTTGGATCAAAAGTTATGGACATTTCAGTTACTTTCTTTGAATAACTGCAAATGGTTTCTCAAAATTCACAGTTCCACCAAGAATCTATTAGCCTACTTGACTTTCTACAACCCCTCTGACATAATTCTTTTTTATATATTTGTAAGTTTGCTGGTGAAAATAGTTGCTTTTTTATTGACATTTTTCATACTACTAATGATATGTAGCATCCTTTGATAATGGTAGTTTGTATTTCCACTTTATAGAAATCTTTGTCCATTGACCACTTAACAGGAAATTGATTTTAGTCTTATATTCTATTATATCTATCTGTCTTGCACATCACAACTTTAGAAAAAAGGGACAGGGAAGAAGAGGGGGAAAAAGATCAAACAAACCAATAAACATATTTTTTCCATCCACCCTCTTTCTTAACCATAAGAAAATTTTAAGGAGAAAAATTGATATAATAAAAATTAACCATTTTATTTAATTGTAAACAATGAGGCTGCAATGGTGGAGATGAGTAATGGTTTGTGGTGCACGACATTAAATAGGGTGAAGGTTTGAACTTTATTCTAAAGTAGCTAAATTTTATTTTTATATTATCCTAGCTTGAGGGTTCTAAGCTATAATCATGAGAGAATCTTATGACTTTGATTTTATTAATACTTCTTGTAAGTTCTTCAGTATCAAAGGACATTAAACATAACTTGGGACCATTTATCCTAGGCTATACAGGAATCATGAGTAAAGAGTCTTAGGTGGTTCATCTACGTTAGTAAAAGTAGAACAATCCCAAAGGTTAGAGGTTCCTTGTGAGGAATAATAATCTTTCGTTTCATTTTGTTTTCTACATTAATCCTGCAAATCTTGCCAGATGGTGCTTGTTAGTTAACAAGATAACTCTTGTCAGTTATACCAAAGAGATTTTTGATAGAAAGTTCTCAGAAGAAAAAAAAATGAAAAGACTGGTTTAAATTGCCAGAAGCTCTTGCTGCCTTACTTTGCATGTAATTTCTGAGAGGTGTTAATTAAAAACAAGAAATAGAGTGTCACAGTAATAGTATGGACTGAGGTTAGGAAGAACATTGGAGATGATACAGTCTTTTTTTAAAGCAATTGGGGTTAAGTAACTTGCTCAAGGTTACACAGCCAGTTATTTCTGGGTGTGGTGCTAAGTATCTGAGCCCAGATTCAATCCTAGGTTATCCCGACTATGGGGCCAGTGCTCTTACTCACTGTGCTGCCTGGCCGCCCAATTGATAAAGTCTTAAAGTTCATAAATGGCTTCTGACTGAAAAAATTACACATGAAACTCTTCCTCCTACCGTCACAAAGAAAATTTAGGAGTCATGGATTTATTGTTTCCTCTAAGATCACGAGTGGTCAGAATCTGAGATATTGATTGAGATGTGATATCTGAGCAAGCTACTGGGAGGTATTCTAAGATTTGAACCTCATCTGTTGTACCTGGCCGCATTCTGGTTTCCCTGTTCACTTCCCTGCCCCCAACCAGCTCTCCTTTACTGAAGTAATTAAACTACCAGGTTTAGCCCCAACTAGGGAAACTCCCAGTCCTCCAAAATCAAAATGTACACAGAACAATCACTGATTTTAGCCTCTGCAAGTTCCTGCTTAAGTAATCCCTAACCATTGGCCACAGTGGCTTGCTTTTAAAAGCTGAGGCTTTGCCCTGGCTCAGGGCTATTTGATTTGGGGTAGGGCCTCAAGCAGTCACATGGCACCAATAAAGAATCCACTTCTAAATTGTTACTTGGGTCTTGCTTGTGTTTAAGGTACAACACATCAACTCACACAACTGGGCATACACAATTCTCTTACTTTTGAATTGCCATCTCATTAATACAGATAGATAGCAAAAACCTCCAAGCGTCTGCAATATTCCCCAGTACTTTCAAATTCTATATTCCTCTTAATAGATATATTATTAATAATTGATAATTCTCTTTGGGCTCATGTAGCTACCCACTGGATCCTTATTTTCTTGCTTTACTCCTCAGCATATTTTGAAAATACTCATTCAGTTCTTATATAGCAAAAACAATTTATTTATTACATTTAATATTAAAATAAAATGCCACAGTAAAGTCTACCTTCATCTGATAAAATTTAATTTTCAATGTCCTACCCTATTCTGCCTTATCCTTCTTTTTCTTATAGGAAATACATGCAAGCATTTGCATGGTGAAAAGCTTTCAAGGGATCCTTGTGTGAAAGTTACTGAGGGCATAGAGAAATCAGTTCATGGCACTCCATCTTATCCAGTGTAGAAATTGTTTTCACCTGGATTGTAACAAAATCTTTGCTGCCTACTAGATGTATCAGATTCTTCATGAAGACCTGGGTGGTTGCTTGTTACTTCTGTGGCATGGAGTGGTAGAGTCCCAGGAATACCCACATGATTCAATTCCTTCTCCAGGTCCTCTTGGAATGAGTGTCTTGGCTGTTAGATAGTAGAATATCTCAGCTACTACTTCCATGGGATAGCTGGGTTTTTCCTGCTATTCAAATCACTTATATTAAATGCCCATGTCTTCTCCTGGTGTCACAGCTTCATGATGAGAACACAATATTTAGTTATGTCACTTAACTTCTGCTTTTGAAATTATCCTCAAATAATGGCACCAACCTCATAGGCTTGTGAGGATCAAGTTAAGATATTTATAAAACACTTCACACTGTCTGGCAGAAAGGGATTTATCCCCGCTTTTCTATCTATAGCTATATGTTATGCCTATGCTCATATCCATACCTGTACCTATGGCTTATACCTATACTATAAGTACATATACCTATACAAATAGATATATTGATATAAATATAGACATAGGTACTGCACTTGTGATTTAATTGGTATAGGAATCTCCTATCTAGTAAGGAACCCTCTTTTACCATCTGTACAAATTGATACATTTTTTTTTTGGTAACTTAGAGTCCTACAGAGTCATCTAGAACACTGAGTCAATATATTTTAGTAACCAGGTTTGAACTGAGGCATTTCTGGCTCTAGATGGATTTCTAACCATTAGGTTACATTGCTTCCTCCCCCAATCCCCAACAAATCCACATGTACACACAGACATAACACTCACTGAGAGATCAAGCTATGATACATGAAATTTAAGATAACTCTTCTTCTCCCAAATTCTCTCCTACCCCTGCATGTTCTTCCCTATCCTCCACTTACTCGAAATAGTAGGATTCCTGCGTTTTTCTCTTACCTGATAAGGCATTCAAATAACAATTCTTGATAATGCTTTAAATGAATAAAATAGGTTATTTAAGCAGTCAGAGGCTTTACTAACTGACTTCTGGTAGGAAGCTGAAGAAGATAGTGCTGTGTACATATTAAATCTCAAAGGGGGGAAAAATAAAGAACAAAAAAAATAGCAAATATCTTACAGTAGTTCAGTAGTTTGACATTGCCAATGCTATTTTCATAGCATAAAACCTCACTAGGAAGACAATGTGCTACTAAGTTTGTTAGATAAATCACGTGCACTGTATTTTAAATCACAGGCCAGTAAAGGTAATTTAGTTCATTGATGGATTTGCATAATTCCCTAACTGGACTATTACAGACTTCCCTTAAGCAATGCATACACACTTCCTATGTAAAATCATATTTTTCAAAGCAAACTTCCCCTGTGGCTCACATTATTACTTTCTAGGAAAAAAAGATTTCTAGGTGATTTCTCATTACTCCTAAGGGGTTTCTTCTATTCCTCCATTATTTTTATCCCATAATGTTCAATTTTCTCATGTTCTACTCCTTAATCTTTATTTAATCCTGCCCGTACAGACACACACACATGCACACATGTGCACACACATACTACTTTTAACTTCTTCCTAGACTGAAATTCTCTACACTGTCCATATGTTTATTTGTCCTTCATTTATTTTTCTGCTTCTCTGAGGACCTGATGCAGGGCACTGGAGAAGGGTGGTATGTGCCAGGTATTATAGGGGCTCCATATGTCTCTCTCATCTCTCCCACCCCCAAGTTGCTAAAAGGCTTTAATTGCTCCTAAGATAAGAAAGGTGTTAATTCATCTTTTGTTTATAGACATGGTGGTGTTTTTACAGCACAGAGCAGACTTGCAAAAACCAATGTGTATCTTTGCCTAGGATTAATGATTCATTGTCCTTTGCGTTGGAGGTCATTATTGATTCACAGTGTTTTGAAGGTATTTTTCTCACAGCTATGAGAGATTTTTACTGCCATGTCAACAATCTATCAACCAAACATATTTTTTTTTAGACAAATGATCAGAGCTGGCAATATGGTTTATAATAAAGGAGCAGAGAGAAATCTGGACCACTCAGAAAATGAACCTATGGCCTTTGCCTTAGCCCATTGTATGCAGCAGAAAAAAAAAATCCAAGAACAATGTTTTTCATTCAATTCTATTCAATGAACATTATTTAACCACCTGTTATGTGGAAGGCACTGGTGATCAAAAGATAAACACTGATAGGTTTTTCTTTTAATCTCAAGGCACTTATGTTCGATTAGAGGGAAATATTGAATGTATTTCAAATAAATATAAGATTAGATATGCTCCAGCATAAGGGGAGATGCAGAAAAAAATGTTCCCTGAGAAAACTAAAGGAGGCGAAAAGAATTTCTGTTGGATGCCCTAGAAGGAATTTATGGAGGAGATAGCATGTGAGCTAAGCCTCAAAGGGAAGATGGAATACTGAAAAGCAAAAATGAGAGATTACATTTTAGACATAGAGGACAGATATAGCCTCCCCACATGCACAAGGGTGGGAGGTAGCATACTCAGAGATTAATCTAGTAGGTTTTGAAAATAGAGGGCAAGAAAGGAAATAATGTAAAGTCAGTCAAGAAAGGTGGATTGAAGTCAGTTTACAGAGTTTTATATTCTATACTAAAGAGGCTTTACTTTATCACAATGGAAATGGGTATCTGAAGGTTTTCCAGCAAAAAAATATATATAATCGCTTGTCATGATTACCCCTAAATATGAGGTACTTTTGTCTTATATGTTTTATGTGTGTAAAAGTATGTGTACACTTATGTATATCTATATAGAGATGTACAGTTATGTGCACACATATGTCTATTATATCTTTGATGTTTTTAGCTCAGAAAGCAAACTTACAAATGCCAAAATGCATTTGTATACACATGCAAATACATATACTTTGATTTTGAATTTTAATTTAATTTTATATATAACTATTTGTTATTGTTTTTTAACTGAATTTTACTTGTTTTTCCGTTCCATATTTATCTCCCTCTACCCAAACCTTCCCTATTAATTGAGAAAGCAAGAAATATAAAACCCATTACAAATATGAACTCATACAAAGCAAATTGCATGAAACTATTTGTAAAGAAACTTGTTTTTCCCCCCTTTAACTTAATAGACTTAGAAAGTTGTCTGGTACAATGAAACATTTAATGATTGGGTCAGAATCATACAACCAGTATGTACCTGATGCAGGAATCAATGTCAGTCCTTCTGACTCCAAGGGTGGTTCTGTATCCACAACCGAAGAAGACTACCTCTCCTGATGCCTGGGAACATTACTTTGTCAATGAAGTGAGCAATGAAATAGAAAGGGTAACTGCAGGTTAGGATTGCAGATACAAAACTATGTCCTGTAATCCTGGGGTGGCATGGTTGTGCATTCCATGATCTTTTTTTCTCTTGTTGAGACAAACTCTCCTCTTATCCATAGATCTGACAGGTTCATTTTTCCATGCTCTCCTCATTTACTTATGATATCACCCTGTAATATAATGCCAAAAGAAGGCAACTTCCCAGGTTCAAAATACCAGCATAGGTGCTCTCTATTTTATTCAGTAACAAACCCAGAACAGAGAAGATCAAAACATGACATCATTCAAAATACAGCATTTACTAAGTGTGATTAAATAATCTCCAAGGACTACCCCACCCCAGGACCTTCCAATCATTCAATCAATTACAAAGTCTCTGTTCTAAATACTTCTCCACCCCTAGGCTATACCTTAATTAAGTCCACCACAAAGCCCCTCTTCTCAAATGGAGATTAGTTTCCAAACTTAAGGTCAAAAGTTCCCCACCCCTGGATCACAATTGAATCTACCCCAGAGTTACATCAAGTTTAAACACAGCACTTAATACCCAAATGGAGGTCTTTTCTTCATCTTGACACAAGGCAAGTTCTCAGCAATCTTAGTTCCTGGGGAGACAAGGCTTAGCAAGGCCATAAGATACATTGCCAGTCCCTTCATGAATTTATCCTCTGTCTGTAGAACAGTCCTAGAACCCATGAACACATTAGCAAAGCCCTCTCCCAGGATTTCTGTAAACATACAACAAGAAAATCCTTCTTCAGGGCTTCTGAACCAACAGAAAGGCTCCCAGACCCCTGCAACAACAGCACTGTCCTTCACCAGTGGACAGTATTCACTCTGTCTGCAGGACAGTCTCCAGACCCCTGCAACAACAGCACTGTCCCTCACCAGTGGACAGTATTCACTCTCTGTCTGCAGGACAGTCTCAGGGCTTCTTAGCGAACAGCCAGGTTCCAGGACTTCTTCAACAAAAGGACTGTCTTTCACCAGTGGACAAATCTGGCAAAACAACATCAAAACAGACAGAAAAAGTACCAGCAAAACAGCCATGTCTCCTCAGTCCTTGGCAGCTCAGGGGGCAGGTCTCAAAAATCCAGGGCAATTCAAAGCTGCCACCAGCAATTCTCTTAGTCTCTCTCTCTCCACGAGGTGCTGCTTCCAAAAAGATCTTCCGCCTCTCTCTTATCTCTCCAAATCTATGTCACCAGCTCCTCCCAGTTCAGGACTTTCTTTTCACATCAACAAGCCCATCCCACAGGTGGGATTAACAAACTCTGGGTTTTAACACAATCAATTTGAAAACCAAGCCAATACAGGGGAATCTTTAATTGCCATTACTATCACACACCCTTCATGTACTAATCATTTATCTGTTTTTGACCTTTTCTTGGTATACAGTGTGAGATGTTGGTCTAAACCAAGTTTCTGTCAAACTGCTTTTCAGTTTTCCCAGAAATTTTTATAAGGTCTTATGTTCTCACCCTTAAAGTTTAGATCATTTTGTTTATCAAATACTAGATTATTACGGTCATTCAATATTCTGTATTATGCATCTAATGTATTCTACTAATCTACAATTCTATTTCTTCGCTGGGACCAGATTGTTTTGATCATTATGACATTGTAACATAGTTTGAAATTTGAAACTGCTAGACTACCTTCCTTCACATTAATATATAATTTCCCATTTTTGAAACAATTTAGATGTCAGTGAGATTCAAGTGTTGTCCATTCCCCCCAGTTTTCCCTTCTGCTACAAAAGCCCCCTTTTTGTTGTGGTTGTGCCTCTTTCATGTGAGATAATTTTCCCCATGTTTCCTTTCTCTTCCACCTTTTACTAGGGTATTCTTCTTTTTACTCTATCTTTTAAATTTTATCTTAATATACTCATCTTAACTCCACATCCTGTTTTTATATGGAATTCCTCTAACTGCCCTAATAAAGTTCTTAGAACATACATGTATTATCTTCCATATAGAATGATAAACAGTTTAACCTTATTGAGTTCTTGATGGTTTCTCTTTCATGTTTACCTTTTTATATACTTCTCTTGAGTCTTGTATTTGAAAATCAAATTTTCTAATCACTTCTGGTCATTTCATTGGGAATACTTGAAGGTCCTCTATTTCATTAAATATTTATTTATTTTTCCCTTGAAATAATATGCTAAGTATTGATGGGTATTTTATTATTGGTTCTGATCCCAATGCTTGCCTTTCAGAATGCCATATTCCAAATACTATGATCCCTTAAGATTGTGGCTACTAAATCTTATGTGGTCCTGACTGTGGCTTCATGATAATTAAATAATTTACTTTTTGTTACTTTAATTATGTTTTCTTTGACCTGAGAGCTGTAGGACTTGGCTATAATCTTCTTGGGAGTATTTGTTTTGAGATCTTCAGATACCAATTGGTGATTTTTTTTCAATTTTTAAATTTTACTCTTCTGGTCTTTTTCTTGAAAATTTCTTGAAAGATGGTGTTTAGGTTTTTTTTTTTAAATCATGGATTTTGGATAACCAAATTACTCTTAAATTATGTCTCCCCAGTTGATTTTCCTATGGAATATTTAATATTTTCTTCTTTTTTATTTTTGCCTTTTTATTTTTTAATGTCTCATGACCATTAACTCCCACTTTCCCAGTTTTGACTTTTAAAAAATTATTTTCTTCCATGTGCTTTTTTTTTTTTTACCTCTTTTTCCATTCAATCAATTCTGTTTTCTGTGGAGGTCTCTCCATAGAGAAATTTTGTACCTTTCCCCTCCCCCCAATTTGGCCAATTCTGCTTTTTTATTAGGTATTATTTTCTTTATTATTGTGTTCCCTCTTTTTTTTTTTACCAAGGTTTATTTGTCTTTTCATAATTTTGTTCATTTTCTTTAATTTCTTTCCCTAAATTTTCCTCTGCAGTTCTTATTGATTTTGAAAATCATTTTTAGTTACTCTAGGAATCATTGATGTGCTTGTTTTTTATTTACATTTTGGCTTTTCTTGTTGCTCTTTTGACCTCATTGTTTTCTGAGTTTATATATTGCTCTTCCCTGTCAGCACAGTAACTTTTTTGTGGTGAGGTTCTTTTTTATTTTTTTGCTCATTTTTCCTTACCCTATTCCTTGATTTGGAACTTAATGTTAATATTGAACTCTATTCCCAATGTGGCAGTGTGGTGGTTTGGTGGGGGAGAGGGGAACTCTGTCTCAAGTTTCAGTCACTTTTACATTATTGTTTTCAGAGCTATAACTCAGGGTATGGAAGTTTTTAGTGCTTCCAAGCTGGTGTGACCTGGGGAGAGGTTTGTTTACTTCTTTTTTTTTTTGTCAACACTTGTCCTTACCTAGGAAGGTCCCCAAGTTCTTGGGCTTGCAATTGATATTGTTCCTAAGGGTCTGTGGTCCCTTGGGATCAGAAGTAATCCTGTATTTTAGGGAGTGTTTCCACTCCCTTTTGACTGAAAGTACTCTCTGTGCTCTTGAACTATGACACAGAAGTGGTTATAGGCAATGAAGCTGCTAAGCAAAGTCGGGTTCTATGTTCAGTGCTAGTGCAGGGATACCCTGTAATCTCTTTCTGACCAGTTGCTTTCTCTTCTTTCCATTTCTGCTTGAGAACTCCTGAAGGTGCTCCTGCTCTTGTCAACACCACCTATTACTGACACTGATGTTTCAGTCACATTAGTTCTTGGCCAGTCTTTATTCCCTGTGTCACAAATCTCCTTTGTCTACCTCCTGGGTTGCTCTGGCTTGGAACAATGTTTCACTCTAACCTTTCGTTGGCTCTACCAATATGGAATTTGATTTGAGGCTTTATTTTAAAGTTGTTTGGAAGGAAAAGTTGGGATATCTTAACTGAATGCTTTCTCTACTCTGCCATCTTCTTGTTTTTTTCCCCTGGAAGTTGGCAGTCAACATTTCAGAAAATGCAAGTCTATATTAAAAAATGATTTTGAAATATATGTTCTTGCTAAATTCACAGGTCATAGAGAGAACATTGATGGCAGAGTTGTCACTTAAGTCAAGCTAAGATTCTTCCCAATATGCTATACTGCCTCTCCCTTCCAGATAGCAATTCATCTTTATAACTAAAAAATACTGAAATTTGATATGGGGGACCTAAGGCACAAAGTGTAAAATTTGCTTATATACATTGATGCTAAGCTTATAGATGTAATTCAAGTCAGCTTGTCTGTTGTCCAAAAAATTGATGTTGCTATAATTTTGTTCATTTTTTATAGCCAATAGAGAAATGTAATAAAAATAATAACATTTGAGTAAATGGAGAAAATGATGCATAAAACCTTGGATAGATATTTAAAATTACAAACTAGTTACTGAATAGCTGAGTAACTTATTTGTCTTGAAATCAGTGGTGCTATAGTTTGGGGATTTGGCAGAAAGTTAGAAATAAATGGCAAAGAAATAGACATACAAAATCCCCCAGAATTTGAAAACTCATTTTCATACTTGTGACTAAGATAGTCCATTACATTTTCTGTCAGAATCAAGATCGTTTGTAATTTAAGCAGCAAGTATCTCATCAGAATCCTCAGAATGGAGTTCATTGTGCATTGTTGCATATGACTATAATATAGGAATTTGATATTGGAGTGGATTGACTGGTTAAATAAAAATCTACAACATAATAGAGAATCAGCTTGCAAAATACAAAACTGAAATATAGCAATCTAGCAGTAAGGTGCACTAGTATCATAGCTGCCTTTTATGGTGATGTTGCAGTTCAGTCAGAAATATGGATGTCATCATTTTTCCAAGATAATAGATTTTTTAATAGCTGCTGTCTAAGTGAGCCATTTTCACGCAAAAGCATTTTTGTGGAATCATCACTTTAAGAAGGACATTGTGACTCTCTAGTCTTAACAGCCATTTTTGCTTTCTCTTATAGATTAGCACATCATTTATTTAGATAAATTGCTTGTACTTAACTCATACTGTGAAGTATAGATGTCATAGGTTGATGAAGATTCACAAAGTTTTTAATCAGTTTAGCTCCATGTTTGAAATTTTCATTAGACACTATGTTAAAAGCAACAGTACTTGATGGCCTTCAGGCAAGCATTTAACTTTTGTCTTATTTTTCTCATCTGTAAAATGGGAATAGTAATAATATCTACTTCTCAAGATTATTGTAAGTATAAAATGAGATAATATTTGTAAAGTACTTTAAAAGTCTTGAAATGTTATATAAATGTTTATTGGTGATAGAGATACAAAGGCAAAAATGGAAGCATTCCCTACGCTTATGGAATGAAAAATAGTTTTTTTATGGTATGGTGTTTAGTAAGTAGATACCAAATAGAATTATTGTTTTGATATGGCTAAGCCTCCTTCTTGCCCTTTTCTGATATTTTTACTTCCCAAACTAAAATCTTTCACTTATACAATATAAATAGAAAATGGATATTTCAATGCATATGCCATTCAATATAAGCTCATTTTAACTAATTTGGGCCTGTATGCCCTGTCAGCATTTACTGTCTTGCTTTTTTAAGGAATAGATTCATCTGAATTTGAATCTAAACGCAGCATCAATGTACTTCTATGGACTCCGCACAGAGCTTAATTTTCATACAAACTGCTATAGTGATTCACTAAAACAAAATGAAAGACTAGGCACCTAAGACAATGACAGGCAAAAATTAATATTTTATATGATAAAGAGAAGAACAAATATGAAGATCAAAGACATTGTACTTTATCCTGCTACTCATGCAAAATATTAAGAAAAGATTAAGGGGATGATATTTTATTGTGAACTTTAAGACACTCATTTGACACATTTCTGTCATTTACTTTTACATTTATCTATAATAGCATTTATTAATGAAGAATTAATACCAATACATTTAGATTGAGTTTTAGTCTTAACTGCATACCTTATATGTAATGACTATGCTGTCAATTTCTAAGCGATTCTGCTATCCCAGGAGGAAATCAAAAAATTGGACATAAAAATTCAATTTTTGCCTTCACACACACACACACACACACACAGAAATGAGGTATACCCAATCCTTTTTTCATTTATATATTATATGAGAAATGAAATAATGACATTTACCAATATGAGATGATAAAATCATTCTCATGAATGTAAACATTTTAAATGGTAAAAAGGAAAAATAAATTGATTTTCTTTGGACAAATGTGATTGAAATTATTTTTTATAAGATTGATCATATAACAATGATCTTAATTTATCCTGCATATACTTACTTGCTTTTCTTATTACCCTCAGAGAGTTAGTTGAAAATAGGAACTATTTTAAGCTAATTGTTTTATTTTTAATATATTTTCTTTATTTTGTTAAATATTTTCCAATTACATGTAAAAAATTATCTTAATCGTTTAAAATAATTTGTGTTTCAAATTCATTTCCTGTTGTGTTTTATAAAAGACATATAACTTTTGAAAATATGATAAAATCATATAAACAAACCACATTTTTTTCAAAAACATTAAATGGAATTATAAAAGAAAAAGAATTATTGACAGTAGACATACCTAGATTTCAAATTTTACATGTTAAATAGATTATGGAACTCAGAAAATCATATATAGCATTTCTGCAGAGAAGAGCAAGAAGGCAAAAATGTCTTTTGAAAGTTTGTTTAGGGTGGCGAGGTGAGTAAGGCCAGTGAGTAATAATGCCAGCCCTGGCATCAGAAGACCCAGGATTGGTTCTTGTCTCAGATACTTGGCACCCACACAAAATAACTGGCCATGTAACCTTGAGCAAGTTACTTAACCCCAATTACTTAAAAAAAGTTTGTTTTGGGTCCCAAGAAGGCCAGATATTTCCCAAAAGTTTATTTATTAAACTGGAAAGAACTACCAATGAGACCATCCTTTTATTCCATAGGGTAATGCTTTCCTCCAAGGGATCTCAGCTGCCTCAACCCAACCCTACCCCTAGCAATAGGCAACTGAACACATTGTAGAAGATTTGTCAATGAAGAAATCCATTGTTTTGTTTTAGAAGGGAAACATTAAATAATTTTCACTAACTACTATATATGGCCTATCATGGACATTCTTAGAACAATAAAGATCATAAAATTCCACCAAGATAATTTCCATAAATTAACATTTGAAATATGTGCAACAGTATATTGAAACCAGGAAGAAGTGCCAGCAAAAATATATTGTTCTTGTGGATAACAGGAAGATAAATGTCAAAAGAAAAAAGTTCCTTAGGCAATTTGTTTCTTTAGACTTTGTTTATTATTTGTGGTCTGATCAAGTCTTATGTAGCTAGACATGTTTCTTCTTGTTAAGATCTAAGCCAATTCAGCTCTCTCCTCTTGAGTACTGAAAAGTGTATCATACTTTCTGCATTTTTAGTTCTGCCAAGATGAAGATTAGTGAATGTGTCTCTTTTCTAAAGGATGACAAAGCTTTGAATCAAGGAGGTCATGCCCTATTGACTACATAAAATTATCTCTTTAATCTGCCACCATAAGACCCAAGGACCCCCTATTGTTCTAACTGGAGGTAAAGATAAGTGAGATTCTAGCCAACATACTCACTTTTCCATTCCACATAGTTCCAGCCTACTTTGATTTCACTTGCTTTCCCCTATTGCCAAAAATGACTAATAGCAGGCCAGGTCTCCTACCAAGAAAAGAAAACACAGAAAATTTAATATATATGACATCAGTTCTATAGCAATCTGTTCTCATTGATGATAACAGAACCAAGATATTTGGGCTCTACAGCCTCAGCATTTTATTCACAAAAGCAGATATAGCACTTTAAAAAATGATGTGGGGGAGAACTGCATGTGACCAAACACAAAATACAAATCTTTGTTGCAGGAGACTTCATTTTAAAGGCAATTAGAATCAATTATCAAAGTATTACAAATGGGAAAAGATTAAATAAGAAGAGGAAAAGTGTTGAATAATCTTGTTTCCCTCATTTTCCCTTTGCCCAATGGTGAGGGAGGAAACCTACTTTTTTCTTCTCCATAAAAGCTTTATGAGAATGGTTTATGAATATATCAGAGATATTCTTGATGAAATTATGAGAAGGGAACAATGTAGAGATCCATACATTTTTTTATAGAAGACTACTTCTTCAGACTCACATATGACTAAGAGGTATAGAGAGTATAAGATATCTCTCTACTTATTGTTTGTTGATTTCAATAAAATGAAATAAAAATAATCACCACAAACTTCTGAAAAAAGATGATTTCAAACATTAAAGGCCCAGTAATTTTATAGGTAAACAGATGGATTCAGAGGAGCTACAGATACCTAAATGAAAATTGTTCTTATTGTTTAAAAATGGGGCAGTTATGTAAAATTACATTGTACAATAGATTGAACATTTTAGTTTACATGTCCATATCTTAACTTGCTTTGATCAATTGTCAACATTTAAAAGACTTTTGGTGGAAGCATTTTTTTTAAATTTTCACCATAATAGAGACTGAAGTACAACTAAACTATCTTACCCAAAGTTTTAGGGCAAAGCTATGCTGCCTAAAACTCAGTAGAAAATAGATAGATCAGTGGTCTTGAAAATTAAGTATGTGCACAGAATCTTGGGAAGATTGGGGTCTAAGAGGTTTCCTTGGAGTAATCCCCTCTCCATCCACCACAGCCAATAATATGAGTAAAAATTGTTCAGATTCAGAAAGCTCACTAACAAGACCTTTTATTTAAAGACCAACTCATTTATCCACTTATATTTATATTGCTCCAAGCCTTTCTTTCCCACCTCCCACATCCTGTGGGAGTCTATTTTTGCTGTATGTCTACAATAATTACGAGTTCTGCATTTTTAAACACCTAATTTTGAAGTTTTCCCATAGTACTTCCCTTGAGTGATCATGACTCTGATGGCCTCCCTTCTTCATTCCAACTCCCTACTCATTGGCCCATATCAGTGTAAAGCTCAATGGCATAGTGCAGTGCCATGCTGGTGCTATATTGGGGCTGGTAAGGGTAAAGGTCAAATCCCATCATGGGAACCACTAAGAGTCATCTCTTTAATATGTTGTCTCAACTTCTGAGGAAAACTACCTTATCCAACCTTGAGAATTCTGAGCAATAAGTGTCAGAGAAAGGACAATATTGGTGGCAAACATGTTATCATCAAAGGTATCACCTTAGAAATCTCAGAAAAGTTGTTTTCTCAGGCCGACAAAACTAACTGAAGATTCAAAATGAATAATAATTAAAAATAAAGTTTCATCAATACTGGAAGAGAACAGGGTCAGATTTTGAGAGAATGGATGGAGCTATCACAGTGATATACCATTCCCTTCTTCTCTCCAAAAACAACAAATGGAGTAATTTACAGGCACCCAAAATCATACAGAAGAACAAACAAAATTATTTATTGAAATATAATAGAAATAACTGAAACTGTCAAAGAAATAAGAACAGAAATTAGAACAATGAAAAAACATATCTACAGGATAGCTAGGTATTGCAACGAATAGAGCATGGATCTGGGAGTCAGAGGGACCTGAGTTCAAATATGACCTCAGACACTTAACATTCACTATCCCTGTGACCTTGGGAAAGCCATTTAACCTCATATAATGCCAACTTCCAAGGTTCAAAATACAAGCATAGCAGCCCTCCATTTTAATCAGTGACAAATTAAGAACAGAGAAAATCAGAATAAAGCATTCACCAAGTGTAATTCAACAATATCCAAATATTACTCCCCCCCTGGGCAGTACATTCATTTAGTCAATCACAAAGTCCCTCTTCCAAGTACTACTCCACCCCTGGAAAGTACATTCATTTAGTCAATCCTAAAGACCCTCTTCTCAAATGGAGATTAGTTTCCAATCATAAACAAAGTACATTCATTTGGTCAGTCACAGAGCACAAAAAAAGTCAAAAGTTTCCCACCCCTGGATCACAAATGAATTACAATTATCATCAGTTGATGCCAAGCACCTTCTCAAAAGGGGCAATAGAGAGCACAAAGGCCATCTACACCTGGACACAGCATTTAATACCCAAAGAGAGGTCTTTTCTTCATCTTGACCCAAGGTGAGCTCTCTGCAATCTCTGTTCCTGGGGAGACAAAGCTTAACAAGGCCACAAGATATACATTGCCAGTGTCCCCATTAATTCATTCTCTTTCTGCAGAATGGTCCTAGGATCCCTGAAAATATCAACAAGATGCTCTTCCAGGATTTCTGTAAACATACAAGAAAATCCTTCTTCAGGGCTTCTGAACCAACAGCAAGGTTCCAGGACCTCTTCAATGACAGCACTGTCCTTCACCAGTGGACACAATTCACTCTCTGTCTGCAGAACAGTCTCAGGACCCCTGAACCAACAGCAAGTTTCCAGGACCTCTGCATCAACAGCACTATCCTTCACCAGTGGATGAATCTGGCAAAACAATATCAAAACAGACAGACAAAATACTGGCATCACAGCCATGTCTCCTCAGTCCTTGGCAGCTCCAGGTGGCAGCTTTCAAAAGTCCTGGGCAGTTTGAACTGGCCCTCAGCAATCCTCTCTCTCTCTCTGCCTCCCTGATGCTGCTTCCAAAAGTTCTTCTGTCTCTCTTCCTCTTCTTGTGCCTCTTTAAATTCTTGGCACCAGCACCTCCCAGTTCAATCCTCTCTTTTCAGGTCAACAAGTCCATCCCACAAATGGGATTCACAAACACTAGGTTTTAACACTGAAAGTACAGAAACCAAGCAAATACAGGGGGTCTTAAATTACATTACTATTACACCTTGATTGCCTTGCCTTGTCCCCTCCAAAAAGGAAAAAACACACACACAAAAAGGAAACATATCTATGAGGCTGCAAAATTGATTAAAAAATGACAGAGATTCTTCATATCTGTATATCACCTTAAGAAAAATTTCAAATTTGGAACAAAATGTTAAATTTATATAAAGATACTGGCAATGAGAAATTCATACATTTTATTTTAAAATAATTTAATAAAAAGAGACAGTATTGCATGGTGGATAGAGAGCTGACCATAAAATTGGAAAACATGTATTTAAGTTCTTTTTATATCTATTGAATGTAATTCTGGTCACTAAACTTCAAAATGCCCCTGGTGACTATTAGGACTAAGTTGCAGAGCAGCTGTTGATATGATTTAAGTAAAGCACATTTCTTCACCGAGTTCCTTACACCAATAAAATCATATAGTTTATTTTTATAATTTAATATTTTATTTCCCCCCAATTATATGTGAAACAACTTTAACATTTTTTTGAGTTCCAAACTCTCCATTCCTCCCTTCCCTGTCCTCTTCATTGAGAAGGCAAGCAACTTGACATTATATTATACGTGTATAGTTGTGCAAAACACATTTCCACGTAAATCATCCTGTAAAAGAAAACATAGACAAAAAACAAAACAAAGCAAAGAAAAAGTATCTTTGACCTGCATTCAGGATCCCTCATTTTTTTTTTCTCCTAGAAGTGGATAGCATTTTTAATCACAAGTCTTTAAGAATTGATTTAACATTACCTTGTTGAGAATAGTAAAGTTATTCACAGGTCATCATACAATATTACTGTTATTGTGTAAAATGTTCTCTTGTTTCTTTTCATTTCATTTTGCAACAGTTCATATAAATTTTTCCAGGTTTTTTTTAAGGGCATCTTTCTCATCATTTCATAGAGCACAGAAGCCTTCCATCACAATTATATACAGCTTTTTCAACCATTTCCCAATTGATGGACATCCATTCCAGTTCTTTGCCATCATAGGTTCAGTTTAAAAAGAATAGTTCAGCACCAGAAACTGATGTGATTTTATCAGTGGAAATGACACCAAAAAAAAGGGATTAGTGTTCATTTTCCTGCTACACCATTAGGACCATGGTACCTATCCCTATGAGTTACAGTTAAAATCTTTCATTTTTGTTCTTTCCCACATTCCTTCTTGCTTTCCTTCTCTTTTTCTCTGTGTATTAAACACAATTCAAGGACGATTTTGTTTTTACTCTCTCCCTCAGCTGTTTCTTTTCAAATTGCAAAAAAAATTTAGACTTCTTACAAATAGCTATAGAGAGCAGGGACTGTCTTACTTTTCTATTTACATTTCCAGGTCTTAGGACAGTGCTGTTACACATAATAAACACTCTATAAATGTTTAATTGATTGATTGATTCATGCATTATTACATTATAACAAGATTTCTCATAGCCATAGTTAACTAAGAAGCATACTTTTCCACTGAATTATAATTTGATTTTTTAAGGAAAAAAATAGAATGACATGTTAAAAAGAGCTATTCAGTATTCACAAGTATTACTAAATGGAGTTTAAAATATGATTCACAATTAGAGTTTTAAAAAATACATTCACCATAGTATAATTGACTTAATTAAATAACTCATTCATTC
The DNA here is from genome assembly GCF_028583685.1 of Petaurus breviceps papuanus. Classification (NCBI taxonomy): domain Eukaryota; kingdom Metazoa; phylum Chordata; class Mammalia; order Diprotodontia; family Petauridae; genus Petaurus; species Petaurus breviceps. The sequence continues at coordinate 7,913,924 of NW_027187372.1, forward strand.
AATATACATTTGTTGAGTACCTACTACATGTAACAATCAAAATAACCTAACCCAATTTTCTGTTGAGTTTCTTTCAACTCAACCAGCTTATCTAAATTTAGAATGAACCTCTTTTTCTACTTGCAGTGGATAAGACAATGGACCTGTAGTTAAGAAAATATGAGTTTAAATCCTGCCTTAGATACTTAATGTAACCTTAGGCAAGTCATTTAACCTCTGTTTCAGTTTTATCATCTGTAAAAATAAATACATCTTCCTCCAGGGTTTTGTTGACCATAAAATGAGATAATATTGATTTTTAAATTTTAATTATTATTATGAATATGATGCTAATCTACTCATATTGCTATATAATCATATAGTTAGATTGTTAACTGCTTTAAGGCAGAGACTGTTTTTTGCCTCTTTTTTTGTATCCCCAATGTTCAGCAAAGTGCCTGGCTATTATTGTTATTGTTTGTCCTTTATTACCCAGTGTAATGCGAATGTAAATTTTAAAGATCTTCCCTGCCCCTAGGCTAAAGTGCACCAGAAGCCTGGGGAGGGAGGCTTGTTTTTCAGTAGATACTTTTTGATTGGCCAGTGGGTCAATAAGGTTGTTACATTCTCTGAGCCAGGAGAAGGCTATATAAGCCCTGATGTGTAGCTTTGTTTTGGGACTCACTTTGAGAAGTGTTCTGTGATTTGATCTGAATTATGGGAAGCTGTTGTTGAGAGTCCCCCGGCTTTGAAAAACCCAGAATGTGGAAACCCAGATGTTGACTGGGTATGGATGTAATGGTTGGACAGTTTGGAAATCTGTCTACTTGATGTTTCTGTCTTGATAATTATGCCTGTATACTTTGAGGTTCAGGGTGCTGACCTTTTCTCCTGAACAAGGTAAACGATATATGTCTGACTGATTAAAGTAAGCTTGTTAACCCATTTTGAGTTGCTTTCCTTTAACAAAGCAGATCCAAGAACCTGTGGTAGCTGCAAACCCTGAGGACGCGCTTGGGGTGCTTGCTGCTACACCCAGAGAGAGGGATTTCTTTTTTGGGTTGGGGGAGGTTTAATTGGTTGAGATATAAATGGAAAAGCTCGAAGACAGTCAGAGGTTCAGTACAATAATTCAGAAGGCAACTTATACTGACAGTTAAACAGGAAATAGAGAACTCAGTGTCAGTGGAAAATATCCAAACAATTGGGGAAGGTGTGGAACAAATTAGGAAAAAAAAAACACATATATATGTATGTATGTATATTATTTTGCAAGCCTAAAATCAATATGCAAATATTAACTATGTTATGATTTTTATCAATATTATTATTATCATCATTAACATAGGATAATGATAATGATGATGTCACAAAAAGAAATTATGGAGAGAAGGAACACAATATCTAGCAGATAGAAATTTATTGCACTTTAAAAAACCATTTCAGATACCAAATTTATATGTCAGTGGACAAGTCACACACCTTTCTCAGTTTCACAAATAAAGCTCTTGGTCTAGTTGGCAAAACTACACAACAATTAAGAGCAGTTTGGCATATTTGTCTGGAGTTCTTCCTCATTTTCCAGATTTCCTTCACTTAGAGTCATGAAGAGACTTTGGTAGAGAAAACTATGGACCTCTCAAGACATATGTAGGGAGCTTTATTTTTGAGACAGAATTGGGGTTGTTATTTTTTATATGCTTCATTCTGGGGACAGAAGTAGTTGAGGTGAAACAAGTAGAAACCTTATATAATGTCTCCCCTGCCTTTTTACAGGGAAACTTCATCTAATCCTCATATATAATATTTAACTACCGATTGGCTTTAACTTTTATTGCTTTTTTTTCTTTTTTAAAAAATCATTTTGGTAAAGAATAATGTGACTTTGTGAGGAAAATGGGTCTACCCAGGACTAATTGAAACAAAGAAGATGAGGAAAGAGAATGAAAATATTGTATTTGCCTGTAATTGGGTATTTTGTTAAAAAAAAGTTCTAAACTTAAAAACAAATTTACAAAATTTCTACATATAAATTAAAACTGAAAAAAATCCCAGGATTGTACATGAAATTGTTATTCCTATATACAGCTTACTTTTCCTTTTAAATACACAATTAATTTAACATTTTACATTAAAAGATGTTCTGTTTTTTCTAAGTTTCCTTCTGGCTTTCCTTCTCTTTTTCTCTCTGTATTAAATACAGTTCAAGGACTATTTTGCTTTCACGTCTCCCTCAGGTGTTTCTTTTCAAATTGCAATAAAATTAGACTTCTAACATATAGCTATAGGTAAGCACAACAAATATAGATTCAGTTAAACACAAACAAAAGTCGTTTTCTCACTCTTCACTCTAAGTCCATTATCATTGACAGCAGGTGGAATTCTTCATCATTAGTGATATAAAATTGTGATTGGTCACTGCATCAATCAGTGTTCTTAACTTTTTCAAAGTTGTTTATCTTCCTAATGTTTCATTACTGTATAAATGGTTGTCCAGGTACTGCACAATTCATTCTGCATCAGTTTCTCTGAAACCATCCCATTAACTATTTCATGATATAGTAGTAATTCATTACCTTCATATGCCATAATTGGTTGAGCTTTTCCCCAATTGACTTATAGTTCTGGCTCACTGCTATTAAAAAAACAAAACCTGGTCTAAACTTTTTAGGCATATGTGTCTTTTTCCTTTTTCTTTTGTTTCTTCATGGAACAGACCTAGTAGTGACATTGCTGGGCCAAAATGTATGCAGAGTTCAGTGACTTTTCTGGGTATAGTTTCAAATTTCTTTCTAGAATGGCAGGAAAAATTCTTAGCTCTACCAGTAGTATCTTAGAATGCTTGTTTGCTCATTGCCTCGAAAATCAAACATAACTCTTTTGTTTAACTTTTTTTTTTTTGCTTTTAGGAGGCCAATTGGGGTTAAGTGACTTGCCCAATGTCACACGGTTAGTTTGTGTGTAAAGTGTCTGAGGTCGGATTTGAACTCAGGTCCTCTTGACTCCAGGGCTGGGGGTCTATTGACTGTGCCACCTACCCACCCCTTTTGTTTAGCTTTTAAAGCACTTTTTAAATAATGCCTCAACCTTTCTTTCTAAGCTCATAATATATTATTTTACCTCTTATAGTCTGTGACCCAGCCAAACTGATCTTTCTATATACGCCCCAACTGTCCATCATGTTTTTCTCCTCACCTCTCTCTCTTAAACTCATTTTATTCTTTTAAGATGAAATTAAAGCAACATCTTTGATCTGAGATCTTTCTTGATCCCCTCAGCTTTCAAATCTCTACTTCTCAAATTAATATAGTATTTAACTATTTTATAATAAATAGTATTTATATATTGCTTTAAGGTTTGTAAATACCCAAACACATTTAATCTCATTTGATATGCAAAAGAAATCTTAGATAGGCATCATTATTATCCCCACTTTACTGATGGGGGAAATGAGACTAAGACATATTAATTTCCCAAGGTCAAACATGTAATAAGTGTCTGAAGCAGAATTTGATCTCAGATCTTCCACTGTGCCACATAGCTGCCTGTCATGAACTATTTTATTTTTATTTATATTTGTTCTCTTTATATTTATCCTGTATATACTTATAAAGGTCCTAATTTTAGCACCTGTTAGAGAATAATCTTATGATTATGGAATATTTTTTTCATTGTGTTTGTATCTCTAGTGCCTGGCACAATGCTAAGAACATAATAAATGCTTAATAAATATTCACATATTGATTGACTGGTTGAGAGATTGAGATATATATATATAGTCCTTGTTCACTGTGGGAATTCAAATCCTAACACTCATTTTTAGAGACCTTATCGTTTCCTCTCAGTGGTTTAATCTAAAATGACATATTTGCTCTACTTTCTGGAATTTTTTAATTCCAGTTAACTTAGTGATTTTATACAGGACTCAGAGGATATGACAAAATTTTATAGCCACTTGGAATGACCTTCCTGTGTCCTCTCTGGTGACCTTTGATTTCATTCTTGGACTTTCAAAGACTTTTCTGCTGATTGAGATATATTCTCACAGTTAAAGCATCAAAATTCATAGGGCTGGGGTGTTAAGCCCCATTTTACAAATGATTAAAGCTGAGTCAGGTTAGTATGCACTAACTTTCTCTTGGTGAGCCATATATCAAGCAGTGAATAAAGGTTTACTATATACTTTCATCTTAAGTTCAAATTGGTGTGTTTTCACAAAAAGCTATGACTTTTAGGGCATAGAGGTGCTAAAAAAAACCCCATCTATCATGACCTGTTTGAATAGCTACTCATTCTAATTAAAGGGTTGGATTTTTTCTCCTCTGGTTTTACTCTTCATTTGTATTTTCCTTTGCTACCGTGGGATTAATTTTATCTATTTCTTTATTCTGATACCATATTGCTTTGGAGATATTTCCCTAACTTTCACTAGGGTCATCCAAGGGGAACAGAATATTTTTTCTCTTAGGGTTCTGGATATAACTTTGAAAAATTGAAGTTTGTAGTATAGCTATTCGTGAGCGATATTACAGTGTGTTTCCATTGATTGCTATCGCAATAAACTTAATTAGCCAGTAAAAGGGTATTATAGAGAGGCAGAGCCAAGATGGCAGAGTAAAGGCAAGGACTCACCTGAGTTCTCTGAAATTCCCTTAAAACAAAATTAAAATAACCCCTCAAAAATTCTGGAGAGAAGGCTGAGCCAAGATGAATGAGTAAAAGCAAGGATTTGTTTTGACTCTGAAACAAATCCCTCCAAATACCTGTTAAAAGTGACTCTAAATAAATTCTAGAGCAGTAGAATTCACAAAGTGACAGAGTGAAACAAATTTCCAGCCAAGAAAACCTGGAAGGTCAAGAGGAAAGGTCTGTTCCATGAGTCTCAGGGAGAAACGCAGTACACTGTAAAACAGGCCAGCACAGACCAGGCCCCAGTAAACCTGGAGCAGGCCTCAGGGGACTGAATCACTGGCATCAGTAGTGATTTCCAGCTTTCTTAACCCACAAACACCAAAGACAACTTAAAACATCAGTAGGAAGGGTCTGTCAGACTTGAGTGAGAGAGGAGTGTGGTCCAACCCCAGTGCTGGGGCAGTGGCAAAAGCTACCGTGGCTACTTCTGGAGTTCTTGGCCCACAAATGGTGGTGGGGGGGAGGGGATCAAGCAGATTATCAGAGGTGGATTGAAGGGATCTCTTTGCTGGCATGGAAGCAGGATTCTCTTGCTTTTCCCATGGTTGGATCTGGGTCGCAGTCCTGGGTGGCAATCCTGGGGTAAGGAAGAATACTGGCATGGTGAAGCTTGTGGCACCAGTGAAGAGGGAGTCCTCACAGTTCCAAGAGAGAAAAGAGTGCTTGTGGTCACTCACAGATCATATTACAAGCCAGGAGAGGAGTAAACATCTCTGCTTTGATCATACTGCCTTGGAAAAATTGAAAATTTACAGGTCCCTAGAAATATCTCTGAAAACAGCTGCACTAATCCCCTGAAACTTGGGACAGTACACCCTCCACATTGGAAGCAGAGCCCTACCTTAACAAAGAGTAAAGAAGTAATTGGTTGGGAAAATAAGCAAACAAAGGGGAAAAAAACCCCTCAGACTACAGAATCTTACTTTGGGGAGGAAGAAGATCAAAACATGCACTCAGAAGATGACAACAAAGTCAAAGCTCCTACATCCAAAGTCTCCAAGAAAAATATGAGTTGGTCATGGGCCATGGAAGAGCTCAAAAAGGATTTTCAAAATCAAGTAAGAGAAATAGAGAAAAAATTGGGCAGAGAAATGAGTGATGCAAGAAAACCATGAAAAATGAGTCAGCAACTTGCTAGAGGAGACCCCCTCAAAATAGTGAAGAAAATAACACCTTAAAAATAGACTAACCCAAATGGCAAAAGAAGTTTAAAAGGCCAATGAGGAGGCCTTAGAAAGCAGAATTGGTCAAATGGAAAAGGAAGTCCAAAAGCTCAGTGAAGAAAATAATCCCTTAAAAATTAGAATGGAGTTAATGGAAGCTAATGACTATGAGATATCAAGAAATTATGAATACAGAACCAAAAGAATGAAAAAATAAGACAATGTGAAGCATTTCATTAGAAAAACCACTTAGGGTGGCCAGGTAGTGCAGTGAGTAAGAGCACCAGCCCCAGTGTCAGGAGACCTAGGATCAGTTCCAGCCTCAGATACCTCAGACACTTGGCACCCACACAAACAAACAAACAAAAAAAAAACCACTGATCTGGATAATAGATCCAGGAGAGATAATTTTTAAAAATTATTTGACTACCTGTAAACCATGTTCAACAAAAAAGAGCCTCACCTTTCAAGAACCTATCAAACTTCCCTTATATTCTAGAATGAGAGGGGAAAATAGAAATCAAAAGAATCCACCAATTACTTCCTGACAGAGATCCCAAAAGTGAAACTTCTAGGAATATTGTAGCCAAATTCCAGAGATCCCAGGTCAAGAATAAAATATTGTATGCAGCCAGAAAGAAAGAATCCAAGTATTATGGAAACACAATCAAGATAACATAAGATTTAGCAGCTTCTACATTAAGGATTCAGAGGACTTATTGTATGATATTCCAAAGATCAAAGGAGCTAGGATTAAAACCAGGAATAACCTACCTAGCAAAACTGAGTATAATATTTCAGGGGACAAATAGGCATTCAATGAAATAGCAGACTTTCAAGCATTCTTGATGAAAACATCAGAGCAGAAAAGAAAATTAGACTTTCAAATGCAAGAATCAAGAGAAGCATGGAAAGGTAAATAAGAAAGATAAATCACAAAATACTTTTTAAAATTTGAACTGTTTACATTTCTACATGTAAAGATGATATTTTCAACTCATGAGACCTTTCTCAGTATTAGGGTAATTGGGGGAGATACATAGCACAGGGTGAGTTGAATATGAAGTGATGATATCAGAAATAAAATAAAGGGGTGAGGGAAGAAGATATTGGGAGAAAGAGAAAGGGAGATATAGAATAGGGTAAATTATCTCCCATAAAAGAGGCAAGAAAAAAGTTTCACAATGGAGGGGAAAAGGGGGAAAGTGAGAGGGAATGAGTGAAGCTTACTTTCATTGGATTTGACTTAAGGAGGGAATAACATATATAATCAGTTGCATATCTTACCTTACAGGAAATCAAGGAGGAAGCAATTGGGGGGGAGGGGATAAAAGGGAGGACAATTTGTAGGAGGGGGTAGTCAGAAGCAAAAACTTTTGAAAAGGTACAAGGTCAAAGGAGAAAATAGAATAAGTGGATGGTGAGATAGGATGGCAGGAAATATAGTTAGTCTTTCACAATGTAACTATTATGGAAGTGTTTTGCATAACTACACATGTTTTTCCTGTATTGAATTACTTGATTTCTCAATGAGGGTGGGTGGGGAGGGAAGAAGGGAGAGAATTTGGAATTCAGTTTTAAAACCAAATGTTAAAAATTGCTTTTACATGCAACTGGGAAATAAGATATACAGGAAATGGGTTATAGAAATCCATCTTGCCCTACAAGAAAATAAGGGGGGAGGAGTTGGGGCGGTGATGAAAGGGAGGGAAGACTGGGGGAAGAGGTAGTAAGAATGCATTCCATCTTGGGAGAGAGGGAAGAGATGGGGAGAAAATTTGGAACTCAAAATCTGGTGGAAATGAATATTGAAAACTAAAAATTAATTAATTAATTAATGATAATAATTTTTAAGAAAAGATTCTTAGGTGCAGCTTGGTTGCACAGTGGATTGAATGCTGACCCTGGAATTGAAGGGACCTGAGTTTAGGTATGATCTTGGACACCTGGTGCCTGTGTGACCCTGGGAAAGTTACTTAGCCCCTGATTTCCTCCAGGAAAAAGAGGGGGAAAGATACTTTTTAATTTGCACTTTGATTTAGGTCCAGCTTAATTGAGGTAGGGTTGTCAGCCTGAAAGCTGACATATTCCCTCAGGACCTAATTGATTGCCTTAATGATTACACAAGAATTGATCTGGGAAATCTGAATGTGTAGTCTTGCTATGGAATACAAAAAACACAGTTAAATAAAGTCATTCCTGGTTGGGAGAGGAAGGAGTGTATAAAAAAGGGGAGAGTTCAGTAAATTTGGTCAAATTGTTTGGGCTTATATAGACTAAGTAGTGGGTTGGATGGCTAAAATTTTCACTTTGAATTGTTTTGTTGTGACAGAAAATTGTTAATAAAATCACAGAAATTTTTAATAGCAAATGTAATATGGACTGCCACTCCCTCAGATGATTTTTGTAATTTCACAATTTTGGTAATGTCTTTATATTCCTACTCTTAAGTTATTTTTTCTTTATTTTTTTGGAGGCAGTGGGGGTTGGGTGGCTTTCCTAGGGTCACATAGCTCATGGGTGTCTGGGGCCAGATTTGAGCTCATGTCCTTCTGGGTCCAGGGCTGGTACTCTGTCTGCTTTGCCAAACAACTTCCCCAAGATATTTATTCTCGATTTGGTTGAGCTGAACCACCTAGGTTCCTCCACCCAGAAATGTTGCTTTATGGGGAGCTTAGCTCAACATGGATCTCAACTTCTGGTGTCCTTGGCCCCTTCCTTTGGGATTCATGGCATGAAGGGCAAAACAGCAAGAATGAAATGGCTTTCCTTGGCTGGATTGCCAAGGGCCACTGGGGTCTTATGTCCAAGCCTTTAGAGAGACAGTGGTCAGAAGCAAAACACTTTTGTAGAGGGATAGGTTGAAAAAAGAGAAAGAGAAAGATGGAAACAGTGGAAACATAGGCCAGAGAGAAATATGGAATGAATAACTATAACTGTGAATGTTAATGGGATGCACTCACCCATTATAATGGTAATGGCATTTTGAAGCTCTTCCCTGTCCCTTAACAGGCCTAAGGAAATTTGAATAACTTCCCTGCCCCTTAATAGGTCAAATGTAATCACATTCAGTGGGAGGAGTTTGATGAACAGGTGGAGCAGGAAATGAGTCAAAGTAGTTAGAGAAGAGTGAGAGGGAGGATATTGGAAAGCTGACAAATAGGATTGTGAGTGTAGGTGGGAAGGCCTGAGAAGGGGGAAGATTTTGTGATGGCTTTACTTCCTGCAGTGATAATGTGTATTAGGTTCTTTGTTGATATAGTGGATTTGGCTTTCTGGTGTCTGAATAAATGTTTTTGGTTCTGTCTTCTATATGTAGAGTCTGTTATATTTTGTAATTCTGAACTGTGCCAGCATATTCATAGTCACCATAGGTGCTGTGAATATTGCCTTGGCAATACACCCATAAAATGGAAGCAATAGCCAAGTGGATTAAAAACCAGAATCCTACAATATGCTTTTTACAACAAACACATTTGAAGCAGAGAGACAGACAGAGTAAAAGAATGAGGCTGGAGCAAAATATATTATGATTTGGTCAAAGTTTAGAAAAAGTGAGATTAGCAATCATAATCTCAGACATTGCAAAATAAACACACACACACAAATACACACGCACACACACACCATAATCAGGTAAATTTCATTTTTTAAAATGTACCATAGACAATTAAATATATACACCAATCTTTTAAAGGACAAGATAAAAAATGGATTATTTTGATTACATTAAAGTGAAAATTTTTTTGCACAAAATCAATGCAGCCCAGATTAGAAGGAAAGCAGAAAACTGAGAGAAAATTTACAGCATTTTTTTCTGACAAAAGTCCCATTTCTCAAATATATAGAGAACTGGGTCAAATTTATAAGATACATGTCATCCCCCAATTAATAATTGTCAAGTGATGTGAATAGGCAGTCTTAACACAAAAAAAAATCAAAGCAATCTATAGTCATATGAAGAAATGCCCTAAGTAACTAATTGATTATAAAAATGCAAATTAAAATAACTCTGAGGTACCACATCACACCTGTCAAATTGGCTAAGATTACAGAAAATGAAAATGCTCAAGATTTTAGGAGATGTTGGAAAAATGGGACATGAATGCACAGTTAGTGGAATTGTGAACAGATCCAACCATTCTAGGGAGCAGTTTGTAACTCTGCCAAAAGGACTATAAAACTACATATGTTGTGACCCATTTATACTGTTGCATATTTTCTAGGTCTGTATTCCAAAGAGATAAAAAAGGAAAAGGGTATATGTGTACAAAAATATTTATAGTAGCTGTTTTTGGTGGCAAAGAAGTGGAAATTGAGTGGATGCCCATCATTTGGGGAATGGTTAAATAAGTTGTGGCATATGATTTGGATGGAATATTATTATGCTATGAGAAATAATGAGTATGATGCCTTGAGGGGGAAAAAATAACATGATAAGACTTTCACGAACTGAGGCAAAATGAACAGAACCAGAACACTGTACACAGTAACAGCATTGTACAATAATAAACTTTGAATCATTTAGCTATTCTCAGCAATATAATAATTTAACACAATTCTGAAGGACTTATGATGAAAAAATGCTGACTATATCTAAAGAAAAAACTGATGGAATCTTAGTGCTGAGAGAGGCATTCTTAAAAAAAAACACTTTTTATTTGTCTTTTTTGGGGGGGGTTGATTTATTTTGCAACATGACTAATATGGAAATATATTTTGAATGAATGCACATTAATAACCTATATCAAGTTGCTTACCTTTTCAAAGAATGGAAAGAGAAAGAAGGGAGGATGATAATTTGAAGCTCAAAATTAAAAAAAAAAATTTGCTTTTACATGTAATTGGAAAGAAATATACTTCTTGGTTATTTTGTATTGGTTCTATTGGTACTATGAATATAATAAAAGCAGCCTGGTTAGAGAAGGGTGTGATATTCATAGATTAAAAATAGATAAAAAAAGATTACCCATTCAAGTTTTAACAATCATTTTTGTAAAGAAGCTAATGAAACAGTATTATACTAAAAATGGTTGCTATAAAAACATGAACTCAATTTGGGGATCATATATTCTACCCTTGTAAAAATAAGTTCCCTGTGGATAGTTTCCTCAGACTTAGAAGGTTCATGTCATCAAAGGGTAAACTTACCTTTTCTCTTTCCTTGGAGCCTTCATGAAGCTCCCCTTATATTTCGTGCTCTGATGGGCTCTGAGAGTCAATCCCCCTTTAGAAAACTAAAGTTGTTTTTCCTAAGTGTGGCTAGATTAATCTTATTGTGTATAATTATACTCTTTTGTAACATTAGCCACCTTGTTGACCTTGAAAATATCTCTAAACTGGTTAGTGTTCCCATTATAATAAGCCACTATTGTACCTCCAAGGACATTGCTACTTAAACCTATTCCAAGTCCAAATCTTCAGACTTTTCAAAGTTCACTCATCTGTTCCATGAGTCAGGGGGAATAAAATGCTCGCCCCGCTTCCTTAAACCCTGTTTACCAGCACAGTACCCTTGATCACTTTGAAATAGATTTGTTTCTCGATCTTTTTGTTCAAATGCTTGATTCTGAATTAACTTGTTTTTACTTGTTATCATATATGTACACCCAAAGGTTTGTCTAGTTTTTCCACCAATCTTGGGATAGTTTGTGTTTGATGTCATCTTACTTTATTCAATAATCAAAATGCTTCCCTTATCTCAAATTGATTAAAAAATTGTTTCCTGTGATTTTACATATCTATCGATTGTAAAAAATCGATGATCGATTACCTCATTGGTTCAATAGACCTGTCTAGGCCTTCTATAATTTCTTTTATTCTGAGATGTGAGTGTTGGGAGATATGGAAAAAAAAATCCCTTCTACATAATACTAGGAAATGCCTTAGACTGTTTTCCTAGAATATACAAGCAGACATTTTAGTATCAGGGTTTCATATCTCTTCATTCCACAGAGGAAGGAGAGATGGGGAGAGAGAGAGAGAGAGACAGATACACAGAACAAAAAAGAAACAGGGAGACAGAGACACACAGAAAGTTATAAAGAACTTTACAAATATTATGTGGTTATATCCTCAAAAACCACTCTGAAATAGGTATTATTTTATGTGTCTTCCCTTTAGACCCAATTATTTTACAGATGAGGAAACCAAAGTAAATAAAGGTTAAATGATTTGTCCATGCAAATCAGTCATGCAGCTTGGAAGTGTTTGAGGCTGAATTCAAACTGGTCTTCCTGATTCCAGGTCCAGTGTTCTAAACATTGTGACATTTAGCAACCTTAAAATAATGATACTCAGAAGAACAAATGCATGTTCACTACTATGAGTTTGAGGTAGTCTCTTTCCATTAAAAACTAATTATGTTCCTTTCTTTTAACTTTTTTATTTTTTTTTGTTCCTTGAGCCTTGAGAAGTGACATTCCTAATTTTTATAGAATTGCCCCTTAGCAATCATCACTAACAGAAAAATAGTAGGTTCCTGAAACATCTGCCTTCTGAAAAAAGCTTAGCACTACAACATCTCAGTTACACTAAAATATAATTTTAAAAACACATTTAAACAGATGGTGACATGATTTTTTTCCATAGAGATATAAAATGTCTTCTCCTTAGGGAGTGTGATGCTAAAAATCAAACTGCCTTGCCATCAAGTCACTTTCATGTAGACCTCAACTTTAGAATTTTGTTTAAAAAAAACACATAAGATCCAATGTTCATCCTAAAATGTCAACAATTTTAAATTCCACTCTTTTAGGTATGACCAATTAAATCTTTGAGGATTTGAGATTTGAAATTAAGCACTGAGAACACAAGTGGCCACAGGTCCTAGAGATTGCTTCAGCTTCTTGCAAGGAATCCAGGATAGGCCATTTGGAAAGAAGGGCAGCTTTATCTCCTTAATAGCTTCATTTGCTTAAGTTTTTAGCCTAGATTTGTTTACATAATTGAACTTTAAATTCAGTCTTAATATTATGTTAACATATAATTCAAGAGATTTAGGGATTGTGTAATACAACAAAGTATGCCCATTATTTTATTTTCTTTCCCACAGCTCTCACTAATGGAAAATGCCTCAAATCCTAAAGTAGCACTTAAGCCTCCTGACATATAAGTGAAACTATTTTTAACTAATTCATATGAATACACAGTTAAAAGGAATTGAATAGTTTGGCTTGATGTGGTCCAATTAGCATTTCTTTTTGATAGTACAAAAAATTAGGAACTCAGCATTAAGAAAAGCAAATAAAATCGACACCGGTCATGGACAATTTCTGAATTTTTCTTAATCAACTGGTCTCTTTTTATTTTGTAATAGTCAAAATCATATTACATTATATTCAAAACAAGATGATATTTGTAAACAGAACTATCGACTTCCTGAGTACTTTCTAAATATTCAGTCCTTTTTTATATTATTCTTATTATTCCTTCACATAATCATTACTATGCTCTGTATCTTCCATATTCTGAAAATGGTCTTTTATTGAGGTTCAAGCATCAAGATACAAATTAATACAAAAGAAGCAGGCAAGTATTTATTAAGCACTCACTATATGCCAGGCACTGTACTAAGTGTTTCACAAATAAGTCATTTGATCCTCATAGCAGCCCTGGGAGATAAATGATATTATTGTCCTCATTTTACAATTTAGGTAACTGAGACAGACAGAGGTTAAACAACTTGCCACTTAACTAGTAAATGTCTGAGAAGGGATTTGAACTTAGATCTTTCTCCCTCCAGGCCCAGCACTCTATCCATTCTATGACCTACTTCTGGTGCTATTAGTTAAGCAAGGGATCTAGATGTCCCTCTTTGTAGTACTATCTTTTCTCTAGCAGTTACATTTCCCATAGATTCCTTTTCCAAGAATAATGGATTATTCTTCCAATGTTTCAGAAGGCAGGACCATGGTGAAGACAAATCTCTTCCCCTTATTACATAGCAGAAGGCTAACGAGAGTGCACCAGAACAATCAAGGACTCTAAGGAGAGGAGTATTATGGTTAAAGCCTGCTCTAACATTATCTACCTTATATTGTATGAAAAATGTCTCAGATCTGGCTTGATGGATTTTTCTGTTTCTTATACCTCAAAGAAAAGAAAAATCCAGTGTACATAATTATACACTTATAAAAGCTTACTAAATGCTATACTTAAGTTTCATTTCTTCTTTTATTTTTGCCTGAATTAACTATATTGATTGTCAAATGGCACAAATTATTAGAGAATCACAAATCTAAAACTAAAAGGGGCCTTAGAAATCATTTAAGTACTTCATTTAATTGGTGAAGAAACTGAGGACCAGAGACATTATGTCGTATAGTTGAAAAACTATGGGATTTGCAATACAAGAACAAGTTTCAAATGGTGGTTTTTATACTTGTTTCAACCATTTGTGTCAAATTGTATATCACTTGTAATCTTTGGGCCTGAATTTCTTCACCCATAAAATTTGGGTGATGGGGTAGAGGATTTTTAAAGCTGATAAGAGATTTTAAAAACCTTATTTTATTTTATTGAATTAAATTTCATGTTTATTTTTAGTTTACATCATTCACTTGCACTAGATTTTGAGTTACAAATTTTCTCTCCATTTTTCCCCTACCCACCACCTCAAAACAGTAATCCCACTGAATATACCCTCCCCCAATCTGCTCTCTCCTATATCTTCCCCCACCCCACTCTGACTTTCCAGTAGGGCACAGTGGATCTCTATGCCCAAGTGCCTGTATATGTTATTTCCCAGTTGCATGTAAAGTAATAATAATAATAATGATTATTATTATTATATTATTCAATTTAAAATCAAATGTTTAAATATATAATAATAGTAAAGATTATTATTATTATATATTTGAATGTTTGATTTTAAAACTTTGAATTCCAAATTATTTGGCTTCCTCCCTCATAACCCACCCTTACTGGGAAGATAAGCAATTCAATATAGATTGTACATGTGTAGCTATGCAAAACATTTCCATAGTAGATATATTGTGAAAGACTTACTATATTTCCCTCCATCCTATCCCACTCCCCACTTTTTCTATTTTCTACTTTGATCCTGTCCCTTTTCAAAAGGGTGTGCTTCCAACTTCTCTCCCTCTCCCCCCTCCCCAGCCTGCCCTCCCTTCCATCATACCCCCTTTTATCCCCTTCCCACTTACTCTCCTCTAGGGTGAGATATCCTACTTAGTGTGTATGTCATTCCCTTCCTAAGCCAAATTCAATGAGAGTAAGGTTGACTCATTCCATTTGCCTTCCTGTTCTTCCCCTCCATTGTAACAGTTTTCCCTTGCCTCTTCTATATGAGATAATTTACCCCTTTCTGTCTCTCCCCATCTCCTCTCAAGAATGTAAATAGTTCAAATTTGAGAAGTTCCTTATGATTTCTTTTCCCTGTTTACATTCTCATGCTTCTCTTGTTTCTTGTATCTGAATGTCAAATTTTCTATTCAACTCTGATTTTTTCATCATGAATTCTTGAAAGTCCTCTATTCTATTGAATGACCATATTTTCCCCTGAAACATGATACTCAGCTTTGCTGGGTAGGTGATTCTTTGTTCTAATCCCAGGTTCTTTGACTTCTGGAATATCATATTCCAAGCCCTTTGATCCTTCTTTGTAGAAGCTGCCAGATCCTGTGTTATCCTGATTGTGTTTCCACAATATTCAAATTGTTTCTTCCTGGCTGCTTGTAATATTCTCTCCTTGATCTGGGAATTCTGGAACCTGGCTATAATATTCCTAGGAGTTTTCTTCTGGGTATCTTTTTCAGGAGGTGATCGGTGGATTCTTTCAACCTCTATTTTGCCCTCTGGTTCTAAAACATGAGGGAAATTTTCCTTGAGAATTCTTGGAGGATGATTTCTAGGTTCTTTTTTTGATCATGGCTTTCAGGTAGTCCAATAATTTTTAAATTATCTCTCCTGGATCTCTTTTTGCAGGTCAATGGTTTTCCCAATGTATATTTCACATTGCCTTCTATTTTTTCATTTGTTTGAATGTGTTTAATAGTATCTTTATTTCTCATAAAGTTACTAGCTTCCATTTGCTTCAATCGAATTCTGAAGGAATGATTCTCTTCAGTGAGCTTTTGAGAGTCTTTTTCCATCTGGCAAATTCGGATTTTTAAGGCATTCTTCTCCTCATTGCCTTTTTGAGCCTCTTTTGTCTTTTGAGTTAGTCTATTTTTTAAGGTGTTATTTTCTTCAGTCAGGTTGTTGACTCTCATTTCATAATTTTCTTGCATCATTCTCATTTCTTTTCCAAATTTTTCCTCCACTTATCTTATTTGGTTTTCAAAATCCTTTTTAATGTCCTCTATGTCCTGTAACCAGCTCATACTTTTTCTTCGAAGCTTTGGTTGCAGGAGTTCTGACATTGCTATCTTCCTCTTGTTCCATTCTTTGATCCTTTTTGTCCCCAAAATAGGAGTCTAATATTGGATTGCTGTGTTTGCTTTGCTACCTTTGCTTGCTCATGTTGCCACTCAATTACTTAATGTTCCAGCTTTTTGCCACAGTAGAACTCTTCTACCAGAGAGGGAACTTTGTCTGAAATTGCTGTTTTTTTTCTTTTCTTTCTTTCTTTCTTTCTTTCTTTCTTTCTTTCTTTCTTTCTTT
>NW_027187372.1:7930393-7973017 GCF_028583685.1 Petaurus breviceps papuanus
TTTCTTTCTTTCTTTCTTTCTTTCTTTCTTTCTTTCTTTCTTTCTTTTTTTTGCAGCTGCCAGGTCTATTAGTTGCCTGCCCTCTCTGAAGCCTCCACAAGCTCTGGCAAATTGGTTACGCACCCCAGGATCTCCACACTAGACAATGATCCAGATCCTACCAGCTTAAAGAAAGAGCCTTTACCCCTCAGACTGGTTGCTTGGTCCCCCTACAATCTGCCAGCCAGGATATCTGAAGCAGCCACACAGCAGTGGTACATGGCTGATAGGCCTCAGCTTCTTCTCCTTCCAGGGGACAAAGGCCAGACCATGCTCCCAGACTCCCTGTTCTCAAGGTCCACACTGCACTTACCTCTCACTTTGTCCTTAGCATCTATGGGTTGATAATTGTGGAAACTGCCACAGCTGCTCATAATCTGAAGACCCTCCATCCTGCAGCTGTTTATGGCAGCCCTGAGGCTATAACCTCTGGCTCATGTGGAGCTGGGCTTGCCTCCCACAGGGTTGTGCTGGCACTTTCCTTCCATCCTGTCAGACTGTCTTCAGTGGGCAGTTAGCTTCTCTCTGTCATTTAGTTAGTTCTGTATCTTCAAAGTTTGTTTAGAGTAATTTTTTACATGAATTGTAAGAGGTAGAAGCAGGAGCCATGCAGAAGTCCTGTTTCTACTCCACCATCTTAACTATGCATCCCCCCCTCTAAAAAAACAAACAAACAAAACACCTTATTTTATAGATAAGGAAACTGAGTTTTGAAATAACCAAGGTCATTTAACTAGTAAGTATATGAGGCAAGATTTGAATTCATATCTTCCTGACTTTATAAATATGGTTCTTTATCAACTGTACCACCAGGCTGAACTAGACTGTCTTCAAAGCTTCCTCCAGCTCTAAATCTTTGTTCCTGCAGTATTATATAAGTTCATAAGCTTATAGAAGTGGAAGTTAGAACTTGAAATCTGTCCTTCTATATCTGTTGATTTTTTACAAAATTTCCTACTATTAACAATGATCATGGAATTATTATTAATTTGTTTTCTTCATCATTGTAGAATAATACTCGACATTTGGATAGCATTAGGAATTTGTGAAATAATATCCATCTATCTATCTATCTATATACATATATCTATATCTATATATCTGCATATACATATGTAGACATAAATATGCATGTGTGTGTATATATATTTGTGTGTGTGTATATATATATGTATACACACACACATGTGTATGTACTTCTGAGTGGGACAGAGGAACGAATAAGTTTCTGTATGGTGTTTAATCAGTGGAAGACTGCTAATCGTTTAACAAATATCTCATTTGTTCTTTATGAAAACCTTTATAAGTGCATGCTATTATTAGTCAATTTTATAATTGAGGATACTGAGGCAGACAATGGTTACTTGCCTAGGGTCACAAAGCTAATAAATGTCTGAGATCAGATTTGAATACAGTATTTTCCCCCTGACAATAGGCCTAGTGTTATACTCATTGTCTCACCTAACTTCCTCTAAGATAAGTAAGACATATGCCCAAATGTGTTGCCTAAATGTATAGACACATGGTTCATAGTTTAGATGGAAACATATCTCTTTAATTTGACCTACTTCTCCCTAAGAGGGACTTCATTTTCTACAATGAAGGGAACAAATATAGTCTCTAAGAGGATTATTGGGTTAGAATTATATTATTCTCCCCCCTCCCAGATCTTTCCCGATATTGTTGATTAGGTTATACAATAAAATAATGGCTTGCTTACAAATGTTTCACAGCTGATGCTTCAAGACAAGGCAAGTAAGTTTAATCTTCTTTAGCATTTTCTTCATAATTTTCTTAAGTCTAGGCACTCAGTAAAACAAGAATTCAATTCAAGTCCTGATTTTTATCATTCACCAATTCTACAGGTTTAAATGCTTACACTGAATGTTAACAATCCAATGACCTCTTGGAAGCACATTCTTGTGTTCAGGGCAAGAAGCTCCTCCTTTATTATTCTTTTTACTTTTCTTTAGTGTCACTTTCTTTTTATTTTAATCTTATGTTTATTTTAGTAACAACATTCATTTCCACAAGATTTTGAATTAAAAATTTTCTCTCCTTCTTTGCCCTACCCACTACCCCAAAACAGTGATCTCTCCCCCAATCTGCACTCTCCATCCCCCTCCAACTTTCCAGTAGGGCAAGATGGAACTCCATTCCCCAGTGCCTGTATATTATATTTCCCAGTTGCATGTAAAAAATTTTTTTTTAAACATTTGATTTTAAAACTTTGAATTTCAGATTCGTTCCCTTCTTCCCTTGTCACCCACCCTTACTGGGAAGATAAGCAATTCAATAAAGCTTGTACATGTGTAGTTACACAAAACATTTCCATAGTAGATATATTGTGAAAGACTGACTATATTTCCTTCCATCCTATCCCACACCCACTTGTTCTATTTTCTGCTTTGATCCTGTCTCTTTTCAAAAGTGTGTGCTTCAAACTACACCCCCCCCTCCCGCAATCTGCCCTCCCTCCTATCATATCCCCTCTTATGCCCTTACCCCCTACTTTTCTATAGGGTAAGATACCCAATTGAGTGTGTATGTTATTCCCTCCTTTAGCCAAATTCAATGAGAGTAAGGTTGACCCATTCCCTTTTGCCTTCCTGTTCTTCCCCTCCATTGTAACAGTTTCCCTTTGACTGTTTTACATGAGATAATTCACCCTTTTCTCTCTCTCCCTGTCTCCTCTCATTATATTCCCCTCTCACCTATTAATTTTATTTTTAAATGTCATCCCTTCCTTTTCAATTGATCCCGTGCTCTCTGTCTATGTATACCTGTACACAAATATACACACACTTACATATGTATTCATATGCCCATATAAACTCCTATATAGACATATATATGTATGTATACACATATGCTTCAACTATCCTCCTATTGAGAAAGATTTCACAAGTTACAATTATCGTTTTTCCATGTAGGAATGTAAATAGTTCAACTTGGATAAGTTCCTTATGATTTCTTTTTCTTGTTTACCTTCTCGTGATTCTCTTGCTTCTTGTATCTGAAAGTAAAATTTTCTGTTCAGCTCAAGTTTGTTCATCAAGAATGCTTAAAAGTCCTGTATTTCATTTAATGACCATATTTTCCCCTGTAGCATTATACTCAGTTTTGCTGGATAGGTGATTCTTTTGACTTTGGATAGGAGCTCCTTTGACCTCCAGAATATCATATTCCAAGAACTGCGATCCTTTAATATAGAAGCAGGTAGGTCTTGTTTTATCCTGATAGTATTTCCACAATGCTCAAATTGTTTATTCCTGGATGCTTGTAGTATCTTCTCCTTGATTTAGGACCTTTTCAATTTGGTTATGATGATCCTAGGATTTTTTTTTTGGGATCTTTTTCACAGGGCATTCAGTGAATTCTTTCATTTCTATTTTTCCCTCTTGTTCTAGAATATCAGGGAAATTTTGTTTGATAATTTCTTGAAAGATGGTCTCTAAGCTCTTTTTTTGATCATGGATTTCAGGTAGTCCAATAATTTTTAAGTTATCTCTCATGGATCTATTTTCCAGCTCAGTGGTTTTTCTAATGAGATAATTTCACATTGCCTTCTATTTTTTCAGTTGTTTGGATCTGTTTTATAGTATGTTGATTTCTCATAAAGTCATTAGCTTTCAATCGCTGCAATCTAATTTTGAAGGAGTTATTCTCTTCAGCATGTTTTTGAAATTCCTTTTCCATCCTGCAAATTCAGCTTTTTAAAGCATTCTTCCCCTCTTTGGCTTTTTGGACCTCTTTTGCCAATTGAGTTAGTCTGTTTTTTAAGGTGTTATTTTCTTCAATCAGGTTGCTGACTTTCTTTTCATGATTCTCTTGCATCCTTCTCATGTCTCTTCCCAATTTTTCCTCCACTTCTCTTACTTGATTTTCAAAATCCTTCTTGAGCTCCTCCATGGCCTGTAATCAATTCATATTTTTCTTGGAAGCTTTTTGATGCAGGAGTTCTGACTTAATTTTCTTCCTCCAGTTCAATGCTTTGATCCTTTTTGTCCCCCCAAAAGGAATCTAAGGTTTGATTGCTGTGCTTGCTTTGAATCCTTTGATTGCTCATGTTGCCCCTCAATTACTTGACTTTTGAGCTATTTGCCACAGTAGAACCCTGCTTCCAGAGAGGAGGGATTTGTCCTAAATTGCTGTTTTTTTTTTTTTTTTTGCAGCTGCCAGAGCTATTGGTTGCGCACCTTCTCTACAGACACCATAAGCTTTGGCTGACTGGTCACATACCCCAGGACCTCCACCCAAGACTGTGTTCCACATTTAGGCAGGTTATAGCAAGAGTAATTACCCTCTGAATGGTTTCTTAGTCCCCCTATGATCTACAGGCCAGGAGCTCTGAAGCAGCTTACGAGGGGTTGGCGGCACAGACGCCATGCCCCTGTTACTCCTTGCTCTGGGGGCAAGGGCTGGACCATGCCTCCATCCCTTCCCCCCTGCCCCCCCCCCCCAGTTCCAACAAAGTTCCACACTGACCTTTTACTTTGCCTTTGGCATTTATGGGTTGATAATTCTGGAAATTAGCTGGTGATCCATTTTCCTGAAGTCCTATCCAGCTGCTGCTGGTCAGGGCCACTCTGGGGCTAAAACCATGGGCTCATCCATGGCTGTGCTTGGCTCTCAGCATACTGTGATGGACACTTCCTGTCCTCCTACCAGTCTTCCTTTAGCAGGAGATTTGTTTCTCTCTGTCACTTTTTGGGTTCTGTAGCTCTAAAGTTTTTAGAGTCACAATTTATAGGTATTTGGAGTGGTTATGGGAGAGCTCATGGAGTTTTCCTGTTTCTACACTACCATTTTGGCTCTGCCCTCCTCCCTTATTCTTTAGAGAGAACTGATAGCCAATTTAGGCCCTTCCCAACTAGTGATAGTTATACAAAAGACATCACAAGTAGAAAATGGTGAGTGAACCTTTTCATTTAAGCAAATAGAAAGCACATATTTTTTAAAAATATTATACAGAGTAGCATATAGCAGAAATTAAAGAGAGTGAATTTATGAAATGAGAGGCATATGAAATCTCAGTTCGAGGGAAAAGAGAGAACAATATCTTCAGAGTCTTTAGGGAGATAAGCAAGAACTTGGTGACAATGTTGAGGTGATTCCCCTATATGTTAGTAGCTTCCAAAGTCTTCAAATGTCTTCCTCTTGAAGAGTCTATTGAAACATAGCTGTCTTTCTTCCTACAAGGTTCAGTTCCAGCATAACCCCTTCCATAGTTATGTAGAATTGAGATCACCTTCTCCTAGCTAATCAAGAGTCACATCTCCTTCTGTATATGTAATTACAAATAAATGCCTCAGTCTTGAAAGGTAGCAATACACACATATATACATATAGTTACATATATACATGCACACATATCACAAACTTGTGTATATATGTATATCTACATGCATATAGATAAGTATATAAATATATTCTCATAATGTCTCTACATATAGGCATTACATATATGATACAAGTTAATTGTAAACAGCACACATACATATATATGTGTATACACATGTATGTATATGTATACATATACATACATTTGTATATATAATGTACATATTCAGTACAATGTGGCTGAGCATAGTTCAAGATCATCTAAGAAAAAGACAATGGGCTGAGTAGTCAGAGTAGATTCAGAGGATACAAGTAGGTTTCTGCACAGTTAAAGAAAAAAGTACTATGCTGCTGTTCTGAGAAAGACTGCCCCTTCACTGTAGGCTCCCAACTCTCATATTCAGTGATTCTGTGGCATATTGACTTCAAATAAGTAGTATTTATTAAGCACGAATTATAGCAGCACTGGAGATACAAAGAAAAGAAAAAAATGAAAAACAGTGCCCTCCAGGAGGTTACATGTCATTGCTGATATATATATATATATATATATATGTGAAAAATTGCATATATAAGAATAGACAAAGTGATTACCAGGGAAAAGAAATCATTGGGCCAAGAGTGTGTTGGAAGAAAGTTAAACCAACTCAAATGTACTCAAGGAACCACTTGTTATATTTTAAGGGTGAGCATTTACACCTCAGAAATTGATAAATGTTACAAATCAGGAGTTTGATTTACTGTTTTTTTGATTGTCTAGTATTTTAAAAGTATTGGAGAAAATATTGATAATGCATGTTAGATTTAAAAGTGTGTCATTTGTATGTGTGTCAGCTAAAAGGCACAGTGGATAGACTGCTGGGCCTGCAATCAGGAAGACTTATCTTCCTTTGTTCAAATCTGGCCTCAGACACTTAGTAGCTGTGTAAATTAGAGTAACCACTTGACTCTATTTGCCAGTTTCCTCATCTGTAAAATGAGATGGAGAAGGAAATGGCAAACCATTTTGTAGTTTTCTATACCATTCTATACCATTTCTAGTATCTTTACCAGGAAAACCTCAAATGGGGCCATGAAAAATCAGATACAACTGAACAACAACAAAACATTTTGTATGTGTTTATATCTATCTATCTATCTATCTATCTATCTATCTATCTTTCTATCTATCATCTATCTATCTATCTATCTATCTATCTATCTATCTATCTATCTATCTATCTATCATCTATCTTTCTGTTTTTTTTCTCAGAGAATTGACTGTTAAACATTTGCTAGCACATCTCTGGGTGTGGCTCATGTGTATGAGAATTAATACTAGAAAATTCTGGCTAGGGAAGGTAGTTTAGGTCTAGGCATCCTGTGACTACAAATTACAAGGGTTTCTAATGGGGAAATAGGTCCAAGATATTTTATGTTCTTTATAGAAGCATAGATAATGTTATTTTAATTAGCATTTCAACCTGTACTGTTAAGAGAGGTTCCTTGACCTTCTCAGTGGTTAAAGTGAGGGTAAACAGTGTCCTGGACTTTGTTGGTTATAGAAATGAGAGGGATAATTGAAGTTCTTACCTTATGATCACCACCTGGGTGAGATTTACACCAGTGTCATTTTAGTGTTGAGTGAATTGTCTACTGCTACATAAGGGATTTCAGGAGGGTGTTTGATCTTGGTTTTATGGCATATGAAAATATATTGTTTTCAAACTTTAAATGATCAAATATTGTTTGGCATATATTTACTCCAATATTACTTAAAAGACCATGATAATCCATTTAGAAGCACATTATAAAATATAATGGAAGAGTATGTCAAAAATAATCATAGAATTGTTTTCATTTAGACAATGTGAAAATGTCTAAACTCACCCTAGTCCCTTTCTGAGCACTATAAAACATTGCAGCAAATTACCAATCATTTGTCATAAGAATAAAACAATTTCTTTTTTTTAAATGACATGATTCTACAAATTAGATGAGCCATATTTATTGCCAGCCTGGGCCAAGATTTGCAAATGATCAGGCTGAATAATTTTGAGAGAACTCATCTAGGCATACATGTCTACAAGGAAAACATTTTATGAATATTATATAGCTCATTTGAAAAATGAAAACAAAAGCAAACTAGAAGATACTGGTATGAAACAGAACATTCTGGAATGGTAAAATAATTAATATTGCATGTGAATTTTGATATTTTTATCATAAAATAGCCAAAATATTTCCAAAAAAACCTGGATAAAATGGGAATAAATTAAGGTAGGGAGCTAGTGGGAGGTAATTGAGCTTTCTTCAAAGGACTTATTATATTTGATGTCATCATTTACCTTCTATTAAGCTTTGAAATGGTTCAAGCTTATAGAACATAATTGTAAATTGCTACCAACTATATTAAGGTGTAACCTCATTCTGACTGTTTTGACTTTTCCTTTATTCTAGTTTTACTTTACACATTGTGGTTGTGCATTTAAGCATCATCTTCATAACTCATAAATAAAAATGAAAAGAGAAAAAAATCACTTTTTTTGTATGATACCTTACTCTCAGCAGACTGGGGGGAAAATTCACATTTGTACAAGTATTTTTTTTTGTTCCCCTCCCTGCCTTAAAAATGAAGCTAGAAATTTCACATTTTAGATTTCAAGTCCATCTGAAAAAAAGCAGAAGGGAAAAGACACAGTTAAAGTGTGAACTCTATCCCTGTTATTTGTGATCCTTATCAATTCTTCCTCCCACCCACCTCCTCCAGAAATAATTTTGTCTTCATTCTTATAGTTTGTATTAATTTCTCTAAATATTCTGCTCCCCACCCTGTAAATAAGCTACTTATGGGCAACAACTATTTTATCTTTTTTTTATTTTCAATCTCAGCATCTAGTTCCTGGCACATACTTGTTGCTTTATGCATGTTTGTGGAATTGAATTTAATAAGGTGAGACATTCCCATTCTGAGCAACAATAAAGGAAACTTCAGTAACTTCAGTTACTTCAGTAACCATCCTGTTGTAGTTATCTTCATAACATCTCTTTTTTCTTCCTTTCTCTGCTCAGTCACTGCTTCCACTCTTGGCTAGACCCTCATCATTTTATGCTCGACTATTGCAATAGTCTTCTTCTTGGTCTTGCCTGAAGTCTTTCCCTACTCTAGTCTCTCCTCCTCTCAGCTGTCAAAATGATCATCTGAATGAACAGGTCTGACAGTTCAATAAACTCCAATTGTATACCTTTATCTCCAGGATCAAATATCCCTTTGTTTGGCTCTTAAAGCCATTCATTTAAAAAAAATTTTTTTTTTTTGCTTTTTGTAGGGCAATTGGGGTTTAAAGCCATTTATAACCTCACTTTGGTCTTCTTAAATTTTATTCCTCTCCAAATAAACTTCATTCCAACGACACTGGATTCCTGAATATTGTTCACTTCTCAACTCCAGGAGTTGAGAAAGAGGAGAAAGTAGAAAGAAAGGCACTGGATGAATGCCTTTTGATTTGCTTTGTTTAGGGGAATTAGTCAAAAAACTTATGAAAGCACAGCAAATAGATCTGTTGGATTATTTCTATGTTTGAATCTGTCTGATATATACATTCATTGGAGGCTGTTTTAGAGTTATTTTTGAGGGTCTTCATTTAGAAATCTAGAGAACATGTTCTTTTTTAGTTGTATTTCGTATACTAGTTATTTCTGGGGAGAATTAGGATATAAAGCAAGAACTTTATACATATGAAATGAACTGTTGGATCGGCCAGGTGGCTCAGTGAGTAAGAGCACCAGTTCCAGTGTCGGGATGACCTGGGGATCAAATCCGGGCTCAGATACTTAGCACCACAATCAGAAATAACTGGTCATGTAACCTTGAGCAAGGTACTTAACCCTGATTGCTTTAAAAAAAATGAACTGTAACTCTGTCTCTATGATGGCATATTTATTCAATTGCTATTTTTAAAATTAATTTTGTTTCATTCCTCTCCACCTTTCATCATTTACTGGGTAGTTCTATCCTTGACCATCCAATTTATTATTTGTACTACTCAGACAAGGCTTTCTTTCTGAATACTTTTTACCAGTTACCAAGGAACAGTGGAAGCAGTCACAGTACACAAAGAAATCAAAGAAAAATATTTTCTGACTTTTGTTTTCCCATATGTTATTGATGACACCAAACCCTTCCTTCCCTGCCTGATGCCTCCTATCTCTCACCTTGATCCTTAGCTCTCTGTCATCATGCCTAATGAAAACCATGGTGATGGAAAATCCTGAGAAAATAGCAGATTAAAAGTTAATATAGGATGGGTTCCCCCCCCCACACACACACATCACCATATCAAATAAATAAGGAGAGAAGTAGCAATTAAAGACATAAAAAGTGATAGACCTGATCACAAAATAACTTTTACAGAAATTTAATATCTAACAAAGCAGCAGGACAGAACAATGGACAGAACACTGGTCTGGGAGTCAGGAAAGCGTGAGTTTAAATATTGCTACATTAGCTATGTGACACATATATGACATATATACATACATACATTTCCAAATAGGTAATTTAAATCAAGAAATATTTCTTAGTTAATGCAACATTAGAGGTTTTGTGCTAATTTCTGATAGATACCCTTGTTTGCTTGTCAAGGAAGATCATTAGCAACCAAATTAGGGTTTCAATCATTGGGTCGAACTCCTGAGGGCATGATGAGATGAGGGTTAATGTCGCTCTTGTAGAAGGCATCAGCCTAGAATTGCAAGGAATAGCTGAAGCAGGAGTGCCTATGAGGGACGTGATATACAACGCTAGAAGAAAATGGAGAGAGAATTTATTTGAACCTGTTTACTTTATAGGTAAATAAACTAAGCCTTAATGAGGTGAAGCCTTGCCTAAGGCCATGCAGTTAGTTAAGAGAAGAGCAGAGATGTGAATTTATGTGGGGTTATTCTAATTTCATTGTTCTTTCCCTAAACCAAAATCCTCTAACAGATTTAGAGGAATTAGAGACCAGTGGGATTGGGATATAGGTGGATTCAAAACTCTGTGTATGTATTGTACTATTTGCTATGGAATTCACTGCTTATCACACCCCTATTCACTTAGTCCTAGAAATGATACTATTTCCGAGGTCCCTGATCCCTTGGGACCAGAAGTCCTAGCGCTCCTCAAGGCTCCTGCTCCCTTGTGACCAAAAGTAACATTGGTCCTCAGGGCTCCTACTCCCTCACCTGAAATTGGTCCTCACCACACTTGAACAATGGCCCCAAAGTGAGAATAAGTAATAGAGTTATTACAGTCTTGCCCTGTATCCATTAGTAGCACAGGGATCTTTCATAATCTTATTCTATCCAGTAATCATATTCCATTACCATCTCTGCTTTCAGAGCTCCTGAATCTGATGCTATTTCTATTGGCATTATCTAGTCTCACCACTTGTGTTTCATCCACATAGGCTTCAGGTCAGCCTCTATACCTACAGCACAGATTTTTCTTTCTGACCTTCTAAATTATTTTGGACTGGAAGAATGTCTCACCCTGAACTTTTGTTGGCTCTGCCACTCCAGAACTCGACATGAAGCATTATTTTAAAGTTATTTGGAGAAATATGTTAGGAAAATTTGACTGAGTGCTTCTTCCACTCCACCACTGTGGTTCTGTCCCCAGAAATCTAGACTTTAATATATTAACATTAAATTATATTAACAAAGATATACCCACATACTTTTACTTTTATCGAGTCCAAACATACTTTGATTATTTAAAGAACAAATTGGTAGAGCAACATGGGTCAATATTAAGGAATTTTCTTAATACCATCACAACAGGTGAATATAACCTTAATCAGTTCTAGAAGATTACATTATACTTGGCCATTGGATGAAGGTAAATGACACTATGCATAAATCATTTCATGGTTGATCAGGACAATTAATTGGTTGTTCCTCTTGTACTTGTATTAAACACCCACATCATCTGGCAGCATACCATCTAGTGGACTTTTTTTTAATCGTGAAAGAACCCAAAGTATGCCAATTATGGAATAGAGACAAGAAGTGGAGGAAGCAATCCCCACAGAAACTAGTCTTGTGGGGAGGAAGAATTTTGGACTCTTATTTTCTTCTCTCCCCCCCACTCTCATGACTGCCATTGACTTTAATGTCACTGGTACTATTTACTGCACTAATAGCAAAAAAATTTGTATGCTGCCATTAACAGAAATAGAATCTGAAGACAAACAGGGATGCACCTGACTACAAAAAAAAACACTTCACATAATGTAACCAATTATTGATGAGAGGAGTCCTCGCTATGTACTCTAGAAAGGCACAGATCTCAGAGGTACAATTGAGTTGAACTTAATGAGTACTCTAAGAAGGGAGAAATTACTGAGTGTACCTGGAGTGGGATGTACCCTTTTTTCATACATAGTCTCTACATGGGTCTCTCACTACCCTCATACTTTAAGGTTGAACCCAATCATTTCATGGATGCCCTGTGTATGTATATGTGAGAAAGTGTTCTCCAGATTTCTGGATTATATTTTGTATGAACTATTACTGCTATACTTTCTCAATAAATGCTAATTCTATCAATTGACTGATTTTTAATGGAAAATATGCTGGAAACTATTAGGGAATTACAGTGTTAGAAGTATATCTTCCTGGAAACTGAGAATACTTTTTCCTCCTTCCAACACTATACTGATCTCTGTCACAAATACAAGTGAAAAGTTGGGGGGCACTGTCTAGAGTATATAATAAAGATGTACCTGGCACAAAGTAGTAAGAGCTTAATAAGTGCTTTCAAATAGCTCACTTATAATGCAATTAGATCAAGGTAAATACTGTATTGTCATCAAAACTGGTGGTACAGTTGTAAGATAAAGTCAGAGATTTAGAGTTGGATAGGATATTAGAGTCCCTCCCACTCATTGCATAGTTGAGTAAACCTAAGGCTAATACCAAACCTAAGTCACACACCTAGTCAGTGTCTGATGCAAGATATTGAGTTCATGTCTTCATTACTCTAGGTCTATCACCTTAAAAACTATCACACCTATCTCTCTTTAAGGAAAGATAAGTAGTGAGTTTGAAAATCCAGATATATTGTGGGTGTCAGTATGAGTCTAAGAGGAAGTTTTGAGTGACATAATCTTCTTTGATTACTCTCTAGGGCACTGAGAAGTTGAATAACTTGTCCATGGCCACACAGTTAGTATGTGTCAGAGGTAGTACTTCAACCTAGGTCTTCCTTACTTCAAGGTGGGCTTTCTCTACAGTAGGCCAATGGTTCTCATAATGTGCTCCAGAGCACCAAGGGGTCCTAGACACCATTTAAGGGGATCCACAAGTTCAAGATTATGCTAATATATTTTAATTTCCATATATAATAAATAGTGATAAATATACCCACACAAACAAAAGATCTTGGGGGGGCATTCCTCAATAATTTTGAAAATGGTAAAGAGATCCTGAGACCAAAAGGTTTGAGAAACATTGTATTAAGTCATCCTGCTAATTATGTATTTATACTTATATTTATGTCTATATCATTAGCTATATCTTTATCTATATATTTATTTATATGTCATAAGCATTTTGCTATAAATTTGCTATAAATCATGTTCCAAATTTCTATTCATAACAAGAAAGAAGATTGAAAAAATGCTTGCATCTTGTTTTTGTTTCTGAAATGAAGATTAGAAGTTTATACTGCACATGAGAATAAAACTTTTACCAAATCCTATAGTGCTGTTAGGATGACCTTCAGTTCTAGAAAACTAGAAGATCTCAGCACAAATTCTCTTAGGTCCTGTGAAGCTGGAAAGGCTTAAGTACCAGCCCATTCACACTATATTTCAGTGACTCTCTGTGTATTAACCCAACTAAATTCAGGGAGGCTCACCACCAAGTTGGTCATGGGGTGATTATTGGTTCTACTAAAAAAACTCTCAAAAATAGTTTACTGTTTAAGTAGAAGGTGTATCCATTCCCATGAAATCACAAGTCCTTGGAATATGAGAATTGGTAGGCTGGCCACATATGCACAATTTTTTCTGGAAAAAATTACATTTATAAGTTAGTCTATTTTAAGCATTCTTTGACTTTCCTCCTGTCATCCAAATATAATGTACTAAGACATTGCTTTACTTTATATTGGGGATGAATAAGCAGAAACTACAAGCAAGAGAACATAGTTTTCACCAATTGTTATTTTTGTCTTTAATATAATGTCTTTACTTCTTTCCTCTGCCTTCTTTAGGTGAATTTTAAGGGTAAATTTGGGTTTTTATGCTTTAAAAAATCAGTGAATGAATCACTTCTCCCAAATGTCTTTGACATTTTTATTTGAATTGGGAACTATATAAGTCTCAATCAAAATCATTATACCTTTGTCTTACCTCTTCCTTAATGATCTATTTATGTACCTGAAACAAAAGTCCACTGGATCTCTTTAACACTGCTTTCTCTTAAATTATGATTACTTTAACCATGTAAGTCCTATAAACATAACAGAAGCTAACTCAAAGCAGCCAAAAATATAAATGTTGGGTAGATCCAAAGCAGACTGTAGGCAGCTGGGTGGCACAATGAATAGAGCACTTTACTTGGAGTCAGGAAGACGTGAGTTCCGAATGAACCTCAGAATCTTACTTCTCTCTCTTCCTTAGTTTCCTCAACTGGAAAATGGTGGTAATATTATCATCTACATACTAGGGTTGTTGTGAGGATCAAAAGATATAATATTTGTAAACTCCTTACCACATTGACTAGCAGAAAGTAGGCAGTTAAGAAATGCTTGCTTTCTTCTTTCCCTTAGACTGAGTGATGTGGCCCCCCCTCTCATTGATGACAATACAATTCACTGACTATTCTTTGAAAGTAGTGTTCTGTATCTTATCTCTGTGTCTTTGTCCTGGAAATTTATTCCTTGTACCTGGAATTCTCAACCTCTTTACCTCTTCCTCTGAGTTTCCATGGCTTCCTTTAAATCTCAGCTTAAATCACCTTTTGCAGAAAGCCTTTCCTGGCCTCTGCAGCTTCTAGTATCTTTTTGGCTTTAAGCTTATCTCCTAACAGCTATGTACCTGTTATGAATGGAAATTTTGTAAATAATTTATTTTTAATTTTCACTACCATATGATTTTTAGTTTTGAATTTTCCCCCATCCTATTCTCCTCCCTCCCCAGGAGATAGTGCAATCTGATACATTCATATTAAACCTATTTTACATTAGTCATGATGTAAAGAAAAATTAGAAGTAATGGGAGGAACCATGAAAAAGCAGAAATAAAAGAAAACAACAAAAGACAAGGAGAACAAACAGTATGTTTCCATCTGCATTCAGACCCCAAAGTTCTTTCTCTGGATGTGGATAGCATTTCCAGCATTAGTCTTTTGAAATTGTCTTAGATACTTGCATTGCCAAGAAGAGCTAAGTCTATCAAGCTCAGTCATCATCACACAATGTGACTTACTGTGTACAAAATTCTCCTGGTTCTGTTCACTTCACTCAATATCAGTTCATATAAGTCTTTCCAGATTTTTTTGAAGTCTGCCTTCTCATCATTTCTTATAGCACAAGAGAATTCTATGACATTCATATACCACAATTTGTTCAGCCATCCCCAAATTGATGGATATTCCCTTAATTTCCAATAGTTTGCTACCACAAAAAGAGCAGCTATAAATATTTTTGTACATGTGGGTCCTTTTCCTGTTTTTATAATCTCTTTGGGAAATAGACCTAGGTATTGCTGGGTCAAAAGGTATGTACGATATTATAGCTCTTTGGACATTGCTTTTCAGAATGGTTAGATTAGTTCACAACACCACTAACAATGCAGTACTGTTCCAGTTTTCCCACCTCTTCTCCAACATTTATCATTTTCCTCTTTTGTTATATTAGCCAATCTGACTGACACGGGGTGGTAAGGTACCCATTGCCCATTCTCCCATTTCCCCTCCACTATAAAAAGTCTTTCTCACCTCTTCATGTGAGATAATTTGCCCCATCCTACTTATCCCGTCCTTCTGTATCTATTGTACTTCTCTTTCTCATCTCTTAATTTTTTAAAATTTTATTACCTCAAATTCACCTTATATCTGTATCATCTGTCTGTGTATATTCTTTCTATCTGTACTATTAGTTATATAATTTTTAAGAGTTAAAAGTATCATCTTCCCATGTAGGGATGTAAACAACTTAGCTCTTTGAATTCCCTTATGTTTTATTTGCCTTTTTCCCTGTTTATATTTTTTCAGATCTTGATATTGGAGGTCAAATTTTTGGTTTAGTTCTGGTCTTCTTATAAAGTCTTCAAATTCTTCTATTTCAATAAATGAACATTTTCCCCCATGACACATTATGCTTAATTTTTCCAGACGAGTGACTCTTGATTGTAGTCTTGGCTCCTTTGCCCTCATGAATATCATGTTACATGACCTGTGATCCTTTAATGTTGTGATTGCCAGTTCCTGTGTGATCCTGATTGTGACTCCCTGGTATTTGAATTTTTCTTTCTGGCCACTTGTAGTATTTTTTCCTTGACCTGATAGTTCTTAAAGTTGTCTATAATGTTATTTGCAGTTTTTATTCTGAGGTCTCTTTCCTGACACAATTGGTGGAGTCTTTCAAAGCCTGTTCTGCCCTCTAGTTCCAGGACCTCAGGTCAATTTTCCTTGATAATTTCTTAAAAGATGCTGTCCAAGTCCTAATTTTGATTATGGTTGTCAGGTAGTCCTATGATTCTGATATTGTCTCTCCTGGATCTATTTTCCAGTTTAGTTGTTTTTTTCATGAGGTATTTTACATTTTTTTTTCATTCTTTTGAATTTGGTTGATTGATTGTTGATGTCCCATAGAGTTATTAGCTTCTACTTGCCCAATTCTAACTTTTAAGGTATTGTTTTTCTCAATTAACTTTTGTACTTTTTTTTCCATTTGGCCAGTTGTACTCTTTAAGGAGTTGTTTTCTTCAGAGGACTTTTGTATCTCCTTTTCCATTTGGCCAAATCTGTTTTTAAGCAGTTTTCTAGACTAACTCTATAACCATAAATCTCTAGCATCACTCTCGTTTCTTTTCCCAATTTTTCTTCTGCCTCTCATATGATTTTTAAACTCCTTTTTTTGAGTTCTTCCTGTCCTTGAAACCACATCCTAATTTTCTTTGGGGTTTTGCCCATAGGTGTTTTGAAATTTTTGTCTTCTGAGTTTGTGTCTTGGTCTTCCCTGTCACCACAATAACTTTCTATAGTCAGATTATTTTATTATTTTTTCTGCTCATCCTTTTTATGTCTCTGTGTATGTTTCAGGCTTTTTCTTTTCTTTTAAATTTGATCTCTGCTCCCTCTGGCTTCTTGTGCTAGTGACTTTAGGCCCTGACTGTTTACCTCATGCTGCACTGATGTTACCCTAAGGCCCAAGAGGGACTCTTATGTTTGGTGTTATACTGAGGGCATCAGATGGGTGTTGGCTGGCACTGCTGGAGACTGCTGAGGTATGGTAACTTATGTGGTGCTGATCTGGGGTCCTACAGCTCATGTACTATAGTCAGGTGGCATGTTTCTGTGTTTCCCCAAGGGTGCACTGAAGATATTGATGTGAGGCCTCTGGAGGCTACTAGTTTACCCAAGGATACTCCAAAGCATGGCAGATCTCTTTGCTTATATATTATAGAGTTGACCTCTATTTTAGCTCAGGAGTGTGCTAAAGCATATGGAGGTGACTATTTGCCTGTGGCTATACTGAAGCACTATGGTGGTTCTCAGAGCTGGAGTCTTCTGGTTCTTCTAACTATGCTAAGGTACGTAGGAGGTCCTGGTATTGGTGTTTGTCTCCTCCATTGCACTGGGGCTTGGGATCTCCCACTGATTTCCTCCGGTGGGGCTTGTTGCTGGTAGGCTGGGATGTTTCCTGTCTTGGGTTGTGCTCAACTTTTGCCCAAGAGAGATGGGCCTTTCTTGTTCATTCTTCAAGTTTCTTGGGCTAAAAGATTGTTTCATCCAATTTTTTGCTGGTTCAGCTGGTCCAGGATTTCTTTGGGGACTCTATTTTATGGTTGTTTGAGTGTAAGTTTGGGAGAATAGCAGAAGTTTCCTGCTTATTCTGCCATCTTGACTCCTGGAAATTATAATCTTTCTGATGAATTTTACTTTGATGTTAGTAGTATCTCAAAAACTGGGCTATGTGCCAATTTTCTTTATATTGGGGGATCATATGTTACTATGATCTTGGTCCATTCCCTTCTTATCCTCTGAAGGAATATATCTCTCTTCTTCTTGATTTCAGTCCTTTTTTCTTCAAGTCCAGCATAAGCTTGACTGCTAGATCCTCACTCTGAATCTTTCCTAATTCCTCTCCCTTCTTTCTCATGGCAAAAATAAATTGATATGCTACTTTTTGAAGGGTGGGAAGAATAAGTAGGACATTCTGGTCAAAATCTCTGCAATCCTAGGGTTTTCTAATCTAGGATGAGTCCAGAGTCATAAAGCTGTATGTTTCACCTGCTTCTCCCCTCACCAGCTACATATTTCTGGGTATAGATGGGAGTGAGAGCAGATTCAGCAGAGTTTCTACTGTGGGAGGTTGTGATCTTAATAATCATCTCCAGCCATAAGACTGAGTTAGCTTGCTTAGGAGCCTAATGGGTTGCAGCACCTTAAGTGAAACTTTAAGGATTCAAGTTCTATGGTATTGATTCATAATGATTTTTTCTTGCTGATGATTCTATTTTATTTCTTTTTTGGAGAGGAGAAAGTAGGGAAATTGGGACTTGCCCAAGGTCACACGGCTAGTTGTGTGTGTATGTGTTAAGTGTCTGAGGTCAAATTTGAACTCAGGTCCTCCTGACTCCAGGGCCGGTGCTCCATTCACCGTGCCACCTAGCCATCCCAGATTCTATTTTCTTGATAAGTTTATTTGACTATAATTTATCTACATCAAGCTTATAATTGCTTTTTTGTTAATGTTGAAGAATTAGAGAAATCCAGAGAAAATAACTAATCTAAGGGTTACAAAATCAGTTTCTCAGTTTTTTTTTCAAACTCTCCCCACTTATTCCTTCTACAAGTTCCCTTGACTCTCTAATAAAACAACAAAACCATATCTTGAACAAAAACTCTTTAGCCTGTTAAGCTATTGTTCTATTTCTTTCTGCCTTATGATCAAGCTTCTTAAAATATTTATATTTATTTTGCATTTTTCACTCTTCACTCTTCTAACAAATTTCAATCTACTTCTACTACTTCACTTAAAGTAGGCTCTTGAAAATCACCAATGATCTCCTAATCAGAAAATCCAATGACCCAGTTTCTCATTATTATCATCCATTTGGTAATTATGTTCTATTTTATTTCTTTACGGTTTCTTACACCAGCTCTTCTCCACTATACTAAGCCAGGTACTTATTGCTTTACTTTTTTTAAATCAATTTTTATCTTGTGTTTGAAGTTGGAAGCCAGGGATATGAATCCCGATGATGCTATTTTTTTTCTTTTTTGTTGTTATGGTTTTTTTCAGAATACATAGGTTATGCATTCCAAATTAGAAAATGGTAGTGTAAATAACCAACTACATCTATACCTGATTCCTGTGTGTGCTATGAGACTACCAATGAATTTTAATAGTTATTTGGAATTAGATGGGCACTGCTTTATGAAAATTGGAAAACTTTTAAAGGAAGGAATATTTTATTTTTTTCCAGTGTTTAGCGCAGTGCTTTGCCAAAAAGAAGCACTTCTATTTTTTAAATTAAATTCAATTGTATATTTAAAAAATATTAAGCAGTTATTTTTAAAGTTAGATGTCATTAAACATTCAGGGGAGACATGACAGATTTCCTCCTGACCCTGTTCCCTACACTCTAGACTTCAAAACCATAACTCCTCTACTGCTTTTTAAATTCTAAAACAGTCTACTTTCTGTACAACCTCATCTTGGAATATCTCTGTACAAAATGTCTGATCCTTTTCTCCCACTGATAAGTTCCTTCTTGGGTCTCCATTTTGTGGAAAGTTCCAAGTCAGCCTTCCTTTATTCCCTTCTTTCCCCTAGTCTTGCCTCTCTGACATCTAAGACTATGCTCCTCCTGAGATCTTCATTACCTTCTCCCTATCTTTATCCTTTTCAAATTGATTGTGTGCTCTTTCCTCATTAGAATGTTGGCTTCTTGAGGATACAACCTATCGTTCTTTTTGCTTATATTTTGAAATTACAGTGCTAAGCATGATGCCTGGCATGTAGTAAATGTTTAATCAGTCTTTCCTTCCTTCCTTCCTTCCTTCCTTCCTTCCTTCCTTCCTTCCTTCCTTCCTTCCTTCCTTCCTTCCTTCCTTCCTTTCTTCCTTCCTTCTATCCATCCATCAATAAGTTTCAGTGGCTCCCTATGGCTTCTAGGAAATATCTGTATCAACAATTTAGAATTTGAACCTTTTTACAGTCTTGACTCCAGATAAACTTTCTAGGATGATTATACTTTATTGCCCCTTGCCCTAATTCATTCTGTGGTACAGGAACATGGTTTGCCTGTTATTCAGCACAAATTCTTTGTACCTTGACACAGTTTATCCCTTCCCTATAGCACTCTCACTGTTCACTTTCAAATCTTGGAATCCCTAGCCCCCTTCAACACAGTTCAAATGCCACATTATTCAAGAGTCTTTTCCCTATTTCTTTAAATATTTGGATAATTCCCACTATCTAATCCCAATCACATTGTGTCTCTTCTGTATTAAATGATGAAAAGGCATTGAAGAATATTTCCTAGGAGCTCACATGCTCACTCTGGTGGTTTGCATATACTCTACTGAGATGAAAGAATTGGGTAATTCTTAGGGGTCTATTTCACTAACAGATAACAATAAGCCACCTTTTTATCCCTTGGTTCTATCTCTCTCTCTCTACAGGGGGATATCAAGTTCCTCTCAATAATTTTTGGGTATTTGAGAATCTGCCCAACAAAAATGAACTATGAGAACCCACCCACACATTTAAAAAACAAACAAAAAAAAAACCAAAACCAACCATCTCTTTTTGATTTGACTGGGATTTAGTTTGTCTTAGTCATGTGACCTTGGAATTGGGAACCAAAACAAATGCTTTAGGCTTTTTATTAAAACTATATTTTCTCAGCATGGACATGATAGAGAAAGATAGTACATAAGAAAACAATGAAAAACAAAACAGTAAGATATCTCCCCAGCAGTTGCATACCTTCCATACTTCTAAAACTCTGGAAATCCTCCTACACATAGGATCAATCTGGATTATGGAATCAAGAGATAGATATATTTCAAGATTGACTTTCTTAGTGTTTCCAAATGCTATTCTCCTTTAACTGGGTAAGGAAATATGCATTTTTATCTCAGCTTGATTAAAAAAATTCTAGAAGAAATTCTGATCCTTGAACATCTCAGATCTTAGAACTGTTTTCTCTTAGTCCTGAGCATGAGATAGATGCTTTGAGAGATAATTGAAAGATAATAGTTTATAAACAAAATAGAATACAGGTTCTGGACTTCTGATCTCATTCATATAGGAAAGTCATTAAAAAGGAAACTCCCCCTCAAATTTAAGTTGGTACCTCCTCTGCAGTTTCGAGCATCTTAGAGTGTTGCCTAGATCATTGAGATTTTAGTGAGTTGCTCAAGGTCACACACCCAATAAATTTTAGATGCAGGACATGAATTGAGGATATCTTGGCTCTGTGAGGAGCATTCAGTACACTACACCATCTTGCCTCATTTAGGAAAATACTTTGTCAAAATGAATTCTTGAAGAATATGATACTTGAGAGAGGGAAGGAAAATGCTTACTTTTTAGGTGACCTCATCAGGAGCCAATTAATTACACTCATAATCATGGTGATTAAAATCTAGGATCATTGGATCATAGTTATAGAGTTGAAAAGAACATTAGAGGTCACCTGAATCAACCTCTTATTTCATGGACAAAAAAAAAAAAACTAATACAAGAACAGCAATGTTCATATAGGCATTAAGAATAAGAGCTAGAATTTGAACTAAGGTCATTTGAATTCAAATTCAGAATTCTTTTCGACTACTACAATAATGGGAAAAGAGAAAAAAGACTGGTAAGAAATGTATGGGAAAGAACAATTTAAGATTAAAACAAATTGTTTTTAGTTGAGGGATATGGGTGATAAATGGGTGCTGGTTGTAGAATATAGACAAGGAAAGGAAAGAATGGAGAAGTCCGATTCTAAACTAAAAGATAACAATGCCATTAATATTAATGGAAAATGTATAAAAGAATCACATTTTGGGGGACCATTCATTAGTTCATTTTGATGTGCTAGACCTTATTTTGTTCATAGCCACTATAACTTGGGTTTTATAACACGTTAAAAAGTTCCATGGCAGTTTGGCATTATAAATAAACATGTTCTTTTTATTTGTTACTTATAATATGTTTATTTCTTTTTCTGTAGATTTTATTTTAAGCGAATTAGACTTCAATAGTCACCTATAGTTTCTGGAACCCACTATATCTTTTATCTTTTCCATAGTTCATTTGAATTAGCTAAGTTCCATGTGACATAGAAATAAATATAAAAAGCTTGTGACTAGTATTTTAATGAGCATATCATTTTAGTTTTCTTGCTTATAAAAATAGTTTTCTGGCTTATTTTGGAGGTGGGTGGATGAATATATGCTTGGCATAATAATTAATAAAGACATATAAAGACTAAAATTTTTATGAAGCAAAGACCTCAGAATGTGTTGCAGAAATCATCTTATATTTACTGATGATAACAGATTTCAAGGCTGAGCCATCCAAAACAATTTACTACATCTGGGAGAGAAAATTCAATCTTCTTTAGTATAATGTTTTGAACTAAGCTTTTGTGTATGGGAAAATGTGAAAATCTTTACAAAAGTCAGTATTATTCAAAACTGCCTTCCTTGCAGAACATGTCATCTGGGTGCTTACATTAGGATTCTGATTTTGCATTTTATTTTCTTCATTTGGGGTTCAGTCAGAGATGATGAAAGAACAGCTAGGTCAGCAATTTTGTTACTGCAGAACTTTGAAAGACTATTCAAATATGTACTCAGTCTCATTCGTGAAGAGATATTTGAGGGTTGTTAAGAAGATGTTTTTCACTTAACAATTTGATGCAATTAAGAAGCTATGGATTTGCAGCCATCAGCAAATCACATATTTTTGTGATCTAGATGGATGCCGACACCAAATTCTTCCATGAAACTCCCAGCTAAATAGCAGAGAGCTGATCTGAGTAAAGAAAAAGTACAGATCCATCTTTATGGGATTTTGTTGCTATTTAAATTGGATAGGCTGATGTATACATTGCAAAGTCACAATAGCTATCACTCATTTATTAAGCTGATCAAATGTCTCCCCAGGATTCAGATTCCACTATGCTTAATCCAGATAATCATGTCAAAGAAGAAGTCTGATGAGATTATTCAACTTGGCTGTCAAAAATGTTCTAGTTTCTTGAAAACATACTTATTAAATATATACTTTGTCAGTTATAGATGAACCTCTCCCATAAAGAAAAGTAGGGCTATTAGACTGATAATATAAATATCTAGCTAAGTAGCATCATATGTAATTCATAAGACTTATTTTAGCTCATCAGAAGTTACTTTCTCAAATTATTTTTTAGATTTTCTATTCAATTGAAGTAGTATTTATTAAGCATACACTCCAGGCAATTTGCAAAGATGCAAATCCATATGATTCCTGCCCTCAGGATGTTTAAACTATAATAGGAAGGAAATAACATGCATGCAAGTGATTACAAATATAAGGTAGAGTTTTATGAGATACTTCCTAAAAATGAGGCCACACAACATCTGGAGAAGATGCCTCACATAGATACACATTTCAAAACAGCATTCTAAATTCTATCACAACTTGGGTAGAATTAACTATTTAATTGAAACTATTGTTAAATTCTACCAAGGTAGATTATCAGAGTAATCTGCCTTCCTTCAAAAAGGTTTGCTTCATTATCTCACTAAATTACACCCAAATACTATTCCCTCTTGAATCCTGATTTTTAATCAGAATACAAATTCAAGTCCTATTCCAACACAATTAATCTACTACATAACCCAATTCATCCAAACCACTGAATTTTTCAAGCAACATTCTTAATATTTTTTTTTCCCAAAGGACATCACTTTCATCCCTCTCCACCCTGGACCATTCTTCCTAAGCCATTTGCCTCACAGTTTTTGGGCAGGAGATGCTCCTTAGGCAGCTCTGCTGTTTCTATACCATTCCTAATGCTATCACGCTGTCCCAGTTTTAGCTTCTGTCATGTACTGAACTCTAGGTTATTCACTTAAACTTTTAAAGTGCATTTCTATACTTCTTATTTCCCATATCTTATTGTTTGCTTTGTTCTCTTAATTTTAGTCTCACTACCACTCCACTAGTGAAATATATTACTATAACCTACGTGGATTAATCCAATAGCATCCTGGCAGGTGTTCCCACTTTTTTTTTATTTCTAGTGCTTAGCACAGTTCCTGGACCATTGTGAGTGTTCCATATTTTCTTGTTGAGTGACTTCCATTCTATCCCCTCTACTCTGTCCTTCATTTCCCTCCCAGAATAACCTTTTTTAGTCATAAATCTGACTGTGCCTTTGCTAATGAGCCTCTTAGAAGTGAAGTTGAATGAGAAGCAATAATGAGGGTTTAACTTGTCAGACTGAACTCCACACAATAAATATATAACTTCATTTGAAATGGAAGCATTTCTTGAGAACTATCAAGTACATGTAATATAGGAGGAAATTGCCAAGCTAGGAAGAGTGATAATAAGAGGGCAACTTGCTTCACTTGATAGGTTTAAGCTATCATTCTCAGATGAATCACATCCTCAAGTACTGACAGAATTGGAATATGTCACTTCCTGTTGTCTTGCAAAGTTCTCTTTAAAAGGCCCCAGTGAATATGAATGTAACCAAACGATCAGAGAAGGGTAAATGTCTCAGTTTTCAAACAGGAGGAAATGGATTTTCAAACCATAAACTGATAAGTTTGACTTTGATTCCAGACAATATCCTAGAATAAAGAAAGGATGGTTACTAAATATCCACAAAAACATAACAATACAAAACAACAATCAGATCATGAAGAGCCAATATAGTTTCATCAAGTACCAATCATATCTGACTAATATAATTTCATTTCTAAATATAAGTAAAGATAAATCTATACTCTTTTTACTTCCCTACTAAAATGAAAGAGTTCTATTTAAGCCTATTGGACATTGACATAGTTTCTGAAGTCCATTTGCAAGTTTATTTTATGTATAAAAAAGTTCAATTGTTATCACTCTGATTCCCTAGGGAGGAAATTCTTAACAGTTAGCATAGGTTGGCCAGTTAGCCTAACTATATCCATATCGATATCTAATTTACCTTTGACATCTTTAGGGGCCACTAGGTGACTGAGTGGTTAGAACAGCAGGCCTGGAGTCTGGAAGACGTGAGTTTAAATATGGCCTTAGACATTTCCTACCTTATGAATCTGATCAAATCACTTAAACTCTGTTGGCTTTAGTTTCTTCATTTCTAAAATAGGGAGAATAATTGTACCCATCTCCCAGTGTTGTGAGGAAAAATGA
The DNA here is from genome assembly GCF_028583685.1 of Petaurus breviceps papuanus. Classification (NCBI taxonomy): domain Eukaryota; kingdom Metazoa; phylum Chordata; class Mammalia; order Diprotodontia; family Petauridae; genus Petaurus; species Petaurus breviceps. The sequence goes on from NW_027187372.1 coordinate 7,955,382, forward strand.
GGTAATAAATTAAAAGTACTAAGCACAGCTCTTGGCACATAGTAAATATTATATAAATGCTAGCTGTTATTTTTGTTGAAGCAAAATTAAATTTATTGGAAATGCTAAGGTAAAATAACCTAGGGTTCAACACTGATTCATTTTTATATGACTTTACTAGTAGATAACAGGATTGCTCAACACTTCATGCTGAGTGAAGAGTGGGGTTGACTGTAGAGCTTGGGAAAGGAGAGATGATCACATTTTTTAAAAATTACTTTTAGTTTTCAACATTTGCTTTTATAAGATTTTGAGTTATCTCATATAGGCTATACATGCATAATCATATTAAATATATGTCCACATTGGTCATGTTGTGAAATAAGTACCTGAACAAAAGGGAAAATCCATGAGAAAGAAAAAAAATAAAACAAAACAAAAACAATGAAAAAGAGAAAATAGTATTCTTCAATCTGTGTTCAAACTCCATAGTTCTTTTTCTGGATGTGGGTAGCATTTTCTATCACGCGACTTTTGAAATTGTTATAGATCACTGCGTTGTTCAGAAAAGCTAAATCTAACAAAGTGTGTCCTGCACAATGTTGCTGTTACTGTGTATGGTATTCTTCTGGTTCTGCTTATTTCACTCAGCATCAGTTCATGAAAGTCTTTCCAGGTTTTTCTGAATTCCACCTGCTCATCATTTCTTATGGAATATTAGTGTTCCACCTCAGTCATATACCACCAGTTGGTCAGCCATTTCCCAATTAATGGGCATCCCTTCAATTTCCATTATTTCGCCACCATGAAAAGGGCTGTTATAATATTTTTGTACATATGGGTCCTTCTCCCTTTTTTTAATGATCTCTTTGGGATACAGATCTAGTAGTGCTATTGAAAGGTAAAAGGGTATGCACAATTTTATAGCCCTTTGGGCATAGCTCCAAATTGTTCTCCAGAATGACTGGATCAGTTTTCAACTCCACTAAAAATGTATTAGTGTTCTAATTTTCCCACATTTTCTCCAGCATTTATCATATTCTTTTTTTTTTGTCTTTTTATTATTAATTTATTTGTTTAGTTTTAGTTTATAAGATTCAGTTCCACAATCCCTTGGGTTTCAAATTTTCTCCCCCAACCTCTTCCCCTGCCCCTGACCATGGTGGCATGCAATCACATATAGGATCTGCAAATACCTTCACATTATAAATTAGTCAGGTTGTAAAGGATTATAACCTATGGAATGAGCAATGTGAAAGAGGGAACAAAACAAACAAGAAAAAGAAAGAGAGAAAGTAGATTGCTTCAGTCTGTATTCAAACTCTGTAGTGCTTTCCCTGGATGTGGAAGTCTCTTTCCATCATGCATCTTTTGGAGTTGTCTTATAACATTGTGTTGCTGAGAAGAGCCCAGTCTATCAAAGCTGGTCATCACATCTATGTTGTCTCTGTAATTGTGTACAAATTTCTCCTGGTTCTGCTCTCCTCACTCAACATCAGTTTATGTAAGTCTCTCCAGGTTTTTATGAAGTCTGTCTTTTCCTCATTTCTTATAGCAAAATACTATTCCATTACATTCATATACCACAACTTGTTTAGCCATTCCCCAATTGATGGGCATCCACTTGATTTCCAATTCTTTGCCAACACAAAAAGAGTTGCTCTAAATATTTTTGTACATATGGGGCCTCTACCCAATTCTATGATCTCTTTGGGATACAACCCTATAAGTGGTATTGCTGGGTCAAAGGGTGCACTTATTGATAGCCCATTGGGCATAGTTCCAGATTGCTATCCAGAATGATTAAATCAGTTCCCAACTCCTCCAACAATGCATTAGTATTCTAAATTTTCCACATCCTCTCCAGCATTTGTCATTTTCCTGTTTTGTCATGTTAGCCAATCTGACTGGTGAGATGTGGTACCTCAGAGTTGTTTTGATTTGCATTTCTCTAATTAATAGTGATTTAGAGCATTTCTTCATATGCTTATAGATATCTTTAATTTCTTCCTCTGAAAACTGCCTGTTCATATCCTTTGACCATTTATCCATTGGTGAATGTCTTATATTCTTATATATTTGACTCAATTCTCTCTATATTTTATAAATGAGGCCTTTATCAGAGACACTGGTTGTAAAAACCCTTTCCCAATTTTGCACTTCCCTCTTAAGCTTGGTTACATTGGCTTTGTTTGTACTGAAGCTTTTCAATTTAATGCATTCAAAATTATCCATTTTGCATTTTATAATGTTCTCTAACTCTTGTTTTGTCATAAAGTTTTCCCTTCTCCATAAATCTGACAGGTAAACTATTCCTTGCTTCCCCAGATTGCTTATAGTATCAGCTTTTATACCTAGATCATGAACCCATTTAGACTTGATTTTGGTATATGGTGTTAGATATTGGTCTATGCCCAGTTTCTGCCACACTATATTTCAGTTTTCCCAGCAGTTTTTGTCAAATAGTGATTTCTTATCACAAAACTTGGGTCTTTGGGTTTATCAAACAGTAGATTACAATAGTCATTGACTGCTGAGTCTTGTGTATGTAAACATTTCATTGATCCACTGCTCTATTCCTCAGCCAGTACCAAGTAATTTTGATGACTGCTGCTTTATAATACAGATTAAAATATTGTATGGCTAGGTCACCTTCCCTAGCATTTCTTTTCATTAATTCCCTTGATATTCTGGATGTTTTGTTCTTCAAAATGGATTTTGTTACCATTTTTTTCTAGCTCTATGCAGTAATTTATTGGTAGATTGATGGGTATGGCACTAAATATGTAATTTAATTTAGGTAAAATTGTCATTTTTATTATATTAGCTCTATGCAGCCATGAGCAACTGCTGTTTTCCCAATTAGTTAGATCTAACTTTATTTGTGTGAAGTGTGCTTTGTATTTGTATTTGTATAGGTCCTGGGTTTATTTTGGCAGGTAGATTCCCCCAAATTTTATAATGTCTACAGTATTTTTTTTAAAGCAATTGGGGTTAAGTAACTTGCTCAAGGTTACATGGCCAGTTATTATTTCTGGGTGTGGTGCTGAGTATCTGAGCCCGGATTTGATCCAGGTCATCCCGACACTGGAGCCGGTGCTCTTACTCGCTGAGCCACCTGGCCTCCCCTACAGTATTTCTAAATAGAATTTCTCTTTCTCTCTCTTGCTGTTGCATTTAATTTGAAATATATAGGAATGCTGAGGATCTATGTGGGTTTATTTTATATCCTGCAACTTTTCCAAATTTGTTTATTATCTAATGTAGTTTTTTCTTGATTCTCTAGGATTCTCTAAGTATATCATCATATCATCTGCAAAGAGTTATAGCTTAGTCTCTTCTTTGCCTAATTTGATTCCTTCAATTTCTTTTTCTTCTCTTATTGCTACTGCTAACATTTCTGGTACCAAATTGAATATGAGGGGTAATAGTGGACACCTTTGTTTCACCCCTAATTTTACTGGAAATGCTTCTAGCTTATCCCCATTACATATAATATTTGCTGATGGGTTTAGATAGATGCCACTTATTACTTTAAGGAAGACTCCATTTATTCCTGTACTCTGTTGTGTTTTTAATAAGAGTGGGTATTGTACTTTGTCAAAAGCTTTTTCTTCATCTATTGAGATAATCATGATTTCTGCTAGTTTTGTTGTTGGTAAAATCAATTATATGGATACTTTTCCTAATATTGAACCATCCTTGCATTCCTGTAATAAATCCTACCTGATCAAAGTGTATTATTCTTGTGATAAGTTGCTGTAGTCTTTTTGCTAATATTTTATTTAAAATTTTGCTTCTATATTTATGAAGGAAATTGGTCTATTATTTTCTTTCTCTGTATTGTCTCTTCCTGATTTAGGTAACAGTACCATATTTGTGTCATAAAAAGTATTTGCTTTACCTGTTTTCCCAAATGGTTTGTAAAGTATTGGGATCAATTGTTCTTTAAATGTTTGATAGAATTTGCTAGTAAATTCATCTGGTCCTGGAGATTTTTTCCTAGGGAGTTTGTTGATGGCTTGTTCAATTTATTTTTCTGAGATGAGGTTATTTAAGTAATTTACTTCCTCTTCAGTTAATCTGGGCAATTTAAATTTTTGTAAATATTCATCCATTTCATTAAGATTGTCAAATTTATGTGCATACAATTGGGCAGAATAATTCCTATTATTGTTTTAATTTCTTCTTCATTGGAAGTAGATTAACTCTTTTCATTTTTGATACTCATAATTTGGTTTTCTTTCTTTTTTATCATATTGACTAGAGGTCAATTTTATTGTTTTTTTTTTCATAGAACCAGCTCTTGGTTTTATTTATTAATTCAATTTTTTTAATTTCAATTTTATTAATATCTCCTTTGGTTCTCCATATTTCTAATTTAGTATTTAATTGGGGATTTTCAATTTGTCCTTTTTCTAGCTTTTACAGTTGCATGGCCAATTTATTGACCTCCATTTTCTCTATTTTATTCATGTATGCATTCAGAGAAAAAAAAATTCCCTTAAGTATTGCTTTTGCTATATCACACAAGTTTTGGTATGTTGTGTCATTATTGTCATTCTCTTGAATGAAGTTACTTATTGTTTCTATAATTTCTTGTTTGACCATCTCATTCTTTAGGATTGAATTGTTTAGTTTCCAATTAGTTTTTAGTCTATCTTTCCATGACCCTTTATTACATATGGTTTTTATTGCATCATGTTCTGAGAAGAATGCATTTAACATTTCTGCCTTTCTACACTGAATTGTGAGGTTTTTATACCCTAGTAAATGGTCAATTTTTATGTATGTGCCATGTAGCACTGAAAAGAAGGTATATTCCTTTTTTAAAAAGCAATTGTGGTTAAATAACTTGCCCAATGTTACACAGCCAGTTATTTTGTGTGGGTGTTAAGTATCTGAGGCAGAAACCAGTCCTGGATCCTCTGGACTCCGGGGCCAGTGCTCTTACTCACTGCACCACCTAGCCAACCCTAGTATATTTCTTTTTATCCCCATTCAATTTTCTGTCAAGATCTATATCTAGCCTCTCTAAAATTCTATTCACCTCCTTAACTTTCTTGTTTATTTTGAGGTTAGATTTATCAAGTTCAGAGAGGGGGAGATTGAGGTCCCCCACTTGTATCATTTTGCTATCTATTTCTTCCTCTAATTCCCTTAACTTCTCCTGTAGGAATTTGGATGCTATACCGCTTGGTACATATAAGTTAAGTAATGATATTTCTTCATTCTCAATGGTGGCTTTTAGAAGGATATGGTTTCCTTCCTTATCTCTTTTAATTGGATCTATTTTTTCTTTTGCTTTATCTGAGATAAGGATTGCTATTCCTGCTTTTTCTTTTTACTTTAGCTGAAGAATAATATATTCTACTCCAGTCTTTTACCTTTACCCTGTGCATATACCATTCTTTAAAACATGATTCTTGTAGACAGCATATTGTAGGATTGTGGTTTTTAATCTATTCTGCTATCAGCCTCCATTTTAAGGGAGAGTTCGTCCCAGTTATATTCACAGTTATGATTATTATCTGTGTCTTTCCCTCCATCCTATTCCCCCCCATTTATGTTTTTATTTCTTCCTTCTCCCTTCCCCTCCTTAAGAGTTTTCCTTTTAACCACCACCTTCCTCAGTATTCCCTCCCTCTGCCACCCTCTCTTTACCTTTCCTTCCCCCTTACTACTTTTTCCCTCCCTTCTAACCCCCCCCCTTTTCCCCCTTAGCCCTTCTACTGCCTATAGGGCACAATAGATTTTTATACTTAACAGAGTATATTATTCCTTCCTTGTACCCAAACCAAGGAGAGTAAATTTCATACAGTGCTCCTCTCCCTCCCTCCTTTCCCTCTATTATAATGACTTTTTATCTTTTTACATTGAAATCCTAAACTTAACTGATTATGTTGATATCTCCTTGAACCAGAACTAAGGAGAATAAAGTTTATATGATGTTCATCTCCCTCCCTTCCACCATCTTGTCCCCCCCCCCCCATCTGTGAGTTTTAAAATCATTTTGCATAATGGAGGAGGATTTCCTTCAAAAAGTGTTTTTTTTTCCTTTTCCCAGTTTTGAACAGGATCACAGTACGCTGTGTATCTTATGGTCACTTTGCTGAAAACAGATGAAAGTTTGCCTTCTTTTATCTAATTACACTGCATATTTTCTTGTTCTGTCATGTTAGTCAGTCTGATAGGTGTCATGTGGTATCTCAGAGTCATTTTGATTTGTACTTCTCTAATCAATAGTGATTTAGAGGATTTTTAAGATATGACTATCGGTAGTTTTAATTTCATCAGAAAACTGCTTGTTCATATACTTTGACCATTTGTCATTTGTGTAATGACTTGTATCCTTATAAATTTGACTCAGTTCTCTATATATTTAAAAAATGTTGTCTTTACCAGAGACACTGGTTGTAAAAATTATTTCCTAGCTTTCTGCTTCTCTTCTGTTCTTGGTTGTATTGGTTTTGTGCAATTTTTTTTAATTCAGTGTAATCAAAATTATCCATTTTTCATTTTGTAATGTTCTCTATCCCCTGTTTTGTCAAAAATTCTCTCCACCATAGATCTGACAGTTAAACTATTTCTTGCAATAGATATAAATTTTACTTCTGTTTTTGCGAAAGAACACATGCAGTTTCAGGTTCTCTTGATATAGTGGCCCATGGAGAGAGAGAAAGACTTTGGGAAGCTCTCACATGTAAATGAGCTGGCACTTCAACATGTCCCTGATTTCTAGCTTACCAACTTTAGATATTTTGGGGAATTTCTCATTGAGTGGGATTAAATACTATCTCTTTTCTTTGTGTTGAGTTATCTTTTTCTCAGTTGGATAATTCACCATTGTGCAGGTTGTGGTACCTTATCCATATAACTTCTCCTATTTCTGTTTTCTAATAGCTTTGATAAATGATTTTATTGCTACTAAATATTTATGATAGTCTTTGGATAGGTAGGAAAATTTTAGTTAGAAAATAATGAAGTATTCACCTATCACTTAGGGGACACTTTTCCCATTAAGAAACAGATATTAGGAAAAAAAACTTGAACCTAAGAAATAGTTTCCTTTAGAATAGTAGTTTTGGAGGGAGGACCAAAGATAGACATAATTCTAGTCCAGCATCCCTTCTCTAATGAAAGTAGAGTAGTCTGGCTTCAGACACTTAACACAAAAAAGTAGCCATGTGACCTTGGGCAAGTCACTTAACCCCAATTGCCCTACCTTCTCTCCTCCAAAAAGCAAAAAAAAAAAAAGAAAAAATAGATTAGGACAGCTCCATGGCCCAAATCCACTGTTCCCCTCCAAGAATGAAGCAAAATATTCCTTGGAGAGTGTTAGGAAAAATTCTAAATATATCTATGCCTCTCTGTGAGAAACATTTAGATATATTAACATATGTATAACATACAGGGGCAAAATACTTCCCACCTCCTGTAATAAACAAATTTTAGGGGACGTGCATTGTTTATATAATTGTTATTTTACACAACCATATAGTTTTACAATACTAGAAGGTTGTATTATAGAGTATGTAAAGAGTAGAAAAGAAGAGGAAAGGCTTACCTTTTCCTGGGACTTCCTTGAGCCCAAGTCTTCCTCTACAAGATGCTTGTAAAGCTAGTAACCCTCTTCAATACCTCCCTTCTCAGCCACAGTACAGTCCTATATTTGTTTATTACAGATGTAATAGCATGCCACACTTGTTCCAACACCTTGAATGAATTTGTTCTTAACTTGATAATTTATAGACAACTTCTGGGGTATGTCCAAGTTTCGCTGACTCATCTGAAAATGATTCTTGTTTAACATCATTCCAGTAAAAAGGACTTTTTTCAGGCCTATAATTTAACTTGATTGATTGACATCTTATCACTTAGTTTGCATGGAAGTGAGGTTGAATAAATCAATTACTCCACCCCTATGTATAATTTATCTTGATTTTACTAATCATTTGGCAAAGTCTTTTCCATTCTTTTTATGGAAAAGACTGAAGAATATGAGCTAGAAAACAATATATATCTGCAAATTCAGAATTGCATAAATGGCTAAATCTGAAGAATATTCATTAGTAGTTTAAAGTTCATTTGGAAAAGAGTCCTTGGCCTCTAGCACTTAACATTTTCATAAGTTGCATGCCTAAAGGCATTGATGAAATTCTCATTATTGTTCATATTTTTAAAGGAATAGCATGCTTATTGCTGTTTTTCTCATGTAATACTCCTCTGCATTCTGGGCATTTTCACTGACTAACTATCATAAGTGCAATTCTCTTTCTCCTCAACTCTGCCTCCTAACTTCCTCATATTCCTTTAAGTCCCAGCTAAAATGTCACCTTCTACAAGAAGTCTTTCCCAGTTCTCTTGATGCCAGTGCCTTTCCTGTGAGATTATTTCCAATTTATCATGTGTGTCTTTTTTGTGTGTGTTCTATCCCCCATTAGATTTTGAACTCATTAAAAGTAGGGACATTTTGAGGGCACTCCCAATGCTTAGCAGAGGGCCTGGCACATAGTAGATTCTTAATGAAATCTTGTTGAATTGACTTGATAAATTTATTAATCGCCCCAAGTTGAAAAAGATGATTAACACATTGAATGATAGTCTGGATCCCCAAAAGTCTCAAAATATTAAAATGTTTGGCCAAGTAATTGAAATTTAGTATAATTTATTGTAATTTTTCAAATTTAGTGTATATATATATATGTACATACACACATATGTATATAATAAGTAGAAGATGGGGGAGATATAGTTAGATAAGCTATCTGAAAAAAATCTGGGGGGGTTTAGTGAACTGAAAATTTAATACCAATATTAATGACATGGCAGTTAAAAAAGTAATGTATTCTGTGGTTTTTTAAAAAAACAGTTATTTTGGTCAGAACTAGGAAGGTGTTATATATGCTTATATACTTCACATTGGATAGAATGCATCGGAGAGAAAATAAAATTAAAACATCTTTTATTCTACAACAGATTGATGTGACAGAATGAAGATATTTAAAAAAAAAGAATGACAGTTGTTTGAGAGGCTGTGGGAAGACAGGGACACCAATGTTCTGTTAGTATACCGATGGTTGGAGTCTTCCTATAACTCCTAGTTGTCAATGTTCCCTATGTTCTAATATCATATTTGCTCATTTGTAAATGTGCTTTTTTCTTCTTCAGTAAAAGGTATCTTCTTAGAGACTAGGGTGTATTTTATTTTGTTTTAGCATACTGCCTTGCACATAACAGGTATTTAGTAGATATATATTGAAGTGATTTGACTCATTCCAAGAAGTTTCGTTAGGAGTTTAATCTAGAAGGTCATCACCATACATTAAGTCTTTTTAGACTCACAAGATTTAGTACATGCTCTTGTTGCTTGATTCCACCAATTAAGGAGATGTCTCAAATCAAGGGAGTGATCACATAGTGACTTGGAACTGGAGGAGTCTTTTCTCCATATTTTGAAAAAAAAAACCACATAATTTTCCTATTTGTATAGTTTTGACTAGCAAATGTGTCAGTATGACTGGGACCATGTGGCATACCAATGACTTGAAATCAGTCAGATCATCTTGATTCCAGGCTGCCACTCACTTATGCTGGCTTAGGCAAAACATATATATGTATGTATATATATCATTTTTAAAATGGAGTTAGATCAGATAGTGTATAAAGACCCTTCATTCAATTTCTAATATTTCATGATTATTTGAGAAAAACATTTTAAATTGTTGCACAAACTATGCAAGAATCAAAGGAAGTACTCCTTTCCAGAACTAGACAAATAACAACATGTATACTCTATTTAATGCATCATCATATTTTTAATAGATAGACATTGTATTTATATTTATTGTTTAACTTATTAATATAACATTTTGAAAGTTATTATTATTTATAGTTGTATGTTTTAAATCAAATTACAAATGTAAATAACTACAGACTTTATTGTTTTATAATTGTTGGTTATTAATTTATATTTACTTTACTGATGTAGGGACTTTGTATTTGGAGCTTCAAGGTATCTTAAAGATCTAACATGCTAATTTTACATATGAGGAGACTGAGATCCAAAGAGGTTAAGTGACTTATCCAAGGTGAAAGAGTCCATAACAGAGTAAACTCATACATAGGTCCTCTATCTTGGAGTCCAGCTATCTTTCTAATACACAATAATGTTTTAAATTTTATTTATCATGTACACTAGGTTTCTGCTTATTTTAATTTCTAGTAATTAAAGTCCATTACATTATAATGCTGACACTTTTATCACATGGTCCAGCTAGGATATAATTTGGAGTGAATAAGCAGGATGATTAAATTTATTTTCCATGTTATATTGAATGTTATCTGCTTTCCAAAAGAAAACTGATGCCTCAGAATGAGGTGGACAATTTATCTTTAAACATCTAAAATTCAAGGCAAGGAAGATGAAAATCACTCACTCTTCAACCCTAGTGCATGACAAAAATTTTGACAGCATTTTGTATTTGTTATAATACCAGTGTTTGCCCAGTGCCTGGCACATAATGGGTGCTTAATAAATATTAATTAATTTCAAAATATAACTGAATAGTTATAAAAACCATCTACTAGTAGGGGTGGCCAGGTGGCTCAGCGAGTAACAGCACTGGTCCCAGAGTCGGGATGACCTGGGGATGGAATCCGGGCTTAGATACATACCACTACACCCAGAAATAACTGGCCATGTAACCTTGAGCAAGTTACTTAACCCCAATTGCTTAAAAAAAAAACAAAAAAAAGCCATCTACTAGTTTTGAACAGCCTTCTCAGTGGTAAACTCCAGGAATTCTTTGAATGAGTTCCTAGTCTTCCCTGTCAGAGGAAGCTCAATCTAGAGCTATAATAGACTTTGGGAATCACTAAATTCAACCCTATCATTTTATAGATGAGGAAACTATAACACTGAGAGGTAAATGCCTTGTTCCAGGTTACAAAAATAGTAAGTAACAGAATTGAGATTCAAACAGTTTCCCTTTGACTTTGATTTGGCACTTTTTCCTACTTTATCACCTTGCAAAGTGCATCTTTTTTTTTATTATACAGTCATAACCTTTCATCACTGACACATAGAAGACTTGTGTAATCATGCAATTAGGATGTACTAGGCATTTTTAGAGGGAAAACCTGCTCAATTTAAGATTTCCATAAATATGCAACGCTAAAATTAGCCCCTGTGGCTTTCTCTTGACTTACTTTATGATAAATAAGAATAGGACCTTTGCTTTGCCAACTTGCTTCCCTGTCTTAGAGTCTCTTTCTCCCCTTCATATTAATTTAATTTGCAGTCATTACAAAGCAGTAATAGAAATTAACATAGCATTTTATTATTAAAATAACATCTATGTATGAATTTGCCAGTAATATTTATAGGTTTTCATATTTAGTTATTGTTATAAAGCAACATTTCCAGAAAGATAAATAAATTGTTGACAATGTGCAGATGGAAACATCAAATCAGTACAGTCATTTTTTCAGTAGTGCCTAATTCTTCATGATCCCATTGGATTTTTCTTGGCAAAGATACTAGAGTAGTTTACCATTTCCTTTTGCAGTTCATTTTGCGGATAAGAAAAGTGAGACAAACAGGGTTAAGTGACTTGCCCAGGGTAACACAGCTCATAAATGTCAGAGGCCAAATTTGAACTCAAGTCTTCCTGACTCCAGGTCTGGCACAATATCAACTCTCCTGACTGACTGCTCCATAATCAAATCAATACCTAGTATATGAAGAAAAGCTGTTTTAGTAATATATTTTTTTTTTGCTTTTTGGGGGAGGGGGAAGAGCAGGCAATTGTGGTTAAGTGAATTGCCCACGGTCACATGGCTAGTAAGTGTTAAGTGTCTGAGACCAGATTTGAACTCAGGTTCTCCTGACTTCAAAGCCAGTGCTTTATTCACTGTGTCACCTAGCCACCCCCATTTTAGTAATATTGAGTTGAATTCTTTTCAGCAGGACTGATAGGAAGAATTGCTAAACTTGGAATCAGGAGATATAGATTCCAATCCAATCTGTCCATCTTGTGAAAAAGAATGTTCAAAGATAATGGACAAAATGTACCTTTTAGTCCTTTGTGATATTGTTCCTGTGACCAGAGACCATTGAACCCAAGGAGGTCAGCTAGGTGCCCTCTTACCATTTTATCACTTATTATTATGAAGCAATATATAGTTGGATTCAGAAAGACCTAGGCTCAAATCTTGCCCATATCCTTAAAGCTAAGGATGCACTAGAATATTAGAAAATCTTTGAGACTAAAATATTTGAAAAATTAGAATATCTTTCTTCCCCTGAAACACAGTACACAACTTTATTTCCCCACCTCCCCCGACCTCAACTCTCCAGGCCAGCCATTAACCAATTGTGAATCCAGTATAAGACTGTTATTTATATTTTATGAATACCTGTGAGAAATGGCTAATATTCAAAAGATTATCATGTTTTTGTTAGCACATTTAATCCTATGAAAATACACTTCTCTACATGCTTACTAATGATTCTCCCTGAGAAAACTCCCAGAGGGTGCTAGATGGCTCAGTGACTAGAACACTGGGTCTTGAGTCCAAAAGACCTCAGTTCAAATCTACCCTCAGTAACTTACTGTTTGACATTGGACAAGTCATTTCACATCTGCCTCAGTTTCCTCAACTTTAAAATACACATAATAATAGCGCCTTCTGTCTTAGAGAACCAAATAAGATTTTTCTAAAGTTCTTAGCACAGTGCCTAAAAAATAGTAGACTTTATATAAATGTGTCTTTATACCCCTCTCCCCACGATTTTAACAAATGAAATCATTTATGGACTTATACATTATGGTAAAGTATATTTTAATGCCATGATAGTTGACTTCATGATGTCATAGAATCTCAGATCTGGAAAGGTTCCCAATCATTCTGCCCATCTTATCCTGCAAAAGGAATTCATCCTACAAAATCTCCAATAAACTTTTGTGTATAGTCCTCCAAACAATGGAGAACTCACTATAACCCAAGCCATGCTGTTCTACATTTGGACAGCTCTAACCTTTAAGGAATATTTCATTCTATGAAAAAAAAAAGTCACTATAACTTCTGCCCTCTCAGGTTAAGAAAAATAAATTTAATTTATTTTTTCACCTGACAGCCTTTCAAATATTTGAAGACATCTGTCATGACCCCAGTAACCTTTCTTTTCTCTAGGCTAAACATATAGAATTCCTTCATTTGATTCTTATATGGTATGAGGACATGAGTCTCTGGAAATGCTTTAGGTTGTCAAAATAATTCCTAAAGTACTGTGCTTTGTGTGATCACAAAACTCCAGCTGTGGTTTGAGCAGGGCAGTGTGTAATCTGATTCAATTAAATTCAGTGAGTCTGTATAATCAAGAAAACAATGTGTTCCCTCAGGGAGATGACATTCAAGCAAGGGTATGCAACATGAACCCAAATAAACAAAGTGCAAACAAGAGTGAAGAAGGAAAATCCAATAGCAAAGAGGGAGATCATAGCAGGCTTCAGAGAAGGGACATCAGAGTCAATCCTTGAAGGATTCTAAAGGCAGAATGGAATGGAGATAGTTACTGGTCTTCTTATGTGGTTTTCTACCATATTTATAAGAAATTAATATTAGAAATATGGCTTGGCTTTTTTTTGCTGAATCTGTCCTATTTGAACAGTATTGTAGTTAAATTAAGATTATTTAAATTATTTTTTGACTCCAGTATCTTTAGAAATGAGAAGAGAGACAAGATGAATATATTTCTCCTGAAATGCTTAGTTTTATGTTATGGATTATCCCTATATTTTTTGTCAGAGGATTTAGGTTCAAATCCCACATCTGATCAGTTTCCCCAATTCACCTTATCATTTCTGGGTCTCAGTTTCCTTCTTAGTAAAACGAGTAGGCAGACTTTGATATCCTTCCAGCTCAAGATCTGTGGTCTTATAATCCTAAAACAACCTTAATAAATGGTATAATAGCAATCACACTTTTTGAGTAATTTTTTGAGATTTTTGAGATAAACATTTTGAGATTTGAGTCTTTTTGTGATGTTGAGGTAAACTTAAAAAAATTCCAGGGACAGCTAGGTGGTGTCAAGGAAAGAGCACTAATCATAGAGTCAGGAGGATCTGAGTTCAAATCCATCCTCAGACAGTTGACACTTACTAGCTCTGTCACCCAGGGTAAGTTACTTCACCCCAATTGCCTCAACAACAACAAATTCCAGTTCTGCTACTTATTAACTGGGTGACTGGGTAAATTAACTATTGGTACCTGGCAAATAGTAGGCAATAAATACCTTCTGAGTAATTGATTGATTCTCTTAGAATTAGACTTCATCATATTTAAAACAAAGAATTTGATCTGTATCAGGGGTTGACAATCTATGCCAATAGTTTCCCTAGACCATAATTCAAAATGTGTCCTTAGCTTACAGGTCATATTAAAAAAAAAAACAGGCAGCAGGCCAGATTTGGTCTGTGGGCCACAGTTTATAAACTCCTGATGCAGAAGATCTCTGAGATTCATTTTATCTCTAAATCTTAAGTGATGTCAATAGTTTACCATTTGGGTGTAAGCAAATGTGCCATCTGCTGCTCTCTCCTGTTGGGTCTCAGGAAGCAGATCTACCTTTCCACTCTTATCTCTCATTATTTTTTGTTGTAGTCAAATTGAGCTATTCGTTATCCATTGAGCACATCCAACACTTTACCAACTCCATACATTTTATTATATTTCTCATTATATAAAAAATACCTAAATTACCTTAACCCATCTCTACGAGTAAAAATTCTGCTCGCCTTTTAACAACTTAAATTCTGTTTTTTTCACAAAGCCTTCTCTAATGTGAAGAAATTAATTTCTCTTCTGAATTTTGTAGCACCATGTTCTAATGAACTCATGTTTCATGTGTAGCCATTTTAGTAGAATGTCATTTCTTTGAGGGCATAGAGACTTGGTTTTGTATTTTTATCCCTAGAATCTACCATGATGGCTTAGATGTAAAAGATATTTAATAAGCACTTATTGGATTGAATAAAATTGAGTAAATTAGTTAGATGTACCCAAATATAAACTGCAGCCTCCCTCTCCAATAAACTGCAAATTCCTTGAGGAAAGGGACAATATCTTCTTCATCTTTGACTTTTCCCCAATGCCTAGGACATATAGTAGGTGCTGCTTATTTTCTAGTTATATCCATCATGAAAAACAGAATAATTAGAGGGACACAATCTTGCCCATTTTTATTCTGTTACTTTATGAATTATGCCTTAAAAGAGACAAATAAGTATTATCCAGTATATGTTTTCTGTGTTTGATATTTTGTAAGAGATAAATAACATTTTATTTTATGAAGAGGAACACTTTGTTTTTGCTTAACAAGATGTAAAAATATCCTTTTGCTTCTTGCTCATTAAATAATTAAGTATTTCATCAGGTTCTTCCCCTATCAGAAATTATATACACAGGAACCTAAGGTAAATCACATATACTGAGCAATAGTAGTTATGAAATCAGTACCTTAAAAAAAATCTCCTCTCAGGCTTCTCTTTAATAGTGACTGAGCAACAAAAAGTGTATAAAGAATATTTTCTTTATTCTCTATAGGACCCTTTCAGTCAAAGTACCTTTATTACAACTGATGCAGCAGGTCAAATAATAGGGAAAAGGAAAATTCTCCTTTATTTTACTTTTTTTTTTTTTTACTAAAAGCCATAATATGATTAAGCAATTTTAAAATACTGGGTTCATGGTCTCAAATAGTGTAATTGCCTTTTCCTCCTCCCTCTTACAAGCATACATATATTTTTATTTCAACTGTGATTTTTTTTCCAGAATAAGCATTTCTCATTAATTTCAAACTCCCACTAATGTTAGGTGCCTAGAAAGGTGTATGGGGTGATAAAGTAGGCAGCCTAAATTATTGTCATATCATAGAGAATATAAAATCTTTATCATGCATAGTTATTTATTGCTAATAGTTCATATTAGCAAGCAAAAAATCTGAAAATATACAGTTCATTTTTAAAATAAAGATAGTCTATTATGAAATAAGACATATTTTCCTTTTTCTTGTGAGATCAAAATGCATAAACATTCATTTAAAATAATGTCACCATAGAAAAGCTAAAAATGTTTTAAAATCCTATGTATTTAATTATAGCCAATAAAATATACAGATGATATAAAACAGAATTTTTAAATACTAAAGTTCCACAGGAAGTACTGAATCTATATTCTGGAGTCTCACAATACAGTGAATATCTGGAGAGAGAAAATGTTCTTATGTATAATTTAATGAGAAGTCAAGGTAGTAGCAAATTCTACAGTGAGTTTCAGTAAGAGGTTTAGGCATAAAGGCAGATGGATCAAACTGGGTCATGTTAGATGGAAGAAACACAGGTGTAGCTCTTCTGCTACACCAAGCAGAGAAAACCAGATAGCTATGCTTCTGTTGTTCTCTGCAAACACATTACTACTGTTAGGAGGGAAGAACTTGAAATCTTTCAGGATGCTTTTTTTCCCCCAGGGTTTAAAAAGGCTTATTGTCAAGAAATGCTCTCTGTGATCATTCTTACTAAATGCTAAGCAAAATCGATCTCAATGCTAGACCCTGTCTCTTTTCTAGCTGTGTACACTAGAGAAGGATATTGGTCCAGATGACTTCTATTGACAAAAAGTAAGCACTGCTTTTAGCCCTGATTGGATGACTACCAAGATAAAAGAGATGACCACATGGACAGAAAATAAAGGCATGTGGGAAAAATGGCCAAAAGGGACAAAGAGGTACCCAGCATATGTGGCAGATTATTAACAAAATAGAAATTAGTAGGACAGTATCAAAAAAAGAACCTGGGAGACAATAATGAAAGATAAACAAAATACATAAAGGAGAGAAAGTCAACTGAATATTTAATAATGTCATAGTAAAAGATTTTCTGAGGGATGTCAAGAGAAACTTCTAGGTTTCTTTGCCTCAGTCTTCAAATAATTCCATTGGGACAATCATTTTCCTGTTTTTTTTGAGATGTACAGTCAGAGATATAAGATATATTATAGGCAAGTGCAAAGGATTTCCTAAACCTAATTGACAGTATAGATCTATTTTGTCATCAGTATTGCATAGCATTCACCTGGAGTATTGTATAAACTTAGAGTAGTAAAAAATTATGAAACTACTGGCCAAAACAGAAAACTTGAAGTGTCTTGAAGACTGGCCCACTAACTCCTTGTAATGGTTTGAATTCCCCTCAGTAAAGGACACAATTTTAATTTTGAGAGGTAGGGAGAAACACTTAATAAGAATTACAGATGGCTGGAAAATCTCTTGCTCAATCACAAATAGGTAAATCCAGGAAAATGGCTTCTAAATATTGAGAATATTTTTATTTAACAGGAACTATAAAAATAGACACAAAAGCTTTCTTAAAAAGAAGATTGAATTATATTACCAACTTGCCAGTGTCTTTCCAGTGGTATCAATTGTCTTACATAAAGTGAAGCAACAAATCCAATAAGATCTATACCCCAGTAAAGTGAAAGGGGAAGGGGAGAAAACAGTTTGAAATCTGCTTAGATTATTAGTTTAACAGAACAATAATGAAAACAAGAGAACCTCTTTCCCTCTTTTGATTTCTTATCTGTCCAAAACCAAA
>NW_027187372.1:7973027-8015890 GCF_028583685.1 Petaurus breviceps papuanus
AGAGAGAGAGAGAGAGAGAGAGAGAGAGAGAGAGAGAGAGAGAGAGAGAGAGAGAGAGAGAGAGAGAGAGAGAGAGAGAGAGAGAGAGACAGAGAGAGAGAGAGAGAGAGAGAGAGAGAGAGAGAGAGAGAGAGAGAGAGAGAGACAGAGACAGAGACAGAGAGAGAGACAGAGACAGAGACAGAGAGACAGAGAGAGACAGAGAGACAGAGAGACAGAGAGAGACAGAGAGAGACAGAGACAGAGAGAGACAGAGAGAGAGAGAGACAGAGAGAGACAGAGAAAGAGAGAGAGACAGAGACAGAGAGAGACAGAGAGACAGAGACAGAGAGAGGAAGAGAGAAAGAGAGAACAAGAACAGAAAAATAGAGACAGAGACAAGAAGAGCCAGATAAACATAAAGAGTTAAAAGAACAGACAGAAACTGAGAGACAGATGGAGACTGAGAGAGATACTTGGAACACTATAAAGATAAATAACGTGTTCGTGATTAAACATAGATGTCAAAAGCTGACCTTGAATCTGTATCTTCCTGACTATAAAGTTGATTTTCCATTAAGGGCAACATTCTTTCTCCTACTAACAGTCAAAAAAAGAAATGAAATTAATTTAACATGACCTATTTTAATGTGCCTAAAGTAAAAATATTACTTTATATCTAATATCTAAATGTTGACATACTATCTCTTTAATAATCCATCTTAGAACTTTGACGGGTGTGCACATCAAGTGTACTTCTCTACAAAATCCATAATCTGCTTGCTTTTTTCAGAATTGGGAATTTACCTAGACTTGTGCCATCCCTTCCATTTTCTGTATTTTCTCTCATATTAATAACTGCCATAATTGTCATTACATTGGCAGTCTCCTTCCTTACTGTGGAATATGATATGTAATACTGTAATTCTTTTTACCCAGGTAGCATAATGCATTAATAGGAGCAATGTATTTTCTAACTAACTTCCCTTTGGTATCTCTTAATGGGACCTCACATCATGTTTGCTCTTTAACTACCATATCACTGTTGAAATATTTTCAATATACAATTCACTAAAATCCCTATATCTTTTCAGAGTACTTGCTATCTAACCACTATTATTCCATCATGAGTTTCAAAGATGATTTATTTAATTCAAGTTTAACACTTGAAAATTTTCACTGTGGATTTCCCCTTTCTTACCTTAACCTTATTTTCTAGCCTGTTAAGATTTTTCTTGGCACCACAACTCTGTCACCTCTAGTGTGAGCTATTCTTCCAGATTTTGATACATTCGATTTATTCCTTTATCCAATGCACTGATAGAGAAATGTTAAACAACACATAACCTTTGCCAAATTTCTGATCAGGAAAATATTTAACTCTTAAGACAACAATTTGAGCCCATTCATTCAAATTACTCTAAATGCAGATAGCTATTATTATTTCATCTTGATAGCTCTATCTTACCTGCAGACCTAAAATGACATACCTAAAATCCTTTTCTGAGGTTTAGTAGCCTTATCTAAAATGGAAAGTAAGTTAGCCAAGTATTATCAGTTTTGAGTTGAAGCCCAGGAGATTATTTTCTGATCTGCTTTCCTCTAATCAAGGGTGCACATCAGATGATGCATGGTTTTATTCTCCATATATAGCAATAATCTTAAGATGGACTGCATCTGTGTTTTCAGATGTTCCATCCTTTTTTTGAAGTATTTCAACCTTCAGCAAAAAATTCCTGTGATTGTTTTGGAGGTTTTCTTAGATGATCCCTAAATGAGTTTATTTGCTACTTCTACTCATTGTTTCTGGGGACAAAGAGAAGCATAGTTTCTCTTTTATGTGAAAGTCCTTCACATACTTTTTGTGGTGCCTATGAGTTTTTTGTGGGCTAAGAATTGAAGACATTCAGGTGGCATCAATTGAGGAATGTGTGGTCACCATTTTGAATTCCCTCCTCAGAACTCTTCACACATATCAATATATTTTGTAAAGACTCCAAATAATATATCAGATATCAGGAGACCAGTAAAGTGAATATACCAATGCTTACCTAATAGGGTCACCATGCCTCTTTTTAAGTAACCTAATTTCACATTAGCTATATGAGCTAAACATTACCTACTCATTGTGGAAACATCTAAATGTTGGGAAGGCTTATCCAACTTCATTACCCGCTTTGCAACTTCTACCTGTTCTTCCACATTCTACACTATGGGACCAATCAAAACAAGTCTACTAGCTTTCTTGCATGAGAGCCTTTCATATATTTAAGGACAGTATCTTTCTCCTAGTAAGAATTATTTTCTCTAAGTTAAATAAAGTCTATTCTTCCCTTCCCTTCCCTTCCCTTCCCTTCCCTTCCCTTCCCTTCCCTTCCCTTCCCTTCCCTTCCCTGTATGCATATGTATTCATATATATACATATATATGTATACACACACATACCTTATAAGGTAGTTAGAAATATAAATGTGATAATGTATGGAAAGTATAAAATTCCATTCCACACTTATTGAATTTTATATATTTATCTTTGGCCCATTGCTCCAACATAGAGAGGTCATTTTAGATTCTAGTCATGTTATCCAGTATTTCAAATTTCCTTCCCTGCTTTGCTTTATCTGCCCAAGTCTTCCATTTATACCTTTCATTTAATTATGACTTTTCCTAGGTCATGTTTTCTTCATTTTTGAAATTTGAAACATGATATCTGAGGTCCCTTCCATCTCTATATCTATACCACTATGAACTATCCTTTGTTCTTGTAACTAATAAAAGTGTTTGACAGAACAGATTTAAGTACAAAATTCCTTAGCACATTTCCCCAGTAGACAAGTATTCAAAAGTAAGATATCCCTTAAATTTCCTTTTGTCTTTTAATATATTCGCATTGGAATCATTAATAGATATGATTACTACCTTTCACTGATATATTTCTTTAAAATATGCTAGTGTTTACATGTCTAATTTAATTTTATCCTCATAAAAGCCTCATATGGTAAGTAATACAGACATTATTAAGCTCATTTTAAAGATAAGGAAAATGAGACATAGACTAGGTAGTCACTCATTTATGGTGACACCACAATTAAGCATAAAAGGATGGATTCAAGCCCGAGTCTTCCGAAGCATAATTTCCAGCACACTTTCTACTGTATTGAGCAAAGGGTAAGACTACCCAGAAACCACTAGAGATCATAGGATCTTGGTTTTCTGCATGTATTTTTATGTTACAGTATTTTATGAATAGTTTACTAGTCACAAAATTTGTTAGAGAAATGACATAAGGTGAGAATATCAATAATTTTTGTACTTAGTTATTCTAGAATTTTTAATTTTTTCTTATATAATCCTCATTCCAGAAACATTTATCTTATATTTACATTTAAGATTTTTATTCATTCTTTCATCATAAAACTTTATGGTTGGTAATTTATAATTTGATCATCCACTTATACAACTTTTCTTAAAGAAGTATTGATAAAACTCTTCAGTATAAAAGAAAAATCTTTCATTTTGAGTGAAATGTTTCCTTCTCAAATTATATTTTTTTATATAATGGGTTAAAACCAACATATCAAAAAGACAATATTTCTAAAGGTCTTTTTCTTCCTTTCTAAGAAAATGTTCTAAGATACTAAGCCAAGATATATGTGCACTGAAATTTACATGAAAGGCATAGCTTTATTTAGAAACATAAAAGAAAGTGCACTCCAAAGAAAAAGCACAGTAAGAGTCACTGTCCATTTCTTGAATCTCTGTGATAGTTGATTAGTGTTTTAAAGATAAAAGTGTAAGCAAGATATGGGTTTTCCTTATGGTAATTAGAAGTTATAAGATCAACAAAAGAAAAAGCAATTGAGAGTAGGTTTTACTTTTCCCATTTTATACAATTCCATATTCTATAATCACAAGGGAAAACAAATCCCCCACCAAAAAATACTTTATTGGTGGAAGTCTACATACTATGATATACATAGTAGAGACTTTATATATTTCCCTTTTAATAGACTATGTTTCATTTCAACATATATATGGGTGATGGATTCCTCTTGCTTATGAGAGGAGAGAAATTGTGTGACAGATTAATCTTTAGAGAATCTTTTCTGAGACTAGAGCTCGGTAGGAACTTTAGCAACTAAGCTTAGTGGACAGAAGGCTGGACCTGCATTCAGGAAGATCTGAATTAAAATCTTACTTCAGATACTTTCTAGCTTTGGGACTCTAAGCAAGGACTTGATTTCAGTTTCCTCAAAAGTAAAATGGGGATGATGATAATTGTACCCACTTCAGAAGATTCTTGTGAGAATCAAATGAGATAACAGTTGTAAAACACTTAGCACAGACTAGTACCTATTAGGTACAATGTCAGTTCTCACTCTCCTTCTCTCTCTATATATATACAAGGAAGAAGGTCCACTGTAGTTGTTTCTTATAGTGCACTGTATTGTTACAGTTGTTTATATG
Source organism: Petaurus breviceps papuanus (assembly GCF_028583685.1). Lineage (NCBI taxonomy): Eukaryota > Metazoa > Chordata > Mammalia > Diprotodontia > Petauridae > Petaurus > Petaurus breviceps. The sequence continues at coordinate 7,977,474 of NW_027187372.1, forward strand.
AACAGTCAGACAGATGAAATGCAATGACAAAGGTAACTCCATTTTCTTTTCCTCTGTACTAATCAAAAAAAAGGTTTACATGTGTCACTCCCCTCTCCCCCTCCCCCCCAGAAAAAAAAGACTAGGAACACCTGGAAAATTAGAGTGCACGTGTCAGGAATAAGTCTGACCTCAGAAGTGATGTGAATGGCATTTTAGAGTTGCATAGAAATACCTGCAGATCTACACACCGAGAAACACAAGTGGTGAAGCCTTCTGGAAGTCCCATTGGAAAGATGACAGTAAGTCAATGAACTATATACAAGTCTCAAGGAGGGGCTTATTTATTAGAAGATTTTATTTGTCATATGTGCCTTTGTGGATCCCATTTTACTTTCTTCACAGTAAAAATTTCCTTCTAATAATTTTGACACCTGTGTAATTATAAGGGAATGGGGAGCATTACTCTGAGTGTATGTGTGTATACACATATGTTTATGTGCATATACATATGTATGAATATATGTGTGTATATGTGTGTCTATGATTTCTAGATTTCTAAGTAGTAACTGCAACTATATAGGTGATAAATTCCTTATTATTTTTTCTTTATACTAAAGAAATAATAAGTATGATCAATTTGTTTATCGATCTAATTTATCATCTATTGGAGCATGTAATTGTCATACGTTGTTTTATATATAGAATGGGATTTGTAAACATATGGAATCCACACATATATAGATAGGTGTCTAGTAATATTGGTATACATATGATATATATCTAGATACATACATGTGCATGTGCACACACCTATATAAACATGCACATGTGTACTGTTACATTCCATATAGAGTTTTATATGTATACACACATATCAAATGCCCAAACTATAATGTTTAACTTGCTCACCTTATATTTGTAATATCACTTTTGCAAGGCTGATGTTATGGGGTCTATTTTGGGGCTAACAAAACATAAATGTGAACATATTTTTAAAAAATCACCTTTAGTTTTTTTTGCGTGTGTGTTTGTTTTTTGCTTTTTGGAGGGGGGAAGGCAGGGCAATTAGGGTTAAGTGACTTACCCAAGGTCACACAGTGAGTGTTAAGTGCCTGAGGCGGAATTTGAACTCAGGTCCTCCTGACTCCAGGCAAGTGCTCTATTCACTGTGCCACCTAGCCACCCCGATACCTTTAGATTTCTAAAATAGTCAAGCATCACCAAATTGAGAATGGGACTGCAAATAACATAACTGTAAATTGGGAAAATTGAAGATTTAAAGAAATATCAAAGGCATAGGACAAATATGATTTTTATTCCATAGAGGTTATTTTTATAAAAAAAACTTAAGTAACAATTATGCAAAGTTCAAATTATATAGTAACAAGGAATATATAGTAAAGACATAAATGAGTAATTATATTTAGGAAGATTATAAACTCCTCATGGGAAAAGACTATTTCATTCTTTTCTTTATATTCTTAGAACCTAGAACAGTGTTTGGAGAATAACAGAATCTTTTTTTTTTGTTGTTGTTTGTTTGTTTGCTTTTTGGAAGGATGAAGGCAAGGCAATTGGGGTTAAGTGACTTGTCCAAGGTCACATGGCTAGTATGTGTTAAGTGTCTAAAGCAGAATTTAAACTCATATCCTCCTAGCTCCAGAGCTGGTGCTCTATTCACTGTGCCACCTAGCCACATCTAATAACAGAATCTTTAAAATGCATGTTGAATGGTATTTATTATAAAGACAAAATTAAATAGCAATTAAAAGGCATTGTAGATAATTATCCTATTATTGGTTTTCAGTTTTTTCATGTTTTCTTTTGGCCTATATCTTAATCTTCTAAATATCCAAATACCATATTATTCATACTTTTCAATTTCTAAATGATAGACATTTTCTAAACTCTGTTTCTAAATAGGGGGTTATTTCATTCATTTTTCCTATTTTGAGTGCATATTTTATTAATGTTAAATAGATTATAACCATGAAATATATGCAAGATAGACAATTTCATCATCAGATTATGTAATTCTCTTTTTAGTCAATAATTTTTGGTAATATGGCCATAAATTTTTCTTCTCTACTAGGTAGAATTTATAAGTAAATATGTACACATGCATGCACACATACATATATATATATATGTATATAATTTTTATGTAACAAAAGTTTTACAGGGATAGGATTAAAAAGTTATAGTTTCAAAAATCAAACTAAATAATGAACTTTATATGTTCATAGAATTTAAAAGAAATTATTTTAAATATTTCTTTATGTAGCTAATGAAGTATGCTGAAAAATTTTCTCAACACATTCTTTTTTAATACAGCTGGCTTCCATCAAGTATTTCAAGTGACTGAATTTTTATCTTAATAGAGATTTCGCCAAATTCGTTGATACCACAAAAGGCTGCCAGAAACCATTTTTATGTTGGACTCATTATTCATTTAGACAAACTAATTTAGTCCATTTTTAGGGACTATTATTTCAATTAAATTAAATTCAACAAGCATTTATTTAGCACCTACTACATGTCTTTCATAGGCAGCAAGGTGGCTCATTGGATAGGGTGCTTTGCCTGAAGTCAAGAAGAGTCATCAAGAGTTCAAATCTGCAGGGCTCCAACTCCCACTTCCTCCAATTCATGTAAAAGGTGACTGAAAAATTTTGGAGCTACAGAACCCATAAAATGATATAGAGAAGCTCACCTCCTGCTAAGGACAGACTGGCAGGATGGCAAGAAATGACCAGCACAGTGCTCTGGGAGCCAACCCCAGGGGTTTAGCCTCAGGGCAGGCCTGACCAGCCACTGCCTAGAGGGACTTCAAATCACCAGCAGTTGTGGAGGTTTCCAGAATTTTCAACACATAGATGCTAAGGACAAAGAGAGACGTCAGTGCAGTATGTACTTTGGGATCTGGTAGTTTGGGAGTGAGGTTGGGCTTTGCTGGTGGGGCGAGAAGCAGCTGAGGTGCCATAGCCATGCAGCCATCCCCACAGGGCAGCTTCAACTCCTGGCCTACAGATTGTAGGGGGACAAACAACCAGTCTTAGGGGTGATCACTCTTGCTTTAGCGTGCTTGGATGTGGATTGTGGTCTAGGGTGGAGTTCCTGTAGTGTGCTACCATCTTGCCAGAACATATGGAGGCTTCAGAGAGGGCACCCAATTAAGCATTTCAGCAGCTGAGAAAACCCCAGGGCTTGGAACAGAGCTCCCCTGTCTGGTGGCAGAGGTCTACTGTGGCAAAAAGCCCCAAAGTCAAGTAATTGAGTGGCAACATGAACAAGCAAAGGAAGCAAGGCAAACAGAGCAACCCAACTTTACTGTCCTATTTTGAGGACAAAAAGGATCAAAGCATGGAGCAGGAGGAAGACAGTGAAGTCAAAACACCTGCACCAGAATCTTCCAACAAAAATATGAGCTGGTTAGAGGCCATAGAGGACCTTAAGAAAGATTTTGAAAACCAAATAAGAAAAGTAGAGGAAAAATTGGGAAGAAAAATGAGAATGATGCAAGAAAATTATGAAATGAGAGTCAGCAGCTTGACTGAAGAAAATAACACCTTAAAAATAGACTAACTCAAATGGCAAAAGAGGCTCAAAAAGCCAATGAGGAGAAGAATGCCTTAAAAAGCTGAATTTGCCAGATGGAAAAAGAATCTTAAAAGCTCACTGAAGAGAATCATTTCTTCAGAATTCGATTTGGGGAAATGGAAGTTAGTGACTTTATGAGAAATCAAGATTCTATTAAACAGATCCAAACAAATGAAAAAAAAAAGAAGGCAATGTGATACATCTCATTGGGGAAACCACTGACCTGGAAAATTGATCCCAGAGAGATAATTTGAAAATTATTGGACTACCTGAAAGGCATGATCAAAAAAAGAACATAGAAATCATCCTTCAAGAAATTCTCAACGAAAATTGCCTGATGTTTTAGAACCAGAGGGCAAAATAGAGGTTGAAAGAATCCACCGATCACTTCTTGAAAAAGATGCCAAAAATAAAACTCCTAGGAATATTATACCCAGGTTCCAGAATTCCCAGATCAGGGAGAGAATATTATGAGCAGCAAGGAAGAAACAATTTGAATGTTGTGGAAACACAATCAGGATAACACAGGATCTGGCAGCTTTTACCCTCAGGGATCGAAGAGCTTGGAGTAGGATATTCTGGAGGGCAGAGGAGCTGGGATTAAAACTAAGAATCACCTACCCTGCAAAACTGAGCATGATCTTTCAGGGGAAAATATGGTCATTCAGTGTAATAGAGGACTTTCAAGGATTCTTAATGAAAAAACTAGAGTTGAATAGAAAAATTTACATTCAGATACAAGAAGAGAATCATGAGAAGGTAAACAGAGAAAAGAAATCATAAGGAACTTATCAAAGTTGAACTATTTACATCCCTACATGGAAAAATGGTCATTTTTACTGATGAAACTTTTCTCAGTATGAGAATAGTTTAAGAGAATAGAAATGTGTATGTATATATATATATATATATATATATATATATATATGTGAATGTTTGTATGTGTATATATGTGTGTGTGTGTACAGGTATATATAGAGGGCACAGGACCAATTTAATAAGAAGGGATGATACTTAAATGGTGAAATTAAGAGGTTAGCGAGGAATATAATAAGAGGAGATGGGGAGAGACAGAATGGGTAAACTATCTCATATAGAACAAGCAAGGGAAAATGGTCACAATGGAGGCGAAGAACAGGAAGGCAAAAGGGTCAACCTTATTCTCATTGAATTTGGCTTAGGGAGGGAATGTCATACACACTAAATAAGATATCTCACCCTAAAAGAGAGTGGGGGGAGGGGATGAGAGGGGGGATGATGGAAGGGAGGGCAGGTTTGGGGAGAGGGAAGGTGGAAGCACCCACTTTTGAAGAGGTACAGGATCAAAGTAGAGAATAGAACAAGTGGGAGTTGGGATAGGAGGGAGGAAAATATAGTCAGTCTTTTACAATATATCCACTATGAAAATGTTTTGCAAAGCTATACATGTATAACCTTTATTGAATTGCTTATCTTCCCAATAAGCATGAGTGACAAGTGAGGAAGGGAGTGAATCTGGAATTCAAAGATTTAAAATAAAATGTTTAAATATATATGTATATATATACATATATATATACATACACATATACTACTATTAATATTATTTTACATGTAACTGGGATATAAGATATATAGGCACTGGGGTATAGAGATTCACCATGCCCTACTGGAAAGTTGGTTGGGGCATTGGAGAAGATATGGGAGAGAGAAAATTGTAGGAGGGGATATCCAGTGGGATCACTATTTTGGGGTGGTAGGTAGGGGGGGAAATGGGGAGAAAATTTGTAACTCAAAATCTTGTGAAAATGAATATTGTAAACTAGAAGTTAATAAAGCATTTGATAAAACAAAATTTCTGAATAACCACCACCACAACAAAAAAAAAGACTTCTAATCTAGCCCTAGACATTAACTGTGTGACCCTGGGCAGGCCACTTAATCCTGTTTGCCTCAGTTTTCTTACCTATAAAATGAACTGGAGAAGGAAATTACAAAACCACTACAATATCTTTGTCTAGAAAACCACAAATAGAGTTGCAAAGAGTCAAATATGCCTGAAAAATGACCTAACAACAAATACAACATCATTCATTGTGCTAGTGATAGCACAATGGATAATGACAGAAAGGAAAAAGAAAATAAAGGTTTTGCAATGTAAAGCCTTAAATGTAATATTGTTGATCGTACTTGAATTTCAAATTTATTGATATGGGGAGGTCCCAATGAGTGACTGAAAAGACTGGCCTCTATTCTGTTACTTACAGAAAGAATTTGTTTACTAAGGTAATGAGAAGTTAAGTCAGTTACAAAAGTTCATGCAGCTATTTGTTTTAGAGACTAAACTTGAGACAATGTCATCCTGGCTCTGAGGCCTGTTTTCTTTCCATATTATTCTCCCTCTTGGTGTTTTTTATGCTTTTTTTCATTAATTCAAAATTCTACTCACTTTATTACTCATTATGGTTTATTTTGACAGATTATAAATAATGTATCTTGTAGGAAAATCTGAAAAAATATATAATATCCGAACATTCCTTATTATTATGAATGATGAGACCTTGGATACCTTTGTTAAATAGGAAATATTTCCAATATTTTATAAAAAGAAATGTTCCTTCAAAGAATGTATAATGAACTCATTACAAAATTTGCTTCAAGAAAATAGAAACAGGGGCGGCTAGGTGGCACAGGGAGTAAGAGCACCAGCCCTGGAGTCAGGAGGATCCAGGATCAGTTCTGGCCTCAGATACTTAACTCCCACACAAAAAAAACTGGCCGTGTAACCTTGGGCAAGTTACTTAACCACAATTGCTTTAAAAAAAAAAAGAAAATAGAAACAAACCTAAATGCATCAATATGTAACTTTTATTTTTTTTGTTTATTGTTGTTGCTTTATAAATGATACTCTTTACCATCTATTTTAATTCAATTGTGATGTTCTTCTATAAAAGTTTGTGTGAGCAATGAAAAAGTAAAATTAACATTCTCTATTGGCACATAGATTTCTTTAGAACTAAAAATTGGCACCAGAGAAAATTCCCTCATGATACAGATACTATTTAATTTATTCAATCCATTATCAATTTATTTTATATTATCAATTTAATTTATTCAATCCATTCAATTCATTATCAAATAATGATGAAGCATCTACTGTATGTGAGTTATTGTGTTATATAGATCTGTAGGATAAGATAAGAATGATATATTTCCTACACTCATAGAGCCTATAGACTGGGGTGGACATGAAAGAAGCTCATCAATTAATATTTTACAAGTAGAATGTAGTTTTTCCACAAAAAGATACCCTGAGAATTCTTAAGGGGAAAATCCCTTTTATCTGGGAGAATTATAGAGGACTTCAGGGAAGAGGTAACATTTAAGCTGGTTCATGAAAGATTTGAGCATTTCAAAAGATAGGGAAAGAGGGAGGATATTTGTATCCATTAAAAATTCTCCACCACCCCCATAAGGTAAGGCAGTTCCTGACCTTTACAACCTCAAAGGGCATAAAAGCATATGCTCATTTAAAATTCTGCTACTTGACACTAGAAGATTAAAAAAATCTTCCCAAAGAGAGTAAACAGATTCTACTTTTTGTTTGGTTAATGAAGGAAATTTCAAAGTTAATGCTCAGGATAAATACCTCAAGGACCTCATTGCCATGTTGTTGTTGTTTTTTTTTTAATCTTATAGTTATATATTACCTTTGCTGTAAACTACATCTAGGGAACAGGTGAGACATTTGTTATGCTCATTTTTCATTTTATAGCATTTTAAATGGAACACTGTGCATTATAAACTGTCTCTGAAGAGGGTTTAGTGGGGAGCTTCCAGCCATTTCTTGGAATCAGTAATGCTATACAGTTTCAAATGATGGCGATTCAGTTTCGACTGAACTTTTACAAATTTACATCTTTTATGATTAAAAAAATAGTATCAGTTTGGATAACAGATTTGTTATAGAATAAAACTGTTTTAGGTAATGTGAAAACAATAGCTTTACAATAGACAATTGGTTTCTTTGTGGAATTTTGCTAGTGTTTGTTTGTTTGTTTTCCCTAAAATTTATAGACCAGCTAGAATGATTTTTGTTCTTGTTCAAGCATGATGTCAATTAACACATGGATAGATCAACACACCATTTAGTTACTTCTGCAGTTATTTTGCCATGCAAGATATCCTAACGGATTTTTCTGCCTTTCCTCCAAGATTTATCCACTGGATAAATGTGTGATGATTTCTTGCTTAGGATCAAACCCGACCACTTTCCTGATCAGTTAAATGTTTAACAAACTTTCTGTTCCTGTCACATTCTCTCCATCCCTGTGATTCTGACCCCAGATGTCATTACTTAAACTCATTTATTCATTTCCCATTGCCACTTCCCTCATTTCTATTATTCTCCTCCCTCTGCCTCTCTAAAACGACTCATACCTTATACTATACTTTCAGAAGTACATGCTCCATAGGAAACAAAGTTACTTTTAACTGACATCTTTTCATTTCCTATTTCTTTAAACTTCTGGTTCTCACTGAAACATCTCTTTTTCTTTCTTTTTTTGCTGTTAATATGACCTCTCTGGATACCATTTCTAAGAACGATGAATCTTTTACTCATTCTCCTTAACACACAGGTTGAGTTAGAGGAATTGGAAGAATCCTGACTTCCCCTTGCTCCCTCTACCACCACCATTAGGAAACTTTTCCTTCTTCAATGTTTATTCATAGTTCTCATTGCTCTTAATTACCCCAGGAAAGTCATCCCTCCACCAATGTGTTCAGTACCAGGCTTGCATTCTTTATTCCCTCCCCAACTCCTATACTCATACTAGGGAACTTTATATTGCTACTGAGGGAATATTAATATTCCCCAAAACAACCTATCCTTATGGTTCTTCAATTTCCACATTCCTTATGATCTATTCATTCAGCCCATCTCAGCCAGTCATAAATAGAGATAACCTTGATCATGTTGTCACCTATAAATTTTCTACTTCCACATTCATAAAATCTGAATTTCCCTTATCTTCTCATAACCTGTGATCATTCCTCTTTTGTCTTTCATCTGCAAACCCTCTTGTTCATCATTACCATGATGGTCAATTTCCTGACAACTTAGTTATTTCCTAGGCCTTCAACCTTGTACTAGTTATATTCTAATCTCTTTCCTTCTAGTAAACAAGTTGAACTCCACACTTTCTTCTTCTTTTGAATTCTATGTCTTTTTTCCTATAAAAATCTCACCAGGCCAAACCTCAGGCATGTATTACTTATGCCCTCTGCTGCCCTTGCTCCTATTCATTTGCTGCTGAAAAGAGAAGAAATTCATGAAACCATGTTGACTGGATCTGTTTAGAAACACACACACACACACACTCAAACTAGGCCCTCATAGCGGTAAGACAACATAATTACACCTCCCTAATTGGATCCTTGTCCCAGTCAAGATTGGGGCTTTTCAACTTTTTATTCCACTTCAGACTTCTCCATAGCTATTCCTTCCCCTAATTCTCAGCTCAGAACTTTGTTACATGTTTCACTGAAAAATTTGGAGTAATTTACAGTGAACTCCCACTTTTCCCATCATCATTACATGCCACTCAGATGCATTTTTCCCCATTACCTTCCTCACTCCAGTTTCACAGGAAGAGGTGACCCTTCTCTTTACCTCTTTAATCAATGTGTTTATGCAAATGATCCCCAAAATCCCATTTTCTAAAACAGTCTATGTTCTCCCTTATCTTTAATCTATCCCTTTTTAATGACTGCTTCCTTACTTTATACAAACACATCCATGTGTCCTTCAATTTCAAATAATTTTCACCTGAATTAACAATCTCTACTAACTGTTCCTCCTTTTTGTAGCTGAATTCTTTAAAAAGACTGTTTAAAATTGATACCTAAAAGTTTTCTCCCTCTAATGCTATACAGTTTGACTTTCAATAATCATAAAAACAAAATTTCCCTTTACAAAGTTACCAAGAATATTAATTGCCACATATAATGGCCTATTCTTGATCTGCATCCTTCTTGAAATCTCTGCAATGTTTGTCACTGCTTGTCACCACCATCTCCTTGATACTATTTTCTCCCTTTTTGAGACACTAATGTAATGTTGTTTACCTTCTATTTCTCCGACAGCCCCTTCAATGTTTTTTGCTGGATTTTTGTACAGAACATGTCTGTTAAATGTAGATGTCTCTATAACTACTTCTCCTTAGGCCTCTTTCCTAAACACTCTTCTTTTTAACTTTTTTGGTATTTGATTTTATTCTATCTTCACTTTATACTATTGATCTCTGATGATTTCATCATCTCTCTAGGATTCAGTGATCATCTTTCAGTTAATCATGTTTGAATCTACTTATACAGACCTAACCTATTTTCTGATGAACGTATTTTGTGCCTACAAATATACCTAATATCCTATCCTTAAAAAATCCACCATTTACTTATAGCCCTTCAAGCCATTCTTTTCATATGCTATTAGGTGTGTGTGTGTGTGTGTATGTGCATGCATATGCATTCCTGTGCATGTACCTTTGTCATCTCTTTCTCTGCTTTCAATAAACTTCTCATCTATTTCAAATCTAGCTTCTAAAATATTCTCTCAAGTGAAATTGTTCTCTCTGAACTCACCAAAAATCTAATTGCCCAATTCAATGATTTTTCTAAAACATCATCCTTCCTGACCTCTCTATAACACTAGTGGTCTTGTTGAGTTAAAGGGCATAGTTCCATATTGTTATGCATAAAATTTTTCTACAGGTGCTCCAGCATTTGTCATTTTCCTTTTGTGTCATGTTAACCAATCTGATAGGTATTAGGTGGTATCTCAGAGATGTTTTACTGTGCATTTCTTAAATCAGTAGTGATTTAAATAATTTTTCATGTGACTATTGGTAGCTTAATTTTTCATTCTGAAGAGTGTTTATTCATATCCTTTGACAATTTGTGAGCTGAGCAATAGCTCTTTATTTTTTTTAATAAATTTGGATCAGTTCCAATATATTTGAGAAATAAGAACTATTCAGAAAACCTTGATGTAATTTATTTTTGGCAGATTTTTGTTTTCCTTCTCATTTTAGCTGCATTAATTTTTATTCAAGAGCTTTTATATTTCATGTAATAAAAACTTTCCATTTCACTTACCTAGATGTTTCTCTTTTTTGTTTGCTTATAAACTCTTCCCTTATCCATATATCTGACAGTTATGTTTTTCCATGATTCCTTAATTTACTTATAATATCTTCCTTTAAGTCTAATGCCCATACCTATTTCAACAGTTTTTTTGATGCATGATGAGAGTTGTTCATTGTTCCCACTAGTTTTTTGGTTTATATCTAGTTTATGCCAAATTGATTTCTAGTTTTCCCAGAAGTTTTTGTCAAATATTGAGTTCTTACTTCAAAGGCTTAGAACTTTTGCTTTGCCAAACATTAGATTACTATTGTCATTTACTACTCTCCGTTCCACTGATCCCCCATTTTATTTTTTAGCCAGTACTAATTTGTTTTGATGATTACCACTTTGTAAGAGTTTGAAATCTGGTACTGCTATTCTCTCTTCCTTCATATTTCCTACTGATTCCTTTGATTTTCTTGACCTTTGTTCTTCTAGATAAGTTTTGTTATTATTTTTTCTAGCTCTATAAAAATATTTATTTGGTAGTTTGATTGGTAGGGCACTGAATAAATAAATTAACTTAGTCAGAATTGTCATTTTTAATATATCAGTTCAGCCTACCATGATCAGTTAATTTTATCTAATTGTTAAGATCTCTTTTTATTTGTGTTAGTGCTTTCTCTTCACAGGTAGCCTTGCAAGTGTTTTATGTTGTCTACATTTATTTTCAATAAAATTTATTTTTCTACTTCTTACTGCTGCAGGGTTTTGTTGGTAGTACATTGAAGTGCTGGTAATTTACATGATTTTATTTTACATCCTGCAACTTTGCTAAAGTTGTTCATTGTTCCAACTAGTTTCTTAGTTGATTCTCTAGGGTTCTCTAAGTGTGCTATCAAAACATCTGGAAAAAGGGATAGTTTTGCTTCTGTATTGCCTATTTTTGTTCTTTCATTTCTTTTTCTTGTCTTATTGCTACAACTAGTGTTTTTGTATAATAGCCTAAGCTTTTGAATTTTTAAAATTTGTTTTTTCTACCTAAAATATTTTTTTAATAATCCATCCTTCATACAGATACATAAATGAGAGGTTGGAGAAATGTAGTACTTTATTTTGTCCTGGAATGGGCAAATAGTGATATACACTATATTATAAGGACACAAATAAAGGCATCCAACAATGTAAATTCTTCCATAAAAATAATAAAAAGAATAAGCCTCAGCAATAATGTACCAAAACTGATTACTTGCCTTGGTATATATTTTCAGTCCTAATCTACATTGACTACCATTTCCATGAAAATGCATTTGATTACTAATCAAGCATTTCTTATTAATAATAGGTTGATGTTTCACTCTGATGATTTTACAGGTTAATAAAAGTTCTGTCCTGAATATTTAAAATCCTACACTTACTGCCATCACTGAAAATTCTTGATTTGCGTACATATTACTGAATTACAAACTCTGGACAGTATTGACAGTTTTTCTTTCATTACGACTCCTCCCATTTCAAAGTATCTTTACTTAATTGTTTTGTAGGAGGTAATTAATCTTTTTTTTGCCTTTATTTTTTTTTCATTTTATCTGAACTTACTTATCTGAAAAGTTCTTCTTTTCCTCCTTTTTCTCCTTCTCTTTCTCCTTAATGAAATTCCTTCCTCCCCCCACCCCTTTGATAGCTGGTAATAATTTTAAGTAACTTGTTCCCCTTGGAATAGAACAAGTTAAAATATAAGTCACATCAAAAAAAGGTTCAGATAAATTCATTTCAACATAATAGATTAAAAAGGAAACAGAGAGCAGTGGAAAGAGTTTTGTATTGTGAGCCAAAATGATTTGGATGCAAATCTTGCCTCTAGCACTTTTTATCTGGACAAGTCACTTGATCTAGAAAGAAAATGTTTTCTCTCTTCTGAAATAAAGGGCTTAAATTACGTGGTTTCTAAGGCTCCTATAGGTTTAAGTTTTTTGTCCTATGAAAAGTCAAGATATTAGTTTTAATTTATTGTTTGCTACATTCTAGATGCATACACTTTGGGTGTTCAACTTGTGTAGATTTCAGGTTTCTTAACTATAATTTTTTTTTTAAAGCAATTGGGGTTAAGTAACTTGCTCAAGGTTTCAGGGCCAGTTATTTCTGGGTGTGGTTCTTATCTATAAATTAAGGGGAAGCATGGTTTAGATGGCTTTTAAGGTATTTCACAGCTTCCAGTCTATCACTTCTAGTTTGGGTAGGGAAATCTAACCCTTATATTCTTTGTAAATTTTCTGAAGAGCAGAAATGTATAAAATTGTAAAGACGAAATTTCAATTCATGGCCAAATATAAGTTATTTCAAATTTTATTATTGGAAGTTTTGCATTACTTGTCTTTCTTTAGTGTAACAAAAGCAAGAAATGATCTCTATATTTTAATTGAAAGCTGTTGAATACCAAAAATTCAATTTATATACATTATTTTTTTTTTTTGCATTTTGGAGGGCAGTTAGGATTAAGTAACTTGTCCAAGGTTACATGGCTAGTTGTGTGTGTGTGTGTGTGTGTGTGTGTGTAAGTGTATGAGGCCAGATCTGAACTGACTCCAGTAAAAAAAAATAGTAATATCATATTTGATACATTGCTTAAGTATATATTATGACTTAAGGGCAAAATGAAACTTTTTTAAAGGTCCTCAGTTTCCTTCTCTGTAAAATGATGAGTGGACTGGATGGTCTCTAGGGAACCTTTTAGCTCCCAAATTATTGTATGAATCCAAACTCCCCAGCATTGCATCTTTCTCTGTGTGCTGAGTGTGCCTTCCACACTGAGGTAAAAAGACAGGGCCAGCACTTTACTCACTGCACCACCTAGCCACCCCTAGACATTATTTTTAAATTATTATTTTAATAATCTCTTATTGGAGGAAAAGATAAAGAGAGAGAGAGAGAGAGAGAGAGAGAGAGAGAGAGAGAGAGAGAGAGAGAGAGAGAGATGTATTAATTTTGCTGTCTAAAAGGAAAACAGTATGACTATTTGACTTCCATATTCTAAGATTAGTTAATCCAAGCCTAACAAATTCTTTTTAGTGCATTTCTTACTCCACCCTGTCTTGGCCTGTTGACATATATCATTTATTGCAACCTATTAAAAATTCAACCCATTACAAAATTCATTTGGAAAAGGTTGCTCTTAAAACACATTTTGGTTTTATATAGAAATACTAAACTTTTATTTGTAAACTTTCCTTTCTGTCAGGTAGAAAACAAAATAAACAAGTGAAATTAGTATGTGGACCATAAACAATGCCTGAGCTGAATTCCATTTTTACAGGTTTATTTCTTTATGAATTAGGTGTTTTCTATGACAAAAAAGTTTAAAAAACATTTTTGATAGAAATAAGCAAAGAAAGTATAAATTAAGCAAAACATATTAATGGCATATTTCTGTAAATCTATCTCAAAGATCTGTTAGGGATTAGAGCTCTTAGTTTGTTGGTAGAAACAATTATAATACTAACCCCTTGATTCCTTCATGACAGTTGAGTATTGTAGTTACTTATATACATGTCATATTTCTTTGTCTATAGATCCCAGGAGAAGAAATAATATCACCTAAACTTTGTTATCTCTTTAAGTGCCCAGCAGAGTATCCTAATATAATAAGGAACTAATAAATATTTAATTAATTTAAATAAGCATTCTGATATTTGAATAGTACTTAACATTTCTTTTAATTTATCATGATTTCTATGTCAGGGTTTGGGCTTATGGAAAGAGCAGTAACTGGTGAGCAGCCTTTATACTCTATAGGAATTCATCCTGACTAGATGGATGATATTGGACAAGCCACTTAGACTTTGTGCTCCTCAGTTTCCTTCTCTGTAAAATTATGAGTGGACTGGATGGTCTCTAGGGAACCTTTAAGCTCCCAAATTATTCTATGAATCCAAACTCCCCAGCATTGCATCTTTCTCTGTGTGCTGAGTGTGCCTTCCATACTGAGGTTATAAATTAATCCTATGACCTTTTCTCTTCATTTCCCTAGCAATGAAAACAATGGAAGACCTAACTTAGAATGACCTTTAAATGTTTAAATTTACAAAATGGCAAAAGTTTCATTTTGCCCTTAAGTCATAATATATACTTAAGTAATGTATCAACTGTGATATTACTTTTTTTTTTACTCAAATTCATCTATGATTTCAATGCAGATATCATCCTTTTGCAAGGAAGGTTGAAGCCTACCCATGTATACCAATACTATATGACTTTCTTCTAGGTTCTCAAAGAATATTGTCACAAGAGTACAACCCAGAAGGCTGGGAGCATTCTGCATTTTCTCTTGAGATTGTCAGAATTTCAGTAGAGTTTATAGACTGTTGATCAGTGATCACTTGCTTTTTCACACACCTAATGTACTTGATCATACATTAAGAAATATACATATGAATATAAATATATACAACTGAATACTTATGTAATTTAATTAAATGAACATTTATTAAATACTTACTTTAGGGGGAACTAACACCTTTGATGTGAGGGCTTGCTGAGCATTTTTAGACCTGCTCACCTACTTTTGGTGTACACCTGCCTTCCAACTCTTACCTGTCGCTTCAAGAAGCTGTAGAACATGCAGGAGTCACACACTCCAGTGAAACCATCTCAGCATAGAAGCTAAACCAGGTTGAGAATAATCAGCAGGACTCAAATCCATCAGTGAGTTCAGGGAAGTGTACCTCAAGCATATGAAGATTTAAAGTTTGAGGAATTATTTTAGTTGTTTGGAGGGAATGTTGAGAGAGTGAAGCCAAGTTGCTGACTCTAATCTACCATCTTGGCTCCTGTCCATTATTTTCTCCTTTACTCTAGCCTTGACAATGACTACCCAAGGCCAAACAACCATTTCACATGTGTCTTTGCCTCTGTGCACTGTTGTCTTCTCTAGTAGATTGCCTCCTCAATCATTCCACCCTCTTTAATCATAAATAGTTCATTATCTATCAGTTCATTGCCTGTGACCAACATGCACAGATATTTCCCATTCTTAAAAAGCTTTAGACACCACCTTCATTCAAGCTATCATCCTGTATTTTAGTTCACTTTCACAAAGTTATAAAATGTCATCTAACTTCATTGCCTCCATTTACTCTTCTCTTATTTTTAAACCCTTTCAAATTTGGCACTGAGATCTTCATTTAAATGAAACTGTTCCCTTCAGTTATAAGTTCATAACTGTTAAATCTGATGATTTTTAAAAAAGGAATCAAGGACAGAGAGTATATGTAAGACATTATTGTGCTGGAATCATTACTAAAATTGAAGAGGTGAGAAAGAGATATGTAGTAGAAGAAGATAGGAGAGATAGAATGGGAAAATTTTCTTGAATAAGAGAAGCACAAAAGAAAGAATTTTTACAGTGGATGGGAAATAGGGAAATTCATTAGAATTCTTTCAAAGTAGAAAGAATATGAATATATATATACACACATGCATATCTATGTATATATGTGCATAAGAATATATGTGTGTATGTATATATATATTCAATTGCATATAGAAATCCTGCATATCTATCTATCTATCTATCTATCTATCTATCTATCTATCATCTATCTGTCTGTCTGTCTGTCTATCTATCTATCCATTCAGTTGTATATAGAAATTCCCTATCCAATGGGGAAATAGAAGCAGAAGGGCATAAGAGGAAGGGGGAGGAATGATAAAAGGGAGGGAAGATTAAAGGTACCCAGGTTAGAAGCACAATATATTTTGAGAAGAACCAGATAAAAAGAGAGAAAAGAATAAACAGTAGAAAATGGGATGGAGATAAATACATAGTTAGTAATCATAACTGCGAATGTGAATGAGATGAGCTTATCCATAAAATGGAAGCAGAAAGCAGAATGGATTAGGAACCAAAATCCAACAATATGTTGTTTACAAGAAACACACACTTTTAACAGAAAGACACCCCCAGAATTTAAATAAAGGATTAGAACAAAATCTAATATGCTTCATCTTAAATAAAAAAAGAAAAGGTAGCAATTAGAAAAGGCACTAATAAAATAGACAGAATTAAAACAGATAAACAGTCTAACTGTATTGTTCTAAAAGATCCATAGACAATAAGTGACATTAAAAAATTATAGCAAGTTTTTCTAATAAAGACCTCATTTCTCAAGCATATAGGTAATTGAGTCAAGTTTGAAAAAAAATTTCCATTCCCCAAATGATAAATGGTTAAATGATATTAAACAGGCAGTGTTCAGAAGACTAAACCAAAGCTCACTATATTCATATGAAAAACAAAATCTCTGATTCACTATTGCTTAGAAGAAATGAAAATTAAATAAAGCAACACTGAGGTACTGCCTCACATCTTTCAGAAATGCCAAAAGTTGGAGACAATGAGGAAAGATAGGTACACTACTATACGATTGGTTTAGTAGTAAACTGGGTCCAACCATTCTGGAGAACAATTTGAACTATGTCCAAAGTGCTATAAACTGTGCATACCCTTAGCAATGCCAATACCAGTCCTGTCTATGTAAAGCCATGCATGAGCAGCTTTCCAGAGGACTGCTGCTGTGAACAGCTTCAAGATTCTGATTACATAGTATAGTGAACCCACTATTTATTCAGGAATAAAAATAAGACAAAACTTTGAAAGAAATCAAAGTACAGCATTCATAATGTTATGACATAACAACTTATCATTAAAATGGCCACATAGTTTTAAACAAAGTACAATCATTTAGTAAGTCCTTACCTCAATCATCCTTAAGGAGCAAGCCTCCTTAAGGAACTCAAAGTACAAAGGTCAAAGTTCTCCACCCCTAGGCCAAAATAAATCACGATCTTCTCAGTCAATATTAAGTACCTAAGAAGATGTCCTTTCATTTAGACTTGAAGCTGGCTCTCAGATTACATGGCTCCTCTTCCACGGTCCCTGCTTATGCCCAAATCAACCCAACTGGCACCTGGATTCAAAGGCAGGGAACTCTGAGCTCCCCATCTAGGTCATCATCCAGTTTCCATTCCATATTGAAGCTCACAGTGTCCAATCCACCTCAAGTTCCTGATTCTGGGAAGACAAAGCTTAACAGACCCCAAATGACATCCATATACATTGCCGACACCATAATCAATTCCCTATCTGCCCATAAAATCAACAGAGACCCACAAACAAGGTCCAAGAGGTCAACAAAAATCAACATAGAAATCAAGACAAACCCACAAACACTGTCCAAGAGGTCAACACACATCATCGAAATAGAAATCAACACAGACCCACAAACAAGGTCTGAGAGATCAACACAAATCATCACTAATGTCCCAGGACTTTGGAAAACCCTCCTCCAGGACTTCTGTAAACAGACAATGAGAAAATCCCCTTTCAGGGCTTCCAGTAAGGTCCCAGGGCTTCTGTATAAAGTATTACAAACAAAAATCCACGTGGACAGAACAGACAAACACAAGTTTTCTCCTTCTCAACTCTGCCACCACAAGAGTTCTCTTCTCAGTTCTGCTTTCTCCCAGCTTGGGCTTCTCTTATATATGGTCATTAGCTCCTCCCCTTCCTGTTTCATCAATTACAGGGGTTCACAAGTTCTGGGGTTCACAAGTTCAGTTTCTTAACAAAGAATTGATATAATCATGAACAAGGCTTAAAAGAAACTTGAACTGAAACAAGATGCTAAATAATTAAACAGCTGAAACAAGGCTTTAAGTACTTCTTTGCTTGCCATTATAGTATACAGAAGACATACAGAGACATGTACATATACATACACATGTGTGTGTACAAAATGTTTATATCAGCTCTTTTTATGGTAGCAAAGAATAGAAAAACAAATGGATGATCATTAATTGAAGAATGACTGAACAAGTTGTGACATTTGAAAGTGAAAGAATACTACTGTATTGTAAGAAATGACAAGGGGAGTGGTTTCAGAAAAATATGGCAAGACCTATATGAACTGATGCAAAGTGAAAAGAAAAGATCAGGAGATCATCGTGCACAGTAAGAGTAATGTTTCAGTGATGATCAACAGTGAAAGACTTGGCTTTTTTCATCAATACAATGATTCAAGACAATTCTAAGGACTCACACTGAAAAAATTCTATCTACCCCTAGAGAGAGAACTGAAAAACTCAGTGTAAATTGAAGTATAATTTTCTTACTTTATTTTTCCTTTTTTCGTAAAATGACTAATATGGAAATGTATTTGTATGATTTCACATGTATAATTGACATGTACTATTGCTTGCCCTCTCAGTAGGTAGATAGTGGGAGGGAGAGAGAGAATTCAGAACTCAAAATTAAAAAAATCTTTAAAATATTTTGTTAAGGAGAAGAGAGTGGAGGAATTGTATCAAAACATTTTGACCTGAAGATAAAAGAAAGTGAGTTCATGTTGAAAGGTCTCTTATGACCCAATAATGAATAACATGAAGTCCTAGGCTAAAAGGAGAAGTGGAAGGAGAAATGTGGAAGGCTGAAAGAGAGGAGGGAAAATTTAAAATGTCTTTGGGGAGTGGAATGGAGAATCAAATATGGAAGATTAAAATGGTTGTTTTCCTGTATTGAGAGTTCAATTATAATGCGCCCATTCTTTAGCTCTTTTAAGTAGACTTTGAGTAGAAGCAGAGATAGAGGCTGGGAGTAATCAACATTTGGAGTTTTATAAGGATTGGGAAATGAAAGGACAATAGTACAAGGGAAGTGAAAGCAGAGGATAGTATGGAGCTAAAATGGTTAGTAGCAGTGTCAAAGTTGGAAAGAAAGAAAAATAAACTAATGTACATCCAATTTGGTGCCAACTCCTATTAATTATATTTCTGGAATATTTTTCAGAAATGTCCCTTTCTCTAACTCACATTGCCTTCTTCTGTTATCACTTCTTTCCTTAATCATATAAATAACCTTATAATTGCTATTCTTATCCCCAGAGTCTATTATCTCCTATTCATCTTTCATGCAACTGTCAATATAATCTATTTATTGGACAAATATGACTTATGCCAGGGATCAAAAATATTCTGAGACCCTTTATTAGTAGTAGAGTTAAAATCCAAACTCTTTACATAGAATGAATCTTTCTCCAGCCTATTTTACAGGCTTATTTATAATATTTATTTATGTTACTCCATTTTCTCATCTTTTATAGATTAGAACTAATTATACTTAGGTTCAGGGTAGAATTACAAAACCTCAGAATTCCTTTCAATATCTCTTATCAATATCAATATATGTTTTCTTTGCTTTTTCCCCCAGCTGAAAATGGACTCATTGTTATTTTTAATTAACTATTTACCTTTTTTGTCCTTTAATTTTACATTGCATCATCTTTACTTGTTTCTATAACATATTCCTTCCTTCATTGAACTGTTAACTTGTTAAGTAGAGTGACTGTGGTAGTTATTAATTTTTGTAACCCCAGAACCTATTAGTTCCTTCCATATTATAAGAGCTTTATAACCACAAGAACAATTACTGCAATAATAACACAAATAGCAGCAGCAGTAGCAGTATGGTATAGAGACATCTGTTGAATTGAACTAAGAAAAACTCATCTTTTGTTTAGCTAATGTTCTAAAATTCTGTATAAAAATCCAATTTTAAGAAAGAAATGGGCAAAAATAATAGTGTTCAGTTGACAACACGTATTTTTTATTGTTTTTTTTTCAGCCATAAATATGAATAGGAAAGAAATGTGACTCTTTGTTTCCCTTCCTATGCAGCTTCCAGCAAATACAGTATTAACACATTTCATGTGTATGTACTGGGGGAGGAGGCAGGGATTGGAAAGAAGCACAGAAGAAGCATCTGCTTTGCTTTATGTGAAATAGCTTGCTGTTACTAAAGATGGAAACAAGTGTTTATTCAATGCCTAAATTGGGGCAGGCACTTTGCTATATACTTTACAAATATATTCTTATTTGATCCTCAAAAATTTGGGGGATATGTCTTATTTTTTATCCCCATTTTACAGTTGAAAAATTGAGGTTAAAAAAAGGTCAATTGGCTTACTTAGGATCACATAGCTAGTCAGATTCAAATTCAGATGTGATAGATGCCAGGATGGATATTCTCTCCACTGCATCCACTTGCTACTTATTCGTTGGTAATCATTGGACTATTGTTAGTTAATAAACCTGAATTTTTATGGTATTCTGTTATTATGCAATGTTATTATATGAATTTACATATTTTTAATTTATGTAATATATGTGAAACCATATTCAGTAATATTACCCTTGGGCCCTCCTAAAGATACTGCTTATTGAAATGAAATCATTTCTCTTCACACTATTTCTGCATCTAAAACGTAATTGTCCTAAAGTTCACTAGTCAAATTATTTTCCTCTCTTTGGAACATGGATTCTTTATCCTTTTTGTTTCATGCACCTCTTTGGCAGCCCCAAAAAGCCTCTGTACATCTCAAAATAATGTTTTTAAATACCTGGAAATACAAAGGGAAAATTATTATAAAATATAAATGTATAATATAAAAGATTAAAAGTATGTTTTTAAAAACAGAGTGAATATCCTTGCTTTGGAAATTAAAACATAAACAGTATGAATGCAAATTCCAATGTAATTTCCTGATATTTTTCTTCTGACGGTGTATTTGTAGGTATGTGGTCTTGGGGCAAATTCTCTAATTGGGGTGTTTATCTCTCCAAATATGAGGTTGGTATGCTTTCTAATAAAGCTGGCTCAAATCCAGACTAAGTTGTCTTTTGCTACAGATTAAACCAAACATCTTAAATATATTTGCAAACTTTAGATCTTTTAAAGATTTTTACAAAGAATGAAATCCAGTGGAATGTCATACACAAGGAACAATAATTTGTTTAATTAGCAAACAATGATTAAATTTGATGTAGGGTAATCGAATTGTCCCAAGTAAGTGATTTGTATCACCACTGATGCATTATGGAACTAATCAATGGAATAGTAGTCTTCTTCTTTCCCCTTTCTACCAAATTCTTATGGTCAAAAAAGGTTATTGTCCTCTTAATTTAAAAACACTCAGGTTTTATTTATACTAGAGCTCTGATAATTTATTCAACTTTCTGAAGTCATCTTTAAATAGAACATCACATTATAACCAAAGATGCAGAAAATGAAATCTTATTGCTTTCTCAAGATAACTGTGATGGATATTTTTTGGAACTTTGTCAAGTAATCTTCCTTACCTGCTTATGTACTCTAACAAAGAGTGGTCTCCAATGTTTTATGATATACACTGTTCAATAGCCACATTTAAACTCCCTGGGCCTATACCATCATTTTGTCTTATTGAGTAAAATGAAGCATTATCAAATATTGAACATCTCACATTTCTTCCTAACTTCCAAGAGAACTGCATAATATGTATTCATCAGTTCTACACTATGACTACACAATATCTACAGAGTAAAACCTGGGGTTTCAGCAAGAAAATCTTAATGTTTCACATCTTTAGAATGAATGTTTAAGTCTTTTGTTTCCTTCATCATAAATCTCAATTGACTGGTGTCATTTACTGGAAAGGTTACCTGTGATTGGATTTATGAACATTTGCAGCTGAACTCAGCTTATAAATTGCTAATGATTCTGGCAGATGGTTCAAACTTCTATGCCAGTGAAAAATTTTAGGTTAATTAAATAGCCTCCATCACCCCATTACACAAGAAAGTCAATGATTTACTATGAAGCTGTAGAAATTTACCACTTGATAGACTGTTAGAAAATGATATAGGTACTTTGAGTTGCATAAGCTTCTAACTATAGTCTTTAAGGACAGTGTTTAAAGTTCTATGTCCCTTGGCATTGTAAGATTAAGGGAATGTTTGAAATTTTTTTGATACCATCATCATCCTTACTCATACTGATAAAATACATTAATGTTCTTAAAAGGTTTTTATCACAATGCTGTTAGATATATTTGAATCTTTTCCTAGTTTACAACAGTAATAAAGCATCATGTCACATGGCCAGCAGACAATTTATTTTGGCTGGCAAATAGAACATAAATATAGTTCATGCAAATACACAATGTAGAGATATAATTCCAAACCCCAAAATTTTCATAATTTTTAGATTATCAATTTGAATTTTTTAAAGATATGATCGAGAACTTATTCTTTTAAAACAAAAGAAAAATCATCTTTTAAGATATAGGAATCATTTATTTAACAAAGAATCAGTTTAGTTGAAACTTGAACAGAGATCCAGTGTATATGTTTTTTATAAGAAGGAGTATCATCCAAACTTTCTGAAACTTGGGAAATTTATGCCATTCTCTTGGGCTTGTTATTTTCTTTCTTACTAACTTTGGCTAGTGTGTGGATAATCTAATGGGATGGAATTTATGTTACAAATCTATATGCATATTGTAGATGATCAAGATGATGAAGGAACTAAAAAACTGTGTTAAAGGAGTTTAAGTTGAAAGCATTCCAAATATTTAGTTTGAAGAAGTTCTCAGGGTCAGGTGGTAGTATATATGTATTCAAATATTTAATGTATTATCCTTTAAAAAAGGGAATGGACTTGTCCCTGTTGATTTTGAAGGACAGAACTATAATATTTGGAAATTACAGGCAGTCAAAGCTTTGTTCACACTAAGAAAAATGTTATGAAAATTAGATCGTTATGAAAATAAATTTCAAATGACTGTAGTGTAAGTTAGATTATTTTGCTGATATGACACTGACATTTGAAAACTTCATCATTATATATATATATCAGTAGCATTGTAGACAACATACATGTTGCAAGAAGTGATTGGGCTAGTTCATCTCTGCAGTCCTTCTAAATTTAATAATTCTACAATTGATTCTAATAAAAGGTTGATTTCCCAAAATGACTCAGCCTAGTAAACATTGTTTCAGTATATTGAAATTGAAAGCAAAAGGCATCAATAAAGCCCACCAGTTAAGCACATAAAATAAATGTTGGAAAAAATGCTTTCCACTTAGTCAAAGTCTACTACCAGCTATCAACACAACTGTATAGTTTTAAATTTTTTTTCAGTAATATCATCATTACTAGAATTGTCCTCTTCATATCTTTATAAAAGTTCAGGATATAAAATAAACCCACATAAATCATCCATTCTTCCTATTTTTTGTCAACAACATCTAGCAAAAAGAAATAGATAAATTTCATTTAAAATAAATGTAGACAGTATGAAATACTTGGGAGTCTACCTGCCAAGACAAATCCAGGAACTATATGAGCACAATTATAGTACACTTTTTATAAAACTAAAGTCATCTAAAAAATGGAAAAAAAAAGTATTAATTGCTCATAGATAGACCAAGCCATTATAATTAAAATGGCAGTTTTAACTAATTTACCTATTCATGCCAAACCAATTAAACTGCCAAAAATTTCTTTTATATAACTGGAAAAAATAAACAACATTCATCTGGAGCAACAACAGGTGAATAATGTGAAAGGAATAAAAAAAGATGAAGAAATGTGGTCTGGCTATATTAGCTCTCAACATTTATTACAAAGTGTTAATCACTTAAATAATCTGCTATTGGCTAAGAAATAGAGTTGTGGGTCAGGAGAATAAATTATGTATCCAATGCCCAGTACTAAATGATCATAGTAATCCAATGTTTGATAAATGCACAGATCCAAGCTTTTCAGATAAAAACTCACTATTTGACAAAAGCTTCTGGGAAAACTGCAAAGCACTTTGACTGAAATGAGGTATAGACTAACATTGCATACCTTATATGAAGATGAGGTCAGAATATTACATGATTTTGACATAAAAGTTGATACCAAGAGCAAAATAAGACAACATGAAATAGTTTCCCTTTCAGATCTATGGAAAAGGGAAGAATTTGTGACCAAACAAGAGACAGAATATATTATAAAATTTAAATGTATAATTTTGATTACAAGTACCGATGCAACCATGATTAGAAGGAAAGCATAAAACTTTGAAAAAATTTACAGCCTCTGATACAGGCCTCATTTCTCAAAAAATATACAGAACTGAGTCAAAGTTAGAAAAATACAACTTATTTTCCAATTGATATATGGTCAAAGGATATGAACAGGCAGTTGTCAAAGAAATTAAATTTACCTATAGTCATATAAAAATGCTTTAAATGACTATTTATTAGAGAAAGACAAATTAAAACAACTCCA
This sequence comes from Petaurus breviceps papuanus, assembly GCF_028583685.1. Classification (NCBI taxonomy): domain Eukaryota; kingdom Metazoa; phylum Chordata; class Mammalia; order Diprotodontia; family Petauridae; genus Petaurus; species Petaurus breviceps. The sequence continues at coordinate 8,002,312 of NW_027187372.1, forward strand.
AGGTATCACCTCATAGCTCTCATACTGGCTAGTATGGAAGAAAAGGTAAATGTCAAATCTTGAAGGGAGGTATTGGAAAATTGGGCACTAATGCACTATTGATGGAGTTGTGAACTGATCTAGTCATTCTGGAAGGCAATTTGGATCTATACCCCAAAAGTTATGAAACCATGCATACCCTTTAGTCAAAAGATACCTGTCACTGAGAGATGACTCTCAATTGGGAAATGACTGAATAAGTTATGTCATATGATGGTGGTGGAATATTATTAAGCTATAAAATGATGAGCAGGATCCTTTTCAGAGAAACCTGGAAAGACTCATTGGAACTGATACAAAGTGAAGTGAGTAGAACCAGAAGAACAGTGTGCATGGAAGTGTGGCCATCTCAGACATCCTAATCTATATCTTGTCACTGGACACAGTTGGCTTTGGAGGAGAAAGTGAGACTGGTGACTTTGTACAGCCCTCTCTCACTTAAATCCAATGTACTTGCAAGTCATGGCATCACCTTACTGATATCATGGTCCTTTTCGAGAATGACAAACAAGTACACAGTAACAGAAATATTGTAAAGATGATCAACTGTGAATGACTTTGGTATTCTCAGCAATACAATGGTCTAAGACAATTTCAATGACTTGTCATGAAAAATATTATCCACCTACTGAGAAAGGATTTCTGGCATCTGAATGCAAATCAAAACTTTTCATTTACCTATTTTTTCTTCTTTGGTGTGTTTTATTTTCTTTTCAAAATAAGTATTATGGATATGTGTTTCACATGATGGTATCTTTATAATCTATAGCAAATTGTTTGCCTTCTCAGTAAGGGGAAAGGAAGAGAGAGAATTTAAAATTGAAAATTTTAAGACATCATTAAAATATTTTACATGCAATTGAAAAAAAAATTTTAAAATAATTTTGCACTTTAATTATGACCTTTATGGGTAACAATAAACTCCAATCCAGAAATACTTTGCTGAGCAATACACAGGCTAACAGAGGAACATATCCCATGAGAGATGAATTAGCTTAAGTGGTAGGAAAGGGATAATAGTTTATTACAGTTACAGAGTTTCTAATATTGTAAGGATTTTCGTCTAGAGAAAAATTCACCAAATTTCTAAAACTCTAGGGATTTCTCTCTTAGGAGTGAATATTGTGAGAGAGGATAATGAAGATAGTAGGTTCATAGGTATAAAGAGTTATAATTTATATATAGTATATGTATCATTTGTAATTGATAATTACCTTAGAAATCATGTAGGTCAAACCTTTAATATAATAGATAAGGATCATATTGACAGAATTTGTATTACTATATTACAAATTTACTATTAGCATTTTAATTTATGATATTCAGTAAATGTTTATTAGTTCCTAATAGGTATTAATAACTATCCCAGATTTTGAGAATCTAAAAATAGAAATCACAATTTTTGCCCTCTAGTAATTTATATTCTCATGGAATGCAATTGTAAGATAGTATTATTGTTAATGTTAAAAACATTACAGGGATTCAATACCACAGGGGGAAAAATGACTGTGCTATTCTCTGATGGCAAAAAATAACCAATAGAGTATTTTCTGATATAATCTACTTCATGATGTGGAATGTTGGTGTTTTTTTATGATTACATGGGGTTTCTTCCCTGTAAGAGTTTTTGTTTGCTGAAAGAAAGAATCTTGAAATTTTAGATGAAGGGGAAACAAAGAGCTGACAATTCAGTGTCCCACTTTATGGTAAGTTTTGACAGGACATGCATTTTTTTCCTTCCTTTCCTTTAATAAAAGGATGGACCCCCCTGTACTTCAATTATAAATATAATGAAAACAATTATATGCACAGAGGTAGACAGAACAGGCATATCAAATATAAAAGATATTATTTAAAATGTTATTTTGAAAAAAAAACAGAAGAGATAGCAAAGGATTGTATTGAAGTCCATTGCACTATTATAAATTTTATATATGTTCTTTTCTCATTTTTCTGCACTTTTGTTTTGAGATTTATTTAAGTACCTGGTTGGCTGAGAGAGGAATGAAGAGAAAGAAGTTGAGTCTATATTAATTTGTTTTCAACTGAAGAAAATAAAGGCATATGTTGTGTGACTTAACAGAATGGCACTAAAGGGCTATGATGAATTCAGGAGTAATAAAGCAGAAATATTTATGAGTGTGTGCTATATTATTCAGAAACCCATTTTTTGTTTCCTTTTATTAAGTAACAGAAGTTTTGTGTGTTGTTACCCATAATGGTTGATATCTGATTTCTCTTCTACCCAACAAAAGCAAAAGCTGACCTATCCTGAGAGATTAATAAGCATTCAGTTATATGGTAGACAAGGAATTGCTCTTCATTCTATTCATCCTTGTGGACAAAAAAAGACCTTCCTGTATACTCATAGATTTTATGTAAAGGATTCTGCCAATAAAAATACAGAGACTGACAAAATACTGTGAATATAAAGGTAAAATCCCAGTGACTTTAGCTGTTATTTTTCCAAACATTCCTATTTACTAATGAAGAAAGTGTGACTCAGAGGAATTAGGTGACTTGTCTTAGGTTATAGATAATAAATAGCAGAGCTAAGATTCAAACTTGGGTAGTTCAACTCTAAAGCCAGATCTTTGTTCACAATATCTCATTTTTTCAGTCATTGACAATCTTTGGGAAAGCAGCTTCAGTACAATGGCTGTGAAAGAGGCCATAGTTCAAGGATTGAAGAATGAGTGGGTGACCTGAGAGTTGAGGCAGGGAATATAGAATACTCTAGAGATGTCTTAATGATATAGAAACAAATGACGCCATAGTAGCTAAAGGCAGAGAGGCAATTAGAGTTTATCGAAAAGATTGTCAAGTATAAATGAAGACCAAATTTCAAGTAAACAGCAAACATTTATAGAGAGTACCCAATAATTATGGTTTTATCACTTTAACCATGCATAGAGACTAGAAATGAAAGAGAGGAAAGACAAAATTTACCCATATTTATTCATCAGAAGGCCATGACAAAGAGAACTTTTAAATGAAGATCCATTCAGATGTTTCTAAAGATATGATCCATAGAGTCGTAGGGTAAAAGCATAGGATATGGAACTCTCTAGTTTATATTTCTCATGTTGCTGATAAACTGATGCCCAGAAAGGTTAAACGGCTTCCTATAGTCATGTTGATCCAAAATTGTAAGCAATAATATAAATTTAAGTTTCCTAATTCCAAATCCAGTATTCTTTCAAATGTACTCAAAACCATGGAATCCAGACAAGGGAAAATATTATCTGGGAGTTTTTGAGTGAATGGGGCACCTTTGGTGGTGTTGAACAGCCCATGTAAATGATGTGAATGGAATAAAGTATGAATGGAGTTTATATGATGGGTAAGGTGAAGCATCATATATAAGATTACATACTATAACAGTGCCGTGGAATGGAGAGGTTCAGTGTGTTCCCATATGACAGTGATGGAGTGGTATATTTAGGCTGATAAGCAGAAGATTAAGATTTGTTTAGTTGAAGAGGGTGAGGAGCCCTGAAGTCAAGATGAAAAATGGGTTGTCAATTTGAATATTAAAGTGGCCTAATTAGGCATTAGGACAGAGGATATAAATTTTGATGCTTCAAGGACCACAATATGTTTCAATGGATTGCAATGTAATTCAATTCAATGGCAACATATGTCTTTCACTCTTGTTTTGACCAAAGAGTCCATCCCTCTCCAGTCAATATTATAATGAAGCTCTCTGAATTGAACTAGACTGGTACTCAGAAAACTTTTCACTTGTGTAGCATCTCTTCTAGGACCAAGTGTCACCTTAGCACAGCTATAAAACATTTGATTAAGACTGTAATGGAGGGATTTAGAGAAGAAAAATCCTCCAAATCTTGAGAAAAGCAGAAGAATGCCCAGTATGGAGAGAGTTACTATATATAGGAAATGATGAAGAAGGATTAATTCTCAAAGCATCACTTCAGAAAAAAGGGGGGTAATTTATTCTCTTGTATTGATGAGATGTGGCTCTGGAAGCCCCCTTGAGTTCTCCTTGAGTCCTTGAGGTATAGGCTCGGGTAACCTCCCTTCAACTCTAATTAAATCCTCCTGTTTGATGAGGCATTTGCATGAGGCCATAAGCCTTACACTGTGGCTGGGCCCAGACCTCTGTTACTAGCCTAGTCCTCCACTGTTCATCTACTTCCCACCCTTGAGCTTATCAAAATATCAATCCACCCTTGAACTGACCTAGCCCACCATTATCTGTCAGCTCCAGGTAGCCTCCAGAAACTTCCCACCCTTAATCACTCATTGGGATAAAACTCCCCTGGTAGCAGAGTCCTACTGTGGCAAAAAACACAAAAGTCAAATAATTGAGTGACAACATGAGCAAATGAGGGAATCGAAGCAAGGAGAGCAACCCAACTTTATACTCCTGTTTTGGAGACAAAAAAGAGCAAAGCATGGAAAGGAGGAAGGCATCTGTGATAGTAATGTCAATTAAAGATTCCCCTGTATTGGCTTGGTTTTCAAATTGATTGTGTTAAAACCCAGAGTTTGTTAATCCCACCTGTGGGATGGGCTTGTTGATGTGAAAAGAAAGTCCTGAACTGGGAGGAGCTGGGGATGTAGATTTGGAGAGACGCATGAGAGAGGCGGAAGATCTTTTTTTTTGGAAGCAGCACCTCGTGGAGAGAGAGAGACTAAGAGAATTGCTGGTGGCCGCTTTGAATTGCCCTGGACTTTTGAGACCTGCCCCCTGAGCTGCCAAGGACTGAGGAGACATGGCTGTTTTGCTGGTACTTTGTCTGTCTGTTTTGATGTTATTTTGCCAGATTTGTCCACTGGTGAAAGACTGTCCTTTTGTTGAAGAAGTCCTGGAACCTGGCTGTTTGCTAAGAAGGCCTGCGACTGTCCTGCAGACAGAGAGTGAATACTGTCCACTGGTGAGGGACAGTACTGTTGTTGCAGGGGTCTGGAGACTGTCCTGCAGACAGAGTGAATACTGTCCACTGGTGAGGGACAGTGCTGTTGTTGCAGGGGTCTGGGAGCCTTTCTGTTGGTTCAGAAGCCCTGAAGAAGGATTTTCTTGTTGTATGTTTACAGAAATCCTGGGAGAGGGCTTTGCTAATGTGTTCAGGGGTTCTAGGACTGTTCTACAGACAGAGGATAAATTCATGAAGGGACTGGCAATGTATCTTGTGGCTTTGCTAAGCCTTGTCTCCCCAGGAACTAAGATTGCTGAGAACTTGCCTTGTGTCAAGATGAAGAAAAGACCTCCATTTGGGTATTAAGTGCTGTGTTTAAACTTGATGTAACTCTGGGGTAGATTCAATTGTGATCCAGGGGTGGGGAACTTTTGACCTTATGTTTGGAAACTAATCTACATTTGAGAAGAGGGGCTTTGTGGTGGACTTAATTAAGGTATAGCCTAGGGGTGGAGAAGTATTTAGAACAGAGACTTTGTAATTGATTGAATGATTGGAAGATCCTGGGGTGGGGTAGTACTTGGAGATTATTTAATCACACTTAGTAAATGCTGTATTTGGAATGATGTCATGTTTTGATCTTCTCTGTTCTTGGTTTGTCACTAAATAAAATAGAGAGCACCTATGCTGGTATTTTGAACCTGGGAAGTTGCCTTCTTTTGGCATTACATTACAGCAGCAAAATCAGAACTCCTGCAAGAAAAGCTTCCAAGAAAAGTATAAGCTTGTTACAGGCCATAGAGTACTTTAAGAAGGATTTTGAAAATGAAATAAGAGAAGTGGAGAAAAATTGGGAAGAGAAATGAGAACAATGCAAGAAAACTATGAAATGAGAGTCAACAACCTGACTGAAGAAAATGACACCTTAAAAAAATAGACTAACTCAAATGGCAAAAATGGCTCAAAAAGGCAATGAGGAGAAGAATGCCTTAAAAAGCTGAATTTGCCAGATAGAAAAAGAATCTCAAAAGCTCACTGAAGAGAGTCATTCCTTCAGAATTAGATTGGAGCAAATGGAAGGTAGTGACTTTATGAGAAATGAAGATACTGTTAAACAGATCCAAACAAATGAAAAAAAATAGAAGACAATGTGAACTATCTCATTGGTAAAACCATTGACCTGGAAAATAGATTAAGGAGAGATAATTTAAAAATTATTGGACTACCTGAAAGCCATGATCAAAGAAATAACCTAGAAATCATCCTCCAAGAAATTCTCAAGGAAAACTGCCCTGATGTTTTAGAAGCAGAGGGCAAAATAGAGGTTGAAAGAATCCATCGATTACCTTCTGAAAAAGATACCCAAAAGAAAACTCCTAGGAATATTATAGCCAGGTTCTGGGAATTCCCAGATCAAGGAGAGAGTAATACAAGCAGCCAGGAAGAAACAATTTGAATATTGTGGAAACACAATCAGGATAAATCAGGATCTTGCTGCTTCTACACTGAGGGATTGAAGGGCTTGGAATATGATATTCTGGGGGGCAAAGGAACTGGGATTAGAACCAAGAATCCCCTACCCAGCAAAACTGAGTTCTGTTTCAGGGGAAAATATGGTTATTCGGTGGAATAGAGGACTTTCAAGCATTCTTGATGAAAAAAACAGAGTTTAATAGAAAATTTGACTTTCAGATACAAGAAGCAAGAGAAGCACGAGAAAGTAAACAGGGAAAAGAAATCATAAGGAACTTATTAAAGTTGAACTATTTACACCCTTACATGGAAAAATGATTATTGTAACTAATGAAACTTTTTTCAGTATCAGAATAGTTGAAGCAAATAGAAATATGTATATATATATGCATACATACATATATACACATACATATATATGTCTATATAGGAGCATATATGGGAGTATGAATGCATATGTGAATTTATATATATATGTGTACAGGTATACACAGATAGATGGCACAGGACCAATTTAACAGGAAGGGATGATACTTAAAAGGTGAAATTAAGAGGTGAGAGAGGAATATAATGAGAGTAGGTGGGGAGAGACAGAATAGGGTAAAATATCTCATATAGAAGAGGCAAGGGAAAATGGTTACAATGGAGGGAAAGGACAGGAATGCCAAAGAAAATGGGTCAACCTTATTCTCATTGAATTTGGTTTACGGAGGGAATGACATACACACTAAATAGGATATCTCACCTTACAGGAGAGTTGGGAGGAAGGAGATGAAAGGGGGGATGATGGAAGGAAGGGTAGACTGGGGGGGGAGGTAAGTTGGAAACACCCTCTTTCGAAAAGGGACAGGATCAAAGTAGAGAATAGAACAAGTGGGAAGTGGGATAGGAGGGTGGGAAATATAGTAATTCTTTTACAACATATCCACTATGGAAATGTTTTACATAGCTACACATGTACAACCTATAATAAGTTGCTTATCTTCACAGTAAGGGTATGTGAGAAGGGAGAAAGGGAATGAATCTGGAATTAAAAGTTTTAAAATAAAATGTTTGAATATATATATATATGCTATTATCAATTTTATTTTACGTGTAAATGGGAAATAAGATATACAGGCACTGGGGCATAGAAATGCACTGTGTCCTACTGGAAAGTCAAAGGGTGTCTGGGAGAAGATATGGGAGATATCAGATTGGAGGATGGGATATCCAGTGGGATTACTGTTTTGGGTTGGTGGGTAGGGGAAAAATGGGGAAAAAATTTGTAACTCAAAATCTTGTGGAAATGAATGATGCAAACTAGAAGTTAATAAAGCATTTGATAGAGATAAAAAATGATAAATAAAAGAGTAGGTTGTATAACAAAGTGAATGCACATGATTCTGGGAAGAACACCAGATAGGGAACGCCCTATTGCTGTATCAAGTTAGAAGGTGAGATTCAGGATAAGTTTTGAATACACATATTCTCAGGCAAAGAAAGTCCATTCAATGAAATTCAACTCTACTCTAAAAAAAATCATTATTTGTCTCAAAGGTCATAAATGTAGAGATAAGATGTAGAGGTTAGAAGTAATTTAGTCCAACTTCCTCATTTTATAGATGAGGAAACTATGACCCAGAGAGGTTAAATGAATCACCCAATATCTCACAGGTAACGTGTGATAGAGAAGGGATTAAAATCTAGGAGCCTTTGTCCTTTGACTTGAAATTCAGCAATTTTTTTTTTTTACTATATCCCCTTGTGTCCCTTGATATCTTGTAGAAAATTTCCTCTGTGACAGGGGATTAAATTTAGTGGTAAGAGCTTAGACATTCAGATATGCTGAAAAATTTGTAGGACCCATCATCACTGCTGAGATACCCTCCCAGAATCTTTGCCTTGACTCTGAGGCAATATTGTGCACAAGGAGGGACTAAATAGGAAATACAGGAAAATACAGACGTGATACAGGAGCCCCTGACTGATTGACCTCGTTTGAGTCTCAGTATTGAGGAACAACAATGTCATGGAAGACTATAGAAGAAACCTCATATTACCCAGAGAATTATGTGCCATCTATTCTCTCCTCTTACACAAACTGTAACTTTTGTTTCTTGGAAGGGTGGTTTTACTAGAGTACAGTAGCCTTGAAGAGCAATCCAATTTGCTTTAAATATTTGCTTCTTGCTCTATTGAATATGAATAGAGTTCCTGGTACTCTCATTGATTTACTCCTTCCTACAATGATGCTGTTGATTTGATTATTTATAGAGCAAGGGGTAGAAGGAGTAAGGGATAGAGGAGGTAAATAAATGTCACATCTGGGTCTGGCCTAAAATGGATAAAACTCACCTATCAGAAGTTCAGGGTCCTTCTGCACACCAAGCCATAGCTGTTGGAAATGTCCCAGTTGTGGCCAAAATTATCCAACCCATGTACGTGCATGTATGCATGTATATGCACTGTGTATTAATTTATGCATGCATATGTGCATGTGATCCATAAAACCAAAGTAATCTCAGACTACTTTTCCAAGACTGGTCATTTTTCTGTTTTTTTCTGTCCTTACAACAAGTGACCCCATTCTGTGACAAATGTATGAATATACTTGGATGTGAAAAAGTATATACTTGAAAGTGATAACCATATGATATGATTTTAATAACACCAGAATTTAATGGATTTTGGTATATGGCACAAAGACCAACTAATTAAGAATTAAATTAAAGATACTATTTCTATGTCTAAGTAAGTGTCTGATCATTTGCATATACTCTTTATTATTATTATTTTTAGGGCTGTTACTAAATATACCTTTCCATTTTCAAGAATACAATCTTGAATATTAGATAATATAAAGCTAGCAACAAAATGCTATATCAAATTTATTCTCAAACCCAATCACTTTTATTTCATGTTTTAGTAGGAGAAATTTTAGGTAAACCTTCAATTTAGTCAAAGGACTAAAAATGGGAGAGTGGGTAATGAGTTAAAAATAAGAAATATATACAGTTTTGAGAATGAGAAAATAATATAATTTGTTGTTCTTTATTATTATTGTAGTTACATAATTTCTTACACACAATTGTAAATGGGAAGAGGATACAGAAAATTCACTTTTTGTTGTCCTTTCTAATCTTGCAAAGAGACAGATTTAAGCTTAACATAATGAAAATATTCCCCATAATGAGAGCTGCCCAAAAGTAAAATTGGATTCCTCAAGAAGCGATGAGTTCTTTGTCAGTAGAAGTATTCCAAGAAAAGCTGGTTAACTCTATGTCAGGTATATTGCAAGGGGAGTCTTGGGGAGTGCTTAGCACAGTTTCTTACACATGGTAATTACATAACACACCCATTTTACCCGACTCACTAAATGACTACTCAGGTATAGATTGGATTATGTCACCTCTGAGATCTGTTCTACCTCTCAGATTCTGTGATTTCATGAATCTTAATAATCTGAGCTACAGTCAGACCATACACCAAAAAAAGAGCCAATGAAATGTTTTGAAGGTGTCCAATGAACTTCTCTTTGATCACTGATGGTATATCATAATATGTGCTATGAATTATGTATATTATATGTAATGTATGTATATATATATGCTTATAAATGTATATCTATGAAACAAATATATTCCATCAGACTTTATGGTATACAAAGCATTTATCTCCCCCAAACTCTGTCAAATAAGTGTTCCAAGTATTATTATTCTCATCTTACAAATGAAGAAAATATGGCTTAATGTAATTTTATTTATCACATGGCTAGTAAATGTTTGAGATGAGTTTGGACTAATGGGTCACATATATGTTTACCAAGATGGAGGGTTGGACACTTTTTTCTGATTCTCATGACATCACAAACCTCTCTAAAAATTAAAATTATATGCTGGAGTTAAATGAATTTAGGTTCTCTCCATATTCCAGGATGCCCCGATCCAAATAAAGTAAAACTCCATTATCTAATGCCTGAAGAAATCTCAATTAGGACTCTCTGTCCCACACTCCTGCTAGCAAGGCTGTACTAACTGACATGACCCATGGGTTTGCAACAGAATTTAACCCCACACCTCATCTTTCCCATTTCTTTCCAATACCTGGAGATCCAGACTTCAAAAAGTAGAAATTTACCTAGGCTGTGATAGCTCCAGCATGTCAGTGCACTATACCACTGAGCCAAAGGACAGAGGAACAGATAGTTTAGAGCAGGATAATGTGTATTAGGGGCTTACCAGTACTTCACTAAACCTGAGGGAAAGAGCCTACCATCCAGAAAAGTCCAGTTCTGTTTCCCCCAAAATCAAATGTCACAAAGGCAGAAACTTGGGCTGAAGAAGCATGAATTGCACAGCATTCGTGGAAGCTGAGATACTTTGAGATGCAGTGTCCAGCAAACCAACATCAGAGGGCATTCAGAAAGTGAGAAATAGGAGAAAATGAGGGAAAAAAGATAGAAATTAGTAAAGATCTTAGGTAAAAGAAAACTCAAAGACCTTGTACATAGACAGATTTGCAAAAAAAAAAAGGAAAACATTAAAAGCAGAAGGAAATATAACTTTTGAATCTGTTTTTAAAAGTTCAGGAATTTTATCAACAAGTATTGAAAAACAAAGGAAAATGCTTGAACAACTGATGAAAAAAAGGACTTGAGGAGAGTACAGAAATACAACAGTCTGTTCCTGAGTGGTTTAAGAAATGAAAATTGTGAGAACAAAATTTATGACCTTCACAGCAGAAATAATTGGAAAAATAAAAAGAAAACCTTCAATACACTTTGGCAAGTCACACCAAAGAAACAAAAGATAACTGGGAACATAAAAACCCAGAAATGAAGGATGTTCTGGGAGAAGGGAAACAAAAAGCCATAACATTAAAAGAAAACATGCTGTCTGTACATGCAAAACATTCATCTCAAAGACAAAATGTGTAGAGACAACCTAAAGATCAAAGGTCTCCCAAAAGAACACAGCAAGTCAAATACCTGAACACCATAATTCAAGAAATAATACCAGAAAACAGCCCAGATATTGAACACAGAAAACAAAGTGCCATTGGAAAGAATCCATAAATTGCCTGTAGCAAAAAAAGAAAAAGACTGCAGACTCTAAGAATCATAGTGGTTAAATTTAAATATTTCCATTGAGAAAAACAAGCAAAAAAATAATGCTGAAAGTGAGAATGCATTACAAAGAATAATGGGGCTTAGCCTATAGTCCAAGGTGACCTACCCTACAAATTCTAAGCTTAAGCATAAATGAAAGAAGATGGATGTTCAACAATAAAGTCTCCTATGAAACACTCTTAGAAATAAAAACCAGACTTGAAGAGATTATTTTCTTCTCAAACACCCCAGAAAACAGAAGGGAATTAGTGGTGAAACAATGTAGCAGTCAAGGACAGTAGCAACAAAATAATGACAGAGGTTGTTTGTAAATGAACATAAGAGGATGGGTAGAGGTACAAATCAGGTGGAGGTAATATTGGTGAGAGGGTCCTGCAGCATTCAGGAATGAACCACATGGAACCTTACAAACAAGTGAATACAATGCATATGTGAGTGTGTTCATTAAATATGGAAGGATGCCATAGAAAGGGAGAAAATAGAGGGGTGTCTGATGTGTCTTGGACAATCTGAGAGTTAGTAATGAGGGGAAGGTGATTCTTTTCACAATAAAATTACTTATATTTAACCACTATAAGTCTTGTAGTTTGCAGCTTTTTTTTTTTTCTGGAGACAATTAGAAGTTTGTGTAATAGATAAATTTCACTGAGAAGTATAGAATGTGATGGATGTAAGAACGACTAGAGAGAGATATTAATCAAAAGGTGATGGAGTAGTATTTTTCACTAAGACTATATGCTCATGTGAAGAAATAAGAAAAGAAACTATGAGTGATGAAAGGAAAGTGTAATACATCTGGTTGGATCAATGAATCATTGACTTTTAGTGTTGAAAAAAAAATTTAGTAGCCATCTAGTCAAACCATATTTGAAAAGTGATCATCATGCTTCTGCTTGAGGAACTCCAGTGAAATGGAATCCACTACTTCCTAAGGCAAATCATTCTACTTCTGGGTAACAATTGGGGGAAAAAATTCTTAAAATTAACCCTAAACTTTCCTCTTACTATATTTCTCAAATTATGCTTGATACCATTTTCTTTTTTTTTCCTTTTGGAGAGCAATTGGGGTTGTGACTTGACCAAAGTCACATGGCTAGTAATTGTGTCAAGTATCTGTGGCCAAATTTGAACTCAGGTCCTCCTGACCCCAGGGCTGGTGCTCTATTCACTGCACTACTTAGCCGCCCCAATTGATAGCATTTTCTAGGGCTGAAAAAGAATAAGCTTAGTCTATCTTGCACATGACAACCCTTAAATATTTAGTTCACTTCCCACCTAGTCTTCTTTTCTTTAGGAAAATTAGCTAAATTCCTTCATATGATATTCATTGGGCATGGACTCATGGAAAGGAGATGAGAAGGGAACAAATATTTATAAAGCACTTACTATGTGCCAGGTACTATGCTAAATATTTAACGATATTATTTTAAGGCCCTTTACCATCCTAATAATTATCAATGTTCCCTGTGTGTTTTTATCCTACTAGGTTTTTTTTTCAATGTTAAATATAACAAGGCTAACCATAGGTCATCCTACTAGAGAGATTCTGCCACATTGACATTGAGCCATTAATAATTGCTCTCTGAGTTTTTCATTCAATCATTTCTAAACACAACAAATTACACTATCTTCTAGTTTGTAGCTTTAAATCTTTTACACAACAATAGTATTAAATATTAGACAATGTTAAAATATAATTAAATAATATAGCCTTCTTTTGAATCTAATATTTTATTCAGTAAATCTGTTTAAAAAAGAAATAATGGTAGTCTAACATAATCTATTTGCATCAAGCTGTCCTGGTTCTTTGTAATCAGTATTTCCTTTTCTAGATGTTCACTGACCATCACTTTATTGAACCAATGTAGTATTTCCCTAGCAATTGATGTCAAGTTCACTGGTCTGTCATTGGCCAGCTCTATTCTCCTCCTCCCTTTGTTCTTATTTTTATTTTTCTTGTTCTTTTTGTCCTTGTTCTAATTCTTCTTTTTCTCCTTCCTCCTCCTCCTCCTCCTCCTCCTCCTCCACTTCTTCTTCTTCTTCTTCTTCTTCTTCTTCTTCTTCTTCTTCTTCT
>NW_027187372.1:8015900-8019069 GCF_028583685.1 Petaurus breviceps papuanus
CTTCTTCTTCTTCTTCTTCTTCTTCTTCTTCTTCTTCTTCTTCTTCTACATTCCTTTCTCAAGTCCTCTACCACCTCTTCTCTTCTCCATGATTATTCATATCTCATTGACAATAATTCAGAATTCAAACCTTCCAGTTCTTTCAGTACTAAAGGGAGAATGAATAAAGGGAGAAGCAGAGAAATAATGTAGTTAAATTATAATACATATGACTTATCTAGAAGGATGAAATGGATCACGAGTTTTGGAAACAGATCATAAACTTGGCATGATGATATAATTTACAAGTAATCAGGAGAAAAAAAATCCTGTTACAGACCTTAGTCTTTCAAATAATGCGGGTGCAGAAGCATTTTTACTCTATGTCCCCCATGGCTGCCACACTCTCCCTCCTAATTTTCATCTCCTGACTTCCATGACTTCCTCCAAGTTCCTGCTAAATCTTGCCTTGTAAAATAAGCCTTTTCACATCCCTCTTTAAATCTAGTGTCATTCTTCTATGATTATTTCAAAGTAATCCAGTAAATATCATTTATAAATAGTCATTTGCACATTGTCTTCCATTCAGTTATGAATTCCTATAGTGCAGAGACTGATTTTTACCTTTTCTTGTATCCTCAGGGTTGAACACAATATGTGATAAGTTATTAATAAATGCTTATTAGTTGATTAATTGATAGATATGAAGAATCAGATTTCTTTATGATTTAGATGTGGATCCTTTCTCCAATAATAAGGAACCAAGGTCTACCTATCTTTTTTGAATTCCTTAAATTTTTACTTGTAAATCTGTCCCCATACAGTAACATATTAATATAAATCTAGAAGGGGCCTTAGAGATCATGCAGTATACCCTACTCATTTTATAGAAGAGATACTAGTGACTGTGTTAAGGTCATATGGGAAATAAGTAGTAGATCTGAAATCAGAAACCAGGTCCTTTGATTCCAAATCCATGGTTCTTTCTACTATACTGTGCTATTTCTCTTTAACATAAGTGTTACTAAGGACCTTCTAGACTTTTCAACATTGTGCATAGACCAATAAATCAAGTGTATGATGATGAATTACTTCTCATGATCATTAATTTTTCTAGTCCTTTATTTATCTGACATTCTCTAAACCTTTTATTTGATGTCCATTTTGCATAGCATAAATTTGGCAATCTGATGATATCTATAGACTCCTTAGAATAATGCTTTCAGATGTTAATAATAATAAAATCATGAATTTTAACTTTAAAATTTGTAAAATGATTCATAAATATTATCTCATTAATTTTTTACAATTAACCCATAGATAGACATTATTTTTTATCCTCATTTTACAGATGAGGAAACTGAGGCAGCAGAGGTTAAATTCCTTGCCCAGAGTGACAATTCTGATGCCAAATTTGAACTCAGGTCTTCTTGACTCTGGGCAGCTAGAATGGATAGAGTGCCAAACTAGGGGTTAGGAAGAGTCATCTTCCTGAGTTCAAATCTGACCTTAGACCCTGGCTCTGTGACCCTAGGCAAGTTGCTTAACCTCTGCTGACTAAGTTTCCTCATCTGTAAAATGAACTAGAAAAGGAAATGACAAACTTCTCCAGTGTCTTTGCCAAGAAAACCCTAATGGGGTCACTAGGAGTCAGAAGTGACTGAAACGACTGAACAACAACCTCCTAATTCTAGGTCTTGCTATATATCAATTTATGCCACAATGGTTTACAAAATAAAATAATTGAATTGGAATATAATTTAATAGATAGATATAGCTATGTATATATAAAAGTGTTCTTAATTTCCAGGTTAAGAGCTCCTGTTTTACATGTCTTTTATATGTAATTTCTTGCTTCTGTCCTAGCTGATGGTGATTGCCATATCCTCCACCATTCCCCTTGAGATTTAAATAACTCAACATTAGTTCCTCAGAAGCTATAGAACTCCACTCCTTATAAGCATACATTACTGAAAGAATATTGGTGTTAAAAAGATGGGTTTCTGTTCTGGGGGGGGAAACAAAAAACTTGGGGTCAATAAAAGGTCTGTACAATTTTCCAAATACATGTATTTTTTGTTGACAATATTTAGAAATATTGGGGCTAATAATCATCTATATTTTAGAGATCAACCCTATAATTTTGCTTATTTTATTAACCATTAGGGAACTATTGCAAAAATGCAATAACATAAGTCTTCCTAGATGTAACCATTGACCTTACCATTCACCTTTGTCTGGTAGTCTAACATTACATAGTTTCAAGAAAGATAAAGTACAAGTATTTAGAGAACTAGCCATAAAGCCATTTTGAAAAAAAATAAACTATCCCCCTTTTCACCCTCTGACTGAAGCAGTATTTGATTATCTTGGTAAAGAAGTGAGATCAATCACACCTTCTTGCAAAGATAAAAATTGAAAAAAATAAAATAAAAATTTAAAAATGATGAGAAAAACCTTTTTATTTCATCTAATTCCTGCTTAGACTATACGGGTCCTGAGATTTAAGTTGAACTTAAATCTCTTCAGATTTTAGTTTCATTAATAGATAAAGTACCTTTTTCAGGTTTAATAAAGAAAACAAAATACAGGGATAGCAGTGTCCTTTTATCTAGTATTCTAAAAAAAAAAAGACCTCAAGAGACATATACATGGCTTGTTATACAGATTAACTTACTGTTTCACTGAAAAAAATTGAAAAAAAGCGTCCCCAAAATTTTTAACTGTGTAGAAAGGAATAGAATCATGAACAGTTCTCATATAATGTAAAATGTAATAAAGAAAAAAGAAAGTGAGTGGATTGTGAAAAACATGAAGTCATTAACATGTCCATTAATATTGACTCCTTTAACATGGAGTTGAATCCTGGAGAATGGACAAAGTAGAAAGAGATTAAAAGTGATTAGAGCCCTAACCATTGTGATCCTGGAGCTAATACTACAAAATATTTCCTATAGAGCTGTTGAGGATAATGGTATTGGGAGAAATACATGGTCTCAACCCACATAGCATAAGTGTATATACCTCAAGACCACTGATGGGAAGGATGCCAAAGTGGAAAGAGAATAGAGTGGATCATATTGGGCAACGAAGTGCTACCTGGGGAAAGGCAGTTGCCAGGGCAAGGCATGCTGTCTTTTCATTTCTTCTTCTTCTTCTTCTTCTTCTTCTTCTTCTTCTTCTTCTTCTT
>NW_027187372.1:8019079-8033497 GCF_028583685.1 Petaurus breviceps papuanus
TTCTTCTTCTTCTTCTTCTTCTTCTTCTTCTTCTTCTTCTTCTTCTTCTTCTTCTTCTTCTTCTTCTTCTTCTTCTTCTTCTTCTTCTTCTTCTTCTTCTTTGTACTGATGATGAAAATGGTGATGATGATGATGAAAATTTGCTAAATGCTAAGTTGTTCTAATTGCTGGCGGTGTACAGGTGTATCAGGATGCTCAAAATTTCAGCAGCCTGAAGACCAAGTTCTTGTTTGTTTTTCCCTAGGTACATTTCTGTCAGCATAATATTTATAGTCCTTATAATATGTTGTAATTTAATATCACTTTTTAAAATTTCTTGATACAGCTCTTATAAAAATGCATTTATGATCTTTTAATCTTTTTTTCTATCTTGAACTACCTCATCTTTATCTTTATATCTTTGTTACATATACAGGAAACAATTTCCACACACATTCATACACTCATATACATGTATGTTGTATTTATATAAGTACTTATATGTATACATGCATATACATGCACACATATATACATATGCATACATATGCATATATTCCATAAATATCTATTGATAAGACAAATAATCATGTCTCTAAACTTAACTTACTACTTATGACCATGTAAAATCAAATCACTCCACGATAGGAAAAAAATAACCTCATCAATAGTCTTTCCTATTCCAATCCTGATCATAGCTACTAACCCGAATTACTTGTTTGAATTTGAAAGGAACAGAAAAAAACAGGGAAGAGAAAAAGAATAGATTCAAGGGAAACTATGGAATGGTGAGTGCTATGGACTTCTTGTGCTCCCATACTTATATTTTTCTTTGACACATGAATCTAGGCTTTTGACCCCATGGTGTTCTGCCTTTATTTTATTGCTGTCATCATCCTTTCCATGCTACTTAATTTCCTTTATGCACTTGTCTGTGGAAAGGGATGTAAGTTAATTCAAACCAAATATTTAGTTAAAGTCATTCTAAGCAGCATTTTTTCATGCATTTTCTATTTGCAAGACACTGTGCTAAGAAAAAAGTGAAAACAGTCACTGCCTTCAATAGACTTACTTTCTATAGATGAGAGATGACATATATAGGGATAAATAAATACAAAAAAACTACACATGAAATAAAAAAATGATTTTAGAAGATTACTGAATCAGCAAAAAGTAGAAAGTCTTGCTGTAGGAACTGGCATTGGAGTTATGTTTTAAATGAAGCTGGGGATTTTAGGTCCTTTGACTCTGAAATCAGGGTAAAAAGCTTTCTTAAGTATCTTAAGATTTTTTTTCTTCTTCCAGTTGTTACAGGGATACAGAAAGGCTTTAAAGAACAAAAAGGACAGTCACAAACTTGAATAAATCTTAAACCTTAACTTTTATCTTCTCTGCAGATTTACATAAAATAGTACTACATATCTTTCAGTTATAATTTTTATTTGACTTCTTTTTTTCAGATATTGCCCCTGGCCTCAGATTTTCTAATACTGTCTGAGTTAAATGCTAGATTGAACTGGTGGTTTGCTAATCAAAGTTAGATTAACAAGTGTGTGAAGCTTTTGCAATAGATGAGGACTCTTTCAGGGAAAGCTAAATATGCCCTGCCTCGTTATTTCCAAACGAGGTTTGGTGAGCTTGACCCCAAGCACATGAAATAAAGAGAACCTTATCTCAGCTTCAGAGAATGGGCAACTTTCTCTGACCTTTTCGTGTGTAGTGCATCTGATTTTATTTAATAATCATTCTAAAGTCATAGATTTAGGGCTTGAAGTAGTCTTAGAAAAACATCATCTGACATTTTTTACCAATGGAGAAACTTAGGAATAGAAGATAAATGTCCTGATCCAGGACACACAGCTATTTAGTATCTGGATCAGGATTTGAATTTAGAAATGTTCTTGAGCCACATTCCAATGTAATTTCTGACTAATGCTTTCACCAGCATCAGGAACTATTGGTATGGAAATTAAAGCCAATTAAAATCTGATTTTTTTTTGTAATTCATAATCTCAGAGGTTTCTCTGGGGGCGAAGTGATAAACAGACTTGCCTATAGTTACCCAGACAGTGTGTGTCAGAAGCAATATTCAAACCCTCATCTTTCAAACATTAAAGAAAATTCTTACCACCATCTAAGTTTACAACTGAAAATTAAAAATAAAAAATAGAATAGGAAATTATAACCAATAAATAGGATGAAGCATAAAAAATGAGGTCATTTGAGGAAAAAGAGGATTCCTACTTTAGTCCCCACTAACTTCAGTGCTTGCGGGGAAATATTTTGTCCATCTCACTGAAAAGTATATTTATCACATCTATGTTGATTTATTGAGCACTGGAGCAAATCAGACCATTTCCACCCTGTACTCTTTGGAATTTTATAGATTCACTCAAAGACATAGCTGTCCTAATTTACTTTCAAGAGCTAAAAGAAATGGGGTGACCTCTGGTATAACTTGCTATTTGTTACTTATGAAATTTCTGGTAGCTGCAAAATATGCAAGTCATCCTGGCTATAAGATGATTCCCCCAGGTGGTTTTAAGACTTGATTTGAGCAGAATAATGGCCTTTCCAAGCACTCTATACAACAACCCAGATCTGTCATGACCACGTGGGAATAGCCAGCAGGACATGATTTAAGAAACTTTCATTCATCACATGTGCAAGGTTGAAGAGTGACTAAGTTAACAAAAGTTTCTTCACTCTCAGTATACCGCAAGCAAATGCTTTAACTTTCTTTGCCCTAAAGTCATTCCACAGTAGCAGGAACTCTTGCAAAAGGATAATAGACGCCTGGTGGGTGTTTCCAATGTGTTTCACTGTGGAAAATTCCAGAGTAGATTCAGGAACTTATCCTTGTAGTGGTGCAAGGTGCTTTCTCAATGAACCACTTAAAAGGATTGAGAAACAACTTCAATGCTGGAAGACCAAAAAGTTCAACTGACTGGATTTCATCAACTGGAACTTGAATTCTTAGGCTTCCCACCAATGCATATATGTTGTCAATGTATATGCAAGCTTGCAGGACATGTGATGGTAAAATTGAAAGAAAAGATGCTATGAAAAGGCACGAAGTATTTGGCATCACCTTTATATTTTCTTAATTACTTTGTACATATGACTCAATGCTCATTGTATAACTCATGAATTGACTTATAAGTTAAGTTTTTTCTGCATGTGTGTCAACCGAATGGAGCCAGCCTCTAACCTGTGGGTGGCTGGAGCTCAACAAATCAGGTTAGAAACAGAAGTGGCAGGAATCAAACAAAAGTGTAATTTCAAAGTGAGGGAAATGGCTTGCAAAGAAGGACCCATGTTCTGGAGCCCCACACCTATAGCAGGGCATCCACAGCAGTTTGGGGAGATCTTAATACTTATACCTATAACTATACAAAGAAATGTAGCCCTGCCTGAAAATGAGGGGTAATAGCAACGATGTGCCAAGTTAGATTCATAGCAGTGCTTCATAACCAGAAAGAATTCTGGAATTTTGCTGTGGATGCAATCATCCAGAGAATGACCACAAAGGATTGTCGTTATGTCAAGTTCACAGCACAGTCTGCATGCTGGGTCTTTGCTCTGGAAAACATGGTGTCACCTACTATCTTGGCAACTGAAACCATATAAAACAAATATAACTATGGGGGAAATGTATTAATTTAATGGAGAACTCCTAGGAATGATTTAACTCCTAGTACACTGGGCAGAGAGGTGGGGCAGTAGATATAGTGCCTGAGGTGGATTCAGGAATATCTGAATTCACATTCAGCCTCAGGCATTTATTATCTGTGTGACCCTAAGCAAGACACTGAACTTCTGTTTGCCTCAGTTTCTATATCTGCATAATAGTGATAATGATACTTTCCTTTTAGAGTTATTGTTAAAGTCAAATGAGAGAATAACTAAAACATTTAGCAGTGCCTGGCACATAGTAAGCACTTTATACATCCAATATTGACAGTTTTTGTATTTTTTATTTTAAAAATATTAACACACATATACACGCATATAATGCTTTGTGGACAATACAATTATTCTGTGTTTTACTTCTTTTGAATTGTTCTTTTGTCACATTGATTCTTATGGGGCTAGTGCTGGAAAGGTCCGCACGTAACAAGTTGTGCTTATTATCATAGATGAGAAAGCAAGGTCAGAGGTTAAAAAGTATGCTGTGGAACCAAAATCAAAATCCAAGTTCTCTCTCTCCCAGTTGAGCACCTTATTCATTACATCCCGCTACCTCAAAATGGCCAATCACTAGTCAGTCACCTTAATGCTTAAAATAACTATTTTGAATTTGGTGTGTGTGGGAGAGGGAGTTTGGCAAAAAATTAAAATTTTTAAAATTTTATTTTCTCAATTACATGTAAACAAAAAAAATTAACATTAATTGTTTGAAATTTTAAGTTCCAAATTATCATATTTTCTCCCTTCCCATCTCCTTGAGAAGGCATTCAGTTTGGTATAGATTATCTATATGTAGTCAATGGAAACATTTCCATATTAACCATGGTGAAAAAGAAAATAAACCAAAAAGAAAACCAATAAACAAGAATAATAAGGTTTAAAAAAGTATTCTTGAATCTGCATTCAAAGTTCATCTGTCCTTTTTTCTAGAAATGGGCATCACTTTTAATTATAAGTCCTTCACAATTGTTTTGGATCATTGTACTGCTGAGAATAGCTAAGTCATTCACAGTTAATCATCATATAATATTTACCTATTATGTAGAATTATCTCATGGTTCTATTCACTTGACTTTGTATTAGTTCATGTAAGTCTTCTGTTTTTTTTTTCCTGTGAGCATCCTGCTCATAATTCCTTACATCACAATAGTATTCAATCACCATTATATGGTACAACTTGTTCAGCTATTCTCCAATTGAAAATCATCTGCTCAATTTCTCGTCTTTACCACCACAAAAAGAACTGCCATAAATATTTTTCTACATAGAGGTCCTTTTTCTTTTGGCTCTTTGGGGACTTAGTAGTGGTATTTCTGGGTCAAAGAATATGCATCGTTTTGTAGCCCTTTGAGTATACTTACAAATTACTCTCCAGAATTGTGGCATGAGTTCATAACTCCACCAAGAGTTGAGTATTTTTCCTTATCTTCTCCAACATTTATAATTTTCCTTTTCTGTTATATTAGCCAATCAGATATGTATGAATGGTACCTCAAAGTTGTTTTAATTTGCATTTCTCTAATCAGTAGCAATTTAGAGCATTTTTTTTTCATATGAAAATAGAAAACTTTGAGGAAAGAATTTTTAAGATGAAATAGGAGAGGAGGCCCATGTGATGATAGTTAGTCTCTGAGGCAGGAAGACCATACAATTTTTTTTCTCTGGTTATCCCTTAAAGGTTGGAATATTCTCCTCTGTCATCTACAGATTTCAGAGGTTTCTTTCAAGCCTTACCTTTAATCTTACATTCTATAAGAAGCCTTTCTCAGTGCTTCTAAATACTAGTGACTTCCCTCCATGATTTAATTCCTATTTTTCTTCTGTATGACTGGTTTGTACATAGTGGTTTACATTTTATCTCCCTCCTTAGATTATGATCTCCTGGAAGATAGAAACTTTTGTCTTTCTATCCCCAGAATTTAGCACAAGGTCTGGCACATAGTAGGTACTTTGCAACTGTTTATTGACTGACTTTCTTAGTCTACCTCTGTTTCCTCATCTGTAAAATGGGGATGATAATAACATTTACCTCTCAGGGTTGTTGTGAAGATAAAATGAGATAATATTTATAAAGTATTTTGTAAACCTTAAAGGGCTATGCAAATGCTAGCAATTTTTATTGTCATCTTACTAATTCTCATTATTAATTTACAAATGATTGGGTCAGCCAGATAGCACAGCCAGTAAGAGCTCCAGCCCCAGTGTTGGGATGACCTGGGGGATTGAATCCGGGCTCAGATACTTAGCACCACACCCAGAAGTAACTGACCATGTAACCTTGAGCAAGTTACTTAATCCTAATTGCTTTAAAAAAAATTTACAAATGATGATAACAGTATTAATAATAGTAGGTAACATTAATATAGCCTTTAAGGTTTACAAAGAACTTTAAAATATTATCTCACTTTTTGATTACACAATTCTGGGTGATAGGTACTTTTGTTATCTTTATTTTGTAGACAATTTGGGGGGAAGTAACTGTCAAACAAGTCATATAAGTATCTGAGGCTTGATTTGAACTTAGGTCTTCCAGATCCTAGGACCAGTATTCTCTCTACTATGCCCACAAAAATTCTATTTAGCCTAAACAATTTCTTCAAGTCTTGATTCTTTCATTTGTAAATGAAAAAAAATGGTCCATATGAAGCTTAAAATAATTTCTGTGTCTAAAATTATAGGACAATTTGGTTTCACAAAAATAGGTGTAGGCTCCAAACACTAAATATACAATTATCTTCATATTCTCTTTCATAGTAATTTAATACATTATATGTCAGTATGTGTAAGCAACAATAAAATTAACAATAAGAGTTCACATAGTGCTCATAATTTGCAAAGTATATCACAGACTCATAATAACTCTGTGTGATAAACTTACAAGTATTTAAATACCCATTTTACAGATAATTGGACCAAGTAGATATATTAAGTTCTGAAGCCTAAATAAAGCTAGAGAATGGCAAAAATTGAGTTCTGCCATTAGCATAGTTAATGGATAACAGAAGAAAAAAGTTGAAATGGAAACAAAAACATGACGAACAAGAATCTATGTGGAGTTAGTTAAAGTAATATTTAAAAGCAAAATTGAATTCCTGTGGGCTTAGTGAATTTTCTGAGAGAAAAAAAATATTTTAAACTTCAATCCAGATGATTTCTCACGTTTTCATTTAGTTTCATTGCCTTACCTTCTACAGACTTGATTTCCTTTAACAATTTGTGATGTTAAATTCTTAAACATTATGCCATTAAAAATTTATATATAAATTCCACATATGTGTATGCTGAAAGAGATAGAAAAAGAGAGAGAATGAACCATAGAAAATGGAAAGTGGTTTGCATGATACTTAGGGTCAGATGATTAATTATAATGAACTCACATAATAACTATGATGTACAATAGTATTTATTTTAAAATCTTTTTGCTAGACCAAATTAAAGCACTTATTTTATATTTTCAAGGTCCATTGACATGCCGATTAGTTGAAGCATCTGAATAATCAAATCCTTTTGGAGATAATGAAGCTTAGCAGTTCCTGTGTTAAAAGAGTCTTTAAATGAACCCTCATCACTTACTGGTATACTTAATCCTATTTAAATAACAACATGTCAAACATGTCTGCTAATCAAGTAGCTGGTAACTCCACAGAGACTTCTATAGCTCTAAGCACTGTATATCACTGTGTAAGGATTTTTTCCAAATATTGACTTTTGGTTTTCAAGGTTACTGATGATGTGCTCATGCCCATTAATCATTCTAACCACCTCAACAAAGAAGCTCATTAAGAAGACAAAGACATTTATCAAGCAAATCATCAAGTAGATTATATACTTTCATTTTTACCTATAATAGATTATTGTTAAATAAATGATTTTTAGTTTCTCATAATTAAATGTATGCAGCACCTATAATCTTTATACTTAAATCCCTCAATGCAGTTTGGGGCTATACCATGGCTTATTGGGAAGAATTAATATCGTATAATTTTAAATCAATTGAATCTGTTAAATAGAAATACTTCTTTCTACAGTCATGAAAAATTGTGCTTCATGAATTCTAAAAAACAGATAAAACAAAAAATATAAATATGATTTCAATACATCTTCCTAAATGGAATGTTTAATTTACTGCATTTGTAGAGAATTTCAGCTTTTAGAGATTGTTATAATCTTTACAGTTTTTGAATTCATTTTTATTAATCAGAGAATTTACCCAAGTGGAGTGGATAGAGGGTTGGCTTCAGACTCAGAAAGATATGAATTCAAGTCCTACTTATGATATTTATTATTTTAAAATCATGGGCAAGCCACAACCTCAGAGAGCCTTCCAGATATTGTCAAAGGTGAGATGTGACAGATGAATTACTTCTCTCTCTCTGTGGAATGAGTTATCACACTGGGAGTTTCCCTCATTGATGAAGTTACAGGACCAAAATACCAGACACCCCAAATCCCCTCCACAGAAAACCAAATAGCTAATGCATTCTTAATGGTAGTGCAATTAATATTAAAATTCATATTTATCAAATAAAAAATATATCAATTTCTTAGTCAGGACTAATTTTTCCTATTGATCTTTTCAGTTTGACTTCACTGTTACATTTGACATTGTTGATTATCCATTCTATCCTGAAATTCTTTCCTCATTTTCTTCAGTAACACTGAATTTTCTTGGTATTCCCCCTACTTCCTAGAAAACACCCTTGTCTCATTTGATTGTTCTTCTTCCTATATCCACCCCTAACTGTGGGTAGTTGCTAATGTTCTATTATCACAGAAGTCATGCATCTTATAATTTCACCTCTATGGCTATGACTCTCAAAGCTATATCCCTAAACCAGACCTTTTTCTGTCCAATTTTCAGCATTTTCCTAAAAACATCACTTTATATACAACATTTATCAAATTGAACTTAATTCTTCCCCAAAATTATTCCATTCTTCAACATTTTTTAATACTCCCTCCTTTCTTCATAGAAGTACAACATGTTAAATGTCTCAGAAACATGTCAAAACAAAAACAAACAGTGACAAATTTGGTTCTTTGGACAGCTACACAGCCTGCATACCAGGATGGCAAAGTCTAGGTCTATAGGACCAATTCTACTTCTCCCACATTCTATTGGACTGGAGAATATAAAATAAATATCACACCATACCTTGAAAAAGAACTGGTATTTGTTTGTGGAAGTGGTTTTTGGAAGGATTACAGTTTGTGAAATATATAACTGTGCAATATTCTGTGTTCTGACTGTTTCCCACAGATGAATCATGAATAAGGCAATACAAATTTCATGTTATGCTCAAATTTTTCATTAATATTTCAATCACATTGGATCACATTGGATTTTAAATTTGTTTTCAAAACAATGGTTAAAGCAGCTTACAGTATATTTACATAAAATATCAAATTCAGTGGAAATAATGGACCATTTTGTTTAGTGCCTTTGCTCATTACAATGCTGAAGTCTCTCTTAAGTGGCTCAGTTTATATTTGGTGGTGTCCTTCCATTTTAGCTTTCCTTGCATTATTACCTTTTGCAATTCTATATTTCAGTGCTATCTCTTTCTCAGGGTTGGAGCAGGCTTTGCATGGATGTTTTATTTTAATGCCTAGAGGTATCCCACATTGCAGGTGTTTCAGACAACAGAAGTCAGAAAAGAAGTAGTCATTAAATTGATGTAGCAACACTTTCTTATGGAAAAAAAAAAACCCTTCCTTGCTTTATTAAACTCCTAAACCCCTGAAAAAAAGTATTCTATTTCTCAGAACTTTAAGTATAATATGCATCCCTATATAGAAAATTCCTAGGCCACACCTCTTTGGAACATAATTGTACCTAATGCAGCAAAATCAAGTGAATCTATAAAGAGAAAGCAAAGAGCAGAGTTCTCTGATGTTCAGTTAATTTTAAAACCACCATGTTTGTCTGTCCAGTCTAGATTGAGTTATGAAGAGAAGCCAATAAAAAAAGCAAATCAATAAAAGGACAGAGTAAAACAGTTTTCTAGCTAAAGATAATTTAGTTCAGAAAGAAAAAGTGTATCTCACTGGAGTTAGAGTGGATCAGATTCCAGTCCAGGCCATATCCTAGACAGATGCAGTTCTTGCGAGTGACTGAATGGGAGGGGCAGCAATTTCTGAAGCTCTCAGCCCACAGACAGTAAGGGTATCAGACAACTGATCAGAAGAAGATTATAGGGGTCCCTTTCCTAACAGTGGATGCAGGACTCTTTTGCATTTTCCATACACAGTTCCAGGTCACAATTCCAGGGCAAGGTGGGACAGTAGCAACATCAGGGACCCTGCTCATGGTTTCAGGGTAGAAAAGGGTGGTGGTGGTCACTCACAAACCAAAGTACAGGGAAGGAGAAAAATAACCATGCCTCTCCTGAGATCAGATGATCTTGGAAGAACTGAAAACCTACAGACCCTCAGGACTATCATTGAAAATAGCAGCACAAAAAACCTGAAGCTTTGGACAATGTCCCCTCCACCCCAGGAACAGAGTTCCACTTTAACATAACATTAAAATTCAAGAAATAGGCTGAAAAAATGAACAAACATTAAAAAAAAACCTGACTATAGAAAGTTAATATGGTGACAGATGACAGGGAAGATCCAAACACAAACACTGAAGAAGACAACAATGTGAAAACAGTTATATGCAAAACCTCAAAGTAAAATGTGAACTGTTCTCAGGCAGAAAAAAAGCCCGAAGTAATCACAAATGATTCTAAAAATCAAATAAAAGAGGTAGTGTAACAATTGGGAAAATAAATGAGAGTGGTTGAAGAAAATAATGAAATAAAATCAACAGCTTGGTAAAGAGGGCACAAAAAATGAATGAAGAAAATAAACACAACTTATAATAGCAAAATATTCCAAATGGTAAAAGAGAAACAAATACCCACTTAAAGAACCTTCTTAAAGAACATAATTAGCCACATGCAAAACAAAACAGAGCAAAAAACCCCAAAAAGCCCTTCAAAAATTCACTTAAGAAAACTCCTTTAAAAAAAAGAATAGAGCAAATGGAAAAGAAGGTACACAAGCATTCACTGAAGAAAATAATTTCTTAAAATTTAATTTTAAATTAAAAAAAATTCTTAACAATTAGAATTGGATAAATGGAATTTTAATACCTCCATCAGACATTGTGAATCAATTTTTAAAAATCAAAAGAATGGACAAAAAAGAAAATATGAAGTATCTTATTGAAAAAACAACTGATCTGGGAAGTAGATCAAGCAGAGAAAAAGTAAGAATTATCTGACTATCTGAGCCTAGATACCATCTCTCAAGAAATTATAAGAAAAAAACATGCCCTGATATTCTAGAACCAGAGGGTAAAACAGAAATGGAAAAAAAAAATCCACTTAGATCCCAAAATAAAAACTGGGAAAACTATAACAAAGTTACAAAAATGTCTAGGTCAGGGAGAAATATGACAAGCAGGCAAAAATAAGCAATTCAAATATAATGGAGTCACAGTCAGGATCCCACAAGATTTATCAGCTACCACATTATTAAAGGATCAGAGGGCTTGGAATATGATGTTACAGATGTCAACACAACACAAACATAAAGAAACAAAGAAAAAACAAGGCTGACAAGCAAGAATGAAAATCTGGAAAATCAAAGAAGAGATGAATAAAATCCAAAGATAGAAAAATGAACTAAAAATCAAACTTGGATCTGATTTTATGAAATAACCAATATGAAAGATAAAATATTGGACAACTGGAATTAAAAAGAAAGAAGACAATCACATTATTAGTAGAAAAAGTGAAAAGGGTGAGTGTGGCTCCAATGAAGATGAAAATAAAGTCATTATTAAAATATATTTTACCCAATTATTTACCAGTAAAACCAGTATAAGAGAAATGGATGAATATTTAAAAAATATAAATTGTCCAACTTAACAAAAGAGGAAATAAGCTACTTGAATAATTGTATCTTCAAAAAAGAAATTGAACAATACATCAGTGAGATCCCTAAGAAAAAATCCCCATGGAGCAGGTGGATTTGCATGTTAATTTGCCCAAATATGTAAAGAACAATTAATCCCATTGCTTTATAAATTATTTGAAAAAATGTAAATACTGTTCCTGTAAATTCCTTGTATGATGTATATATGGTTTTAATACCTAAAATTGGGAGAGCAAAAACAGAGAAAGACCAATTTCCTTACTGAATATCAGGAAAAAAAATTTTAAATGAAATAATAGCAAGAAAATTCCAGTAACGTATCACAAAAATAATAGGTGGAATTTATACCAGCAATGAAGAGTTCATTCAGTATCAGGAATAAATATCAGCATACTCAACCATGTCAATAACAAACCAAAAAAAACATATGATTACATCAATAGATGCACAAAAAAGCCCATTTCTATTAAAAACACTAGAAATCAGAGAAATCAATGGAGCCTTTCTTTCTTTTTTTAAGTTCTCAAAGAGAAAAGCTTTTATTTCTCCCAGCAGCTCATCCTTTTCTAATAAGATAGGATTCAGGCGAATACTTGGGGAGGAAGTTAAAAGTCACAGTATGATTTTACCTCAGATCATGGAAAACTCTACTGAGCTTCCTTCAGTTTAAAAAAAAAATAAATTATTTCAGCAGTTCCTCTATAGCACAAAACATTGCACAGAATCTCTGTTAGGAATTTAACAGAATCAGTTATTAGTCATTATGAGCTTAGCATGCTATCTATTGCTAAAGTGAACAAAGACCACTTATTCATCTACTGGAGGCAGGAATGATTTCACCATTCAATGACAATCCACAATCCTCAGTGTTCAATCTTTTCAATCTTTCCAAAAAGACTGGCAGGGCAGGACAGACCAAATCTTCTGCTTCAAGCACTTTAATACCTTTTAAATATCTTTTACATAAATGTCACAGGACAATAGCAGTCTCCACTTCATACAGACTTTTCCTGTGCTCCTCTATTCTTGGCCAAGAAGGAACAAGGAAAGAGGGCCCCTGAACCAGTGCCTTGATTCCATAGTAGCAGTGTTCTCTAAAAAGAAGCTGTTAGCTTCAGTAACTAAGATAAAAAAAAATAGGAATGTTCTTTGTCAAAGAAAAGAAGCACCAAACAAATATTTATCTTGGATAAAATATGCAGAACAAAGTCTACTAGATTTTAATTATTTCCCTTGCCCCCTGCAATATTATTCTATAGATCATTAGTTGACTGTAGTCAACTTTGAGAAGTCATTCTGACCAACTTTGGAATATTACAGAATATGTCTTCCTGCATTAGAAAGATTTAAGCTTTGCACAAATATTTGAAAAAAATACTCACTACCTCTGTGGGAATGTCATCCTCAGCAGAATTTTATATGGATGACATCTTTCCTATGACAAGTGCAAGATAGATGGGAAGAAAGAAATGTCCAAGATTCTCTCTCTACCTAACAGTGGGCTCACCAGGGAAAACAACTTTGCTCAGATGAAAAGGGAGCTTTAGAACCCTATAAGAGTCAACACATTCAGGTCTCTTGATTTGATGTTAGGGGTTTGTAGAGGTTGTTTCTTTCCTTCTATCAGTGGAAGGTCCATCTTGGGTGACTTGAAGGCCACTGGGTCTTCTACAATTCTAGTAGCCTGAACACGGATGAGCTCCATTGATGATGGCTTCTGAGTACCGCTGTAGAACTGGACACTGAAACCCAAATTAGATTTCTGAAGGGTTCTTGGTCCAAAAAGGCTCCATTTTGCTGATGAGGGTTGGTCTCTATCTCCATTTCCAGAGTCCATTATGTTGACATCTAGGCCAGGTAAGGAAGTAGAAGATTTATGAGTAAACCAGACTCTGGACTTTTGCTTGGGAGAAAAATGGAGTGTCCTAGTTGAAGACTGGGTTGAAGCAATGTCTGTCTTCTGTGGTCATTTCTCCATTTTGTAACTTTAATTTAAGAATTGCCTTTGCCACACTGTGGTACTTGGTTCCTTTGGTGGCGAGGCCTTTATGGGGAGTGTAACCCTCTATTGCCCAACCCTGCCTCCTGCTCAAAGCTGGATACTTTCTTGTGTGTGTTTTGTGATTAGAGAATTCATGAAGATGTACACATCTTCACCACTGTGGCCTTGTTCATTTGGTCACTGGGAACTAAGGGAGTTATGGAGAAACTATTTTCTCCTTCCTCCACCTTGGAAAACTGTTGGTGCTTCTTATCTGGGATGACCAGCTTTCCCCATAGAACCTTACTGCACACATCAGATGAAGGAGGAGTCATCGGCATGGGATCCTCCAAGACATCATCATAACTGAATGCCTGACAATGCCTTCCAATTGGCAAAGACATCTTGCTTAGAAGCCCACTGGTACTGTGCTCAATAGCAGGCACACCTGGCTTTCTCAATGATACCATGAATGACTGTGATCCAGGAGTTTCTCTAGATAGAAATCTAGAACTCTGATTCCCACAGTGAAAGCCTATGGAAATTATTCAGATAAGACAAAGATGTCAAAAGGAAACATTCTGCAGCTACAGATGAGCTAGCAAAGAATCCCAAGCAGATCTCATGCAGAGGCTCTACAGACATCTGGATTTCTGTGAGAAGGGGGTGGTGTGATGGAGGAAAAAGATGGGGGAGATACTGTCCTCAGTTCGAGGCTCTGCCAAAGGCAGGAAGCTGACACTAATAAGGCTCCAGGCCCCCTTTACTGCCTAAGAAAATACACACACAAATGAGAGAGAGAGAGAGAGAGAGAGAGAGAGAGAGAGAGAGAGAGAGAG
>NW_027187372.1:8033507-8061665 GCF_028583685.1 Petaurus breviceps papuanus
AGAGAGAGAGAGAGAGAGAGAGAGAGAGAGAGAGAGAGAGAGAGAGAATATAATGCTTCAATCTGAATTCAGACTTCATAGTTCTTTCTCTGAATGTGGATAACATTTTCCATCATAAGTCATTTCGAATTGTCTTAGATCACTGTATTGCTGTGAAGAGCTATGT
This sequence comes from Petaurus breviceps papuanus, assembly GCF_028583685.1. Taxonomy (NCBI): domain Eukaryota; kingdom Metazoa; phylum Chordata; class Mammalia; order Diprotodontia; family Petauridae; genus Petaurus; species Petaurus breviceps. The sequence goes on from NW_027187372.1 coordinate 8,033,674, forward strand.
CTATCAAAGTTAGTCATAACTAACTGTTGCTGTTCTACTTTGCACAGATAACTTTATATATAAAAATGTACTGTGTCCTCAATCTCAATTTATATTTTCTTGTTTCCTTACAAGCACAGATCAAGTGTCTTTTGTGCAGAGCCTTTACTGATCTTTCCAACTATTTTTTTTCCCTTTATGTTACCTTTCATATACTTAGGTATTCATACACATTACATTTCCTGTATTCATTGTGTATTCTTTTATAAAATCTTAGATTATTGAAGGCATGAACTTTCAGTTTTTCATTTATGTTTGTACTACCTAACACAATTCTTCAAACATAGTAGGTGCTTAACAAATGTTTTTCAAACTTAATTAAAATGCAGTACCTGGAGCTGAATATAGTACTCTAGATGTGTTTGACATAGGACAACATAAGAATATCACTCATTGTCAAAATCCTATGCTTAAAAAAGTAACCTACATTATTCATATCTATTTTTTGGAGATTACTTTTTGTTGTTATTTTTAAAGTAGCTACTAACTTTGACTCATATTGACATTCTGCTCAAATAAAACAAAACTCCTCAGGCTTTTTAATCTAAAGATAAATTAGCCAAGATTAGTAGTTTCTTTTTTTAAAATACCAGTTAAAATTTCTGTCACTTTGCCATAGATCCATAAATTCTATGATGCAACATTATACAATTTTGCTGTCCCCTAGAATAACCAAGATAATGATGTAAATAGAATAATAATGCAAGTGTGACTTTTGATGCAATGCATCATAAAATTCATTTTCTATCCTTTATACTTCATGCCTTGGAAGATCCCTGTTGTTCACCCACCCAGACAACTCATTTCTCTCCTGCTCCCTTTTCCAGAATGGAACTAGGAAATCTCAAAACACAATGACTTATAAATGTTGCATAAGAAGAAATTTGATATATTTGCTTGTTTCTTAATCAATGAATTTCTCCTACTTGAGTAATAGCCGCATGGAGGTTATGAGTGGTACTTGTACCACTCCATTACTCTCTCTTTCACACTTTTCCCACTGACTTTTTTCAAATTTCTTTCATTATTTCTCACTTTCTACATATACAATTTCATCTTAGTTACTGTCCTTTTGCCACTTACAGGTCAACTTCTCATCCTCCAGGGATTGAAATCAATCTTATTGCAACATCCTCAAAATTCTTAATTATTTCCAGGTACACTTCCCATGGACTAGAAATATAATTAGTTCTCATGCCCTCTTGGAAAGAAAAACACCATCTTCAGCTCTTCATATAGGCTACAAAAGGGAAAGTGTACACACTGTTCACTAGGATATCTAGGCATTTTCTGTATGAGTTTGGCCTAGACTTTTTATCTCTCTTCACCTCAGTTTCCTTATTTGTAGTCTAGTTCTGTGATTACATACTCTCTGATATGGATACTCCCTCCACATCTGTTAAGCATATCTGTTACTTTTCTGAAACTTTTAGTCTTAGTGTATTGGTCTAGGACATCAAAAACTTGAATAATTTGCTTATAATTATTTTGTGTAAGAAGAAAGACTTGAGGTCAGTGTATCTACCTAATAGAGACTAGGAAAGGGAAGGATGCAGGAAGACTGAAAAATGAGCTACACATTTCCTGGACCTGGTTCAAGAAAACCTAAGAGATCTTCCATTTTGAAAATAGCATCATTTATTTCAGAGATTCCTTTCATTTTGCTGTGTGGTAGGAAACATTATTTCATTCCTTACAGTAATGAATGCACAAACCACCATTCTACTGACACCATTTTGTTGCTATTCCCATGGTTTCCAATTTGCATTGAGTACATTTTAAAATTAAAAAAGAAACCTTCAGGTCTTCACTTGCATTTTAACAATGAATCTACAATCCATTATATTTTAAGCCTTCAGACTTTTACCTTCTTGCCTATATTAATAGTGAGAATATTACAATAAATTACAGGCATTAGATTTCTGGCAAAATGCAGTTTAACATGTTGTACATTTTATAACAAAGTGCAAAAAATATCCATCTTTCTGGTGTCATAAAGCTTATTGAAAACTGATATCATGCTATTAAAGTTAATGTAATCTCTTTTTCTTTTTAACTCTGACTGACCTTTTGCCTATCCCTATAAGGTCATTTCCCTTTCAAGAGAACGAGCCTGTTCTCATTTTCCAATTTGGATTTAAAACTGAAACTAATACTGCAATATGTTGCTTTTCCAATTCATTTTTTCATAAAAAAATGATTTAATTTCCTTTTATGCTTTCTGAGTTTCCATTTGGATATTTTCCATGTTATTTCACCTCATTAAAAACATACTGCTGTCAATTTGTAGAAACAGGGTTTTGTGAGAGACAATGGGTTCTCATTTGACTACGTATAGAAAATATATTGTTCCTAGACAAAAAATTATTCCAATTTCTTGATTTAAGGTAAACTTTTTATTCATATTAGCCTTTATATGAAGTATCAACATTATATCTATTACATTATATAAATATTGAATTTTTACATTTTAGAACTTAACTCAAGGCAGTTAAAGGGGAATCAACACGAACTCAAAAGGGCTGTTTAAAAACAAAACAACAATCCATAAAATCCATTTCTAATGTTTTAGTATGAGTTTGTATCTTTGTTTCTAAATATTAGTATTTGATTTTAGGGATGTGTGTTTTAATGTTTAAAGTGGATTCATTCAAGCATGAAATTTGAATGGAAGGAATATCATAAGCAAATATGTATATATACATATATATATATATATATATATATATATATATATATATATATATAATACTGTGTTTTTTCACAGATTTCTCTTTTTAAATACACTTCCTCTGCATGTAATCTGTGGTACCTTTTAACAAGTTATATTTCCCTTCCTTATCTCTTTTAATTAGGTTTATTTTTGCTTTTACTTTGCCTAAGCTACTTCTGCTTTTTGTTTCACTGCAGCTGAAGCATAACAGATTCTACTTGAGCCCCTTACCTTTACTCTGTTTGTGTCTCTCTGCTACAAGTGTGTTTCTTGTAAGTGACATATTGTAGGATTCTGGTTTTTGATCCACTCTAATATCTGCTTCTGTTTTAGGGGAGAGTTTGTCCCATTCACATTCATAGCTGTGAGTACTACCTGTATATTTCCCTCCAGCCTATTGTTCCTTCTCTCCTTTAACTTTTTGTACTTTCTCTACTTTAACCTCTTCAACAGTGTTTTGCCTCTTATCAACTCCCTTGATCTGCTCTCCCTTCTGTCAGTGCTATTTGACCACTTTACTTATCTTTTCCTACTTCCCTGTGGGGTAAAAGAGATTTCCATATTCAACTGATTGTGGATATTATTCCCCTGTTGAGCCAATACTGATAAGAGTAAGGTTCAAGCAATGCTCATCATCCACCTTCCCATTTTCCCATTTACTGTAATAGGTCTTTCTCACCTTCTCATCTGAGGAAATTACCCCATTCAACTCCCTTCCTTCTGCACCTAATGTCCTCCTCTTTCTGATCCCTTATTTTTTTTTAGGTCATTCTCATTTGGTTACCTTATACCTGTACCCTCTGTCTATGTATATTCCTTCTGTCTGTTTTGTTAGAGATATATTTTTAAACAGTTAATTTGGGTAGTGTCTGTATGATGTGATTCCAAAAAGCAATACTTCTTAGGAAAAGATTAGTCATCTTATACATATGTGGTGCAAGAGGAAAAACTGACACAGAGGAATTAGATGGGAAAGGAGGGCTGTCAGTTCTGGATATTTTGAATCCTTACATTCTGCTGTGCACATGACAATGCTTGTATTTTTTTTTCTTTTCTAATTTTGTATTTAAGGTTTAATATTTTAGCTTATAATATGTTTCTTTTTCTTATTGTGCATTTAATTTTAGTATTTAAGGCTAAAATAAATGAGTTTTTTAAAAAGTTAGAAGTCTCATCTTCTTGTGTAAGGATGTAAACAGTTTAACTCCACTGAAACCTTAATGTTTTCTTTTCCCTTTTCACTTATTCATTCTTCTCTTGGGTGTGGATTTTGGAGTTCAAAATTTTGGTTTAGTTCTGGCCTTCTCTTTATGAAGACTTGAAATTCTAGAATTTAATTTAATGACTATTTTCCTTTGATGCATTATACTTAAGTTTACCAGATGAGTTGTTCTTAATTGTAGTCCTAGCTCCTTCACCCTCTGGAATATCATGTTCCATGATCTCAGATCCTTTAATGTGGCAGCTGCTAAGTCCTGTGTGATCCTGATTGTGACTTTTCAGTATTTGAATTGTTTCTTTCTGGCCACATATAGTATTTTTTCCTTAACCTGATAATTCTAAAATTTAATTATAATGTTTTTTTTGGTTTTTTATTTTGGTATCATTTCCTGAGCTGATCAATGGATTCTTTCAATATCTATTCTGCCTTCTGGTTCCAGGACATCAGTGTAGTTTTCCTTGGTAATTTCTTGAAAGATGCCATTCAGTTCCTCCTTTTGATTATGGTTGTCAGGTAGTCCAATGATTCTGATATTGTCTCTCCTGAATCTATTTTCTAGGACAGTTGTTTTTTACATTAGGTATTTTAAATTTTCTTCCATTTTTTTTCATTTTTTTTTGGATTGGTTTAATTGATTCTTGATATCTCATACTCATTAGCTTCCACTTGTCCAATTCAAAGTCTAATTTAAGGTATTGTGTTTTCAATTGCTTTTTGCACTTTCTTTTCCATTTGACCAATTGTACTCTTTAAGAAGTTGTTTTCTTCAATGGATTTTTGTATCACCCTTTCCATTTGTCCAATTCTATTTTTTATTTTTTTAAATTCTTTAATTTATTAATTTGTTTGTTTCCTTTTAGTTTACAGGATTCAATTCCACAATTCCTTGAATTTCACATTTTGTCCTCCTCCCTCCCCTCCCCCTCATGGTGTCTTATAATCAAGTATAGGATCTGTAAATACTTTCACATTATACAATGGTTAGGTTATAAGGATGGATTGTATCATCTGGATTGAAAAATGGTATAGAGGACATAAAATCAAATAAGAGAATGAAAAAGATCAGGTATTTTGCTTCCACCTGGATATAAATTTAGTTCTTTCTAGTTCTTTCTCTGGATGCACGTTTTTCTCTCCATCATGCGTCTTTTGGGATTGACTTATATCCCTGCATTGTTGAGAAGAGTCCAGTCTATCAAAGTTGGTCATCACATCATCACACATACGTTGTGTCTGTAATTGTGTACAAATTCCTCATGGTTCTACTCTTCTCACTCAGCATCAGTTCTTTTAAGCCTCTCCAGGTAAATATGAAGACCGCCTGCTCCCCGTTTCTTATAGCGCAATAATATTCCATAACATGCATATACCACAACTTGTTCAGCCATTCCCCAATTGATGGACGCCCCCTTAATTTCCAATTCTTTGCCACAACAAAAAGAGCTGCTATAAACATTTTTGTACATATGGGTCTTTCTCCCATTTGTATGATCTCTTTGGGATATAACCCTAGGAGTGGTATTGCTGCATCAAAGGATATGAAAGTATTTATAGCCCTTTGGGCATAGTTCCAGATTGCTCTCCAGAAAGGCTGGATCAGTTCACAACTCCACCAACAATGCATTAGTGTTCCAGTTTGCCCACATGCTCTCCAGCATTTGTCATTTTCCTGTTTTGTCATCTTAGCCAATCTGACTGGTGAGATGTGGTACCTCAGAGTTGTTTTGATTTGCATTTCTCTAATCAATAGTGAATTAGAGCATTTCTTCATGTGCTTATAGATAGGTTTAATTTCTTTCTCTGAAAACTGCCTGTTCATATCCTTTGACCATTTATCAATTGGGGAATGACTTGTATTCTTATAAATTTGACTCAGTTCTCTGTATATTTTAGAGATGAGTCCTTTGTCAGAGACATAGGTTGTAAAGATTCTTTCCCAATTTCTCACCTCCCTCTTAATCTTGGTTACATTGGCTTTATTTGTACAGAAACTTTTCAATTTCATGTAGTCAAAATTATCCATTTTACATTTTATAATGTTCTCTAATTCCTGTTTCGTCATAAAGTCATTCCCTCTCCACAAGTCTGAAAGGTAAACTATTCCTTGTTTTAGCAGACCAATTCTATTTTTTAAAGCAGTTTAAAGACTGTTTCTTCACAATTCTCCTGAATCACTTTCATTTTTTTCCCCAATTTTTCTTCTATTTCTCTTATATGATTTTAAAGCACCTTTTTGAACTCTTCCATGAATTTCTGCTGGCCTTAATACCATTTCCCATTTTTCTCTCGGCTTTTTTCCCATAAGTATCTTGACATTGTTGTCCTCTTTAGAGTTTGTGTCCTGGTCTTTCCTGTCACCATAATGACTTTGTACGGTCATGTTCTGTGTTCATTGTTTTTTGTTCATTTTTTAGGCATTTTTTCCATTTCTTTTAAATTAGAGCTCTGTGCCTGGGTTTAGAATGGACAATTTCTCAGACTTCTTGTGCAATGCTGCACTGAGGGGGTAGAATGGGGATGGCTGATGTTGCTGGAGGCCATAGGGACTGGCAGCTTACCTGGTTCTGAGCTCGGTTCTCATTGGGCCTACTAGTCTTAGTGATTTTGTCTGACGTGTTCTAATGACCAGTGGGGTGTTTCTGCATTTTCCCTTGGCTGCATTGAAATGGTCTTGCCTCTGGAGGAGTCCTGTTTGCCTGAGGCTATGTTGAAGCATGGAAGGGCTGGTCCTGGCTGCTGGCTGACTATTTACTTAGGCAATGTTATGACCTCCCATGTTGTATTGGGCTAGAAAAATGTCTCACTCTGACCTTTTGTTGGCTCTGTCACTCTATAATTTTATTTGAGCTATGGTTTTAAAGGTATTAGGAGGAGAATTTTGGGAGATCTCAGCTGACTGCCTTCTCCATTCCATCATCTTTGTTTCCCCTGAATGCACCAGACAATACTTTCAATGATGTCAGGTACCAAAAATTTCAAAAGACAATTTATGGATATCAAAATGTAATGACTTTGTACAAATGTAAATGATGAAACACTATCATCTTTGAATATTAAAAGATTACTAGTGACTTCAAAGGAAATGGGAAGACAAAAGGTGTGTACAAATATATTGGAGCATACTAAAATTAGATACATTTAAGAAGTGGTATTAAGGGTGACTATGTGGTACAGCGAATAGAGCACCAGTCCTGGAGTCAGGAGACCTGAGTTCAAATCCAACCTCAGTCACATGATCACACTTACTAGCCAAGTGACCTTGGGCAAGTCACTTAACCCTGATTGCCCTGCCTTCTCCCTCAAAAATAAAAACAAAAAAAGAAGTATCAAACTCTTCCTCAAAAGTTCTTACAGGTTGTAAAACTGTGTATACCTTTTCACTCATTAATATTACTGCCAGGTTTGTATCCCAAAGAGGTAAAAGAAAAAGAGCAAGAACTTATATGTACAAAAATAATTATAACATTGTTTTGTGGTGGCAAGTAATTGGAAATTAAAGGGATGCTAATCGAATGGGAAACTGAATAACCAAGTTATATTACATAACTCTGAGAGAATACTAATGTACTACAAGAATGATGAGCATGATGGTTTCAGAAAAAAAAATGTGGGAAAATTTATATGAACTAATGACAAGTTAAATAAGCATTATTGGGAAAATATTTTCCACAGTTACAACCATATTGTAATGAACAACTCTGAAAATTTTAGCTACTCTAATCAGTAAAGATTTCCAAGACAATTCCAAGAGAATCATCATAAAAATGCTATCCATCTCTAGAGCAAGAATTGATGAAATCTACAAATTGAAGTATATTACTTTCTTGCTTTTTTTTTGACTGCATATCTAATATGGAACTTTTCTACATGATTTTACATGCATAATTTATGTCATAATGCTTGTCTTCTTGTGAAAGTGTTGCATAGAGAGGGAGATAACTTGAATTTCAAAGTTCAACAAAAATATTCTTGAAATAAATAAATAATGAATATTTTAAAAGATGAAAAAATAAAGCTAAAACAAAGTGTACATATGGCCAGAAAATAATGTAGCTGGGCTGATCTTAATAGCAATTTTAAAAGTAATTGATTTGTAGTCCTTTAAATTTTGTAAAGTAATCCAGATATATTATTTCATTAGCACATCATAATAAAGTAGTATGACACATAGTATAGGTACTATGATGATAAAACTGAGGCTTGTAGTGGTTATGTGACTTGCTTATGGTCACATATAGTTCCAGAATTGAAATTTAAATGTATCATCATCCTTCCCAAGTCCAACTCTATCACTCCAAATACCACTCTGAGTTATAAAAAAATATACAGCCCATGTCCTACACTGAAATTCACTAAAAATATTAAAGGAAGCAGAGAAAGGTCCCTGGCACATTGAGAAAATATTCAATGAGTTATTTAAGGAAAGACATAGACAAGTATCCTGAGGAATTAATCCTCTTGGACTTGTGAACTGTGCTCCCCTGCTCTGCTCTGATGATATTATGGATCCATTAAAGTACTGATATCCATAGGATCAAAAATTTATAGCTAGACAGGAGCTTAAAACTTATCAGGTCAAATCCTATCATTTTACACATAAAGAAACGGAGAGAAAGATAGATGAAATTGTTTATCCAGTGTCACAAAGCCAGTAAGCATTGAGCAAGCATTAAGTATGCATTGTAATAGTATCATAAGATAATTGGTCAGAGTCAAAATTGTCGTTATAAATTAATTTCGTCTAATTTGCTCAATATTTATATATGAGAAAACAGTCCCAGAAAAGAGGTGATTTGTTCTGGGTCACATAGACAATAAGTATCTGAGGCAGAGGTCTGAACCCAGGTCTTCCTGACTTTAAAGCCAGCATTCTATTCAAAATGCCAGTGTTGGTTGGACATGTGTCTTTTTATTCCAGTGGATACAAGTTGTAGGTCTGCAAATAGGATATTTCTGTTAAGCATGTCATGTTCACTGATTCGTATTTTGCCAGTTGTTTTACTTATTAATTAATGCTATTATAAAATAATAAAATTATAAAAAAAACCAACAAGTAGGTTGGGGATCATTGTTTTATTAGTGAATCGTAAAAAAAAGCTTACAATGGTTACCAGACATATGAAGCTGTTACAGACTGGTTATAATTCTTGGTAAGGATAAGTGTTGGGCAAGATAGAGAAAATAGTTTGGATAGGGGGTAGGACCAACTGAATATCTGATGGCAAATGACGGTACTGGGAGAGGGCCTCACATACTTCAAGCTACTTAAATATAATCCAATCTCTTTAAGATTTGTCATACTTATACTTAATGTTTGAAGAAATTCTGAAATTATTGATTGAAACTTGTCACTTTGGCAATATAACAAATATTATGCCTGTTAGGAGCTTCAAAGGTCATTTAATTTTATTTAACAAACATAAAAACAATATAGACAATCAAGATTCTTTTTAATATATCTAATCCTGTGGCTTTATAGATTGGTTAAACCAAAAAGGGATGCATTTTCCTTAGTGTTGCTAAGGTTGATTTTCTGAAGAAAAGTATTGGATAGTATTAGATATTCCACTTATAAGTGAGATCCCCCCCAATTCTTTCATATGATTGAGTGAAAGTGAAATTATTCTACACATCTTAAAAACATCCATTCTCAAAGTGGTTAAATTCAATAATTCCACATCTTGTTCCAGAGAAGTATATTTAAAATGTGCTTCTACAATGAACAATGAATAGCTAATGCATTTTTAGTGCTTTTGCACATAAAGACTTCCTATAAAAATACATGTACATAAATCAAACAAGTAAACATAGCTAAAAACCCCTCATCAGTAATTAATGCAAAGGGCTGTGATTCCTGGTTGAAACAAACTGCACATTCCCCTATAAAAATATTAACAGTTGTATAGATTTTAGCACCATTATTTATTGGACTACTTCTCTAGATTTTGTGCAATCCATAACTCAAGTTCCTGAATTGATTTGCAGTAGATTCCCTAAAGTCACATTGTGAAGTGCTTGAAGTCTTGTATTTCTGAAACACGATTTGAAAAATTTCCCATTTATATCATGGTGTTCTCACACTATAGACAATTAAAAATGTGAATGTAGATTTAGTACCTCACTTCTAAAAGTCAGGGATTTAGATAAATATAAATACATTAATGAAGTAATACTGGGTTATAAAGAAGACTTTTTGAATCTTTATAAAAACTTTTGCATCCTTTCATCATTTACCTTTTGAGTTAGTTACTACTTCATGCAAACAGAAATACAAAGAATATAGTTTTTGCACTCAATCATAATTTAAAGATATTTAATTATTCTTATAACATTGAAATCTATGAGTTATTGATATATACATACATATAATGTATTTATTTTCATATATTTAAAAAAAATTTACATCTTCCCTTCAGAACAGGAACTCTCACAAGAGATTTAAATGTGTAGTGTTTGATTCTAGAGTCCTGAGCCAATAGACTTAAAAATACTCCTATTTGGATTACTTCAGAAAAAAATCCTAAAAATATTGTTTATTCTTGCCATCTAAAACTTCCCAAAATGTAGAAGACAACCCTACCCCAATGATACGCAATGTACTCCAAGTGGATGTTATATGGGGGCACCTTTTTATTTTCTCCACCACAAAAAATGAAAATAATTCAAAGGTCTCACAAGCACATAAGAAAAAAAAAACAGGAAATATTTTAAAAACACAATCTATAGTGGAAGGTAAAGATCCACTCTGGATCTGATGGACAACTATTTTAGATTCACTTCAGGTCTGTACTAATCAATTCAATCAAGTTTTGTCAAGGTCTAGATCTCTATCCCAACCATGGCATGACTTGAATTCTTTACTTCCATTTCTTCCTATTAGTGAGCCTCTTCTCTGAGAAGAGTAATATGATATAATTCTTCTCCCACTGGGTATCTTGTGCTGGAGTCTTGAATTTGAGAACACTCACACTCAAGATTACTCTGGGAGTAACCCTCAATAATGGGAATGCCCTTCTCATTACATCAGAAAAACTGAAGAATTAGTGAGAATTAGGAGGTTTAGGAGCCTTGTGTCCCAGCTTACACATATGTTTCCATGTGATATGTTATTATTAGTGCTTGGTGGGTTGAAGGAAGAACCTTTTTCATAATCATTTACTGTTATCTGTACTAGAAGGAAAATAAAAATCATAGGGAAAAATCCTTATAGCCTCACTATGGGAAGTTTCTCAGCAAGGGTACATTCTATTTGTACTTAGTCAACCAATGATCCAATGGTAGTCTTAATCAATTGTGACCCAACAGATGTGTTTCTTGGGTTCTTTTAGCCAAATATGTCATACAACTATCAACAATTTTCAATATTTCATGTCTTTCTTCATTTTAGGTTTTCCTTCTAACAAAGAGTCGCTTTATTGTGCTTCTTTCATTTACCAACAGTTCACATGTCTTTCCATTATAATATGAGTCCTAAGGCCCATTGTTTGGTACACTCTCATCATTGGTGAAAATCAATGCCTTGCACCTATTTGAGGGGCAAGGTAGTATTGGCAAGAGTAAGACTGAGAAGACATCTACTTTCTTTCTATCCTCTTTGTATCCTCAAATGTCTCATCAGTATCTATAGTCTTTTCAGTATTTTTGGCTTCGCAACTTCTTTAGACACTTCTGGAGAGATGATAGATGATTCCAATCACACTTCAATTTGTTAAAGGGAAAATGAGACCCTGGCAAGAATTCAGTATGAAGGGGCTATGTCTCTATCCCGAGATTACTACACAAGAGATTGTATAAAATTTCTTCTTGGATAAGACCTGAGATTCTCTTTTGGTTGAGCTCAATTATTTCATTCTCCCTGAGAAGGCTTTTTCATTCTGTATTGTCAGTAAAATATATTATCCTATGTATACTTTGATTTCTGTTTTGCTCTGAGCTCTGATAAACTGGTTTCTTTGATAATTGCTCTCTGTGTTCATTATGGAACACATATTGGGGATAAATGGGTCAGGACTTGTATATAAATATTGAAGTTGTCCTTCACCATTAAGAAATAATGATCAGAGGAGCGGCCAGGTAGCACAGCAAGTAAGAGCACCGGCCCCAGTGTCGGGATGACCTGAGGATTGAATCCAGGCTCAGACACTTAGTGCCCACCCAGAAACACCTGGCTGTGTAACCTTGCACAAGTTACTTAACCCCAATTGCTTAGGGGCAGCCAGGTGGCTCAGAGAGTAAGAGCACTGGCCCCAGTGTCGGGATGACCTGGGGATCGAATCCCAGGCTCAGATACTTAGCACCACACCCAGAAATAACTGGCTGTGTAACCTTGAGCAAGTTACTTAAGCCCAATTGCTTAAAAAAAAAAGAAAAAAGAAATAATTAGTGATCAGAAACTCGGCTTGAACCTAAAAATTTCATGCCTTTGACTAAAGTTATTTGAAGGGGTTGATAGATATAATTTTAACCTGGAAATCCCTCTCTCTGAGGAGAACAAGGTGGCCAAGTTATTAGGCACAACCTCCTGCTTCCAATTTTGCCAGGAAATAAAATATTCCTTAAAGGAGGGTTGAGAGGAATAACAATAACAATCATTAATAACAATAATATAAGAAGACATTTATGATTATATCAAACTTACTGTATTCTAGTCACTGTGCTAAATGCTTTCCAATCATTATCTCATATGGAGAGGCCAGAGAGAGAGATATATATCTTTTCTTCCTCTCTTGAAAATATACATCAACACCTCCATGCTACCTATGAGAGACAATTTTTACTATGCTATTTTTATTATTTCTCAAAATTCTTCATTTATTACAGAAAAGTGATACTGTATCACATTCATTTACTATAGTATATTTAGTCATTCTAAAGTTGATGGACAATTTGTTCTTTGCCATCAAAAAAAATGCTTTTATTAATTTTTTTATATGTGAGTTCGTTCTTTCTGTTTTTGATTTATTGCATTATATACTTAGCAGTGACAAAGTATATGGATATGTTGTTCCAAACATTTAAAAGCAAAATTTTAAATTGCATCCCTTAATGAGTGGAACAAATCACAACTCCACTATGATGCATTCGAAGAACTACTTTTCTATAACCGTCTCAATATGTAAAATTCCTATCCTTTGTCATTTTGTTAGTTTTCTGAGTTTGAGAGAGAGTTGTTTTGATTTGTACTTCTATCTTTGGTTAGGTAAAAATTTCAATAATAATAACTCAGATTGGGGGGAAGAGTTAAAATGACTGAGTAGAAACAGGACTTCCCCCAAACTCTGGCTTCCACCTTCTCTAATACATGTAAAAAGTGACTCTAAACAAATTTTAGAGCTGTAGAACCCACAAAGTGACAGAGAGAAAAAAATCTTCCACTGAATGCAGCCCAGCCGACCAGCAGGAATGGGCTATTGCACCAAGCTGGAAGCGGAGCCCAGCCCAGCTTGAGCCATGTGGTTTTGGCCCAGGGCAACTCCAACCAGCAGCTGCTGGAGCAGACTTAAGGAGAGTGGAGCACCAGTGGCTGTGGTGGTTTCCAAACTTCTCAACCCATAAAGGCCAAAGAAAAAGTAAAAGGTCACTATGGAACTCTGTTGGAACAGGTGTGGACAGAAGAATGCAGTCTGGCCCCTGTCCCTGGGGTGAGAAGCCACCGGAGGCGTGGTGGCCATGGCTGCCTCAGGAGCTCTTGGCCTGCAGAGTGTGGGGGTACCAGGAGACCATTCAGAGAGTATTTGCTCTTGCTTTAACCTTCTTAGATCTGGATCATGGTCTTGGGTGGAGGTCATGGGGTATGTGGCTAGGTGCCAGAGCCTGTGGGGGCTACAGGGAGGGCGCCCTGCTAATAGCTCTGGCAGATGTGAAAACCACAGTTATTTGGGACAAAGCTCTCTCCATTCTGAAAGTAAAGTTCTACCGTGACAAGGAGTTCAAAAGCCCAGTAATTGAATGGCAACATGAGCAAGCATAGGACACACAATCCTACTACCATAGATTCCTTTTTTGGGGACAAAAAGGATCAAAGCATGGAATGGGAGGAAGACAAGAAGTCAGAGCACCTGCATCAAAAGCTCCCAAGAAAAATAAGAATTGGTTACAGACCATAGAGGAGTTAAGAAGGATTTTGAAAACCAAGTAAGAGAAGTGGAGGAAAACTTGGGAAGAGAAATGAGAATGATTCAAGAAAATCAAGAAGAGTGAGTCAACAGCCTGACTGAAGAAAATAACACCTTAAAAAATAGACTAACTCAAATGGCAAAAGAGGCCCAAAAAGCCAATGAGGAGAAGAATGCCTTAAAAAGCCAAATTTGCCAGATGTAAAAGGAATTTCAAAAAGTCACTGAAGAGAATAATTCCCTCAAAATTAGATTGGAGCAAATGGAAGCTAATGACTTTATAAAAAATCAAGATACTATAAGACAGATCCAAACAAATGAAAGAATAGAAGGCAATGTGAAAGATCTCATTGGAAAAACCATTGACTTGGAAAATAGATCCAATAATTTAAATAGATAAATAGATCCAATAATTTAAAAATTATTTCCCTACCTGAAAGCCATGATCAAAAAAAGAGCCTAGACCATCTTTCAAGAAATAATCAATGGAAGCACGTGGGACACGTTGAAGATGGCGGCTGGATTCAAAACAGTGGAACCATTGGAATATTATAGGAGATTTTTGAAAGAGAACTGCCGTCCAGATGGAAGGGAGCTTGGGGAATTCAGGACCACTACTGTCAATATAGGTTCAATTACTACTGCAGATGGTTCTGCTTTAGTGAAGTTGGGAAATACAATAGTAATTTGTGCAGTTAAAGTGGAGTTTGCAGCACCCCCAGTAGATTCACTCAATAAAGGCTATATTGTTCCAAATGTGGATCTACTACCTCTGTGTTCATCAAGATTTCAGTCTGGACCTCCTGGGGAAGAGGCCCAAGTGGTTAGTCAGTTCATTGCAGATGTGATTGACAATTCACAGATAATACAGAAGGAAGATTTGTGTATTTCTCATGGAAAGCTTGCATGGGTTCTATATTGTGATCTCATTTGCCTTGACTATGATGGGAACATCTTGGATGCCTGCATATTTGCTTTGTTAGCAGCTTTAAGAAATGTCGAATTACCTACAGTTACTATAAATGAAGAAACTGGCTTAGCTGAAGTTAATTTTAAAAAGAAAAGTCACTTGAGTATTAGACCATATCTGATCACCACATCATTTGCTATATTTGATGACACTTTACTTATAGTGGACCCTACGGGAGAAGAGGAACATCTGGCAACAGGAACCTTAACAGTCGTAATGGATGAGGAAGGCAAACTGTATTGTCTACACAAAACAGGTAGAAGTGGGCTAACTGGAGCTAAACTTCAGGACTGTATGAGTCGGGCAGTTACAAGACACAAAGAAGCAAAGAAACTGATGGATGAAGTAATTAAGAGTATGAAACCAAAATAAACAGCCAGCACATATTTTTCAAAATGGATTTGTAAAAATTGTATTTGTTACAGTGCTCACAAATCTTTTATACTAAATAAACAAATATCAATACTAAAAAAAAAAAAGAAATAATCAATGGGCAGCTAGGTGGCACAGTGAATAGGACAGTGGCCCTGGAGTCAGGAGGACCTGAGTTCAAATCCAGAACTTCACAGACTTAACCCAGACACTTAACACAAAAACTAGTCATGTGACCTTGAGCAAGTCACTTAATCCCAATTGCCCTCCAAAAAACAAAAAGAAAAAAGAAGTAATCAAGCAAAATTGCCCTGATATTCTAGAACCAGAGGGCAAAATAGGAATTGAAAGAATTTACTGATTGCCTTTTGGAAAAGATCCCCAAAAGATAACTCCTAAGAATATGATAGCCAAATTCCAGAGTTCCCATGAACCTAGAGGTAAAAGTAGAAAATACTGCAAGCAGTCAAAAAGAAACTATTTGAGTATTGCAGAAACACAATCAGTATAACACAAGACCTAGCAGCTTCTACAATAAGGGATTGAAGGACTTGGAATACGATATTTTGGAGGTCAAAGGAGCTAGGATTAAAACCAAGAATGACCTACCCAGTAAAACTGAGGATAATGCTTCAGGGGAAAATATGGTCATTAAGCGAAATAGAGGATTTTCAAACATTCTTGATGAAAAAACCAGAGCTGAACAGAAAACTTGACTTTTAAATACAAGGTCAGAGAAGGATAAGAAGGTAAATATGGAAAAGAAATCATAAGGAACTTGTTAAAGTTGAACTATTTACATTCTTACATTGAAAAATGATAATTTCAACTCATAAGACTTTTCTCAGTATGAGGACAGTTGAAGGGAATATATATATATATGTGTGTGTGTGTATATATACATGTATAAATATATACATATATATGTAAGTATAGGAGGGTATAGGTGTGTATAAATATTTATGTGAGGGTGTGCATATGTATGTACATGTATAAATAGAGGGCACAGTATGAGTTGAATATGAAGGGATGATATCTAAAAAATAAAATTAAGAGGCAAGAGAGGAATTTATTGGGAGGAGAAAGGGAGAGATAGATTAGGGTAAATTATATCATATAAAAGAGGCAAGAGAAAATGGTTACAATGGAGGGGAAGAGCAGGAAGGTAAAAGGGAATGGGACAACCTTACTCTCATTGAATTTGGCTTAAGTAGGGAATAACACACACACACACACACACACACACACACACAAACACTCAATTGTGTATCTTACCCTACAGGAAAATAGGGGGTAAGGGGATAAGAGGGGGATGATAGAAGGGAGGGAAGATTGGGGGAAAAGATAGTTAGAAGCATTTTTGAAAAGGGGCAGGGTCAAAGGAGACAATAGAATGAGTGAGGGGTGGGATAGGATGGAGGGAAATATAATTAGCCTTTCACAATATACCTACTATGGAAATATTTTGTGTAACTCCACATGTACAACCTATATTGAATTGCTTATTTTCTTAGTGTTTGTGGATAAGCAGGGAAGAAGGAAAAGAATCTGGAATTCAAAGTTTTAAAAACAAATGTATGTAAAAAAATTGGTTTTTTTACATGCAGCTGGGAAATAAGATATACAGGTTCTAGGGTATAAAAATCCTTCTTGCCTTACTAGAAAGTTGGGGGGGGGCGTATGGGGGAGGATATAAGAGAGAACAGATTGGGGGAAGGGGCATTCATTAGACTACCTATTTTGTGGTAGGGGTAGGGGAAAGATGGGCAGAAAAATTTGTAAATCAAAATCTTGTGGAAATTAATGTTGGAAAGTAAATATAAATAAATAAATTAGAAAAAATAATAACTAGGATTTATAGAACCCTTTAAAAAATGCAGATGGCTTTATATATGTTAATTCTGTAGATACACCAACCTTTTGAGTTAGGTGATATTATTATCTCTATTTTAGAAAGGAGAAAACAGAGGTAGAGAAAAATTAAGTGATTTGCCCAGGGTCATACAACTGGCAAGTCTCAGGTATGTTTGAAATGCAGGTTTTCCTGATTACAAGGCCTATTCTCTAAGCATTGTGTCATTTTCTTGCACATTTTTTCATAGGAACAACAGTTTCAGTTTCTTTTTTTTCAAACTCTTTTTTAATAGTTGAAATGTATATTTTATTTTTAATAATTTCCTCTCTTCTTTCTTCAGAATTTTTTCCTCCCCATTAATAGTTGTGAGAGGTCCCCTATCTTGATTTTTCCAATTTTTTATGGTAAATCATTTTATCATCTGTCATGTATCCATTTCATTTTTTATCATAGCATATAGTATTAATTCTAGTGTAGTGATAATTTCTGCCAAACATCTTTCTAATTACTCTAATTGTTCTTATAAATAAAAGTAGAATGAAATCTTCCTACTAATAATACAAACACTCGGGTTTATAAAAAAATGTTTCCTCTTTTTTTTTTTTTAAAGAATAACACATACACATGAACTTATTTATTTCATTACTTATTTTTTGACCATGAAATTTTTTTTACCATCTTAATTTTCTCTTATTTGGCATATTTTGCAAGTTGGATATTTTGCTCACTTCTGGCTTTGTTTCTTTTAGTTGTTTTTAATGGTGCCAAGGTTTTTCTCATGTTTAAGATACAACATTTTCATTTATAATTAGGCTCAATTTTATAGATTTTTATTTTAGAATAGTTTGACTTCCATTGTTTCTGTCTGTTGTTTAGAACTGACTGTTTAGACAATTTCTATATTATTAGAATATGAAGTGCTTGACAGTGGGAATTATTTATTATTTGTATTTAAAACTCCAATACATTTTGATTTATTGATTGAGTAGAGTGTATGACCATGATTAGGAAGAGCTCACAATATGCCAGGTTTGTCAAAAGACATGAACCTAGAGGTAACTGTTTGGCCAGTGCAAAGACAAGGTGATATGTAGAATGACTATTTAGCAGTCCTCTAAACTGTATCATACTTTAATCCTTTAAATATCAATCTCCTGGAAAAGTGTAACAGCAACAACAAATGATGTTACTAAACGCTTAAGTCCTAAGCATACATATTTGTCAATCTTTCATGCTTACATTTTGTGTGTGGTGGAAATGATTAGCAGTCCCATTTTTGATTTGTTAAACTCTGAGTAGCTTTTTACTCCACCTTTTGAGGCTGCTAAACATAAGCCAAACCTAAGCTTTAAGTAAATCTCCCCAGGGCTCTAGATTTGAGGTGCAAAGAGCAAATGTGTTTGAAACAGTTGGATATAATGAAATAACTGAAGAACCACTCTATCTATACCCCAGGTTTAAATCAAGTGTTTGTGCATCATTCCAGGAATGAGTTTTTCATTTCTTTAGTTATATCCAAC
Source organism: Petaurus breviceps papuanus (assembly GCF_028583685.1). NCBI lineage: Eukaryota > Metazoa > Chordata > Mammalia > Diprotodontia > Petauridae > Petaurus > Petaurus breviceps. The sequence continues at coordinate 8,052,480 of NW_027187372.1, forward strand.
TCCTCATGACCCCATGAACCATAGCATGCCATGTTCTTCTATCCTCCATTGTCTCTCAAAGCCTATCAAAGTTCATATTTATTCTTTACACGATTACATTTTATCGATCTACTACCCTTCTATCTCCTTTTCCTTTTGTCTTCCATCTTTCCCAAAATCAGAGGCTTTTCTAACAAGTCACATCCTCTCATTATGAGACCAAAGTATTTAAACTTCCACTTCAGTATTTCACTTTTCAGTGAATAGTCTGAACTCATTTCTTTAAGTATTGAGTGATTTGACCTCCAGGAAGAAGCCTTAATGGAGATGGAGAAGGTACAGAACCTCATCCCCTCTTGACTCAGAAACAATAGCAATTATTATACTTAGGTAGATGCATGTATCATAGCTCGTTTTTTCTACTTAACACTGGAAAAAAGTAAAGATTTCATATTTTATTATTCTATGTTTGGCATATCTTAAACATTATCCATTAGAATATTGTACTCCCTCTTTTTAAACCTTCATGACCATCATCTATATGTGCTAGTTTTGTAGTTCTTTTCATTGTAACAGTAGACAAGGTATCAGAGCCCTGAGGAAGCTGTCATAACATGTTTTTAAATTCAGGAAATACTGAAAGTTATACTAATGAAAAGATATCTTCTAAAACAGAAAATTAATCAGTTTCTGAGTGGTATAAGCATATTTCATAGTTTATATTGTAGTTTTCTGAATAAGGATGGAGCAACAATCTAAGAAAAAACATAAATCTTCAAGATCTAACCCATACAGAAACATTTTATTTCTAGCTAATCACAAGACAAAAATAATATTCCATAAAATATTCTTTAATCATGCGGTTGAACAAAATATATTCATTAAAATGCTGTATTTTATCATTTTATAGCATGAATTATATTTTTCTTATTGATCTGTCTTATACTTTGATTTATGCTTTTTCTTCACTCCTAATTTACTCTGCTGTTGTCAGTGATTTCTGATGCTGTAGTTTAAAGTTTCTGATGTCTTTGAAAACACAACCTCTTTTAATGAGTTTCTACAAAATAAATCCTAAGCTGTGTGAAGAGGGGTTCTTCCTTTCTGTTTTGCCTCCTCAGAGCTTAGCATAGTACATAATACATAGTGGATACTTAATAAATACATGTTTTCCAAATTATGTGTCAAGATAATTTTTAACATTGATTTTTACAAGATATTACATTCCACATTTTTCTCCCTACTTCTCTAGCTCCTGTCCCATCTTCAGAAAGTGGTAGGCAATTTAAAATAGGTTAAACATGTAAAATTTCCATATAAGTCACAGTTGTGAAAGAAAAAAAGATTAAAAGGAAAAAAAATAAAAAGAATGAAGAAAATGAAAAAAAAATGCTTCGACCAGCATTTGGAGTTCAAAAGTTTTTCCATCCAGATGTGGATAGCATTTTCCTTAGGGTGTCCTTTGTACTTCTCTTGGATCATTGTGTTGCTGAGAAGCATTAGGTCATTCATAGCTGATCATCACACTATGCTGCTGACACTGTGTATAATATTTTCCTGGTTCTACTTATTTCCCTTTGTATCCATTCATACAACTTTCCATGGTTTTCTGAAATTTGCCTTTTCATTATTCTTACTGACAGTAGTATTCCATTACATTCATATACCACAGCTTGTTCAGCCATTCCCCAATTGATCAGCATCTCCTCAATTTCCAATTCTTTGCCACCACAAAAAAAGAATTGCTATAAATATTTTTACACATGAACCAGATTTTTGGTTCAATTCTTGTCTCCTAATGAAAGCTTGAAATCTTTCTATTTCATTTAATGACCATTTTTCCCTTGATGTATTATGCTTAATTTTGTCAGGTAGGTGAATCTTGACTATATTCCTAGATACTTTTCCTCCAGGAATATCATCTTCCATGATGTCCTTTACTTTAATGTTGCAGCTTCTAAGTCCTGTGTAATCCTAATTGTGAATCCCTGATACTCTGGAATCTTACATTATTTTTGCCTTGACCTGAAAGTTCTAAAATTTGGCTATACTGTTCCTTGGATTTGTTTTTTTTTTTATTTTGAAATCTCTTTCCTGAGGATCAGTGGATTCTTTCAATGCCTATTCTGTCTTCTGGTTTCAGGACATCAGGGAAGTTTTCCTTGATAATTTCTTGAAAGATACTATACAGGTACTCTTTTTGACTTTCAGTGATTCTGATACTGTCTCTCCTGGATCTACTTTCTGGTTCAACTGTTTTTCATATGGGGGACTTTAAATTTTCTTCCACTTTTTTCATTATTTTGGTATGTTTGATTGATTCATGATATCTCATATATTCATTAGTTTCCACTTCCTCCTCACTTTTAAGATGTTGTTTTCCTCAATTAACTTTTGAACTTTCTTTTCCATTTAGCAAATTCTATTCTTTCAGGAATTATTTTCTTCAGTGGGTTTTTCCAGCTCCATTTCCCTTTGTCCAAGTCTACATTTTAAGCAGCTTTTTAAACTGTTGACTTTTTTTTCTCGCATCATTCTCATTGCTTTCCCTAATTATTCTTCTGCCTCTCATATGATTTTTATCTCAACAAGAAATTAAGATCTTTGTTGGCTTGAGGCCACTTCCCATTTTGTTTGGGGCTTTGCCCTTAGGTGTTTTGGCATTGTTGTCCCCTTCTGAGTGTGAGTCTTGATCTTCCTGTCATCATAATAACATTTTATGGTCAGGTTTTTCTTTTTTGGTTGTTGTTTTTTGTATATCTTTTTTGGCCTTTTTTCTTTTGAATTTCAGCTGCACTTTTGGGGTGCAAGGGAAATTGTCTAAGGCTGTTTACCTAAAGCTTCACTGATATTGCTCTGAGGCTCATAGGCAACTGCAGTGTCTGGTGCTATGCTGTTGGTCTGGGGAAGGAGGTAGTTGGTGCTGCTGGAGGCCACAAGACTCTTAAAGCTTATCTGGTGCTGAGCTGGGTTGCTAGTGCTGGTGTCTGGCATATATTGAGGCCTGTGAAGTGTTTCGCCACTTCTTCAGTGCTACATTGAAGCCTTAGGTGGTCTTATCTTTGAAGTCTACCTGTTTTCCACAGGGATAAGCTGAAGCACATGGAGGTACTCAAGTTGGTGGCTACCTGTTTACTTAGGCACACATAGGATTTGTGTCTACCTCTTTGGATGGGATTATGCTGAAGAACATATAGGTCTCTCCTCTGGTGGCTGATTGTTTGACCAGGGCTATGCTGAAACATGTGGTGGTTATAGGACCTGGACTCTGCCTGTTCCCTTGGTTATGCTGGGGCACATAGTGGGTCCTGGCATTGGCATTTGACTGCTTGACAACACTGAAACAGTATCTCCCCTTGACTCACTGAGGTGGGGCTTGCTGCTGACTTGCTGTGATGTTTCCTCTCCTGTACTGTACTCCCCTTTTACCTGAGTGAGGCAGAAATTTTCTACCAATCTTCCAAGTTTCTTGGGCTAAAAGATTGGTTCATCCCATTGTAGTGCTATGCACAAGCAGCTTTCCAGAAGGATGCTACTGTGAACAGCTTTTAAGGTTCTGATTACACAGTATAGTGAGTACTCTATTCCATAACAAATCAAAGCAAAACATTCACAGAAATTCAAGGTACAGAATTCACAATATTGCAACTTATCACAGAAAATCACAATATAATATTCACAACAGCTTATCATTTAAATGGCCACATAGTTTTCACCAAAGTGGTCACAATATTTAGAACAAAGAACAATCATCTCATGGGGCAACTAAGTTAATTCAATTAGTCACTTATCAATAATAATCATCCCAAAGTACAATAGTCAAAGTTTCCCACTCATGGGGCACACTTGATTAACTCAATCAGTCACTTATTCATCAATCAATTACTAAGTATCATACACAAACCCTCTACCCCTAGGTCACTAGTAAACTACAATTTCATCATTACTCAGTACCCATGGAGAGGTCTTTTCATCTTGACTTGGGGCTGGTTCTCAGATTCCCTGGATCTCCTTCCATGGTCCCAGATTCTACCTGGATTCACCAGAATGTCACCTGGGTTCAATGGCAGACAGCTCCTAGTTCCTTGTACAGCTCTCTGGGTAAGTCCTGCTCTATACTGAAGTCCACAGGGTCGAGTACATGTCAGATCTTTCACAATTTCTGCTCCAGTGAATTCAAGGCTCAACCAAGCCACAAACAGACAATGTCTCAGCATCCTGGTCATGCTTCCTCAGTTTTCTGCCTCCTCAGTCTTCTTCTGGGCTCCTGGGCTCCTCTGTCACCTGAGTTCCTGGGCTCCTGGCTCCTGGGCTTCTGGCTCCTGGGCTCTTGATTCCTTGGCTTCTGGGCTCCTGTTCACAAGAAGCTCCACCACGACAAATTTTTAGGAAATTCTGGCTCAGTTCTCAATTCTCTCTTCTATAGCTGCTCTGCCACTGATGCTCATCCCAAGAAATTCTGACTGTGCCTCTCTTGGGTTTTTCTTATATACACACAGCTTTAGCTTCCTGTTTCAGCCAACTCCTTCTTGTTAGGATAGCAGCAGGATACAGGAGTTCATGCCTTCTACTTCCCCAGTAGAGGCTTGATCATTTACTAAGTGCTAAGTACCTGCTACTTTTGCCAACACAAAGGGATCTTCAAATTCAAATTACATTACCAAATTACATTACATTACACACATCTTTTTGATGCTTCTACTATTCCAGGATTTGTTTGGGGGCATTATTATAAGCTTGTTAGGAGGCAAATATGGAAGAGTTGTGGTGTTTTGCTGCTTATTATGCCATTTTGGTTCCTGGAAGTTTTAATTAATGCATGTTTATTGAAGAAATATATAATTACATTTAGGATCAACATAGACCCAGAGCTGAAATGAAACTCAGACTCTTAGTTGAAATACCTCTATTTATAGATGAGGAAAATGAGACTCAGGAAAATTAAACAACTTGTTTATCATTATATAGGTCATAAATGGAAGAGGTGAAACCTAAACCCAGATCCTCTGATTTTTATAATTAGTACTCTTAGGACTGTTGTTTGTTCTTCAATTTTGATCTGGTTACTGTATCATTGAGTTAAACAAGACCATATTAAGTTTTTCTGTGTGATTGGATCAGAATTTGAAAATTGAAGGGTAAAGGAATTCTGCACTACTGCACAAAGGGCCACTGGATGCCAAATAGAATCACTCACCTTTCTGAAAGAACTTATATAGAATTAATATATTTGGATAGATACGGCATATAATTTATATAATATATCCCTTATATTTCTCTATATATATTAGTACATGTGAACTATAAATATTATATTGAAATTGGCTCACATATATATGTGATATACATGTATAATATAGTTCATTGCATTATATTCAATATTATTATGTATACTATATCTATCTGCTATAGAGTACACACATGTGGGTGTATATGTGAATACATTTTTATAGTGTCATGAGTTTTTTTTTAATTAAAGAATCTCTTCTCAAAATAATGTAATATGAGTTAGTTACCTCATTTGTTAATTTGTAATTTGGATACGTAATTTCTCACAGAATTCCTACCTTTCTACATATTATGTTAAAATATCAACATAATACACTCATTTAGAAAAAAATCACTTCCACTTCTGGACAAACTAAATCAGAAAATATGAATATAATTCAATGTATTGAATGTCTGTGTGAAATTTATTCTTTTCACATCTGCCTCTAAGACTAACTAAATTCCTTTAAAGTCTTGTGTCCTAAAAAAAAACTCTCCTAATCCCTCTCATTTGTTATTCTTCCCTCCTAAAACTATTTTGTATTTATTTATTTGTATTTATTTACCATTTATCCATCTATGTTTGTGTTTTATACTGTCATCCAACTCCTATGTAGAATATAAGTTACTGAGTGCTGAGATTCTTTCATTTCTATCTTTTTATTCATGATGAAGATTATGGCCAACAGAAGTCACTTAATATATCAGTTGAATTGCCTTAAATGTTGTACTGGCCCAAGAGAATGAAAGCTCCTAGAAGGCAGACATAGCCTCACTTTTATTTTCCTATGCAAATCTCCTGGCACATTGTCTTGTATATTTTATGTGCTTAGTAAATGGTTGTTGAACTAAGAAAATTCATAAAATTAATAGAGTATATAAATATGCTCACATACCACAATCCTTTATATTAGGTCATTGTAAGATTTTATATATATATATATAATGGTCATTGTAAATTTAGTTCAGAGAGGATTTTTCTTTAAAGAAAATTAAGTAGCCTCATTTTCTTTACTCTTTCATTATGTCTAAATTGATCCCAATTTGATGCAATGTTTTGGTATCCAGAGAAACAGGGAACTTTTAAAGAACAATATTGAAGAAAGGAAATTAACCAAGCTGATATTTCATTGACAGCATGACTGAACTTTTTTTTTTCTGGAGTAGCAAACTGCTGAAGCATTCCTTATGTAGTAAAGTTTCACTAGGCAAAGCACAGAGGCAAGGATTTTTTATGAGCCTATGAAATAGACTGGAGGAAGTTGTTAAATGTATTGTTTATATAGTCATCACTTGCAAATTAAGGATTTCAAGAAGTTAGAAAAAATAAGGGGATGATGGTACCCATTCCACATCGCTGATCTGTATTATTACTGAATGATGCTTCAAGAATAAACAAATGTATATATATATATATATATATATATATGTATATATATATATATATGAGTATTATGTGTGTGTGTTTGTATTTGTCAAATGACAAATATCTCAAGAAGATATTTGAGATGAATGTCAGGAATAATAGTCTAATGACTGTGTTTATTTTTCAAGCAAATTAAATCGTAATTTCTGAATTCCCATCCCCCAAACCTTAATTTCTTTATATTCCACAAAAATGTTTTATTGGGGGAGGATGCATTGTCAAGATGGAAGAATAGCCAAAACACTCAACTGAACCTTCACAACATTCTCCTAGAACAACTTTAAAATAATGCTCAAATTGAAATCTTGAGTAGCAGGGAGTACAACTAGATAGAATGAGTCATTTTTCCAGCACAAGATAAATCAGTGTAACAGCAAGCACCTCAGCATCCCTAGGGTGGCTGCCAAGACATGTTCTTATATCTGTTTTTCTAAAGAAAAGCTACTCAAAATGGGTTAACCATCTTGCTTTAATCAATCAAACATATCATTTACCTAGTTCAGGGGAAAAAGTCAGCATCCCAAACTTCAGAGTATACAGACAGATGTTACAAGAAAACAGAGAAACATTTCAAGCAGACAGGCCTCCAACTGTCTGACCATTCCATCCATATTTAGTCGCAGTTACCAGAGAGGGAACCATCAGCATCTGGGTTTTCAAAGCTGGGGGGCTCTTAACGACTGCCCAGAGTCTCATCTGGTCAAAACACATAACACTTCTCAAAGTGATCCCCAAAACAAGCCTCACATCAGAGTTTATATAGTATAGTCTTTCCTGGCTCAGAGAATGTAACAATCCTCTTGACCCACTGCCCAATCACAAAGTAGCTCCTGAAAAACAAGCCTCCCACCACAGCCTCCAGGTGCACTTAAGCCTATCAAAAGGCACAGGGGAAGGGAAGATCTTAAATTCATATTCTCTTAACAATTAGAGTGTCAGAAAGAAAAATCTGTGACACAGGGATGGAGGTCGACCCAGATTCCATGTGGATGAAACAGCACTGATGGGACTAGGTGGTAGTGACAGTGACAGTAAATAGACCTGGGTACTTATTAGAAGAGATTACAAGGAACCCCTGTAATAGAACTAGATGCTGGACAAGACACTGATAGGCAACTCCATTGCCTATATCCATTTCTGGATCAGAGTTCAAGGGCAGAGTAGAAGACTTTCAGTCAAAAGGGACTGGGCCATTATTGCTTTTGTTCCCAAGGGATCATGGACCCTGAGGAACAGTATGGATTTAAATCTTAAGGGATTAGGAGTCTTGCCTGGGGAAGGACCAAAGTGTAGACTAGGAGATTATGGACTATACTTCTCTCCAGGTCAAGTAACCTTGGAAACACTGAAAACTTCTTAACCATTAGAACTAATTCTGAAAACAACAGAGCAGAAACAAAACCACAAAACAAACCCTAAAGCTTGAGACTGGGCCCCCAACACCCATACTGGGAATAGAGTACAATTTTAACATGCGGTATTTGAAGTCTGTCAGTTACCTTCAACCTGGTTTAGCCCATCTGCTGAGATGGTTTTACTGAGGTGTGGTTGCTGTGCATGCTCCAGATGCTTGGAGCCACAGGTAACAGCTGGGACACAGGTGGACACCACAGGTGAATGAACAGTCCTGAAGAGGGCTCAGCAAACCCTCACACTAGAGGTGCAAATCCTCCCTCAATGCCACATAAATCCCTTGCAGAGAAGTAGAATCTTAGTGTAAAAGTCATAGGCATTTCAGTAACTTGATTTGTGTATTTCTAAATTACCCTCTTAAATGGTTTTACTGTTTCATAGCTCCATCAAAATGGACTAATGTGCCTGGTTTTCTACATCTCTTCCAACATTGCCTATTCACATATCTTGCAATCTTTGGTGATTTTCTGAGTAAGAGGTAAAAATTCATGGTTGTTTTGATATACAATTATCTCAATATTTATTGAAGTGGAGCATTCTTTCATATTTTTTTAGTGTTTTTAGTTTCTTTTGAAAACAGTTTATTCATACCTTTTGACTGCTTTTCTATATATGAGCAAAAGTTATTTCCCAATAGATAAATGGGCAAAAGATATGAACAAACCATTCTTAATGAAGGAATAAAGGCAAAAAAAAACCCACATAAAAGAAATAAAGAACAGCTTAAATATCTAGAATGATATTCCTTGCTTATGATTGGGTTGTGTAAATATAATAAAAATAATATCAACACCAAAGTTAATTTACAGTTTAACCCAAGATATGTAGACAACTATTTCATAAGTAGTTGATCTTATTCTATATCTACAACATATATTGAAGATATATAACCTACATGCTATACCTAAATATGCAGTTTTTATACATTTTTTTTACTTATTTTTAGTGGATGTAAAATAGATGAATCATAAAGATGTTAGGAATATCTGCATAGCAACTCTATGTATGTATGTGTGTATGTATGTATGTATCTATCATCTCTCTCTCTCTCTCTCTCTCTCTCTCTCTCTCTCTCTCTCTCTCTCTCTCTCTCTCTCTCT
>NW_027187372.1:8061675-8146909 GCF_028583685.1 Petaurus breviceps papuanus
TCTCTCTCTCTCTCTCTCTCTCTCTCTCTCTCTCTCTCTCTCTCTCTGTTTCTCTCTCTCTGCCTGTCTAATCTACCTGTATCTTTTAATTTTCTACATAGCTTGTATACAAAACCTTGATCTGAGAAATTTGATATGAAATGTTTTGTTCCTCATTCAGTCAATTGCCTTATTTTTCTAGAAGCATTAGTTTTATTTGTGCAGCAGCTTTTGGTTTCACATAACCAAAATTATATTTTAGCTTCTGTAAATGTCTGTATCCCTTGTTTAAGATATATACCAGCTTTGAGTGGTGAATCATCTGCTTATTTTGCAATATTTTGTGCTTTTAACTAATCAACCCATAAGCATTTATTAAGCACCTTTTCTACTTCAAACAATGGGAAAAAAAGAAACAAAGCAAACAAACAAAAGCACTAACGACACCTTGGTCTCAAGGAGCTTACAATTTAATAGTGGAGACAACATGCAAATAGTTATATACAGAGCAAGCTATATGCAGGACAAATAGGAAGCAATAAACAGAAGGAAGATCCTTGAATTAAGATGGGTTTGGAAAATCTTGCATAAAAGGAAGGTATTTTGGTTTGGACTTAAGGGAAGCTTGAGAGGCCAGTAGCTAGAGCAGCAGAGGGAGATCATTCCTGTCACAGGGGACAGGCAGAGAACATTTCTGGAGTGAATGGATAGAGCATCTTGTTTGAGGAACAAGTAGGAAGTCAGTGTCACTGCATTGAATAAAACTTTGTTAGGGTGTAGGATAAAGAAGGTTGGAAAGGTAGGTGGGGGGCTATATTATGAAGAACTTTGAATGTCAAATAGATAATTTAGTATTTGATCTTTAATATTCAGAACTCTCATTTTGAATGTTTTTTTTGGGGGGGAATAAGGTGCATGATGTTGTTCTATGTTTAATTTCTAACAGATTGCTCTCCAGTTTCCCAGGGAATTTTTAGTAAATTGTTATTCTTTCCAAAGAAATTTATATTTTGGGGCATATTTTATATTACATTATTGAGTTTAATTATTTCTGATCCTCCCTTGTCTAGACTTGCTCCATTGATTTAATTCTCTATTTTAAAACAAATATTAAGTAGTCATTGTGCCTCATACTTTGTAATATAACTTAAGATTTAGAAGTCAAATTATGCCTTTTTTCCTATCCTTTAATTGTTTCCTTTGATATTCTAGGCCTTTTGTTCTCTCAAATAAATTTTCTTTATTGAGTTTCAATAAAGTATCTCTTTGATAATTTATTGTAATTTCATCAAAACTTTCATTTATTATATTGTCATGGTGTGGCCACCATGTCAGCAATTTAGGTTGTTCCTTACTTTTTAAAAGACAATTTTGTAATTGAATCTGTATGATCTTTATTATGTTTTTCTTTCGTACGTGTTTTCATTGGAATTTAACTTTCTATTATTTTCTATTTGATTTTATTATTGCGTAGAATATGTTGACATGTTGAGTTTTATTCCATTGCCTGAACTAGGTGGCACAGTAGATAGAGTGCTGGGTCTGAAATCGGGAAGACTTATCTTACTAAATTCACATTTGGCCTCAGTCACACTTACTAGGTACGTGACCCCGGCCAAGTCACTTAGCTCCATGTACCTCAGTTTTGTCATTAAAATAACCTAGAAAATGAAATTGCAAACTATGCAGTTTCTTTTTCAAGAAAACTCCAAATGGGTTCAGAAAGAGTCAGAAATGACTGAACAGCAAAAACATTCTTTTACCTACCACTTTGCTGAAGCTACTAATTATTAGAATTTTACACCATTATGTAATGAACAAATTACAATCATTGTATGTTATCTTTACCTTTCTTTCTGCTGTTAATTTCTTTCTATTTTTATTGCTATTGTTAGAATTTTCTTAACTATATTCAAATGAAAATTGGGACCTTTGCTTTACTCCTGTTTATACTAATAAAGCTCCTAGAGTATCATCATTTCATATGATGTGTGCTAGTGGTTATTGATCTATCTATAGAAAAAAAAAACAACTCCTTGAAAGCATGTGCTTTGCAGAACTTTTCCTTAAACTATGTTGGTCAATGATCATATATTCTGATCCTTAAATTAAAAGAAAAGAAAGAAAAGGAATAAGAAATTATATAATATTTTGATAATTTAAACTTATTCTTTGTGAAAGAAACATATTTTTCATTATTATAACTCTTCAGAATATTCAAAATAATTAGGAAGGGGCAGAGTCAAGATGGTGGAGTAGAAGCATGACCTCCAAGCAGCTCTGGCTTCCACCTTCCCCAATCAATGTAAAAAGAGGACTCTGGACAAACTTTAGAGCTGCAGACCCCACAAAATGACACAGAGAAACTAACCTTCTGCTGAGGATGGGGGGGGGGGGCAGCAGGAATTGGCCAGCTCAGCGCTCTTGGAGCCAAGATCAGCAGCAGCTGTTGCTGTTTCCAGAATTGTCAACACAAAGATGCAAAGGACAAAGTGAGAGGTCTGTGCAGTAGGGACTTTGGGACCCAGTAAGAGGGAATACATGGACTTTTGCCCCTGGGGCAAGAAACAGCTGAGCCACCACAGCCAGCCAGCACCATGTGGCAGCTTTAGCTCCTGGCCTTCAGAATGTAGGGAGACCAAGTGACCAGGCTGAGGGGTAATAGCTCTTGCTTTAACCTGCTTGGATCTGGATTTCAGTATAGGGTAGAATTCCTCGGGTGTGTGTACAGATTGCCAGAGTGTGTGGAGGCCTCAGAGATGGCACCCATCTAATACCTCTGGCAGCCAAGAAAACCCCAGCATTTGGGACGAAAGATCCCTTGTCTGGTGGCAGAGTCCTATTGTGGCAAAAAGCTCCTGAGTTAAGTGACTGAGGGGCAAAATGACCAGACAAAGGAAACAAAGCAGACAGAAGATTCCAACATTACACTCCTGTTTTGGGGACAAAAAGGAGCAAAGCATGGAACAGGAGGAAGACAGTGAAGTCATAACTCCTGCACCAAAAAAGCTTCAAAGGAAAATACAAGCTGGTTACAGGCCATAGAAGACCTTAAGAAGCAGATAAGAGAAGTGGAGGAAAAATTGGGAAGAGAAATCAGAACAATGCAAGAAAATTACAAAATGAGAGTCAACAGGCTAACTGAGGAAAATCACACCTTAAAACACAGACTAACTCAAATGACAAAAGAGACTGAAAAAGGCAATGAGGAGAAGAATGCCTTAAAATGCCGAATTTGCCAGATGGAAAAAGAATCTCAAAAGCTCAATGAGGACAATCGTTGCTTCAGAATTAGACTGGAGAAATGGAAGCTAATGACTTTATGAGAAATCAAGATGCTGTTAAACAGATCCAAACAAATGAAAGGATAGAAGGCAATGTGAAATATCTCATGGGAAAAACTACTGAGCTGGAAAATAGATCCTGGAGAGATAATTTAAAAATTATTGGATTACCTGAAAGCCATGATCAAAGTAAGAACCTAGAAATCATCCTCCAGAAAATTCTCAAAGAAAACTGCCCTGATGTTTTAGGCAAAATAGAAGTTGAAAGAATCCACCAATCACCTCCTAAAAGAGATCCCAAAAAGAAAACTCCTAGTATTATTATAGCCAGGTTCTGGAATTCCCATATTAAGTAGAAAATATTACAAGCAGCCAGGAAGTAACAATTTGAATATTGTGGAAACACAATCAGGATATCCCAGGATATGGTAGCTTCTACATTGAGGGATCAAAGGGCTTGGAATATGATATTCCAGAGGTCAAAGGAGCTGGGATTAAAACCAAGAGTCACCTACCTAGCCAAACTGAGTATCATGGTACAGGAGAAAATATGGTCATTCAGTGGAATAGAGGACTTTCAAGCATTCTTGATGAAAAAACAGAGTTGAATAGAAAATTTGACATTCAGATACAAGAAGCAAGAGAATCATGAGAACGTAAACAAGGAAAAGAAATCATAAGGAACTTATCAAAGTTGAACTGTTAACATTCCTACATGGAAAAACAATAATTTTAACTGAGGAAACTTCTCAGTGTGAAAATAGTTGAAGGGAATATATATATATAAAATGTGTATATATATATGTCTATATGGGCATATGAATACATATGTGAATGTGTGTGTGTGTATATATATATATATATATATATATATTTACAGGTATACATAGAGAGAAGGCACAGGACCAATTTAATAGGAAGGGATGATACTTAAAAGTTGAAATTGAGAGGTGAGAAAGGAATATAATGAGAGCACATGAGTAGAGACAGAATGGGGTAATCTATCTTATATAGAAGAGGCAAGGGAAAATGGTTACAATGGGGGGGAACAATAGGAAGGCAAAAGGGAATGGGTCAACCTTATTCCCATTGAATTTGGCTTGAGTAGGGAATGAAATACACACTAAATAGGCTATCTCACCCTACAGGAGATAGGGGCGAGGCGATGAAAGGGAAGGCAGGCTGTGGTGGAGGGAAGTTGGAAGTACCCCTTTTTGAAAAGGGACAGGATCAAAGTAGAGAATAGAATAAGTGGGAAGTGGGATAGGAAGGAGGGAAATATAGTCAGTGTTTTACAATATATCTACTATGTTATTGTTTTGTATTAGCCACACATGTACAATCTATACTGAATTGCTTATCTTCCCAGTAAGGATGGGTGACAAGGGAGGCAGGGAATGAATCTGGAATTCAGTTTTAAAATCAAATGTTTAAATATATTATAATTATTAATACTATTTTACATGTAATTCAGAAATAAGATATTCAGGCACTGGGGCATAGAGATCCACCATGCCCTACTGGAAAAATAGAAAGGGGTATGGGAGAAAATATGGGAGAGAGCAGATTGGAGGAGAGGATATCCTGTGGGACTGCTATTTTGGGGCAGTGGGTAGTGGAAAAATGGGGAGAAAATTTGTAACTCAAAATCTGGCAGAAATGAATGATGTAAATCAGAAGTTAATAAAGCATTTGAAAAATGAAAAAACAGAATATTCAAAATAACTTTTAATTATTTTGAGTAAGATCTCTGAAAACAAAACTTCAAGTAACCCAAAGGACAACTCAGGAAATGCATGAAAAAAATTTTAATTTGCTACAGAAAATTATAATTTTAACTTGAATTATCAAGGAAATCTGATTTTTTCTATCTTTGTGATTATGGGAAATTCACTAAATTTCCTAATTTTTCTAATCAATAAAATGAAGGTGTTGGATTTAGATGTACTTTGAGATCTCCTCTCACTCCAGACATATAATGCTAAGTACATATAAATATAAAATGAAGTATTTAGGATAGGGACATAATAAATACTTCAATATGCCCAGAATATATTAAAACATTTTAAGGAACAATTGGTTTGGGTACATCTTCTTTGAATTGTTTATAGAGCTGTGTATACAAATATGACCAGAGAAGGTGTATAGACAAATTGCTATCTCTACTATTAGGAGTAGATACTAGTAGAGCAGATCTACTCATTACTAAACTAGAAATACATAAAAAATGCAAAGAACTATATAAATTTATTCATTTTATACCTAGAGAAAATTCTGGGGATGATTTAATGTTGACCTTCTGTTTCATAGAGATTTAGAAACAAATGCCTAGGAAGGTAGAATTATTTTTCCAAGGACACAGACATAGTCATTGGCAAAACTGGGACTAAAATTCATGGATCTTCAGGTTTGTCCATTTCTATTTCCCCACTTTTCTTGAACTTCAACAAATGAGGTAGTATGCAGTGGAAAGAGAACTCACATGTGCCATATCACCTTGCAAATAACCTTGAGTGAGTTATATCTCTTCTCAGGGCCTCAATTTCCTAATCTCTAAAATGAATGGATGTGACTAGATGGCCTCTAGGTTCTCCTTTATTCCTAATATTCCATGAATTCCAAAGTTATATAAATTAAATTCTATTTCTCTCTTTTTAATGGATAGAATAGCCACCAACAGGAATGCCCAGCATACCTTTGCCTAAAGTCATGTTGTTCCTGTGTTCTAACAAATATGACTATATTATTTTGGCTTTCAATTACATTTGAATTTTCAAGGCAAAGATAATTTTTTTTTTTTGCTTTTTGGAGGGCAATTGGGGTTAAGTGACTTGTCCAAAGTCACATGGCCAGTTTTTTTTAAGTGATTGGGGTTAAGTAACTTGCTCAAGATTACATGGCCAGTTATTTTTGTGTGGATGCCAAGTATCTGTGGCCAGAACCGATCCCAGGTCTCCCTACACTGGGTCCGATGCTCTTACTCACTGCACCACCTGGCCACCCCTAATCAATTGGAGTTAAGTAACTTGTTCAAGGTTACACGGCCAATTATTTTGTGTGTGTGTTAAGTATCTGAGCCTGTAACCGATCCCAGGTCTCCTGACTCTGGGGCTGGGGCTCTTACTCACTGCACCACCTGGCTGCCCCAACAAGGCCAGTTTTTTTGTTAAGTGTCTGAGGCTGCATTTGAACTCAGGTCCTCCTGACTCCAGGGCCAGTGCTCTATTCACTGCACCACCTAGCTGCCCCCAAAGATAAGTTTATAGTTGCTTTTAAAGAAGGAATAAAAAAAACTAAAAATAAGCTCCATAAAATCTGCTTTTAGATAAAGTTAAATGTTTTCCTTTTTTTATTCTCATAAGAATAAACTCAAAAAATCATTTGTTTCTTAATTAAGTTACCATGCGTGAAGATTCTGAATAATTTAAGACAATTGTTCATTTAAATAGTTGCTAATTACACCCTCCTGACATAATTATTGTATTATTACCACACTTAGGACAAAATTGCCTTACTATTTATTGAACTCAAAAACATTTCTGACATTTTAATGAACATCCCACTTAGTTTTATTTTACAAGATTTCGCAGTGAACCACAAAGAATTAAAAAATGTCATTCAAAGCCTATAGGTAAGTAAGCTGAGCAGCACAGGGGGGGAAAGATGTTTCATATAGGAGTACAAAATTATCTGTGATTTTTTCTGATTAGAAGTTTATTATTGTAAATGGCTTTAGGTTATATTCATTTTAAGTGCAAGATGAGGAGAGACAAGGGAATATATTTTTCTCACCTTCATGTGTTAACATTTGCATAAACTCTCATTCGAAGAACCTGTTTCATTCCACACTTACTGCTTAAATAGACCTATGTTTTGGGCCCTTTCATAGCACTTTTTATTTATTGTACAATTGCACATTCTTCTTTACCTTATTCATATTTGTTTACATCTTAATACAACTTCTCCTATGTCATAATATCCAAAGATTAGAACCCCCTCAGAGGCAGGGGATGTATTATATTCACTGTTTTGTGCATCTTTAGAACCTAGAACTGAATAAATATTTTATATGTTTTCCTGAACTAAATTAAAAAAGAAAAAAATGCTTTAGAATAAAAAATATTTTAAATTTAACATAAGGCTAAAAGAACCTCGAATTTTTCCACCACATATAACAGTCAAATTAATACTATGGTATTAATTGGATTATTCTATTTTATGAGGGTCAGTATAATCTATGACTCAGGTGGTTGAAAACATTACTTAAGTTTACTCAAACCATTAAATCTAACTATTTTTACAAAACAATATATTAATATGATTTTTAAAACAACTTATCAACTATCCTCAAAATGTATTTGCATATCTCTTTCATTAAAGGATCACAAAAGACTTATTTTTATTATAAATTTCTATTCTACTTTTGTTATAATTATTCTAGTTTTTTCTATATATACAAATTTTAGTATCGGTTTGTTTCATACTTTATTAATGGAATTCTTATTTCATAACAGGATAAATTTCTATAGAAGTTTCTGAAGAGTAATTTTCTCTAAAATATTATTAATTTATGATATAGCATTCTTTGTACAAATTTTGAGTTCTAACTTCTTTAGACCCTAACTCCAACCCTTTGAGAACCTAACAATATATCAATTATACATGTGAAATCATGCAAAACATATTTCTATATTGACAAAATTGCAAAAAAGAGCAAAAGTAATTAAGAAATGCAAAAAATATACTTCAAATTGCACTCAGAATTCATCAGTTTTCTCTCTCTACGGAGATGATATTTTTCATCATGGATCCTTTGGAATTGTCTTGAATCTTTGAATTAGTTTACTTGTTGTTGTTCAGTTGTATTTAGTGGCCTTTGTGACCCCATGGACTTGTATATGGAGTTTCCTTGGCAAAGAAATATTGGAGTGCTTTCTATTTCCTTCTTTAATGTGTCCCCATTTTACAGATGAGGAACTGAGGCAAATAGGGATTAAGGGACTTGCCCAAGATCTCACAGTTATTTGATCTTGGAGGCCAAATTTAAACTCAGATCTTCCTGATTCCAGGACTGGTGCTCTATCTACTGCACCACTTACCATCATTCTAATACTGCTGTTACTTTGCACAAATATCTCCTGGTTCTAATCACTTCAGTCTGCATCAATTCATATGGGCATTTCTAGGATTTTTTTGAAACTATCATGCTTATCATTTATTAGAGCAAAATAATATTACTTTACAATCATATGCCAAAACTTCTTTTGTCATTCTCCAATTGAAGACATCCCTTCAATTTATGACTCTTTGCCACTACAAAAAAATAGCTTCTACAAATATTTTTGTACATTATAAACTTTTCCCTTTTCTTTGATTTTTTTTAAAGATATAGATCTAGTATTGGTATTGCAGGGTCAAAGGATAAATACAGTTATATAGCCCTTTGAATATAATTCCAAATTGATCTCCAGAATGGTTAGACTAACTCACAACTCCATGACCAGTGCATTAATATTTCCATCTTTACAAATCTCCACCATTTCTCATTTTTCTTTTCTGTTATGTTGACTAATCTGATAGGTGTGAGGTGGCATGTCAGAGGTGTTTTGATTTGCATTTCTTTACTCATTAGTGATTTAGGGTTTTTATGTGATTGCAGATAATTTTGAATTCTTTGGAAAACTTTCTGTTTTTATTCATTGACCATCAATTGGGGATTGGGTCTTATTTTTATGAATTTGGTTTAGTTCTCTATGCATTTGAAATGTGAGGACTTTATCAGAGAAAGTTACTGGAAAAGTGTTCTGCTGTCCTAATTTTGGCTACACCAGTTATATTTGTTCAAAAAAGTGTAATTTTATGTAATTAAAGTTCCACTTTACTTACCATTATATGTATATCCCTTGTTTGGATAAAACCTCTTATTTTATCCATTTGAAAGGCATATGTTTCTATACTGCCCTAATTTGCTTATAGTATTACCCTTCATGTCATTTGCCTATTTAGCCTTGGAGCATGTGGTGTGAGATCTGGTCTATACTGTTTTATGCTAAACCACTTTATAGTTTCCTTAGCATTTTGTCAAAACCTGAGTCCTTGCCTCAAAAGCTTGGATCTTTGTGTTAATCAAACACTATATTAATTTGGTCATTACTAGTGTGTATAATAGTAGTGATAATGAACATTATCTGATTCCTGATGGGACTAGAAAAGTTTCTAATTTATTCCATTACAGACAATGAATGTATTTGTTTTTTTCTTTATCAGTATAAGAAAGTCTCTATTCTTATGCTTTGTAGTATTTTCAATAGGAACAGTTGTTGAATTTTTGAAAAAGCTTTTGTTCCCATCTAATGAAATAATCATTTGATTTTTTTATTGATAAGTTCAATTATACTGATAGTTTTGTTTTCCTAGTATCAAACAAGCCCTGCATTCCTCATATTAGTCCTACCTGGTAATAATTTATAACCTTTTGGAATGCATTGTTTTAATATTTTTGCTAGTGTATTTGTTTAAAATTTTTGGCATTATATTCATTAAGAAATTGCTTTTTAGTTCTGTTTCCCTATTTTGCCTCTCCCTCATTTAATTCTAAGAAGTAAATTTGGGTCATAAGAGGAATTTGATAAAATGTCTTCTTTACCTGTTTTTCAAGTAGTTTTTATGGTATTAGAATTAATTTTTCTCTAAATTTATGATAAAATTCATTTCTAAATCTATCTGGTCCTAGGGATTATTTCTTAGGGAGCTCAGTGATAGCTTGTTCAATGTATTTTTCTAAGGTCAAGCTATTTAAGTATTCTTTTTGTTAATGTAGGCTATTTATATTTTTGTAAATATTTATCTATTTCACTTATATTGTCATCTTTATTGGCAATATAACTGGGTAATATAATTCCTAATGGTTCATTTAGTTTCACTTTCATTGATGGTGCATCTACACTTTTCATTTTTTATATTGGTAATTGGTTTTCTTCTTTTAGAAACATCAAATTAATGAATGGATAGGTTTCTTTCATAAAACTAACTCAGGTTTATTTATGATTTCATTGATTTTTTTGCTCTCATTTTTATTAATCTCTCATTTGATTTTCAATAATTCCATTTTGCTGTTTAATTGAGGATCGTAATTTTTTTTAAAAGCAATCGGGGTTAAGTAACTTGTTCAAGGTTAGACGGCCAGGTGTTTCTGGGTGGGTGCTAAGTGTCTGAGCCTGGGATTCGATCTCCAGGTCATCCCGACACTGGAGCCGGTGCTCTTACTCGCTATGCTACCTGGCCGCCCCAAGGATCATAATTTTTTTTCTTTTTAGTTTTTGTTTATTTTAATTGTTTTTCTAATTTTTAGATCTGCTCATTCTTTTTTTTTAATTGACAATGTTTGGAGATATAAATTTTCCCCTAAATATTGCTTTGGCTATATCCCCCAAATTTTTGCATGTCATCTCATATTTTTCTTTCTCTTTAAGGAAATTATTGATTGTTTCTATGATTTATTCTTTGATCTAATCTTTTGTCAATATTAGAAGACTAAGTTTCCAAATTAATTTTTAACTCATGCTTCTAAAGCCCTTTATTGAATGCTATTTTTATTGCAATATGATGTGAAAAAAAAGATGCATTTAAATTTCTAATTTTCCACATTTGTTTGTGAGGTTTTATGCCCTACTACATGATTGAATTTTGGCAAGACACAATTTACCTACAGCTGAGAAAAAGATGTATTCCTTTCTATTCTCATTAAATTTTCCTCTCAGGGCTATGACATCAAAATTTTCTAAAAGTCTATTCCTCTCCATAAGTGTTTTCTTATTTATCTTATGGTTATATTTTTCTAGCTTTTAGAGGGGAATTTGACCCCCCCAATAGTATAATTTTATTTTCTCCTATAATTCATTTAACATTTCTTTTAAGAATTTGGATGCTCTTCCATTTGGTACCTATGTGTTTAGTATCAATATTACTTAGTTGTATGTGGCACCTTTTAGTAAAATGCTTTTATTCCTTTAAATTAGGTCCATTTTTGTTATAGTTACATTTGAGGTCATGTTTGCTATACCTGCTTTTTTTAAACCTCAACTGAAGCATAATGGATTCTGTTCCATCCTCCTATTTCAACCCTGTGTGTCTTTCATTTTAAATATATCTCTTTTAAATTATGTATTGTTGTATTTTGGTTTCCAATCCATTCTACTATTTGGTTCTCTTTCATAAATGAGTTCATCCCATTTACAGTTATGATTGCTAACTGTGTATATTCTTCTGTTTATCTTTCTGTCTCTTTTTATATTGTTCTTCCTCAAAAGTCTATTTTGGCTATTTCTGCTACCTTCCTTAATCGACTCTCTCTTTTATCACCCCCTTCTTTCTCTTATCCTCTCCTCTCCCCTCCTACTTGGGTTGGGTAAGGTAACCCTACCTCATTGGGTAAGAGAGATTTCTATACCCAACTGAATGTGTGCCTGCATGTGTGTGTGTACATTTCTGTGTGTGTGTGTGTGTGTGTGTGTATTCTTCCCTTTTTGAGCCAATTCTGAAGAGAATAAGGTTAAAATTTGCCCTCCCATAAACTCCTTCACTATTTCAAAATTTTGTTTAGTATTTTATTTTCCCCAATTACATTTTAAAACATTTTTATCATTTATTCTGAAGTTTTTTGACTTCCAAATTCTATCCTCCCTCCACACACACACACATCAATGAAAAGACAAGCAATTTGCTATAGGTCATATGTGTGTAATCATACAATATATATTTCAATATTAGTCAATCTATAAAAGAAAACATAGATGCCCTTCCCCCCCCAAAAAAAACCCAGAAAAATTAAAGGTGAACTGCTTCCATCTGTATTCAGGCTCCAGGTTTCTCTGGGGACAAATAACATTTTTTCAGCACAAGTCTTTTTTGTTGTCTTAGATCATTGTATTATTGAGAAAGGGTAAGTCATTCATATTGCTTATCTTACAATATTGTTGTTATGGTGCACAATATTCCCCTGGTTCTACTCCCTTCACTTTTCATCAGTTCATGTAAGTCTTTCCAATTTTTTTCCTGAGAATATACTGCTCATCATTTCTCATTGAACAATAATATTCCATCAGAATCATATACCACAACTTGTTCAGCCATTTCACAATTTATGGACATCCCCTCAATTTCTAATCATTTTCCATCAGAAAAGAGCTGTTATTTTTTTTTTTTGTATTTTTTATATTTTTGTGCATATGTCTTTTTCCTCTTTGGTTTTCAAAATTTTGGGGGGGGATATAGACCTAGTAGTAATATTGCTAAGTAAAAGGGTGCGTGTTATTTTATATCCCTTTGGGCATAGTTTCCAAATTGCCCTACATAATGGTTGAATAAGTTCACAACTCCAGCAACAGGAAGTTAGTGTCTCACTTTTCCCACATTCTCTTTAACATTTGTACTTTCCCTTTTCTGTCCTTTTGATAAATCCAACAGGTATGAGGTAGTACCTCAAAATTGTTTTTATTTGCATTTCTCCAATAAATAGTGATGTAGAGCATTTTTTTCATATGAAAATAGTTTTTATTTCATCTCAAAACTGATAGTTCATAGCTTTTAATAATTTATCAAATGTGTGGGGGCGGCTAGGTGGCGCAATGAGTAAAGTGTCAGCCGGAGTTGGGAGGACCCAAGTTTCGTTCAGGCCTCAGACACTTAACACCCACAAAAACAAACACACACACAAATAAACAAAACCAACAACAAAAAACAAACAAAAAAAACTTTATATAGGGCAATTTGGAAACTATGCCCAAAGGGCTATAAAATAACATACACCCTTTTACTTAGCAATATTACTACTATATATATTTGCTTTTTCAGAGGGGGAAAGCCAGGGCAGTTCGGTTAAGTGACTTTCCCAAGGTCACATGGCTAGTAAATGTTAAGTGTCTGAGGCAAGATTTTAACTCAGGTCCTCCTGACTCTAGGGCTGGTGCTCTATTCACTGTGCCATCTAGCCACCCCTCTTCAATATTTTTAAACCTCTTTTATCAAGCTATCCTTTTTTCACAATTTTTTCATCACTATTATTTCTTTTCCCAGTTTTTCCTCTACTACTTCTTCTTTTTTCTTTATCTCTTCTAGGAATTTATGTTGGGTTTGTGTCCAATTTTCATTTTTTTTAAAGCTTTGCTTACAGCTCTTTTTATATTATTTCCTTCTTTTGGAGATTATATCTTGATATTCCTTATCTCTCATAGTCACTTTTTATGTTTAAATTCTTTTTTTTTTTGTTATTTGTTCCAGTGTGCCAGCCACTGCACCAAGTAACAGCAAAAGCACTCCTGTAATCTTTCAGGCTAGTTTTTTGACACTCTTACCATCTCTGGCCTGACAGTTCAGCTACTTCTGTGAATGTTGCTATTTTCAATGTGCACCACCACTACTAATGTTGTTGACAGGTGTATTCCAGGCTAGCCCTAACTCTATGCCACAGACAACTCTTACTAACTTCCTAAGGTGTCTTGGGATAGATGAGTATCTTACCCCAATATTTTATTGGATATGCCACTCTAGAGCTCAATTTGTTTAATTCTTTCAATGTGGTTTGGAGGGGAATCTTGGCAAAGTTCAGCTGGTATGTTGCTTCTATTCTATCATCTTGGCTCTGATTATCTCTTTGGTTTTTAATACAATTCTGAATGCTACATATTAACATTTCAATTACATTTTATTTTTAGTAAAATAAATTATTTTTTCCCTCCTTCCTGTAATGAGAATGTAAATTTTAAAGATCTTCCCTGCCCCTAGGCTAAAATGCACCTGAAGCCTGGGAAGGGAGGCTTGTTTTTCAGTAGATACTTCTTGATTGGCCAGTGGGTCAATAAGGTTGTTACATTCTCTGAGCCAGGAGAAGGCTATATAAGCCCTGATGTGTAGCTTTGTTTTGGGACTCACTTTGAGAAGTGTTCTGTGATTTGATCTGAATTCTGGGAAGCCGTTGTTGAGAGTCCCCCGGCTTTGAAAAACCCAGATGCTGATTTGGTATGGATGTAATGGTTGGACAGTTTGGAAATCTGTCTACTTGATCTGTTTCTGTCTTGATAATTCTGCCTGTATACTTTGAGGTTCGGGGTGCTGACCTTTTTCCCCTGAACAAGGTAAACGATATATGTCTGACTCATTAAAGTAAGCTTGTTAACCCATTTTGAGTTGCTTTCCTTTAACAAAGCAGATCCAAGAAACTGTGGTAGCTGCAAACCCTGAGAACGCTTGGGGTGCTTGCTGCTACACTTCCCCACCCCCCTAGAAAGACAAAAACAGAATTCTCATAACAAATATGTTCAGGAAGGAAAACAAATTCCCTCATTATCAGTGTCTGAAACATATATACACACATGCACACATACATAAATACCTACATATATCTCATTTTGCACCTTGAATCTTTATACTATCTAAATATATTTTGATACTTCTAAAGGAATATAAAATATAAAGCAGATATTTGCCACAGAAAGTTCTCAGATCCTGTACAATATACAAGTTGCAACCTTATTTAATGCTGATAGTAATTCAAGATTATGAATATTACATGGTGAATAAATAGATGAAATTGAAATTTTAAATATACCAGGAAGGGAAAAACAGTCTAGATAAAAGAAACATTGTACATTGGACACATACAATCTTGTGATGACTCTATTCTAATATTTCTAATGCAAAGGGACAAGATTGATAAGATATTCTTCTGTGAAATGATGAACTTGAAAAATGTTTTGACAGGTCATATTCACACTTGTCTTACCTTCTCAAAATATACTTTGTTGTAAGATAGAAGGGGGTTTTCAACGGCTTTCTCTTCTTGACTTGTTGCTGCTTTTTCATTAAAGCTTAAAAAAATTAAATGAACTAGGGATACTGAGATTCTGGGAGAGTGAAAATAGATCAGGAAGTTAATTTTGCTGATATAGAATGGGACACAGGATGATTCTGGGATTATCATTTTCAGTGACACTCCACCCCCCCCCCACACACACACATTTTAAAGAATTAAAATTTAAATAATGGGCAGATTATAGAACTCAGAGTTGCGGATCAGGCTACATGGAACAGCTATCTGGGAAATGAGATTTGAAATGATCCTTGAGACTTATTAACTATTGGAGACCCTCCTGACATATTTGAAGTTTTTCTGATATAGCAAATTTAAATGTTTGTGTCTTTGGTGTACTTACAAACAGGTGTATGACTCTCTATGATCAACAGGAAATGTCTCTTTAGAATGGCTTTCTATGATCTTTAGTAGATAGATACATGTTTTAAGGCATACCTTTCTTAAGAAACACAGCACAGAACAACATCAATCATTCAAAACATTTGACTATTTTGATTTACTCTTTTGGTTGAAAATAAGAGCAAATTGGGGTGGAGTCAAGATGGCAGAAATAGAAGCAGCACTTCCCTGCTCCTCCGGCTTCCACCTTCCCCAATCCATGTAAAAAAGGGACTCTAAACAAACAATGTGGAGCTGCAGAACCCAAAAAATGACACAGAGAAACTTTAGCCCTGGGGCGGGCCTGACCAGATGCCAGTAGGGGGGACTCCAGATCAGCAGCAGCTGTGGCCATTTCCAGATTTATCAACACATAGATGCGAATGACAAAGTGAGAGGTCAGTGCAGTCTGGACTTTGGGACCAAGTAAGTGGGAGTGTGTGGCTTTTGCCCCTGGAGTGAGAAGCCACTGAGACACAAGCACAGCCAGCCAGCACCATGTGGCAGCTTCAGCTCCTGACCTGCAGAGTATAGGGGGACCAAGCACCAGGCTCAGGGGTAATCGCTCTTGCTTTAACCTGCTTGGATCTGGATTGCAGTCTAGGGTAGAGGTCCTGATGTATGTGTCCAGCTTGCCAGAGTATGTGGAGACCTTAGAAAGGGCACCCATCTAATTACTCCAGCAGCTAAGAAAACATCTCCATTTGGGATAAAATCTCCCCTGTCTGGTGGCAGAGTCCTACTGTAGCAAAAAGCTCAGGGGTCAAGTGACTGAGGGGCAAAATGACCAGACAAAGGAAACAAAGCAGACAGAAGATTCCAACATTACACTCCTATTTGGGGAACAAAAAGGAGCAAAGCATGGAATAGGAGGAAGACAGTGAAGTCAGAAATCCTGCACCAAAAGCTTCAAAGGAAAATACAAGGTTACAGGCCATAGAGGACATTAAGAACCAGATAAGAGAAGTGGAGGAAAAATTGGGAAGAGAAATGAGAATGATGCAAGAAAATTACGAACTGAGAGTCAACAGACTGACTGAGGAAAATAGTACCTTAAAAAATAGATTAACTCAAATGGCAAAAGAGGCTCAAAAAGGCAATAAGGAGAAGAATGCCTTAAAAAGTCAAATTTTCCCGATGGAAAAAGAATGTCAAAAGCTCAATGTGGGGAATCATTGCTTCAGAATTAGACTGGAGCAAATGGAAGCTAACAACTTTATGAGAAATCAAGATGCTGTTAAACAGATCCAAACAAATGAAATAATAGAAGGCAACGTGAACTATCTCATGGGAAAGGCCACTCACCTGGAAAATAGATCCAGGAGAGATAATTTAAAAATTATAGGACTACCTGAAAGCCACGATCAAAGTAAGAAGCTAGAAATAATCCTCCTGGAAGTTCTTAAAGAAAACTGCCCTGAGATTTTAGAACCAGAGGGCAAAATAGAGGTTTAAAAAATCCACCGATCACCTCCTGAAAAAGACCCCAAAAAGAAATCTCCCAAGAATATTATAGCCAGGTTCCAGAGTTTCTAGATTAAGGAGAGAATATTCCAAGCAGCCAGGAAGAAACAATTTTAATATTGTGGAAACACAATCAGGATAACCCAGGGTCTGGCAGTTTCTACACTGAGGGATCAAAGGGCTTAGAATGTAATGTTCCAGAGGTCAAAGGAACTGGGATTAAAATCAAGAGTCACCTACCCAGCAAAAGTGAGTATCATGTTTCAGGGGAAAATATGATCATTCAGTGGAATAGAGGACTTTCAAGCATTCTTGCTGAAAAAATCAGAGTTGAATAGAAAAATTGACATTCAGATACAAGTAGCAAGAGAAACATGAGAAGGTAAACAGGGAAAAGCAATCACAAGGAACTTATCAAAATTTATCTATTAACATTCCTACATGGAAAAACAATAATTGTAATGTATGAAACTTTTCTCAGTAGTTGAAGGGAATATAAATATATGTCTATATATGAGAGTATGTGGGCATATGAATACATATGTGAATGTGTGTATATATGTTTACAGGTATACATAGAGAGAGGGCATAGGACCAATTTAATAGGAAGGGATGATACTTAAAAGGTGACATTAAGAGGTGAGAGAGGAATATAATGAGAGGAGATGGGGAGAGACAGAATGGGGTAAACTATATCATATGGAAGAGGCAAGGTAAAATGGTTACAATAGAGGGGAACAATAGGAAGGCAAATGGGAATGGGTCAACCTTATTCCCATTGAATTTGGCTTGAGGAGGGAATGAAATACACACTAAATAGGGTATCTCATCCTTCAGGAGAGTAGGGGGGAAGGGGATGAGAGGGGGGATAATGGAAGGGAGCGTATGCTGGGGTGGAGGGAAGTTGGAAGCACCCACTTTTGAAAAGGGATGGGATCAAAGTAGAAAACAGAACAAGTAGGAGGTGGGATAGGAGGGAGGGAAATATAGTCAGTCTTTTACAATATATCTACTATGTTATTGTTTTGCATTAGTCACACATGTACAACCTATACTGAACTGCTTATCTTCCCAGTAAGGGTGGGTAACAAGGGAGGAAGGGATTGATTCTGCAATTCAAAGTTTTAAAATCAAATATTTAAATATATACATATATGTATATATATATGTACTATTATTAATACTATTTTACATGTAATTGTGAAATAAGTAATACAGGCATTGGGGCATAGAGATCCACTGGAAAACTTGAAAGGGGTATGAGCGAAAATATGGGAGAGCAGATTGGAGGAGGGGATATCCTATGGAACTGCTATTTTGGGGCGGTGGGTAGTGGAAAAATGGGGAGAAAATTTGTAACTCAAAATCTGGCAGAAATGAATGATGTAAATCAGAAGTTAATAAAGTATTTGGCATATCAGGTTAATAAATTGCTAAAGAAAACTGTAGCTAGAAGGATTCTGACCACACACTTCATTAAGAATTCCAGATGCTCAGGATTTTTCTTCTAAATCTCCCAGGACAATCTGGATCAAGAAGAGAGAAACTGGAGAAATATCAAAATCTCAGAATTAAAAAGGATTTCAGAAGTCTTTAAATGAAAGCCAAACCTGTGGAGGTCAGGGTGGGGAAGCACTATAATGTGACCAAGAAGTGATCATTCACCTTTTCTTTAAACCTCTCCATTGAGGGGAAACCTTTTGTCTTCGAAAAACTACTCATTCCATTAATGTGTGTATTTATTTGCTAGGAAGATTTCTTTCTTAACATCAGTTCTAAATTTAACTGTTTATAATAATTATGTTTCTCCTAGTTTGATCTCTGGATCCAAACAGAAGAAATATTTTTTTTTCCTTTTTTTCAAATGAGAGTCTTTCTACAATATATACACCAGTATCACTTGACCTCTGCATGTTCTCTTTTCAAGGGTGACCCGTACTCAGGTCCTTCAACCAATTTTTACTAATTTGGTTACTTTTCTCTTGAAACTTTTTGTTTTAAAACAGGATAAATGACATTCAAATAAAATTTAGTGAGAGAATTAACTAAGCAATGTCATCAAAGAAACCTTTAGGATGTGCATGAAAAAGGTACCAGAAGTAGAAGAAAAAAATTGGAAGAATTCATCAAAAGTTTATTTAACAAATCTTTCATCATCACGTAAAATAGTCACTACACTTAGACTGAATTTTAAGAGAGTATACTTCAGAAAGATTTTACAGAGGATTCTTTCAGAGAAATTCTCAGTTAAAGAAATATGTTAGTTATTAGATAAATGCAAATGATAAGCAAACAATTGACTGAATTTTCTGCTTATATTGCCATAATGTCAATGAAAAGCCTGGATATTGGGTGGATATTCCTATGTCAAAATTATTGGAGTAAATGAACAAGATTCACATAAGACAGAGAGGCATGAAAAAATCTGTTATCTGTTTAATAGGAGGGAATATTCAAATTTATAATATCATAAATTCATTTGAAAACAATGCTGTTTAATTGCATGAATATTGTGACCCACTGAAACCTCCAGATCTTTTAAAAATCTTTATTAATTTTCAGTATTATTGTTACTTCAAACCCAACTATCGTATTCTGTTTTTTCCCTATTAAACTTATTTTTTTTAGATTTATTGCAATATCTTATTCTCTTATTTTTAACTGATTTTTTTCTTCCAGGGTGCTAGCTATGATGTTCAGCTTTGAGTCATATACAAATTTATACTCGATTTAACTGTTTATTCATCTTTAATGGAACTTTAAAAAAGAAGCACAAATTTAAGTTTGTTTGAGGTGATGTTTATTTAATATAGATCTTAGAGACTTTTTCACTCAGTTTGTTTATGTGAATCAGCAATCCTCTTGAAATCCATCCCGAATAGTTAAGGGTTGAAGTATGATTGCTTAGAAATGAAAGGATATGATTTCTAGAAGCAGCATCAATATCATCAACCTACACAGGCCACCTACAAGACATTTTCAATTTATAAAATTCTTTGCAAAGTGCATTTTCTTAGCTACTCACAACCTATTCAACCTCATAACCATCACATGCTGCTAAGTTATTTGTGGACTAATCCATCCAAAACACTATTTTTGATTAACCCAAATTTGATGTCATTTTGTGGAAAACAATGTGACATACTTTTCAATCTATTTCTCTACTGGAAGATTAACCAGATGAGTTGCCAGGAAACAAATTGTTTTAACAGAATAAGTCATATTTCCAATGATGTTTTTTTCTATATGCAAATTCTAAAAAGAAATAGCAAAGATTTTCACCTTTTGGTGGTGTCATTATTCTGTGTTATCCTTTGCAAAACATTAATCTTGTAGGGTTTTTTGCTTGTCTGTTTTCTTTGTTGGCATATAAGTCAACACATTTTGCACATTTTTTGGCTGTATTTATGGGAAATAGATGAAACATTTGAAACCTGGAAATGCATTGAAGAAACTTGGAGAACAGCTCAAAATCACTGCTCATATCTTTGTCAAAGTTATGTTAAGTAAAGTAGCCTACATCAAAAATTTATGTGCTGATCAGTGGTGGGGTTAAACCATAAGTGATCACTGGTAATGCTGTCCTGGGTGAAGTAGGAAGAACTGTTCTTTACAAAAAACAAGACAAACAAACAAACTAACAAAAATAACAAGAAAGCTCAGACACAACTTGCCTGTTATACACCATATGGAAAACACATTTGTTGAGATGCACTTATATCCACATGTGTATCTGGATTAAGCCAATAATTAAAGATTCTCCCGGATCATATTCACGATATAAGAGCAATTGAATCTTATCCTATCAGTCACTTCCTCAGAAAACATAGTAATGGGACTATACTATCTTATTGGTATTCTTTCTTGGTCTATTCTCACATTAGTCTATGCTTTTTGGATTGTGTCATGAGGCAATTTATGGAGAATATATTTTTGCAACAGTGTGAAGAAAGATGATAAATGCTTCTTAATTCACTAATCATATTTTTTTTGTCATTTAATGGGCTCCAGAGCTCATTACTGAAAATGTTTGAAATTCTAGTACCATCAATCCAGGAGACAGACAATTGAAATCATAATAATATTATTCTTTTTCAATTGCATTCTAGAGCTCTGTTGAATTAACTTTAAATTGTTACAAGTAACAAGCTTGCCTTAATACACCAATACTATCTTGGCGTTGTAGTAGGTGGGCAGGAAATGGAAGCAACAAGAGCATTAATATGTGTTACCATTGCTATCTTGTAAGACCTATTGAAAAATTAAAAAAAAATGAAATATCTTGAGTCTTGACAATTTTTCTAGTGTGATTGTGTTAATTATAATATCTATTCTATTAAGAAAATAAAATCTATTGCTACTATCAATACTTTTTTGTTTAAGCAATTGGGGTTAAGTAACTTGCTCAAGGTTACACAGCCAGGTGTTTCTGGGAGGGTGCTGAGTGTCTGAGCCCGGGATTCGATCCCCAGGTCATCCCGACACTGGAGCCGGTGCTCTTAGTCGCTGAGCCGCCTGGCCGCCCCTAAGCAATCGGGGTTAAGTAACTTGCTCAAGGTTACACGGCCAGGTGTTTCTGGGTGTGGTGCTGAGTGTCTGAGCCCGGGATTCGATCCCAGGTCGTCCCGACACTGGAGCCAGTGCTCTTACTCGCTGAGCCGCCTGGCCGCCCCTAAGCAATTGGGGTTCAGGAACTTGCTCAAGGTTACACGGCCAGGTGTTTCTGGGTGGGTGCTAAGTGTCTGAGCCCGGGATTCGATCCCAGGTCGTCCTGACACTGGAGCCGGTGCTCTTCCTCGCTGAGCCGCCCCCGCCCCCTATCAATACTTTTTTTTATCAAGCTTCATTTAATTTGTACCATACTGATTATAAGTATCTGAAATTCTAAGTGTAAGAAACATTTAAAAAGCTAATTCAATTTTTGAAATGATAATTTATTAAATTCATCTTAAGAGGAAACTTAATTCACGCAAACTTTACAGTGAGATAATTTTCTTTATTTAACATCATTTGAATCATGATATAATTTTTATAATGCCATGTGAACATGATACATAGAAGAACACATAGGACAGAAATTTTAACCTACTTGGTGTAGGAAACTCTCATAAGTGGACCTGTATTATGTGATATATTTGGAAAAGTCTATATTCATGCTCATGCCTTATTCAGGTTTATGGCATCAACAAATGTAGGAAAGAGGGAGGGAGGGAAAGAGAGAGAGGAAGTAAGAGAGAGAACAAGTGGGATACTGAGGGAGAGAGACCCTGTAGTCATAATGGGTATGGTAATACATTTAGCTTTAGATCAAGACTTATTCAATATTTGATAAGCCACATTGAAAAGAAATCCTATAAATGTAATGAATGTGGGAAGACCTTTGATGAAAATTCAAGCTTTATTCATCATAAAAGAATTCATGCCACAGGAAACAAAACCTATGGAGTATTACAAATGTGGGAACTGATTCTGTTGGAACTCAAACTTTGTTGACTATACTGAAAAAAAAAGATATTAAAAATTCAGTGAATATGTGAAGAAACTAAAAGATTAGTGGAAGAAAATTACCTGACCATTTATAGGAGTAAAAGAGTGGAGAAAAATAAATAACTTATATATTTTTAAAAATGTATTTACTATTAGTTTAAAACATTCAGTTTCACAAATTTTTGAGTTCCAAATTTTCTTCCCCTCTTTCCCCCTCCCCATTCCATAGCAGCATGCAATCTGATATAGGTTCTACATACACCTTCACATTAAACATTATTCAAATTGTGAAGAAGAATTATAACCAATGGAATGAATAATGAGAAAGAAGAAACAAACAAAAAAAAACAAAACAAAAAGAAAAGAGTAAGTAGTTTGTGTCAATTTGCATTCAGATACATAATTCTTTCTCTGGGTGTGGATAACTTTTTCCATATCAAGTCCTTTGGAGTTTTTTTTTTATAACTTTGCATTGCTGAGGGGAGCCCCATCTATCAAAGTCATTCATCACAGATTTGAGGTGTCTGTGATTGTGTACAGTGTTCTCCTGTTTCTTCTCCCCTCACTCAGAACCAGTTTATATAGGTCTCTCAAGGTTATTATGAAGCCCCTCTGTTCCTCCTTTCTTATACTGTGAGAGTATTCCATTCCATTACCTTCATATACCACAAATTGTTTGGCCATTCCCTAATTGATGGACATCCCTTGACTTCCAATACTTTACCACAGAAAGAGCTGCTATAAATATTTTTGTACATATGATTCATTATCCCACTTGTATGATCTCTTTGGGATATAGCCCTAGATGTGGTATTGATGGGTTCAAGGAAATGAACATTTTATAGCCCTTTGGGCATTGTTACAAATTGCTCTCCAGAATGGTTGGATCAGGTCACAACTCCATCACAATGCATTCATGTTCCAATTTTCCCACATCTTTTCCAGCATTTCCCATTTTCCTGTTTTGTCATCTTAGCCAATCTGACCAATGAGATGTGGTATCAAAGAGTTGTTTTGATTTGCATTTCTCCAATCAATAGTGATTTATATAATTTTTCATATGCTTATAAATCTCTTTCATTTCTTCTTCTAAAAACTGCCTGTTCATATGCTTTGACCATTTATCAATTGGAGATATATTCTTATTAATTTGATGCAGTTCTCTTTTTGTTTTAGAAATTAGTCCCATATCAGAGACATTGGTTATAAAAATTCTTTCCCAATTTTCTGCTTCCCTCCCAATCTTGGTTACATTGACTGTACAAAAACATTTCAATTTAATGTAATCAAAATTATCCATTTTCCATTTTGTAATGCTTTCTATCTCTTGATGGTCATAAAATTTTCCCTTTTTCATAAATCTGACAGGTTAATTATTCTTTGTTTTCCTGGATTGCTTAGAGCACCAGCCTTTATATCTAAATCAGGAAGCCATTTAGATTTTATTTTTGTATATCGTGTAAGATATTGGTCTATGCCTAATTTTTGCCTGTTTTCCCAGCAGTTTTTGTCAAATAGTAAGTTCTTATCCCAGAAGCTGCAGTCTTTGAGTTTATTAAATAGTAGATTACTGTAGTCATTGACTATTGTGTCTTGAGTACCTATCCTATTCCACTGATCTACCACTATATTCCTCAACCAGTACCAAGTAGTTTTTATGACTGCTGCTCGTTAATACGGTTTATAATCTGGTATGGCTGCATCACCTTCCTTAGCATTTCTTTTCATTAATTCCTTTGATATTCTGTACCTTTTCTTCTTCCAGATGGTTTTTCTTGCTATTTTTCTAGCTCTATAAGATACGTTTTTGGTAGCTCTATAGTTATGACACTAAATAGGTAAATTAATTTAGGTAAAATTGTCATTTTTATTATATTAACTCAACCTAGGCAGGAGCAACTGATGTTTTTCCAATTATTTAAATCTGACTTTATTTGCATGAAACATGTTTTGTGATTGTATTCATATAGTTCATTCATTTTTTGGGGGGGGGGATGTAGATTCCAAAGTATTTTATAATGTCTTCAAGTAACTTTAAATGGAATTTCTGTTTCTATTTCTTGCTGTTGAGCTTCATTAAAAATATATTGGAATCCCAAGGATTTTTGTGGGCTTATTTTATGTCCTTTAACTTTGCTAAAGTTATTTATTATTTCAAGTAGTTTTTTACTTGATTCTCTAGGATTCTCTAAGTATATCAGTATATAATCTGCAAAGAATAATAGCTTGGACTCTTCTTTACCTATTCTAATTCCTTCGATTTCTTTTTCTTCTCTTATTGCTGTAGCTAACATTTCTAGTACCAAATTGAATAAAAGGGGTGATAGTTGACATCCTTGTTTCACACCCAATTGTATTGGAGATATATCTAGCTTATTCCCATTACATATTTAACTTATATTAAGAGCTCAACATGAATTTTTTTCTACCTTCTCATTTTAAATTAAAATTTTTTTGTTTATTTTAGTTTACATCATTCATTGCCACAAGATTTTGAGTTACAACTTTTACCCCCATCTTTCCCCTACACACAATCCCAAAACAGCAATCCCACTGTATACCCCCTTTCCCAATCTGCTCTCTCCTATATCCTCCCCCATCTCCCTCCAACTTTCCAGTAGGCCATGGTGGATCCCTATGACCCATAGCCTGTATATCTGTATATCTTATTTACGAGTTGCATGTAAAAATTATATATATATATGAACATTAGGTTTTAAAATTTTGGATTCCAGATTCTGTCCCTTCCTCACTCATCATCCACCCTTACTAGGAATATAAGCAATTCAATATAGGTTATACATGTGTAGCTATGCAAAACATTTCCATAGTGGATATATTGCGAAAGATTGGCTATATTTCTCTCCATGCTATCCTGCCTCCCACTTGTTCTATTCTCTACTTTGACCCTGTCTCTTTTCAGAAGGGTGTGATTCCAACTTCACTCCCCCTCAACTTGCTCTCTCCTCCATCATCCCCCATCTCATCCCTTTCCCCCCTACTCTCCTATAGGGCAAGATATCCTATTTAGTGTATGTGTCATTCCCTCCCTAAGCAAAATTCAATGACAGTAAGTTTGACCCATTCCCTTTTGCCTTCTTGTTTTTTCCCCTCCATTGTAACAGTTTTCCCTTGCCTTTTCTATATGGGATAATTTACCCTATTCTATCTCTCCCCATCTCCTCTCATTATATTCCTCTCTCACCTATTAATTTCACCTTTTAAGTATCATCTCTTCCTATTGAACTGGTCCTGTGCCCTCTGTCTATGTATACCTGTACACATGTATATACACACTCACATATGTATCCATATGCCCATATACCCTCCTATATAGATATATGTATGTATACATATACATACATACATATATATGTACATTTATAGTCCATTCAACTATTCTTTTTATTTTATTTTTTAAAGCAATTGGGGTTAAGTAACTTGCTCAAGGTTACATGGCCAGGTGTTTCTGGGTAGGTGCTAAATGTCTGAGCCTGGATTCGATCCCCCAGGTCATCCCGACTCTGGGGCCGGTGCTCTTACTTGCTGTGCTACCTGGCTGCCCCCATTCAACTATTCTTATACTGAGAAAAGTTTCATAAGTTACAATTATCTTTTTTCCATGTAGGAATGTAAATATATCAAATTTGATAAGCTCCTTATGATTTCTTTTCCTTTTTTCCCTTCTCATGCTTCTCTAGTTTCTTGTACCTGCATGTCAAATTTTCATTTCAACTCTGCTTTTTTTTTCATCAAGGATGCTTGAAAGTCCTCTATTTCATTGAATGACCATATTTTCCCCTGAAACAGAGTGCTTAGTTTTGCTGGGTAGGTGATTCTTGGTTTTAATTCCAGGTCCTTTGACCTCTGGAATATGATATTCCAAGCCTTTGGATCCCTCACTGGAGAGATCCTGTGTTATCCTGATTGTGTTTCCACAACATTCAAATTGTTTCTTCTTGGCTGCTTGTAATATTTTCTCCTTGATCTGGGAACCCCAGAACCTGGCTATAATATTCCTAGGAGTGTTCTTTTTTGGGATGTTTTTCAAGAGCTGATCAGTGGGTTCTTTCAACCATTCTTTTGCCCTCTTATTCTAAAATATCAGGGCAATTTTCTTTGAGAATTTCTTGAAGGATGATTTCTAGATTCTTTTTTTTATCACAGCTTTCAGGTAGTCCAATAGTTTTTAAATTATCTCTCCTGGATCTATTTTCCAGGTGAGTGGTTTTCCCAATGAAATATTTCACATTGCCTTCTATTTTTTCATTTTTTGGATCTGTTTAATAGTATCTTGATTTCTCATAAAGTCACTAGCTTCCATTTGCTCCAATCTAATTCTTAAGGAATTATTCTCTTGCTTTTGAGATTCTTTGTTGATATGGAAAATTAAGCTTTTTAAGACACTCTTCTCCTCATTGCCTTTTTCAGCCTCTTTTGCCACTTGAGTTAGTCTATTTTTAAGGTCTTATTTTCTTCAGTCATGTTGTTTTCTCTCTTTTCATGATTTTCTTGCATCATTCTCATTTCTCTTCCCAATTTTTCCTCCACTTGTCTCATTTGGTTTTCAAAATCCTTCTTAAGCTCCTCTATGGCCTATAATCAATTCATAATTTTCTTGGAAGCTTTTGGTTCTGGCCTTGCTGTCTTCCTTCTGTTCCATGCTTTGATCCCTTTCCTCCTCTAAAAAGGAGTCCAAATTTGGATTGCTGTGCTTGCTTTGCTTCCTTTGCTTGCTCATTTTGCCACTTAACCACTTGACTCTTGAGCTTTTTGCCACAGTAGAACTCTTCTTTCAGAGAGGAGAGTTTTGGTGAAAATCATTGGGGTTTTCTCAGCTTGTGGAGCTATTACTTGGGTTCCCTCTCTGAAGTCTCCACATGCTCTGGCTCACTGGTCATGTACCCCAGGACCTCCACCCAAGACAGTGATCCAGATCCAAGCAGGTTAAAGCAAAAGAGATAAACCCTCAGACTGGTTGCTTGGTGCCCCTACAATCTGCAGGGCAAGAGTTCTCAAGCAGCCATGCAGCAGCAACTACATAGCCACAGCACCTCAGCTTCTTGCCCCCTGGAGCAGAGGCGAGACTGCAGTCCCAGATTCCTTGTTCCCAAAGTCCACTGGCCTTTTCACTTTGTCTTTGACATGTATGGGTTGATAATTCGGGAAACAGCCATAGCTGCTGGTGATGTACTTTCCTGTTGTCCCTCCAGGTCCTGACACCCTGGGGCTATAACCAGGGACTCAAGGGGCTGGGCTCCCAGTGCTTCCTGCTAGTCTGCCAGGCTGTCTTCTATGGGAGGTTTGTTTCTCTCTGTCACTTTGTGGATTCTGTAGCCCTAAAGTTTGTTTGGAGTAATTTTTATAGGTATTTGAGGTGGTTATGGGGGGAGCAGAGGGAGTCTTCCTGCTTCTATGCTGCCGTCTAACACGATTTTTTTAAATGTGAAGAAAGTAAGAGTTGATCTCTTTCAGCATCTTAAATTTTCCATTGGAAAACTGATCACCAGAAGTTTTGTTATCAAATAATTTTGTTTTTAGTTAGCCACTGTGATCTTTATGTATGTTTTTGGGGTGTGGCACTCACATAGATAGAATCATAGATCTTTGAATTACATGGGAGGAAAATGCACTAAAAGTGTGAAGACATTAATTAAAAATGCATATCTATTTAATGGAGATCCCATTCCAAGGAGGTGTAGTCCTAAAGGAAACTGCTATGGGTACAATTAAAATCACTACCACCACTGGACATTTAAATAGCACTTTAACATTTATGAAATAAATTATCTCATTTAACCTCATAGCACCTTTGTGAATAGGATACTAAAGTATGATTTATGCCCAGGCTAGAGATAAGTAAATTGAGAATCAGTTTCAGCAACTGATATTTCCATTTTCATATATTAAGTGAGTGTACTAATATTATTATTTGATAAGGAGTAATGAAGGAATAGGGGGTGACTTTTAACCTCATGTATTTTTGACTGTAAATATAACACTAATACCATTCTACTCATCACACTACTTATACATAATGAAAGTGGAAAGTTTTTCATCCATTTCAAGTTTAGTACTAGATTGTAATAAAAGGTCTGTATAAGAAGAGACTGTTTTTTTTTTGTATTTGAATTCCCAATGCCTATCAGAGATCCTGGGACATATTAAGTGCTTAAAAAGTATGCATTGATTGACTTATTATAAATCTTCTCTGGTAAAGTGTTATACTCCTACACTTTGTTCTAAAGTATACAAATCAGTATCCTGCATGGTTAAATTTTTAACAAATGATGTTTCACTGTGAAAGAAGAAAAATCAAGTGCTAAATTAATATTTAATTACCGATTCATGTATACCATGGAGTATACCATTTCAGACATAGGCTTAAGGTTAGAGATAATGGAAATGAATAGACCAACAAATGACAGTATTTGCATGAGTGATGCAGTAGTGTGAAGAAGATTTGAAATTGTACCCATAATCCCAGGGAAGGGGAAATCAGATCTTCTGATCCCTGGAATAGTGGACCATGTAGAAGTTTTGCTATGGGGTTTTATTAGTGTAAGACAGAAACTGATAGAGACCATATTCTATAAAAAGAACACTCTAGGTAGAGGCTTCAGACATTTCTCAGTAACAATCATGCTGATAAAACCTGGGTTTTTCATCATCCAACTTTCTTCCTTTTTTCAATTTGTTTTAAAAATAGAATTTGAAGTTTGTGGCTTTATTATTTTGTGATTTTTATCCTGCCTATGCTTTCAATCATTGTTCCTTTTGAATTGCTATCATGAACACATTTTGGTTTTTTGGCTTCATATTGCAGAAAGATGGTTCTTACCTCTTAATTCACTAATGATTTTTTTTTGTTATCAAATAAGGGCTTTTTTGTTATTAAATGTGTTCCTCTTCAGGGTACTCTTTGAACTTTCTCATTATGTGCTAGAAATCTCTTTATCTTGGAATTTCACTTCAGGCCTAGAATTCACAGCATGGAATGACCACTTCCACACTGCTTCCCCTTTAGATTAGAAGACTCCTCTTGAATCTTCTTTGAAGTAGTGGGTCCAGGCCAACCATTGCACTACAGGCTTTCTCTACCATGACCATGTGAAAGGTGCCTTTACATAACTCTCCCTTTTTAGCTTCCTTTCTGTATTGTCTTCCACCATTAAATTGAGGATAAGTTCTGTCCTTCTTTGAGCTTGTGCTTATATTCCCAACACTATTCATTGTGTTTGGCACATAGTAATTATGTGATAAACCCTTATAGAATGACTGACTTTTCACAGAACAAAAGTGATGCTTCTTTCAAATGCCATGTGTCCTGATGATCATTTCCAAATGTGATCGTAACAGGCAAAATCCTAACTGAACCCCCCCCCCATAGTTAAGGTTATTTCTGAAAATGATTTAATAAACAGTGCTATAGATAATTAAACACGGAATCTTAATTTTGCATTGAATATTTTTTTCTTTCTTGGTGAAATAAAAATATTTGTTAAATATCTAAGCAAGAATAAGTCTCAATATTGAGACTTATTGGCAGCAAAGCCAAGATTAGGGCTAAGATTCTTTACCATAGGGAGTTTACAATGACAGTCTTCATTGGTTTAACTATCATCATAATCCTTCGATTCTCCCTATATCTTAGAAGAACATATGTGAAACTCCATTTATATTTTGAAAAATATATTTTTGAATCTTCCATTTTAACTGAACATATCTATGATTATACTTCACGTCAATTAAAGAAATATTTATCATGTGTCTAAGTACACAGTAATGGGATATAAAGCAAAAGCATCCCTTCTGTAGGATTGCATGCTACTATATACAGTTCGTGCTTAAGGAATGCTTGTGGATTGATAACTTCATAAAATAGGGGAGAATCAAGGAAGCAAATCTTTTTCTAAACAGGTCTTTGGCAATGAAGCTTGTTGAAAAATGAAGTTTGAGTGCAACTTCCCCAAAACTGAAGTGCTCATATGACCATTGCCAGGTCCAATATGAGATAGTTTCTGTGTATCCTACTGTCCAATGAGTACTGTATTAATTATACTTCTATTTAACAAGGATCTTTATTAGTGTGAGTACTCCTTCATTTTGTACATATATAATAGATGGAGAGCCTTCTAAACTAAACTATTAAATTTACAGATGAGGAAAATGAAGTCTAGATATGTAAAATGAAATCCAAGATCATATGACACCTAAACTATAATTATAAAAGTCAACAAATTATAGAATTTCATAAATGTAATACCGTTTTAGTCAGGAAGCATTTTCTTTCTCTAGAATATTAGGTAAATTTGTTCAAGTAATGTCAGCATACATTGTAACATGGATTTTAGTTGAAATATGGACAAAGGTTTAGTGAATATATATGTAATGCAGTTCCAAATGCCTACATTTCCTTGTTTTTATCAATATTCCCTTATTTTAGGTTTAAAAAATTCATGCTCCATGAGGTTTGTTTTGCTCACAATTATGGTAGAGTAGAAATGACCTGAGTTTAGTTGTTACTCTCAAATTACAGCTAATTGTTTATTAAAGAAAAAACTATTACTTAGTCAATTCATTATAAAGTACTTTCTTCATCACTAAAACATTTCATTACTGGAAATGACTAGTAATTATAAAATAATTACTTAAATAAAAGCAAGATCAAGGAAAGAAATCATGAATTAGCTCATTACTAGTCACTAGAATACTGAATTAAATTTTCTATATATTTATTTGTACTACTAAAGAATGGATAGTTTAAGCAATGGTTTCTTAATTGATCCCAAGCAATGAGAATATTAAAAGAACATGAGAAATGGCAAAAATGTTATGCATCTTTTCTAATGACATATTTGTTTACCTACCCAGACATATGATTGTTTGGTCTAGTGAGCTCATTTGGAATACAGTCTGCAATTTTTAGTCTCAAAGAACTTAAGAGACTCATGGAGGATGACATGGCTGGGCTTGAACCCAGGTCAACTTTGGTTCTCAGGCTTGCTGTCATATCTACTATGTAATACCTCTTCCATTTGTTTATAATAAGAAAATAATAGGAGCAGGAAGAAGTTTAGTGAACATTTCTTCAATTAAATTCACAAAATAAATATCCCTTGTGTAGATATGGGAATTGTATCTCCTACCTCCAAATTCCATTTGTTCAAGTATTTGCATAGGTGATTAGAAACCATTAATGCCTCTTAAAAATATTTGGGTACATATGTTAGCCAGTTGAAACATGCATTTTATGCATATGTTGTATATCCATGAGCACAGGCAGAAAAGAGCTGAATATATTACATTTTTCTTTTTTAAAAATTTATTTACTATTAGTTTACAACCTTCAGTTCCACAAGTTTTTAAGTTCTATATTTTTTTAAGTTTTGAAGTACCTAATTTTCCTCCTCTGCCTCGGTGGTATGCAATCAGTTATAGTTTCTACACATACCTTCACATTATACATTAGTCATGTTGTAAAGAAGAATTATAACCAATAGAATGAATAATGAGGAAGAAGAAACAAAACAAACCAAAAAAAACAGAGAGGGTAGGTAGCCAGCTTTAATCTGCATTCAGACTTTATAATTCTTTCTCTGGATGTGGGCAGCCTTTTCCATCATGAGACTTTTGGAGTTGTCTTATAATCTTGCATTGCTGAGATGAGCCCAGTCTTTCAAAGTCAGTCATCCTGAATATATTTCTTGAAAATTGCTGTATTGGGATCATCCCACCCCTACAGTATCTCTCAATCACATATCGGTATACTTCAGTCCTTTTCCATATAGGACTATGAATGAATGAAGTGGCCCTAGATATGAGTACTCCAGTTATTTGTAAATGATGGGCTGTCAGGATGGGGAAGGAGAAATAAAATAAATTTGCACAATAACTTTGTTGTATATTTGAAAGGAATAGTAAGTTTTGCATAGTAGATTTGCACTTTCATGTATAATCAACTTTTAATTTGGTGCTATGTCTTGGAAATGCTTTTTTTGTTCCACAAATTAAAAATAAAATAAAGCATCAAACATGAAATCCTTTCCCACATATCCAGGGAATATATCTATGAAACAGCCACTAATTATGTAAACAAGTAGTATAGGTTAAAGAAGTTCCTGAATTTCATATAGAATAAAGATCAGGATGGTTGAGTAGGTTTTGAATTGAATCAAGTAGATGTTTCAGTATACAGGAACTTTTGAGCATACACATTACAAAAATCAATGACATTCTTCCAGGAAGAAATAAATACATGAACACGATAGTTAAAAATAATTATGCTTCCATTAATAGCTGGACTTCCAGGATTCATATAAATACAATTTGAAACATATAACACAACTTTTTATGCCTCTTACAACTGAACTTTTGTGTGTGTGTGTGTGTGTGTGTTTCTTGGTCAACATCTTCTTCACTAACATACCAAATCAGGGAATGCCTTGAATACCAATACTTTGCTTTACAATTTTATTTTTTTCAAATTAGAAAAAGTCCCTTTTCTTCATTCTCCATGTTCCACTACTAAAAATAAATAAAATAATTCTCCGTAATCAAGTAAAATAAATCCCAATATTGACCATATGCCCCCTCCTACCCACAATAGCTTTCATTCTGTAACCCAAGTCAATTATATTTCTGTTGGGTGAGGATGGGTAGAAATAGTATAATCTATCTCCATTCTTCTGTATCCATGGTTAGTTATTATGTTGATCAAAGTTCTTGTCTTTAAAAGTTGTTTTTATTTATAATATCATGATAATTGTACATACAATTTTCCTGGTTCTGCTTACTACATTCTTTTTTTTTTAAATTTTTAAGCAATCGGGGTTAAGTAACTTGCTCAAGGTTACACGGCCAGTTATTTCTGGGTGTGGTGTTGAGTATCTGAGCCCGGGATTCAATCTCCACATCATCCTGACACTGGAGCTGGTGCTCTTACTTGCTGAGCCACCTGGCCGCCCCGCTTACTACATTCTGCTTCTTTTTCATTTCATACAAGACAGTCATCCTCATCAAGTGCCAACCAACTTCCACTAGCAGAGGATACAAGTCAATCCAACTGAAGTGCCAGGGCAACTTGAAGATGAGATAGGAAGTACAATGTGGTAAGCAAGTCAAACTACCACCATCACCTCTA
Organism: Petaurus breviceps papuanus; assembly: GCF_028583685.1. Classification (NCBI taxonomy): domain Eukaryota; kingdom Metazoa; phylum Chordata; class Mammalia; order Diprotodontia; family Petauridae; genus Petaurus; species Petaurus breviceps. The sequence goes on from NW_027187372.1 coordinate 8,095,280, forward strand.
CTGCCATCTCACTGCATACCCCAAGGGAGATAGTCCAGGACTCTGAATCCAAGGGCATTTGAGATTAGCAGTACTTCCAGTCCAATGGCCTCAGTTACTATCCTGGGAAGCAAGCCCCATGGAGAGATAGTCTTGCAAATATTAATGCTTGTTCTGTAGCCATATTTATTGAATACTAATATCTGGTAGGGATCTCAAGGAGCTGAATATCTCTAATATGTGTCCTAAAACAAACAAATGAAATCTTAGAAACAAAAACCGAACCTTAATCTTTCTAGGACAAGCCTTTTCCTGGAGTTCTCTGAATCTCTCCACAGAATCTATTCCTTGTATTTTTTTAGCATTGTTCCAGATTAATTGAACAATCCAGAGGGTAAAGGGAAAAAATAAAAGTCTTCATGGACTATGCTGGGGAAGTTGAGATTTCCCTAGGAATTTCCATTCTTTTTAAGACATTTCTACTACTCCATGATAGATTTTATGAAGGAAGGAATTCTAAAAATTAGTTTCCCCAAATCATGTCTCAAAAGTAGGCATTCAAAATTTTTGAAATGAATAAGATAATGCATGTAAGCTTTTATTTAGCACAATTTAATTGATAGAATGCTGAATCTGGAAGCAACAATTACTAGATGAATCTAAAAATCCTGCAGCATATACTTTTTAGAAGGGTGACCCTTGAAAAGTCATTTATCCTCTCTTGGTCTTGATTTCCTTACCTATAAAACAAAGGGGTGGTATAGGTGGCCTATTATGGGTTTAAGAGTCAAGAACATACTTTTTATACCATGGCCCTAATTACAGCACTAGACAACTATCAATGATAAAGCAAAAGAGGAATAGAAAGATTTTCCATGCAAAATTAAACACTAGCCTTTCCTCCAATTCAGTTCTCCATGGTGGGAATAGTTTCCATGTAAGAGCCCCAGTTTACAAACACTACATCAGAACATCCTGAAGATCTGGAAGTGAAGATTCTAGGATGACTGAAGCATGGTGCTGCCATATGTAATTACAACATCATACAAATGGATCTCAAACATTTTTTTTGTATCAAATTTGTTTTATTCTTTACAGTTCCTCATTCATCTTGATTCAGTCATTACTTCCATCTGAATGAACATCCTTCTCTAAGCCTCGCCTTGCCTCCAGTAGGCTGACAGAGTACAGTGGAGCATCTGACACAGAGAACCACTGTTTGTGCGTGGCTGAAGACAGTGGTGATTTTATAGCATCCAGGGCACTTCATGTCCATGAAATAAGAGTTTGGATTCTGCACCAGGAGTTTCTTCTTGTGCTTCTGCTTCTCCTCCTCGGGAGAGGGGTGCACAAGGTCTTTCACGAGAGGCATGTTGGCACGGAGAGATCTTCACCACCGGACAGGATCTCAAACATTTAATGCTGCTCTATGTTCTTACCACTGGATGTTAGTTTCAGCTCATTGTCTTCTGTGTTTTGATAGAGGCAGCATTACAGAGTAGAAATAGTGGAATACTTGGCACCAAGAAAGTAAGATTATTTATTGTCTGCTACTCATAAGTAATGTAATGTCAAGTAAACTTTTCCTCCTTTCTGATTTCTCTCTTCTCCCCAATTAAAATGAAAGCAATAGATTGCATGATCTCCAAGCTCTCTAATTCTAAAATGCTATAAATCCTTCCATGAATTGATGAAGTCAAGCTCTATTTATAAAAATTATATTCATGAAAGTCATGATATAAAAGAAAAACTCAGGACTTTTTTAGTTGAGGTTTTGTTTTGTCTTAGTCCAAGTCTCAGTGCTGAGAGTTCAAATGTTCTCTTTAGAACAAACCTTGGATCTTGATTGCAGAAACTTTTAAAGCAAAATTCATGTATGCCTTGAAGTAGAAAGGACATTGCATAAATGACAATGAAGATGGGAGAACCTCTAATCATATCATGAATCAGATATTTTATTAAATTCTGGAAATTGTTCAGTCATCCTCAATATTTGCACTAAAAGCATAGACACCAATTCAAGGCAAACTTTTTATGCAAAGCATAACAGATGTGGGTGTCTATAAATATATGCATGTGCATGTGTACATGTATACATATACACATGGTACACACAGGAATGATATCATTTGTAATTTGAAAATATGAATGCATTCAATGCTAGCTGTTATGTTAAAGTATACAGTTTTATGTGTCCTCTAGCCAAAAACCCTAGTCTAATTTTACTGTTTATTCAGGGATTTTTTTTTGGAAGGATGAGAAAGAAAAGAGGAAGCCATGTGCACTTGCACATAGGAGTTCTTACTAACCACATCAAATCCTAAATGGCACTACCTCTCAGTGATTTGCTGCCATTTGTCTGCTTGCCTTACCCACCTACCTACTTATATAACTTTCAGAATGGCTGTTCCTTGACATTAGACCTGTGTGGGTGGTGAATAATAAAGAAAGTGAGCAGGTAGAGAATGACAAAGATTCTTGTTTGGAACAAGTAGTTCCCAAACTGAAAGTGTTATTAGAAACTAAAAATTATAGTATTGCGAAAGCACTGTCCTTACTTTTTGCTAAAATATACTTCATTTTGATATGATGACTATTCTGAGTTCTTGGATTTTAAACCAATAGAGCCCAAGCTTGGTAGGTCACATTAAACTGGGAAAGCTGACTTTCTAGAGAAGGGCTTTTCTCACTTAAGCCATTCCAGAAAAGACCCATAGGCATGCATTAGTTGTTTAGTCAAAGCCTTCCCAGATTAGAACAAATAACAACAGTTTGTAGGTGAAGATTTCAGAATCACCATTAAGTCTTTTCAATAAGGCAAAATTGTTAGAGAAATGAGAGGGAAAGAAAATGAATTTCTGTTTAGTGAAAAGATAAAATTTAAAAGAAAAATCAAATAAACAACACACTTTTATCAATTAAACTTTGATTTCACATCAGAATTTTCATTGGACTTTATTTCCAAAGAATGAATCCAATTTTAAAGATTATTGTATAGAGTATCATACTTACTTTTCATCATTCTCACAATTTTTTTCTCTTATGCAACTATTCTCTATTAAAGAACATTATTTAACTTGGGAGATATTTGCTATTTTTTTTTCTATAGAGTTCATTAAAAAGCTACTTCTGTTAAATTTATTGTGGATAGGCAAAAATCATAATTCAGCAAAAAGTATTGAACATTTCCTGCATAGATGTCACTGAGAATAAAATGAGAAACTGAATGTATATGTCTTTCTAGAATTGTATGGCCTACCTGAGGAAAGAAGTCATAATACCTTGAAAATGTTAAGCAATAAATTGAAAAGAAAGTGTGGGAGCAATAGCCAATATAATATGTAATCGTTGCTATAGAAATATGAAGCAAAAAAAATTACTCTGCCTGCCTGGAATGGTCAGATCAGTCATTTGGAGAAGAGGGGCTCTGAACTGAATTGTAAAGGATAGGTAGGAAAAAGGATTAAGATCTTTAAGAAGAGGGAGAATGTTTCAGGTTTATGGGGGATGTAGCACGAAATAAATTGACATAGAATTGAATTTGGAGTGGAAGAATAAAAATCTTGTTTAGCTTTGGGGAGAAAATAATGAAAATTGAAATGTTACAGTGCTTATTGTTTGTGATTTACTTTAGAGCAGGAATATATATGAGCTTTACAGAAATTAGGTTGGGAAAGACTCATTACTATACCCACTTTACACATAAAGACACTGAAGTTCACGAAGATTCTAACTTGTCTAGGATCACATAATGTCTGAAGCAGTACTAAAAACAAGATCTCATTGGTTCTAATTACAGTTTTCTATCTAGTATTCCACATTGTGTCTAAAGTTGTATTTTGTTATAAAATTTATATGATTTTATATATAGTCTGGGTAGAAATTCATTGTGAAGAACAATGAAATGAAAGTATCCACATCTTATGTGAGTAGCAGTTCTTGTAATCCCTAGAGCAAAGAACTCCAAAAGGACCCTTTTGCCTACAGGATAAAGTAGTTTAACAAACTGACATTTTTGTCATTGTGGAGAGAGTTCTGAACTTGGAGTGAAGAAAATCTAAATTTAAATCGTGCTTCCAACGTATAGTAGTTGTTTGACCCTAGGCAAGTCACTTCTCCTTCTCTAGTCTCAGGTTCCCTTTCTATGAAATGGAGATAGCATTAGTACCTACAGGAATTTTTGTGAGGGCAAAATGAAATAAAATGTGCAAATATTGTGGTGCTATATAAGTAAATCATCATTATTATCAATAATATTGTTATGAAGTATTTCCTTAGTTACCATAATAGATCACAAAAAGTAAATACTTAATGTTGATAGAATTGAATTATATGAATTGAATAGCTCAGTTGACCTTGATTATATCTTCAAAAAGGATTCTTATTTTTAAAACTAATAGAAGAGTTCTCAGTAACAAGAAGTGATACCTGATTTATAGTCTATCCATGTTTTAAAATGCAAAATATTCACATGTGGGTTCTCTAATGGGGGAGGTTAAGTTGACTAAGTTTTCTTTTTTTTTTTTTTGCAACTTCTCCTTGAACATAAATCCATTAAAAAAGGGTGCTATGAATTCATTTTAAAGGTCCAGAAGTTACTACTCCCATTTGGCAAAATTCAGTGAAAAAAGATACTTATTAAAACATCAAGAAAGAACAATTTTCCCTTCCTGAACTTTAGAGTGACTTTCATAAAAAGATATGCTCATTGCAAGATTAACTGGGGACACCTTTAGAGGGATTTATCTTTTCCTTGTTCTAATGCTATAAGTAGAAATTTTCTTCTAAAAATTTTAAACATTGGGTTTTTTGAAGTGTTGGTAAAAGTATCTTTAGAATTCACCCTTTTAAAACCTTTTTTTTTCTTTTTCCTAATCCTTGGTGGCTTGAGGCATATTCTCCAAACTAGAAAAATATTAAATAAGGAGTACCTGGGAAAAAATAACACAATATCAGCTGGAGCAGGAGGTTTCAACTCATTGGAACTCTATTTATTCTCTTGCTTGAGAGACTCTTGAAGCTGCATAAAGCTGTGTATTAATACATGGGCAAGCACGAGACAGACAAGGCAGGTGTTGCATTAACTCAGAACTCATTGGAATTGGAGAACAGGTTAGATTTCCTTCTCTATGGATATGAGTTGGTCTCACTGATAAATTGTTTATTTAATGCCTTATATGGCTGTAACTACATATATATATATACCAAGAAAACTTTGTTAAAGAACATCATAAGTGGTATTTTGAATTTTATCCTAATGGTTAAAGTACAATCAGTTTGAGAATGCATTAAATGATTCCATGATAGAAATTGTGTATGTGTGTATTACATGTAACTAACACTTTTTTTCAGTTAATCTTTAAATTCCTAAAATCTGTCCAAAAGTCACTCAGTGACTAAGTTATCATTTAACATCCATTGTATTTTTATTAACCTATCAGTATGTTGAGCCAACATAGGACCTCATTCAATGCTAACTCAGAATGTCTTTTAAGTTCAAAATGACTCCAATACTCCAGTCAGTGCTATCTTGCTCCCAAAAATGTACTGGTTTATTGTTTATCGAACATTTGCTATGTCTGGTTCTAGCCAGAGCCACAAGAAAAAAGGTAGAAGATAATTTTTTATACCCACATACAAAGCAATAGGAAAAAAAATCAAGGATAAATAAAATTCCATTAGAGAAATTTCTGATATCAAAACACCATGGTGTAATAAATAGACACCTAAATTCTGAGGTAGGATATGCTGGTTTTACCCACAATTTCTGACACATATGGCCTATATTATCTTGGGCAAATAATTTACCCTTTCAGTGCCCCCAGATAACTCTGTAATACTGAAAGCTGCAGAGGATGTGCTGATCCAAAATGGTAGATTTTCTGCATCGAGTTCCCTACATTAATGAAATCAAAGGTCTTTTACAATTATATGGAAATATTAAAGAAAACTGGATCATAGGTATTAGACTGGACTAGAATTATCCTATTCATTTTATAGATGAAAAACTGAAGCTCACATAGGTTGCTTGACTTGTTTATGGAGAAAAAGAGCTAATAGATGGCAGAGAAGGAAGGGAAAAAATCTTGTTTGCTCTTCAGAGTGCTATGCTTTTCACTGGATCTTTCTGCATAGTTTGACCCATTGCCTACAATGATCAAATTTATATACATAAAAATAAATGCCTGTGATACCTTTTTTTCAAAGAATCATTTGATCAATTTGATTGCTGATATAGCAAGTACTTTAGGTCACAGCTTGAATCTTTGGTGTCAATCATTAAATGCCTTTATTGCTCACCACTTTTTTTTTAATTTTCATTTAAAAGAGAACAATAAATTGACCCAGTAATAACACTTTGTTATAGGAATGTAAATTTTTAAGATCTTCCCTGCCCCTAGGTTAAGTGCACCTGGAGCCTGTGGTGGGAGGCTTGTTTTTCAGGAGTGCCCCTTGGTGCTTTGTGATTGGGCAGTGGGTCAAAAAGGTTGTTACATTCTCTGACCCAGGAAAAGGCTATATAATCCCTGATATGAGACTTTGTTTTGGGTTTGACTTTGAGAAGTGCTGTATGATTTGACCAGATGAGACTCTGGGCTGCTGTTGGGAGCCCCCCGGCTTTGAAAAACCCAGATGTTGATGCTTCCCTCTCTGGTAACTGTGATTAGTTATGGATGTATGTAATGGTTGGACAGTTTGGAAGCCTGTTGGCTGAAATGTATCTGTCTTGTAACTTCTGCTTGTAACCTCTGTATACTCTGAAGTTTGGGGTGCTGACCTTTTTCCTCTGAGATAGGTTAAATGATATATGTTTGATTGATAAAGCAAGATTGTTAACCCATTTTGAGTTGCTTTCCTTTAGAAAAGCAGATCTAACAGCCTGTCTTGGCAGTATCCGAGGTATGCTGGGGTGCTTGCTGCTATACACTTCTAGGTTTGTATCCCAGAGAGATCATAGAAGTGGGAAGAAGACCCATATGTACAAAAATATTTATTGCAGCTCTTTTTGTGGTGGCAAATAATTGGAAATTAAGGGGATGCCCATCAATTGGGGAATGGCTAAACAAGTTGTGGTATATGAATGTAATGGAATACTATTGTGCTATAAGAAATGAGGAGCAGGCAGACTTCATATTTAGCTGGAGAGACTTATACAAACTGATGTGGAGTGAGAAGAGCAGAACCAGGAAAAATTTGTGCACAATTACAGACACAACATATGTGTGATGACCAACTGTGATAGACTTGACTCTTCTCAGCAATGCAAGGTTAGAAGACAACTCCAAATGTCTCATGATGGAAGGAGATGTCTACATTTGGAGAAAGAACTAGAAAGAGCAGAATTTGAATGCAGACTGAAGCAAACTACCTTCTCTATTTCTTTTTCTTGTTTGTTTTTTTTCCCTCTTTCCCATTGTTGATTCCATTGCTTCTAAACCTTCTTTACAACCTAATGTCTAATGTGAAAATTTTTGCAGATCCTATACTTGATTGCATGCCACTATGGGGAGGGAGGGAGCAGCAGAGCGAGGGGGAGAACATTTGAAACTCAAGGGATTGTGGAACTGAATCTTGTAAACTAAAAGTAAACAAAAAATTAATAAAGAACAAAAACAAAAAAGCACAATAAAGCATTCTTTATTTTTTAATGAAAACTAAAATAATTTTTATACATACGTTTCAGGAAGGAAGGGAATGTCATGATTAAAGTTTCTCCATTAGATTTAAAATAAGATCAGGGAAGAACAAATTCAAAGGGACTTTAGAGCACTTAATTCCCATAAACTCTAACAAAAACTCAAAATGTTCGCTTATTCTGTGAGTTTCCCTATTATACATCAAGTGCAGCACCTGGAACCCATCTCAAGGCACAATTCATCACTGCAGGTAATTGCTGTGCAGTGCACCTGAATCCAACAATTCATTATGCTTGTTTTCACAAACCCAAAACGTCAAAGTTTTCATCCATTTCTGCACTTGCAAGGAACAAGCTTTGCCCATTATTTTAGCAGTAGATGAATTGCCTCCTTCTAGAAATAGATAGGGTTATGTATTCTATCCTACTTTTATTAGCATCCCACTGCCCAATTAATGTTCCAAACTTTTGTTGATCCAGAGATCAGAAGATTGGCATTAAGAAGATAACAGCAGCAGCACCCTGTGTTTGTAAAGTATGGACAAACCACATACCAGATGCTGCTTCTGACAGCCTTATCTTCATAGACCTCTTTCTATGAAAACCTGAAATTATTTAGTTTGGATCTATAGGAAGAAACTGTTTCAATCCAGTTATCTTATGCAAAAATAACTTCTTTCAATACGCCCTTGTTTCTGATTTTGAAATTGAGATGATAATACTTGTTTTACATCACAAGATGGGACAAATATGAATGGATAGAGCTTGTTGTAGAGGGCTGAGTGTAATTTTAAATTTTTTTTAGATTGAATGGTCTGTGATTGATTATATTTAAAATTCAGGACTAAATATTCAAATAACCTAACCAGGGATCTTTCAAGTTGTTACTGTTGCCTCCCTCTATTATTTTAATCTTGTATAATGTTTGTATTTACTTCTCTACAGGTCTGTTCTTTCCAACAACAGTACCTGAAGTTCTTGCGTCACAGGTTTTTGTTTTTGTTAATGGTACACAGTAAAAGTTGAATAAATTTATTTAAATAAAATATGCTTTGAGTTGTCTTAAACAAAATCCATGACTCCTAGAGTGTTTCCTTCAATCAAACATGTCCTAATTACCTGAGTCAACTATACCATAATGTAGTTTCATAGCTATTAGAAGATGTCTTTAAATGTGGTTTTTAATAAGCTTTCTCTTTTCTTTTTTGGTGATCTCATTAGATCACCTAGGTAGTCCAAATGCAGCCCTTGACTCTATTTCTATATTCTCAATCTCCAAGTAGATATCCTTTAAGAATCTTAAACACACCTGCCCCAAACTGAACTCATTGCCTTTCCTCACAAAAATATTCTCCCCAACTTGTCTTTTTGTCAAGAAAACCACAATTCTCTACATATCCCTAATTTAAGACCTCAAATTCCTCCTCATCTCTTCTTTCTCATTTCAACCTAAACTGAAACAGTTTCTAAGTCTTGACAGTTCTCTGTCTATGACCTCTCTTATGTCCATCCCCTTAGCTTCACTCATACCACAACCACCCTTTCATTATTTCATGCTTAAACTCAGGTAACAGACTTGTACTTGGATTCTACTTTTCAGCCTTTGCATTCTCCAACTCACCCTCCACCTAACTGATGAATTTATTTTCTAAAGCACTGATCTGACAATTGCATTTATCTCCTAAAGAATCTTCATTCACTCTCTATTGTCTCTAACCTGCTCAGGTTGACATATAAATCCTGTCATTACATGATTCCAGGCTATCTTTTCAGTCTACTTGAGACCATATTACCATGTTTTACATTCTGTATTCTAGTCAAACTAATTTACTTATTCCCAGAACTATCTTTCTGTTTCCCATTCTTATGTCTTCCCACAGGAACTACCCCATATTTGGAACATATTCTCTTCTCACTTCTGCCTCTTAACTTTATTCGAGTCTCTAAGGGATAATCTCCTATCAGAAGACCATTGTGATGTCTCTGATTCCTAGCTAGTTCTAAATCATTCTTCATATTTTTTGGATTAACTCCTCCATTTAAATGTTTTTTTCCTAGTAGAATGTTAGTACTTTGAGGAAAGGGACTATTCCCCCCCCTCTTTATCCCCAGCACTGTTTGTAGTGCCTGCTACATAATATCAGTTTATTAAATATTTGCTGAAATGAATCACTTGTAATATCATCATCAACCTTAATCATGTATGAAATACATACTATGTGCCAGGTGCTGTGCTAAATACTGGGAATACAAAGAAAGTCACAAACACAGCATATGCCATGAAGGAGCTCATATTCTAATGGGAGAAGACGTACAAACAGCTAGGAACATATAAGATACATTCTGTGTATATTGGAGGTTATCCCAGAGGGAAGGCACTATGGGTGTTGAGGGTAGGGGAAATGAGCTATAAAAGGTTCTTCCAGCAGGTAGGATTTAAGCCAACTTGGAGGAAGCCAAGGAGGCACATTTAAAGAGGGAAAATGTTCTAGGCACAGGGGTGGGAAAGGTATTTGATGAAATTGCCTGGAGATGAGAGTAGAGTGTTATGTTCATGGACCAGCAAGAAGGCCAGTGTTGCTGAAGTGTAGGATTGTAGAGTGATCAGTAAGGAGTAGATGTAAGAAGATTAGAAAACTAGGAAGGATTCAGAATATGAAGGGTTTTAAAGGAAAAACAGAAGATTATATATTTAATTGATTATGAAGATGATGGGGAGTGGTTGGAGTTTGTTGAATAGGAGGAATAAAATGGTGAAATCTGTACTTTAGGAATATGTCTTAAGAAGCCAAGTGGAGAGTAACTTTATAGATCACATAGTCCAAATGAAATTTTACAGTTTAGGAAATAGAGGCCTTGGGAGGTAATTTAGTTTATCTGTGGTCACACAGTTAATTGTCAGAGGAACAATTTGAAGACATGTCTTCTCTTTTCCCTACAGAACATTGCTTCATGATGCTTTCATGTTATTTCACACTTCCGATAATGAATAAAGGTTAGCTTTGTACCCAGACAAATGGAGACAGAGAGTAGGAAAGAAGAAATCAAGGTACAAATCATTTAATCTGATTCAATGAATGAATGAATGGTTTTTAATAACCTAATAAATTCTTTCTGCTGATTGGACAAGATTGCTTCCCACTTCCTTTCCATCTCTGATATTCTGTGAATCAGTGAATAACCATTGCAAGTATCATGTCAAGCAAATGACATGTAGCACGAGGTGAGATTGGATTAGCTGCCACACATCTACAGCTGTGCATGTCAGACACTTCAGCAGGCCTAATGCTTAGGAAGCAGATGGTGCAAATAGTCTGGCATATATTTTCCGGATCAGTCTTTTTTATAACCTAACATAATGCTCAGTATTTTGCCGGTGTAACTCTTGGCATTAACACTTTGGAATCCATTTTAGATTTCTCTTAAGACAGAAAAAAAACAAAACTCAAATTGTTCAAATCTGGTTCAGGGTGATTCTGAAGCTTTTGTTATACTATTTTTTCCTAATATTATACTGAAGTACCTAAGTGTGCTAAATGTGTGACTAGTAGTGCTACAAGATTCTGGAAATTACATAATCACAGTTAAAAGAATATTGATAAGTGATTTAGTTTAATAGTTTTTTTTGATCCAGCATATATAGTATGGTAAGACAGTCAGCCAATAAACATTTGTTAACAACCTGTTGTGTGCTAGGAGTTGTGCCAAGCTTGGGTAAGTAAACAGAACTTGTCTATTACATATAACTTCACAACACTTCAGACTTTGAACTTAGAACTCAATGAAAATGACTAATCTTACTAAACAGAAACTGCATATCCATGAGTTTTCTGACTCTCTCCAAGATGTCGCCAACATAAATATTTAGCATGCTTAGATTCCTTGTGGGGGAAAATTTTGTGGAAAAAAAAATAGTTTCAGACCCACTAGTCTAAGATCTCTCTCTCTCTGTCTCTGTTTCTCTCTGTCTCTGTCTCTCTCTCTCTGTCTCAGTCTCTCTCTCTCTGTCTCTCCATAGATATCTATATAGATACAGAGATAGATATAAATATATTTTAAAGTTCTAGGCATATAAATAAATATAAATATGTAAAAAATTAGGTGTCTATTTTTTCAAATTTTGAATTTGAATTCAAGACTGATTTATTTCAGTCTTGCTCTATTATGTGTCTGTGCATGCATGTGTGCATGTGTGTGTGTGTAATCTATCCCTCTACCTATCTATCTATCTATCTATCTATCTATCTATCTATCTATCTATCTATCTATCTATCTATCTATCTATCTATCCTAAAATCATTTTGCCCTTCTTTGTGAACATGATAATTGCTATATAGTCATATGAATGTTGAGTTCATTGGCAACAATAACAGCATTATTTCTGTTTTGTCTGAAATAATCTCTACTCATTGTTTAACACAGCTCTCAATAATTTTGTTCCACATAACAGATCTGCTTCTCCCCAAAGCCCATGAAAAATTGACATGATTATTTCTAATACATACTTTAATAGAGTCATGATCCATTTCATGGATTTGGCTATTCAATAAATAGTACAGATGGCAGATTATATCCTAGATATATGCCTTTTGCTATGAGTTCTTGCTCATGTCCCCCCATATAGTTCCCCACAAAGAAAAATATGCTTTTCCTATATAATCTAATAGAATAAAAGTTTCTTTAGATAAGAGACTATTTTATTTTTGTCTTTTTATTTACCAGAATCTCCAAAAGTGTTTAGCATATAATAAGTACTTAACAAATATGTATTCATTGGGTAATTGTTGGAGAATCTACCAAATATGTAAAAGGTATTCTTCTAGGCCTTTTAATAACCTGCAGAGCATTTAGACATCGATTATTTTTTAATATCACTGAGTGACCTACCCACCTCCAATTCCATTTAAATCTTTCCTTAATATTCCCTTTTACAAGATCTCCTATTGTTGGTAATTTCCTGAACCCAACTTAATCCCCATTGTAATTCTTCTCATTGTTCTTTGGGTCACTTATACTTTTGATTCTTTGGAGAATGTGTTGTTTCTTGTGTTCTAGTTCTATAGGACATTGGGTTTTTTTTTCTTTTTAAGGAGATGTTAGATTTATTATGGAATAAGGGAACAACTTGTCATCATTGGAAGCCCTACACAATTTCTTAAATAAAATACAGCTTGTTTTTCCTTCCTGTTTAATTTTTTACTCAATTTGTAAGTTTATCATCTAAATGTGTATATACTGATTGACTTTATGGGCTGTCCATTCATTAATATGTGAGTATGGAAAATAGCCTTCATCCACTTTTCCCTGATGCTGATTAATAAGTTGATCTCTTAAGTAGTCATGGATCATTTTGATAAACGTTCATAGTATCAAGGGGCTTGATGTAATCTGTACCATGTCAGTGATACATAATATTACTGGAAATCCTTTCTCTATTTAATGATTCCTTCTTCCATTTCAACTCTATGTTGAGAATGTTCCATGATCTGAAGGAACTACACTCATGAGTATTTGGCTTCCTATTTTATAACTAGTTTCACAATTATCAACAGGGGATCATTGAAAACATTCTCTCTCTTATATATTTTAAGGAACACTGTATTATTGTGACATGCCTGAGAGTAATCTTATTGGAGGATTGCTATGGACGCTGCATTTTGGTAAAATAACCAAATTTAAATATACATATATGTATACACATATATTTTTAAATAAACACACATTTATACATATATACACACATACATGTATATGCCCAAACCTTGTTTTTATGTTTTTTTGCTTGTGATTGTGAAGTTATTATCTGCTATTATAAACTTTGTCTATCCCTTCCTCATATTTTTTATCAAGGAGGGCCATGATATGCATAGAAATAATTTTCATAAAGATTTTATGAGATGAGAGTTGGGACACTTGAGTAAGTCAATACTGATATCAATTTCTAATGATTTTCTCCGTATGGCTTCAGAATATGCATGTGTAACACTTCTAAGAATTCTGTAAGTTCTTGGATCTTTTCATTTTTCTAATCAAAACTAAATTTTCTAACATTTATTTTACCTCATTTGTTGTGCCTAACTTTGCTTTAACTTCAGTTAACTTTTAAAAAAAGGTAAGTATCAGGGTATAAATGATTTAGGAAAAATAAATTCATAATATTTTTTTATCTCTTTATCCTCTGAATTTCATGATTAGTAAAATGTCCTAATCTTATTTTACCCATATTATTTGTTTAAGGAAGAGAATTTTAACATCTAAGTTGTCCAAAAATGAGTTATCTCTTTCATTTTTTTTCCATCAGGCTATTTCATCTATTCTTTTACACATGTTTTCTACCTCTTATATGATCTTAATTAGAAAGAATTCTGATATTCCAGTTTTATGTTTTGCTTTTGTATTATTTTTATATCCCTAATGTTTATTTAGCATAATTGCAGTATTGTACAAATTTCATGCCCTATTAATAGTAGTCTTTTTCCTTCAAGGACCACAACACCTCTTAAAATCATTTACTTCTTTTTACTCCCTTGAGCATTATAGTAGTTTATGTCCTTATCATGTTTTATGTAACCTATTGAAATAACCTCATATTTTGAATTCTCTCCTTCCAGTTTTAAATCCATCCTCCATGCTGCTTTTTGAAGTGCAGTTCTGCCCATATCACTTCTCTATTAAAAGATCTTATGGTTTTTCTATTCCTTTTAAGATAAAATACTCCTCATTTTGGAACATAAACTCCTTTGTAGTCTAACTGGAAAATTGTCAGATATTTAGCCTTAATTTGACCCACCTCTTAGCAGACACAGAAATATACAAGCACACACACACATGAATACAAACATATGACCTTCTCTCCCCTCACCTCTCTGTCTTTACATAAGATGTTGCTAGTGTCTCTAATGCTTCTCCTTCCTACTTCCAACCATCAAAATCTATAGCTTTCTTTGACTTCAGGTCAGCTTTGTACTCCTGAAAGATTCTTTCTATCATATTCATTATTAACGGTGCCCCTCTAAAAATGCTTTTTTATGTTTGTCCCCAGGGCCTAAAACAGTACTTTTCACATTGTATTCACTCAATAAATGCTTGTTGAGTCATTACTATTATCCCATTGCATTATGGTTAATTTATTTAATCATTTGTATATTTTTTTATCAATTGGTTGCTTCCCAGTTTGTGTTCTTTTGTCTTTGTATTTTCAATTAAAATAATGCTAGAATAGCAATCTTTGAATGGAATTTTTAAAATAAATACATTGAAGAGTTCATTTTCAACAAAACATTATCAGATAAACTGATTTGTATTTTTTACTTCTAGCGGCTACTTTAGTTCTCTACATTTTTCGATATTTCCTTGATGGGAGACTTTTAAAATATACGTCAAACCTCAATGTGATCCTTCCCAACTTTTACTTCTTTCTCCTGTGTCTCAGTTTTTCAAATACTTGAAAAAAACTATCCTTTTCAATCTATCAATAAACATGTATTAAGAACTTACTACGTGTCAAGCCCTATTCTTCCAAGAGAGCATATTTTTATGAAATCTCAGAAAAGAAATAGTATTCAGTAGCAGAGGGGGATTAAACAATTCTAAATGGTGGAGAGAGGTTGAAAGGTTGAGAATTAAGGAAAAGACCATCAGATTTAGCAATTAAGAGATGATTGATAACCTTAGAGAGAACAGTTTCTTTGAGTGACAAGGTCAGAAGGCAGATGGTAGAGGTGAGTCTATGTTTTCACTCTTCATCCCTTTGGAATGTAATTTCTGACCTTTTCACTGTACTGAAAGTGCTTTCTATTAAAGTTACCATTGATCTCTTTATGGCCAAATCTGATGGTCTTTATTTTCTCAATCTGAATGTTTCTCAACAAAATTGAGGACAGCTTTAAAAAAGTGGATAACAGAAACAGCATCCCATGCATTCTATAGAAATTGGTATGTAGTCGAATAATAGTAAAAGCTCATAAGTATTTGAATAGGAAATAAGGTATTTTAAGAAAAAATTAGCACATAAGAGAAAGAGTTAAATGTAGTTTACATGGGAAAAGAACAAGAAATTAATTTTTCAAGGTATCTATTCATCTACTTATTTGTTTAATTATCTGTCTGTTAATTTATTTATCCTTGTATTTATCTATTTTTTAAATTTATAAAGCAAAGATTCTAATGGATTCTGTACAAACTGAAATTAACTACTTCAAGACGTGATAAATTAAATCTTGGGACACAACCAAGCTACCACAGGGGTAGCCTAACTCTGAATTTGATAAACATTAAAAACAATAAAAAATGCCTTCAATGACTTTTGATACCCTAGCTTGTCATAGTGGTGTTGTAGCAAACAGAAGATTAGAAGTCACAAAACCTGCCTTCTAGTTCCAGCCTTTTATTATTGGTCACTTGGACCAGTCTCCTGGGGTCAATTTTCTCAATGCAAAATAAAAAAAAAAATGAAGAAACAGCCTCTGAGAAATGTAGTAACTCCTACAAGTTCACAAATATTGTGTGTATATTTTGTATATATTAAATCAATATGATTGTTGTCCGTTGTTCTTTAAGGGGATCAAAATGACACCAATATGCTAAAGTCAAAATTCAGTGTATCCAATTGTGACTGATCAGAGCAATACAAACATGGAATGCTCTACTGCAGGTCGGGCACAAGTAGTCCATTTGAACATTTGGGGTGGATACTCTAAATTTGCCATCCTATGTTTCATTTGAGCTGTTTCAATTCTGCTTTGTTCATAGACCATAGCACCTTCTCTGATGGGGGCACACCCAGCTGAGCGGTCCTGTGCCACTGTCTTCCTTGTTACACAATCAATTCCAGAGTTCTTGAGAGAGACCTTGAGAGTGTCCTTGTATCAATTCTTCTGACAAGCATGCGAACACTTACCCTGTGTGAGTTCTCCATAAAATAGTCTTTCAGGCAAGCGTACATTTTGCATTCAAACAATGTGGCCAGCCCATCAGAGTTACTCTTTATGAAATAGAATTTAAATACTTGGCAGCTTAGTTCAAGTAAGGACCTCAGTGTCTGTTACCTTATCCTGTCAGGTGATCTTCAGAATCTTCTTAAGACAATTCAAATGGAAGTGATTCAGTTTCCTGGCATGGCACAGGTAGACTGTCCAGGTTTCACAGGCATACAACAATGAGAACAGCACAATGGTTCTGTAGACCTTCAGTTTGGTAGTCAGTCTAATACCTCTTCTCTCTCATACTTTTCTTTGGCGCCTCCCAAATGCTGAGCTAGCTCTGGTGATGCATGTATCAGCCTCATTATTTATGTATGCACACTACCAAGGTAAGTGAACTTATCCACAGCATTCAACACTTCTCCATTTGTTGTAACTGATTGTTCCACATATGTATGGAGTGGTGGTGGCTGATGGAGCACCTGTGTTTTCTTCATGTTAATTGTTAGACAAAAATTAGCACAAGCAGCAGAGAACTGATACACACTTAAGGTCTAGCTACTAATTTTCCAAGGTGAAATTTGAACTTAGGTTTAGCTGAATTACTCCAGACCAGGTACTCTATTCACTCTGCCACCTGTCCACCTCTAATTGATCTGGTAAGTTCTTAGCTTCTACTGCACTTTAGGCCACTGATACAAAATCTAGATACTGTGATACTGCTTTCTTTTCACTTAAAACAGAAAAACAAATTCTGAGTAAGGTAACTAATCCAGGCTTGTATTCTCAGGAAAACAAGTCTTCTCCCTTTAGACCAGTATCTCTCAAATAACAGTCCATGAAAGGAAAAGTGATCCACCAATTATCAAGCAGCTTAACAGATGAATAGTTGCATCCAAATAAAGCCTTTTTGAAGGCTCCCCAAATTTTCAGTTCCAGAGCTGTAGCAATAAAAGTCAAGTCAAATCAAGTCACTGTGCACTTCTTAAGCACCTAGCAAATTGAAAGAAATTGCAGAATGCATACATATTTGTCTAAAGTCTCCTTCCTTCTTTTCTTTGTTTCTCTGGCCTTGCCTCCCCCTCTATCTTCTAACTTCCCTACCCACTTCCTTATTTCCCTCTTTCTTAAATGAGAAGTTTCACAATTGGATTAAAAAATCAACTTCACAAATGTAGAATGAGAGAAATATGATCAATACATATATTTTTTATTTTTAAAAAAAATATAAAGATATTACAAGATTAGTATCAGTATGTATCAACAGCTCTTATTAGAAACAAAAGAGAAAAAAAAGGAAATCCAAAGCTCTAATACATTGGATGATTAACAGTAAAGAGGTAAGATTCTTACATGATTATGTTTGTTTTGTGTGTGTGTGTGTCATAATTTAGGAGGGATATTTATAGCCTAGACTCTAGAGAGTTTGTAGCAAAGGAAAAGCAGGGTAATGAATGCATTGAGTCCATGTCATAGGAGTCTTTTGAGGAAGCCAGCAATATATAGTCTGGAGAATGGCCAGCTCAGGGGCAGAGTATAATACAATAGCTGTTCTCAATTTATTTAAAAGACTGTTATGTGGAATAGATCATGTAGATTAAGGGATAGATTAGTTTTCTTCTGGTCTAGATGGCTGAAGCAGGAGGAGTGAAGTTGAAACTCTATAAATTTAAACTTGATGTTAAATAGACTAAAAAAGAAGAAAAAAGCCTGCTAAAGTTCTCGACTGGAACTGGAATGGACTGCCCCAGGAAGCAGGGAGTGCTCCCACTCCCAATCAGGACTTTAAACAAAGGCTTTAAAGTTTGCAAAGCATATTTCTCCAACATGAATTAATTTGATCCTCACAGCAACCCTGCCAAGTAGTATTGATATTACCACTCAATTGAAGAAATAACTAAAGTTCAAGGAGAATAAGAGAAACCAGATTTTCATCATTGTATTTCTGGCTCCAAGTTTGCCTCTACAGTCATTATGTAATGTCATTCCCACAGTACACATCAAACACCTCCACCAGTGAGTAAACAAGATGTTTGAAAAGGAAGCTAGTCACACTAACGAGAAAAATTCCGAAATGTAAGAGCAGGCTTACGAAGCTCAGTATATGGTTTGCACTCAGGACAGTTAAGCTTTGATTTCTCGGACAAATTGCAAAAAGACATAAAAAAATGCATATATCATGTTGCAGTTGAGTCTTTCACATTGTCTAATAAACAAATGACAATCATTCAAACACACTTTAGGGTGAAAATTGATTCCTTCTTAAATCATAAATAACATATTAGACTCATGCATTCTATTTAAGGACTTATTTATCAGATGTTGGAAACATAGTTAACAAGGTTAGAGGCAGAGGAAGGAGACAAGGTAATACTTACCCCAACCGCTTTAACTAGTGAATGTTTGAAGATTCTCTTAGAATGTGGAATGGATAGACAAAATCACTTTTTATCTGGATATGTAGTTAGAGCAATCATACTTTGAAGTATCAAGGTATGTAAAAATTTCAATCTCATTTCATCATGTTAAACAATGATGCTAATAATTACAATACCTGTTAAGTCATTGGGAAAACCCGAATTGACTTTTTGTTTTGATTTTCTACCTTTTTCCCTTCCAATACATGATGTGAACTGACTTTGTATTCCACTTTTTCCTTTAGAGGTCAAAGTAGCCTTCTGTTAACTTGTTAGGAGAGCATGATCATTTACCAAAAACAAGTGGGGGGAGGGGAGCTAAAATAAGTGTGATGCAATTTTGATGAGCATTTTTTACAGGAATAGATTTTGTATATCTAAAACTTTACACCTCTAAAAGTGTTGAATGCATCTGGTTCATTCAAAGTCTAGATGGCAGCAGAGGTACAGCAATTAGACATTTTCCTCATATTGAACACAGTAAATTGATATCTTCTCTCCCTGATTACCAAACATGGAATATCTTTAAATTTGGTAAAGAAAGCACAAAAGCTTATAGTTAATGAATGTCTTGTTGATGCTGTACTGACTAAGCTATCATGTTTCTCTTTAAGTTGGTTTTGATAACAAGAAGTTTTAACAAGTTTACTTTCACTTAGCTTGTCTGTCAAAATAAATAGGGAAAAAACACAAATAAGGCCAGCAATAAATATTAAAAATAGACCCAAGAGAAGTTTTCAGTATCTTTTTTTAGGGCAAACTTGATACTTGATTCATACAGCATTTTTAGTCTGATGACATCTTTTAAGCACTACCTTTGAAAGGCATAAATGTGCTAATGGTGAGAATGAGAATTTGAATACATGTGAATCTAGAAAAATTACCACTGTCCTTAGGAAATTAATACATTCACACATGAAAATGAACCCTTTAAAGTATTGCAAGTCAATAATTACTCATTGATTGGGCCATCTGTTTAAGTCACACTCAGATTAAATATAATGCATTACCCTGAAAAGAGAAGATGCAGTAGCATAGAATAAATAATCTGAGAATAACTGAATCTCAGAGTTTGAAAGGACCTCAGAGTTAATTGAGTACAAATTGTATCTGAATAGGAATACCTTCTCATTTAAACCCAATCAGTGGCCATTCAGCCTCAGCACTAAAACTTCCGGTATTCTGCTGCAGTTGAAAAGACACTTGCCCTCAAGTCAGAGGCCACATCACATATCTATGGTCGAGCCCTCGTCTTATCATTTTCTTGGACCTCAGTTTCCTAACCTTATACAACCATATAGCTTTTAATGTTCCTTTAATCTCTGTATCTGTGATTTTTTAAATCAGACCTTCCTGTGGAATTGCATTCCATTTTTTAACAGTTCTCTTCATTAGGAAGACTTTTTTTTAAAATATTTAGATGAAATATACTTCTCATTAGTTTCTCTCCATTTTACCCTTTTTCCTCTCTGCATCTCAGCAAAACAAATGGAAAACTTCAGCTTTCCTACATAATCACTTTGAAGACAGCTACCATGTCCCACCAAAAGCTTGTCTTCTTAATATTAAGCATAGCAACTTCCTCAAAATGATTATCTTAAAGCATGATTTGAAGTCCACTTGGAATCTGTAATCTTCCTCTGGACACATACTTGACTGTCAATGTCCTCTCTTAAGAAGTTTTGCAAATTAATCAAAATATTCTAGAGGACAAAATAAAAACAAGGCAACTATGTACTTCCTTCTGAACTTTGTAATTCTGTTAACACAGATCAGGGGTTATTATGGCATACTGGCTGTTCCTACTAAGCCATATTGTTGTGCACTAAAAATAACTTTTTTTAAAGGACAATTGTGTCTACTACCCTTTACTGATTTACCTGTTATTTTTTAATTCAAATGTAGTTCTTAACTTTTTTTACTTATTAAGTTGTTATTCCTTCCTTTCTTTATTACCCTGAAACTAAATTTCCCTATCTTACCCAGGCTGAAAATATAGCAACCATTTACAGAAATTATCTGATTACTGACTGGCACAGAATGTTTCTTCTTACTGTTTCCAACCTGTGCTAATTTGCTCACTTTCCTCGCCCTTTCCTCCCAGGGGCTCTTCATATTGGTGCTAGACTTAGAGCAGCCTTTTTGTTGTAACTTAAAACCTCTGAGCTAAAGCAATCCACTAGTCTCATCTGTCCTAGTAGCACAGACTGTAGATATTCACAATCAGAATTGGGTCATGATCTGGCTTCAAATTCCACAGCTGACACTTCCTTTTGCAAGTAAGTTATATGTGCTTCACTTTCCTCATCTGTAAAATGAGGACATTGGACTAGTCAGGTCACTTTTAGTTTTAGATGTAAATACAGCTTATATTTCTATGAATAAATGCATGTAGTATTCCTATAACTTAAGAGATTAGTTATTATGTTAAAATATTAAATAAGTTTAATCCTGTTTTATGTAAGTTTTGATTTCCAAATATTCACATATTATTTCAGTTAAGGATTTTGAAATATCAGGAATCCATCTTAAGTTCTAGAACCATTACTAACTGAATTCAACCTCTTCCTTTATTTTGAAAATCATCATCAGTGGTCTTGTATCAACTCTCCCATTATTTATGACTCAGTAATGGTCACCAACTCAATATCTGACCCTCCATTACAGTCCCCTGGAATGTAATCTATCTATTCCTCTAGGAAAAGAATGATTGAGGGGAATTAGGCATAAATAGGAAATTGAGGGGAATTAGGTATAAATTAGGTATAAATACTCTTTGCTTTCTCTCTCTCTCTCTCTCTCTCTCTCTCTCTCTCTCTCTCTCTCTCTCTCTCTCTCTCTCCCTCCCTTTCCTCTCCCTCTCCCTTCTTCCCTCCCTCCCTTCCTTCCGCTCCCCTTTCTCCCTCCTCTCTATTCCTCAATATATATTGAATAAATCAGTAAGTCCTATTCTACCTCTGAAATAACTTATGAATAAATTCTCTTTCTTTCCCCATTACTGGGAAACTTATCTAAGTCCTCATTTTGTTTCTTAACAGTTACCTATCTCCTTCACTTCAGTCAGTGCCCTACATATCCCCCAAAATGTATGCCAGAATAGTTCCTTTAAGGGAAATTTATTATCTACTAGCATGATCACTATTCTATTGTTCGAAAAAATCTCAAGAATTTCTTATCTGAAATGAATAAGACTAGAAAAATAATTCATACACTAACCACACTAAAATAAAGTATCACATCTTTGGAAGACTTCAAAATTCTGATCAATACTGAGATTATTCATGACTTCAAAACATTGATGATGAAGTACACCTCTCATTTCTTGGCAGAAGAGTGATGAAACAGCAGTGGAGAATGGGACATGTATTTTTAGATAGTGTGAATTTGGTTTTTTATTTTTATTGGCTATACTTTTTTTGTTATTAAAGGAAGACTTATCAAAGGGTTTGAGTGAATTAGTTATGAGTGAGAGATATTAAAAAAACAAAAAAAGAAATTTGTATAAATAAAACATGGAAATACATTAAAGAAAATTATATGAAATTCAGAAAGAGATGCAATAGGACAATTTTGTTAATTTCTTAATTTGTATATATATCAAAAACAAAGTAAAATAACCATGGTTTCAAAATCCTCTCATATTTCTACACATATTGATAGTTTTGTGTTTGTTGATGATCTTAAATTTATAATTTAAAAATAATTTAGAAAAAGAGGCCTCATAGTCTGATAAAGTACTGATTATTTAAATAGTAATTGATAAATTCTTTCACATTATAATAAATTAAACACATACACATATATATGCATATAGACATGTTTATGTGTGTGTGTGTACACACATGAACACACACATACATATAGATTGTTTCTTCTCTATTATAGTTTAAGATAAAGTCAGGTTGACTGTATCTGTTACAAATTTATTTTGTCTAATTTAGAATAGACCTTAACTTCAGTGACACAACTCTTTTAATTCTCCCTATTTGATTCTTTATTGCATTCTACAATCTGATTCTAAACTATCCTACAGTCAATTTACCTGTCCAGACCATCTTTTTTGAAGACTCTCTTCTGACACTTTAATGAGAAAATACTATAAAGAGCATCCTCTACATCTTAAAGTCCCTGACATTTTAACCTGACAATTCTTTCTCTTTGCTGTTGTTCCTTGTCCCTCAAATCTTGGAACATCTTCCACTCCTACTTTTCCTCTTCTTCATCTTTCTCATCCTACTCCTTGACATCTACCTTCTGGTCTCAGAGAAATCTCCTCCCTAAAGCCCTGCTCTCTGGATTGAGGATCATATTTATTGAACACTATTAGGCAAATTCCATCCTTGACACAACTCCCCACTGTACTCTCTGGACTTTTGCTCCTCCTACTCTTCCTCATCAGCCTCCTTTCTCAGAATATGAACCCCAGACCCCAACTTCGTTATTCTGTGTTGTCTTCCTTCCTGAGAATCTTTCTGATGGTAGAGACTTTCTCTCTTATTTGAATTTATTTTCCCAGCATTTAGCACAATGACTGATGCATTAAAAGTACTTAAATATTTTATTATCTATCTATCTATCTATCTATCTATCTATCTATCTATCTATCTATCTATCTATCTATCCATCCATCCATCCATCCATCCATCCATCCATCCATCCATCCATCCATCCATCTATCTATCTATCTATCTATCTATCTATCTATCTATCTATCTATCTATCTATCTATCTATCTTCATCACAAGTCTGAAGGAATCTTATTTTATTTAATTCAAATGAAAAACAGTTCAATTCTCCCTTTGAATTTCTGAGTTACTGACCAATGAGTTAGGCACTGACTATGTCTAAAGTAAATGAAGAATATTCCTTGACCTCAAGGAGACATCATTATATTTTTAGCATATACCATTTAAAAATAGATAAGTACAAATATAATTTGTAGAAGGAAAGAGAACTAACTACTACAGGAATCAGGAATGGCTTGTTATAGGAAGTGGTTCTTAAGTTGAACCTTGAAAGAAAAAAAATTATTCCAAGAGTTGGAGTTATGAGGAACTGTATTCTAGATCTTTGAGACAACCTGTACAAAGATGTAGATGTGGGAGAAGGAATTTGGGTAACAGCATGGTATGGAATGTAGGTGGATTAAATTGTATAAAATAAGTCTACCAAGATTGGTTAGAATATAGGTCTCCTATATTATGGCCTTCTACAGGGATCTCCTTTATAACATCTCAATTATGTTTTACAGATGAACAGATAGTACTAGATGGCCTCTGAGCTTCCTTTCACCTTAATTATTATGATCCCATAAACTCATTGAGTGCATTTTAGTGCTCTTGTGTCAAATAGTTTGGATTCCAGTACACTACGCTATCAGTTAATTTTGGTTTATCCTTTTCAGACATTATTTTTCTTGATAGGAGAAATAAAAGAAAGTATATTAGGAGGTGAATAGTTCTCCTTTTTCATCAATCATCATCATAGATTGAATTTGCCTGAAAGCTGGGACCCTCATCATTTCCTGTTTACTTGCTTACTCATAATGTTATTGTTTCTAGTGTTTATTATCAGCCTCAGCACATTTTGGTCTTTTGAATGAATCAGACATTTGTTGCAATTAAACAGGACACATGTATTGTGAATTCAGAGGCTATTTTAGTATTGAACACATAAAAGGATTTAAAAAACTCTCTCAATATCTTACACCACCAAAACACTTGGAAATCTAGGGAACACTCACTTACTGAAGGGCATTGTACCTTGATTTTTTTTTATATTTCTGAATGAGACACATTCCTCAGAAGAGTGGCTGGAATGTGTGTAATGGTTGTGGCAATGTTATAACTGAAGTCAGTCAAAACAGTGTAAATTTGTGTTGTACACACAGGCTACTGTACATTTCAGGTTATTAAAATGTCCCAAATGAACTATGTGAAGAGCTAAAGGAGCCTGAGGCTGCTAACAATGATTGGAAATTTTTGGCTATGCTGTGCATTTTGGCTCTCATTAGCTCAGACCCCCATCCCAATCCCATCCTACCCTATTGAATCCTGGCTACAGCAATGAGATCGTCAGCTTTGTAAGCAAAGAGAGACAAAACTTGCCCAGATTTCATCATAATCTGATTTGCCTATGACGGTACTTTTAAGAAAGGATATCAAGGATCATTGATATGCCTGCCTTCTCTTTGAAGTATACAGAGGAAGAAAAATGATATATTTGATTATTCTACCATTTCCTTATTGAATTGTACCTCCTTAATTAATAAACTATAGCCACTTGCTAGATCTCTGGTAGGAGATGATTTACCTTCTGCAAGTGAGAATGAATATCCAGTTATGTAAGACAGAACTATAACCTTTCTACTTTCTTATCATAAAAATGCATATGTAATTTTCAGCATTGTCAGTTACATATTTTGGAACTTAGACCTTTACCATTATTATATGGGTCAGGCAGAGCCATAACCATTAATTATTCACGTATACCAAGCATCCCAATATTGTCACTGGCAAACAGTACACACATACACAATTGAATCAACTTTTAAAAAACATTTTTATGGGGGGAGCTAAATTTCCAAGAAATAAATTTAATATCAAAAATAGCCCCCATAGGGAGAGAGATCCTGAGGCTTTGATCTCATGACTATTGTTATAGAGGTCAATGACAGGGAAGAGAATTCTCCTAAAGCACTTCCCCCTTAAATTGGGGAAACCATCTTGCAGCTAGTTTTTCTTGGTATCTAGCTGTTGAACTTACTTGTTTTATTTGATGATGTAGTATGAGCAATGACTTCACCTTCTAAATTTTGGTAGCCTGGAGCAAAGCTCAATTCATTCCATCCTAGTTATGACTCTGCTTCACTCACAAAGCAATGAGAGAGCTATGGGTTCCTTGAATCATGTAGTGATTTCTTATTAACAAACATACAAGTCTATATTTACTTGAGTTATTCAAATCTTTAACTTTATCACTCTAAAGTATAACCAGAAAAAGGCAGGAAAAAAGCTTTTCTTTAGGTACTATAGGAACCAGGCAAATTTCAATCTTTGGCATTTTTTTTATGAATCTGAAGGCTTTGGCAACAGACTTCATGTTTATCTTCTGAGTACTAACCCAGCTAGATTTTATGAGGCTTTTCTCTAGGGGGCTGACCATTGGATGATTGACTTTAGAAACTTATTAAACTAGAGGGTTTTACTATATTTTGCTAGAAGGAGCAAACCTCCTTGACAAATTATATCTTGGATAAAGTCTTGAAACAAACAGACACACACATATACATATATAGAGTGTCCATTACTGATGTGTGTGTATATATAAATTATAGCCATATTAAAACCTTATACATGCTTCAATTATAAACAATATGTATATGGTTATATGTATATACATACATACATACATACATATATGTCTTTGTATTAATGTAGATACAGGAAATCCTGAGGATCAAGTCATACCTCTCACAAATACCACTACCCAAGGCAATAGTCTTAAGATTGTAAATTGTGGAATAGTTACAAACTTCTGTTGGTAGATGGATTTTTCCAATCAGACTTTCATTATACAAAGGAAATCATAGGTATAGACTAAAATAAAATAAACAAAATAAACTATTTTGAACACTTATCTATTGAATTATAATATAAATTATAAAATAAGTTATAATTGAATTATAATATAAAATAAACACATAAAATAAAGCATGTTTGGTATTAAGGCTTTCTTTGTTTTTATTGCTGTTTTAACTAGCCCTTGTGATGATTGTCTTTTCCTCTGAAAACTACAAATACCCCAAAAAGATCACTGTCCTTCACCAGTGGACAGTATTCACTCTCTGTCTGCAGGACAGTCTCAGGAGCTCTTAGCCAACAGCCAGGTTACAGGACTTCTTCAACAAAAGGACTGTCTTTCACCAGTGGACAAATCTGGCAAAACAACATCAAAACAGACAGACAAAGTACCAGCAAAAACAGCCATGTCTCCTCAGTCCTTGGCAGCTCAGGAGGCAGGTCTCAAAAGTCCAGGGCAATTCAAAGTGGCCCCCAGCAATTCTCTCAGTCTCTCTCTCTGCCTCCACGAGGGTGCTGCTTCCAAAAAGTTCTTCTGCCTCTCTCTTGTGTCTCTCCAAATCTACGTCACCAGCTCCTCCCAGTTCAGGACTCTTTTCACATCAACAAGTCCATCCCACAGGTGGGATTAACAAACTCTGGGTTTTAACACAATCAATTTGAAAACCAAGCCAATACAGGGGAATCTTTATATTCCATTACTATCACACCTTCCTACAATATATCTATTTCCCTGATTTGGCTAGATTTTGTGAATTCAGTGTCTCTACTTCTTCAGACCATGTGCAAGATGGGAGGTCATGTGTTTTTATTGGGTCATCCATCAGGTTTAAACTATCACCAATTTTCTTCCAAAGAGAAAGCATGTAAAAGATAATTGTAAAATATCACTTGCATAAACCTATGCTTGAACAGCAAATATGAGGCTGAATTTTGGAATATTGTGCTTAGAAAGGCTCACCTTGTAAACACTCGTTAGTGTAATGTGCAAATTCTGTTGACATCCAGTTACCTACAAACATCTGAAAGATTTTTTTTATGTGATTATAGGTAATACGGTTTTGAAGCACTTGATATGTGTTGTAGCATTGGGAGTCTTGATAGAAATCTATTATTAATCTCATTATCCAGTATCAAAGAGTTCTAGACCACTGTAGTTGACTAATTAATATACTGCTGAGAAATTAATTAAAAAGTAGTGAAAATCACTGAAGAATAATGTTCTTCTCATACTGAGACATGGGTATTTGAACATAGATTTTTTTATTATTATTTTAATACCTATGAGAATATAGAATTCATTCAATTTATCCTTCGTAGACTAAAAGCATAAAATGCTTTTAAAAAGGGACACTGTGTATGTAACTTTTTAAAGGCATTAATTTTATTAATTTATCCATAGGGCATTATTACAGTGCTCCAATGGATCTATGATCTCATTGATGTAACTTTTGCAACTCACCCATCACCACCTATGCCATGTGATTCTTAAACATGTCTTCCCATAAGTACTGCACAGAGAGCCCTTGCTTTATGCTGTGGGAGACTTACTTGATTAATTTTGGCATAATGATGATACAAATAGAGCAAATAAGATTGTCATCACAAATCTCTCACATAAATAGCCTGTAATTTTTATCATACATTTATTTGAGGGTGCTCTTTATACTGTTTCTATTTCATAATTCCTTATTCATGATATGCTGCAATGATAACATCTTTTCTGTATACCTCTCAGTGATCTTTTGGGTGATGTTCATTTCGAATTCTTTAAAGACTATAGTATTCCAAAGTTCAGAGACATATAATATTGAAAGAAGAATATTTATGCTAAAATGATGGTACTGTGTTTTACAGAGAACTTGTGGGTTATTGAACATTATTGTTGTCATTCAGTTATGTTTACTCTTTGTGATCTCATGGATTATAGCATACCAGGCCTTTCCATTCTTCATTATCTCCCAAAGTCAGTCCAATCTCACATTTATTGCTTCCATGGCATTATACATGTGATCATCTGCTGTGCCCTTCTCTTTTTGCCTCCATTATTTCCCAACATTGGGGTCTTTTTCTTTCTTTTTTTTAAAGCAATTGGGTTTAAGTAACTTGCTCAAGGTTACATGGCCAGTTATTTCTGGGTGTGGTGCTAAGTATCAGAGCCCGGGTTCAATCCCAGGTCACCCCAACTCTGGGGCCGGTGCTCTTACTCACTGTGCCACCTGGCCGCCCCTAAGCAATTGAGGTTAAGTAAGTTGTTCAAGGTTACACGGCCAGGTGTTTCTGGGTGGGTGCTAAGTGTCTGAGCCTGGATTCGATCCCAGGTCATCCCGACTCTGGGGACAGTGCTCTTACTCGCTGTGCTACCGGGCTGTCCCAATCAGTGTCTTTTTCAATGAGTCCTGCCATCTCATTATGTGACCAAGGTAATTAATCTTCAACTTAAGTATTAGTCTTTCCAATTAATTGCCTAAATTAAATTATTTATATAAAGACTGATTTGATATCCTTACTGTATAAGGAACTCTCAAATACTTCTTCAGCACAACAATTAAAATGGATCAATTCTACGTTGTTTGACTTTCCTTATCTTCCAACTTTCACAGCCATATATATATATATATGCATATATATATATATATATTTATTTATGAAACAAAAAATTTGTTTTCTTTTGTGATGTTTCTGGGTTGTTTTTTTTTTTTTTTGCCATTTTAGATGTCTAACTCTTTGTGACCAGTTTGGGGTTTATTTGACAAATGTGTGGTTTGTTATTTCTTTCTCTAGCTCATTTAAAAATAATTTACTTATTTTTAGTTATCAGTATTCACTTCCATAAGATTTTGTTTTCAATTTTCTCCACTTCCCTCCCTTTCACCCTCCCAAGAGAGCATGCAATCTGATATAGCTTTTCTATATACATTCATATAAAACATATTTTCACATTAGTCATGGTATAAAGAAGATTTAGAACCAATGGGAGAAAACATGAGAAAGAAGAAACAAAAAAAAAACAACAATAATGTAGAAAAAATGGTATTCTTCTATCTGAATTTAGACTCCAAAGTTTTTTTTTTCTATATGTGATAACATTTTACATCATCTTTTGGCACTGTCTTAGATCCTTGCATTGCTGAGAAGAGCTAATTCAATAAAAGCTAGCCAGCACATATTGTGGCTGTTACTGTATACAATGTTCTCCTGGTTCTGCTCACTTCACTCAGCATCAGTTCATAAGTCAATGTTTTTCTGAAGTCTGCCCACTCATCATTTGTTAGAGAACAATCATATTCCATTACATTAATATACCACAACTTGTTCAGCCATTCCTCAAATGATGTGCATTCCCTCAATCTCTCATTCTTGATCACCACAAAAAGAGCTGCTATAAATATTTTTTGGAGGGCAATTGGGGTTAAGTGACTTGCCCAAAGTCACACGACTAGTAAGTGTGTCAAGTGTTTGAGGCCAGATTTGAACTCAGGTCCTCCTGACTCCAGGGCCGGTGCTCTATTCACTGCACCACCTAGCCACCCCAATATTTTTGTACACATAGGCTCTTTTCCCATTTTTATGATCTCTTTGGGATACAACCCAAAAGTACTATTACTGGGCCAAAGGCTATGCACATTTTTATAGTCTTTTGGGCATAGTTCCAAATTCTTCTACAGAATGGCTGGATCAGTTCACAACTCCACCAATTCCAACAACAATTAGTATTCTAATTTTCCTAAACCTCATCTAGCATTTATCAATTTCATGTTTTGTCATGTTAGCCAATCTGATAGGTGTGAGATGTTACCTCAGAGTTGTTTTAATTTTAATTTATATTTCTCTAATCAACAGTGATTTAGAACATTTTTCATGTAATATATGATATAGATATCATAGATAGCTTTAATTTCTTCATCTGAAAACTGCTTGTTCATATCCTTTGATCATTTATCAATTGAGGAATGACTTGTGCTATTATAAATTAACCTCCATTCTCTATATATTTTTGAAAGGAGGCATTTATCAGAGACACTGACTAGAAGAATTGTTTCCCACATTTATGCTTCCCTTCTAATCTTTGTTGCATTGACTTTGTGCAAAAAACTTTCCCATTTAATGTAATCTAAATCATCCAGTGTACATTTCATTATTTTCTCTATGTCTTGTTTGGTTATAAATTCTTCTCTTCTCTATAAATCTGACAGGTAAGCTATTTCTTGCTCTCCTTGTTTGCTTATAGTATTACCTTTGTATCTAAATCATGTGCCCATTTTGACATTATCTTTGTACATGGTGTAAAATGTTCGTCTATGTCTAGTTTCTGCCATCTTATTTCCTAGTTATTTTTTTTCCAGCAGTTATTTGCTAAATAGTGAGTTCTTCTCTGGGTAAGATAAGAAGGATTCTTTGGGTTTATCATACAGTAGATTACTATAGTCATTGACCTTTGTGTCTTGTGTACCTAATCTATTCCTGTTATCCACCACTCTGTTTCTTAACCAGTACCAAGAAGTTTTGAGAATTGCTGCTGTATAATACAATTTACAATCTAGTATGGCTAGACCACATTCCCTAGCATTTCTTTTCATTAATTCCCTTGATATTCTGTACTTTTCTTCTTCTAGATGGATTTTTTTATTATTTTTCTAGATCCATAAAATAGATTTTGGTAGTTTGATTGGTATGGCACTGAATAAGTAAATTAACTTAAGTAGAATTGCCATTTTTATTACATTAAGCTTGGCCTACATATGAGCAACTGGTATTTTCCCAAGTATTTAAATCTGGCTTTATTTGTGTGAAAAGTATTTTGTAATTGTGTTCATATAATACCTGTGCCACAGTCAAATATTACTACTGAAACAAACAAAAATACCCACCAACATAGCTTTCGTTATATGGAACTTTGTCAAAAAGGAGATGTCTCTTTTTTATTATGCTGCCAGAGTTTATCATAGTTTTCCCACTAAAGAGCAAGCATCTTTTAATTTCTTCACTCCAGTCACCATCTGCAATGATCTTTGATCCCAAGAATATAAAATCTGACACTTCCCATTTTTTCTCTTTTTATTTTACAGGTAGTAATGGAACCAAATTTTTTTTATGTTAAGCCTCAAGTTAGCTATTGCACACTTCTTTTTCACCCTCATCAAGAGGCTTCTTAATTCTTCTCCACTTTGCCATCAGAGAGGTATCATCAGCATATCTGAGACTGCTGATATTTCTC
Source organism: Petaurus breviceps papuanus (assembly GCF_028583685.1). Lineage (NCBI taxonomy): Eukaryota > Metazoa > Chordata > Mammalia > Diprotodontia > Petauridae > Petaurus > Petaurus breviceps. The sequence goes on from NW_027187372.1 coordinate 8,127,031, forward strand.
CCAGCCACCTTAATTCTTACTTTTAATTCAATCAGCCTGGCACTTCACATGATGTGTTCTGCACATAAGTGAAATTAATTAGGTTATAATATGCAGTCTTGTTTTATTCCTTTCTCAATCTTAAATCCATCAGTTGTTCATTGTTTGGTTCTAACTTTTGCTTCTTGGCGTGCATACACTTTCCTCAAGAGAAAGTAAGATGATCCATTACTCCCATCTTTTTGAGGACTTGCCAAATTTTGTTTCACAGAGTGAAAAGTTTTATTGTTATAAGTGAAGCATAAGTAGATTTTTCTTCTTTTTTCTGCATCTCCTTTGCTCCACAATCCAGGAGATGTTGGCAAATGTATCTCTAGCTCCTCTGCCTCTTTGAGAAACATCCTGTACTTCTGATAATTTTCAGTTTACATATTACTGAAGCATAAAAAGGAATCTTAAGCATAACCTTGCCAGTGTGTGAAATGAGTGAAGTTGTACAGTAACTTGAAAATTCTTTGCCATTGCTTTTCTTTTGGATTAGGGTGTAAACTGATCTTTTCCAATCAAGTGGCCACTGTTTTCCAAATTTTCAAGTGGCCAATGAGTTTTCCAAATTTTCTAGCATACTGACTGCAATACTCTAACATCATCTTTTAGAATTTTAAGTAGCTCAGCTAGCATTCTATCAGCTCCACTAACCTAAATGTTATCTGTGCTTTCTAAGGTCCATTTGACTTCATTTTCCAGGATTTCTGACTCTAGATCAATAATCACACCATTGTTGTTATTGGTTATGTTATAATCTTTCTTGTATAGTTCTTTTGCATATTCTTGCCACCTCTTCTTAATCTTTTCAGTTTTTATTTACTTATTGTTTTTATTTTTTATCATGTTCATCTTTGCACAAAACCTTACCTTGATATTTTCAATGTTCTTGAAGAGATTTCTTGACTTTCCCATTCTATTGTAATCTACTTTTCAGTGCTCATTTAAGAAAACCTTACCTCTCCTTACTATTCTCTGGAATTCTGAATTCATTTGCATATAAGTTTCCCTTTTTTTCCCCTTTTGCTTTCCTTAGGTATTTGTAAAGCTTCATCAGGCAGCTATTTTGTTTTCTCACTCTTCTTTTTTCTTTGAAAGTTTTTTTTTGTGGATTGTTATTGTACAATATTACTAACCTTTCTCCATAGTTTTTATACTTTATGAGATCTAATCCCTTAAAACTGTTCTTCATCTCTGCCACATATTCATATGGTTGTCATTTAGCTTTTATGTCTTTGTGATGGTTTCCCCACTTTCTTCAATTTAAGTTTTCATTTTGCAATAAGAAGCTCATAAACTGAACCAGTCAGCTCCAGGTCTGTTTTTTTTTTAAAGCAATTGGTGTTAAGTAACTTGCTCAAGGTTACATGGCCAGTTATTTCTGGGTGTGGTGCTAAGTATCTGAGCCCGGATTTGATCCCCAGGTCATCCTGACACTGGAGCCGGTGCTCTTACTTGCTGTGCTACCTGGCCGCCCCTCCAGGTCTGTTTAGGGCTTCTCCACATTTGATTGCAAAGTATGCAATCAATCTGATTTCAATATTGCCCATCTAATTATGTCCATGTGTAGAGTCATCTTTAAAAATACTTTGCTGTGACCAAGGAAGTATCTTGACAAAACTCTGTTAGTACTCCAAAGCCAAACATGTGTTATTCCATTTTTTATTTCTGACTATAGCATTTCAACCTCTTATGATGACTCTGAAACTTCTCTCTCTCTGTCTCTCTCTCTCTCTTTCTCTTTCTCTTTCTCTGTTATTTCTAGATGTTCTACTTCTTCATAGAACTGATCACTTTGGTCCCTTTGACATTAATGGTTGGAACAGAGCCTCTGTTCTATGATGTTGAATGATTTGCTTTGGAATCAAATATATATCATTCAGTAATTTTTGAGATTATTCTCCAATACTGCTTTTCTTATTTTTTTATTATGTTGGCTACTCCATTTCTTCTAAAGAATTCTTGCCCACAGTAGTATTTGTAATGATCACCTGAATTAATTTTATACATTTTCATCCATTTAAGTTCATTGACATCTGAGATGCTGATGTTTAAATTTCCACATCCTGTTTGACCACATCCAACTCACCTTAGTTCATAGATTTTTCCTACCAGGTTACTATATAATATTGATCTTTGCAGTCTCTGACTTCCCTTTCATCACCAAACATATCCCAGCCAAGCTTCCTTTCAGTTTTGGCCCAGTCACTTCATTCTTTCTGGAAATACTTGCAGTTGTCCACAGCTCTTCCCTAGTAATGTGCTGGATACCTTCCAACCTGAGGTATTCATCTTCTGATGTCATATCTTTTATCATTTTAATACTCTCCATGGGGTTTTCTTGGCAAAGAAACTGTAATGGTTTGCCATTTCCTTCTTCAGTCTATCACCTTTTGTCTGAACTTTCGACTATCACCTGTCTGTCTAGTATAACCCTGCATGACATAGTTCATAATTTCATTGAGCTAACAAAGCCCATCCATGACAAAAAGGCAGTGATTCAGAAGGGGGTCATTAAAAGAGAACCTTATAATTTTTCATATTCAATGGACCTATGATTCTAAATTCTGCTTGTAATCTATTGTTCATTGGTAACATCTGTCAGAAGCCCTATTGGTTACACTTTTAACTGAATATCATAGCACTAAATATGTATCTTTTATGTGCTTGGTTCAGTCATCCATTCAGTCAAAAAGCATTTATTAAGCACCAGTATGTGTCAGGCACCGTCCTAAGAGCTGTAAATGAAAGTACGGTCAAATACATGAAAAATAAATTGTTCTTGCTTTCAAAGAGCTGACAGTTTATTGAAGGGGATATAAAATTACTGTATACACATAAGATATATACAGGACAAATTGGTAAAATCTCAGAAAGAAGGTAATGATTAAATAAGATAGGGGAAATTATTTTTCCTAAGGCAGGCTTTACTTTAAGGAAGCTACAGAAGTTAGAAGGTGGAATTGATGAGAGAGACTTCCCCAATAGAGGACAGCCAGGAAAAATGCTCAGAGATGGGAGATGGAGTGCTGTGTGAGAGAAATAGCAAGAAAATCAATATTACTGAACCATAGAGTATAAAAAGGTAGGTAAAGTGAAAGAATACAAAAAAGTAGGGACGATCCAAGTTGTGATGAGTTTTATATTCCAAACACAAAATTTTAATCGATTCTGGAGGTACTTTGGAGCTATTGAAGATTACTAATGGGATAGAGGAAGATAAGAGGCGGAGGTAATGAGGTAAGACCTTTGTTTTAGCAATAATGCTTTAACAACTGGGTGGCAAATGAAGTTGAGCAGATATTTGAGATTGGGAGACCAACATAAGGTTATTTTAATAGTCCAGGACTGATTCCATGTACCTGGATGGCAGCTGTGGGAATGGAAAGAGGAATGTAGACAAGAGATGTTGTGAAGATAAAAGGGATGAGACTTGACTACTAATATGATATGTTAAGTGAGTGTGAATAAAGAGTTTTGGAAGACAATTTATGAACCTGGGTGACTGGGATAATGGTAGTGCTCATAACAACAATAAGGAAATGTTAAAGCAGGGGAGGTATGGAGAAAATGATTACAAGTCCTGGTTTGGACATGTTGAGTTCAAGATGCGGCAACAATGTGTTATCCAAGAAAGAGACAGTATGTATGCCAAATTAAATAGAATGTGTATCTCATTTCCTTCTGTTTTACTCTTGTATTCAGTGAAAAATCCAAAGCAACAATCACCTACTTATTAAGCACCTATGATGTACTAGGCATTGTACTATATGCTGGAAACTAGAAAATCACAAATATATCCTAAAAAGTCAATTTGATTCCTGTGAGAAATCTGTTCATATCTACAACTTAGGCATATTCTGTATGTGTCTGGGGAATTTCAAACATATTATTGTATTTTAGGAAATCAAATTTAAAATGGAACTGGACCTTTCTCGTCAGTGGATCAAACCGTCTCATTTTATGAATGTAAATCCTGATGCTCAGGGAAGGTAAATGACTTGTCCAGTGATTAAAGAATGATTTGAGCTCAAGTATACCTGGCTTTGAGTACAGAGCTCCATGATTTTCCCCACTCTGTTTCTCTTCAAGTCTCTTTCTGAGAACCTTGCACTAATGGGTCTCAAAAACTGCCTTTACACATCTCTTACTGGATTTCTGAATATCATGCAAAAATGTTCTTAGACAATCTCAAAATTATAAATATTTTGCTACAGACTTAACCTAGTTGATTTTCCTGGAGATTGTATTAGTTCCCAAATTCAAAGTTATGCAATTTTGACAAACAATATTTAATATATTTCCAAGGTTCTCCTTTTTTTTTTTTAAGCAATCAGGGTTAAGTAACTTGCTCAAGGTTACATGGCCAGCTATTTATGGGTGTGGTGCTAAGTATATGAGCCCGGATTTGATCCCCAGGTCATCCTGACACTGGAGCCGGTGCTCTTGCTCGCTGAGCCACCTGGCTGCCCCTAAGCAATTGGGGGTAAATAACTTGCTCAAGGTTACATGGCCAGGTGTTTCTGGGTGGGTGCTAAGTGTCTGAGCCTGGATTCGATCCCCAGGTCATCCCCACACTGGAGCCGGTGCTCTTACTCACTGTGCTACCTGGCCTCCCCTCTCCTTTTCTTTATAAGAGTCTAAAACAATTTAATCATTTACAGGAGAATAAAATAAAATTTAAAATAAATAACAATTACAAAAATACAAGAAATACAAAAGTGATCTTTCCCACTCAGAGTGGAACTCTAATTCCAAATAAATTCCATTGCTGTGTGGAACTTTCAAATAGGGAACTTGAATAAAAATAACCTCCTTAACCTTAAGATGAATAAAATGTAATGTCTGAAAATAATTCCAATGGGTAAGATCGAATAGCAAAATCAAAAGGTTTTCCATATGCTACAACAATATGAACTTGACATTGTTTCAGCAAAGAATTATCAAACAAATAGCCAGGTTATGTGGATTTGTTTATAGAAATGAATTGTGATCATGTCACCATCAATAGATATTACATAAAGGTCATACATAAATTACTTGGGTCTACTAATTTATGCTGATTACACAAATAGATAGAATGAACTATAAGGCATATGAAAACCAACAAAAAACCCACCAAACTTAACATCTAATTTTCTTTTTCCTGTCTGGCACTGGAGTTGGTCTGAAGATGCTTTCAGTGTACCTGAACTTACCTCACAGTATTTCTATTCAACAAGAACAAACCATTATATTGCATACCTATAAAAAGTTCAGGAAACATTACATTAAAAAGAATAAGAGGAGATTGATTTGTCCCAAGACCATTTCTATGTGTACTCCATTGAAAAAAATGAGAAAAACCACCAGCACCACCATCATTATTCTAGCAATAGATGACAACTTTATCATACCTCCAGTTTTGTAAAATGTTAGACAGACATAGATATAGATATATTCTCATTCATTCTGTACAACAGCATGATGAAATAAGGACAGTAGAATCTGAATTTTACAGATAAAAAACAGTTCTTCCTTTGATGAGGAACTGAGTTCCAGAGAGTTGAAGTGTTTTGGCTAATGGCAAATAGGTTCCCTAACTCTTAATCTAATATATCCTTTTGATTACATCACATCATCTCCCTTCTTTAATATGAAAAATATTATTTTGGTTTATTTTAAGCATGATTCTTAGGTTCTCAAAATACATTATTAAAGTTCTTACTAGGTGTTATAATGAATTCCATAGCAACCAATTCTATTTTCATTGGATCCATAGAGTTTATGTATATAGTACAATTCATATTTATAGTCATTTAAATTATCAGAATGGTAATTAGTGAGTTTGACGTTTAAAGTTATTCACTTGGAACAAGAAAATAAAAAGCCCTGAGACATCAAGAGACCCAGTGCTAGGGGATTTTGGGGTGGGGATTGGCAGTGGAGAAAACTTGCCATCTGTTAACTTCCTACTTTAAATGAATATTCTTGCTAACTGAGAGGAAATGTAGTGTATAGTGGCAGAGAACTGTCCTTGAAGTTAGAAAAGCCTGAAGTCTAGTCCTTCCTCTAAGACCTATGGTCCTTTGCCTCTTGCCAAGTCACTGAAACTCTTAATTGTCCTAGGTAACTCCCTAAGATTGTATACTTTCAGAGAATGTGGCATCTTGCACTAGTAGAGGGAATTTCCTTACCTGGTAGTTTTTCATGCTAATGAGTTCATTAGTCTAGTCCTTATACCTATTTTAAAAATTAGAAATATATTTTTTCTTCTATTTTGTAAGCTGTAATTTCAACTTTATACTCATTATACATCATACAATGTGTTCACATATGACCAGAACAGTCTAACACCTGGTGCTTTGAATTAATAATGTTCCAGCCTGCCTAAACTATTTTTGGCCCTGCCAAGAATTATGTGGTTCCTGATACCCATGTTCTTATGTCTTAGTCCTATGACTGAGTACACATAAATATTTATTTGTATATATTTGGTCATGAGAAATACTTTTGAAAAAGTACCTTACAGCTTCAAAAGAAAGGAAAGATAGTTGATATCAAATGGACTCTCTTTAGACATGGTAAAGAGAATAAAGGAAGAAGGCTCTTTAGCAACTTGCTAGTCCCCTTTCGAAAAGGCTAAACAGTCACTATATCAAGAAGTTGAGGTCTGCCTGGATATTTTCAGACATCTCAGCTGGTTTCAATTTAAGAAGTTTTGGGGCAAGGATAATCACAAAAGTAGCATCTTCAGACCTCCAACAGAGATCTGCTCACTTAGATGAATACAATAACTAGTAAGTTCATTGTAAATATGCCCAATTTTAAGACAAGTGTGGAGTTCTGTGATTAATCCAAAGAGCAGTGATTAATGGACACACGGAAAAGTGCAGAGAAGAATTCTGACAAAGAGGAAGAGGGTTTTGGTTTTCAGTTTAGCTTATGATTGAATTTATTATTTATTTGTATTTAAAATTATTTAACCCCTGAGAGAAATCAGAAAGTTATGAGAGGTGACAAAATTTGTATTCATTTGTCATTTATTGAGAAGTCCATTAAGTCAACAAATATTATTAAGGTTATACTATTTGCAAGGCACTGTGCTAAATTTTGGGTATACAAAGAAAGATGAAAGAGTACTTGCTCTCTATGAGCTCAAAGTTTAATGGCATGGATTCATATATTCATCAAAACTTAGAGCTGGAAGGAACTTTAGGAATTAACTACTGCAATCTACTACTTTTTTGAGACTAATGATGAGAAGACTGAAAAAATCCACCTCAGCCTCAGCTCCTTGATATAATGACTTTTTTGACTTTTCAAAAATAGTACTGCCAGGGTGCTACAGAACCTTCCTCCTGTGATCCCTCTCCCATTTATACATGAATCTGTTCAATTAAAATATGATACAATAGAGTGATAATCTTAGAATCAGGAAGAGCTGAGTTTAAATCCTACCTCAGATACTTCTTAGCTGTGGGATCCTAAGTCAAACACTTAACCTCTCTTGGACTCAATTTCTTCATCAGTAAAATAAGACGATTGAATTTGATAGCCTCTAAATTCCCTTCTAGTTTTAAATCTATCTTCTTATGATATTCATCAAATATCTCTCTTCTATTTTGAAGCTGTCAGGTACTTTTCCAAAACTGTTTCTCAGGACCTTAGATTTATATAGAGATAGATATAAATATAGAAAGATATATAGATATACATCTATATACAAACATGTATGCCTATGCCTATATTGACACACAATATACATATATGTATTTATATGTATATATGTGTACATACACACATGCATACATATATATTTGTGTGTGCATGTGAGTGTGTATTTGGTCCTCTTATCACAATATAGCAGAGTAGGACATGGGTATCAGTAACCACATAATTCTTGGCAGGATCACAATTAACCTTGGTAGGATAGGATATTAATTCAGGGTACCACATGTTAAGAATGTTGTCTAACACATCTTGCCCAAAATCAAACAATTACTGACTAGAAGAATTCAGAAAATCTGAATCTTAGTCCTAACTTTTCCACTTAATGAGGAGGCAAAGATAGAATGTCTGGTATATATCACTAGACTAGAAGAAAAAAAAAGACCATTTTACATGATCTGTTTCTTTTCTTCCAAAATCCTCACCTAGTCATTATTCTACTTTAATATTATAAGTGACATAAGACTGCAGACCTGCAATGTTCATGCTGCTAAATCTTTATGTTTTCCCAAATAAATTGGAATGATAGGCAAAATATGAAATCATAATGAATTATAGTTCATTTTCCATCTTTCATTATTACTATTCAGGAACCCTTATTTGAGCCTTATTTGCCATCATAAATCTACAAATATCTCAAAATATTTGACTTCTATTGTCACTCCCCTATCTGTTAGACAGCATTTCTGGTTTCAATTACAAGATTAGAATACTGCAGAGGATTCCTCACAGTATCCCTGAATTATTTTCCCTAGTTCTGCAGCTGGACTTTGTATCTCAGTGACCATGGTATATTGCCAGAACCTCAGTCCTGGTCTTCCTCATAGACTTTTCCATATCTAAATGTTCTTAGTTCTTTGTGGCAGTCAACTTTCACTTTCACAGTTATGGATATGCCTCAGATCATAGCAGACCTCTTGCAATACAATTTCTATGACAAAATCTTAGAATGTAATTAGTCAGTAAAATGCATATTGATCCATTAGAATTTAAAGGGAGTGAGAAAAAACACTTATAAGAAGATACCTAATTATTACTAGGAATCTAAAATTAAAAAGGTGAGGTGATAGACCATTAATTGAAATTAGCATTTCCCAGACAAGCAACATGTTTATGCTCTTAGAATATCCCAAGAAGTTAAGCAGGTCATACAAATACAGGAGGAATGTCAAAAAGACAAAATAAAGTAGTAGCTTGCCTAGCATTTTATGTCCAAGATCCTAGGGTGAGGAAATCACCCAAACCTGGATCTTAGAATTAGGTGTCTGCAGTTGAATGAAAAAAGGTGTCCTTGATGTTTTTATCAAGTATCTAAAAGACATTTATAGGGTTGACATTAAGAATTAGGATCTTTTTGTTTGGCACCTATATCCATTTTACTATCATTAGAACTTCTGACAAGGTTCAGGATATCATAGTTCTCAACACATACATAGAAATCACATTGCTGCAATGATAGTAGCAATACTCCTTGCTGGCAAGCTAGAATCTACATATGAAAGGACTTTCCTAAACTGCAAGGTCTTAAATCAAAATTTAAAACTCTATAAGAAACTGTCCATCTGAAATGTTCATGGATTCTAAGATTACAATATAGAATGAATGGAAAAATATACAAAAATAATAACAAACCAAGCGTAAGGCACATTAAAAGCCAAACTAATGAAGACCCCAAAGTTGCAGATTATGGTCTTCATATTTATAACATGATTCTTTTGAACTTTTCCTTTCTGCCATGAAATAAATAGATTCCCTCTCAGTCTGCTATGTTCCTAGTATAATATCAATATGTCAACAATACTTTATTTTAATTGCCTCTTTTCTCTACACTATTTTCTTCAAATATTTCACCATGAGCTCTGATTCTTTTTTTTTCCTGTTCAATATATCCATCCAGTGGCCCTCTTTAGAGAGCTTTAGTAACAAGTTTTAGCAGCATTTTCTTCACTAAAGAATCATAATTAAAGAAAACCATTTGAAAAAATCTCACAAGCTCATCATACAGGTTCAGAGCAATTAGGCTAGGTAATTAGAAACTTGATAAAAGGGGAAGCTTGGGAGAAGGAATTAAACCCCTACTGAACATTTACATCAAAAAAGTGAATAAGGAATAGAGTAAATTAAAAGTATAGTTTATAGCTAGTGGGCAAAGGATAAAGCCAATTATTCTGGGGAAAATTATTATTTATCTAGATTTAACTATTCATAACATGTAGAATATCAGAGACACCCTTGTAGGAAAAAAATTGTGTTTTTCATGTTGTAACCAGAATTTCATGCTTCCCTGTATTAAAGGGGAAATGACTTTTTGCTTTGCTGTATTTTTTTCGGTATTACAGTGCTTTTAAATATAAAGTATAGAATAGTAAAGGATGGATGAAAGGAAGGAAGGAAGGAAGGAAGGAAGGAAGGAAGGAAGGAAGGAAGGAAGGAAGGAAGGAAGGAAGGAAGGAAGGAAGGAAGGAAGGAAGGAAGGAAGGAAGGAAGGACAAGAAAGGGAGGGAGGAAGAGATTGAGGAAGAATGAGATCTAGGAAGGGAAAGGATTGTCAGGAATAAGGAGCAGGGAAGAAAGGGAAAGGAGAGAAAACATGATAATCACAATGACTTGAAAACTTTAATCCACCTCAAATAAAGCTTGTTGTCAGAGATTATTTCTTTCAGACTTCTCCATTTTAAAAATGAGGTCTCTTGGGCTAAGAAAGATTGAGTAATTTAGCCAAGGTCATGCAAACATTATGTCAAGACTGGAATTCCAACCTAGCTTTTCTAATTAGAACTCCTTTTTTTCCATTGAATTCATTTAAAACTTTGCTAGATTTATTGGGCAGTTTTTATAGTGATATTTGTTATTCATTCTGATCACCTGGAAGAATTTGTGAGTCTTTTATCAATTGAATCTACAATATTTCTAAGGATTTTATTTTCATATTGTCTTAATAGGTTTTTGCTCTAAAAATGAACCTCTCCAAAGTACAATTTGTCCTATTCAGACGTTCAAGTGGCCCAAAATCTCAGTTCAACAGTTTCTTGATCAAGGATTTTGGATTGTATAGACACATACTGCGTGTCCACAGTAAAGCCAATTCAGTTTGAAGAAATTATCCAGATCATTTGGGAAAAGAGTCAGGTGACTAAGAAAACATAGGATTCCCCCTGAATAATAGTCTTAATCTTCCACTTCAGTTTGCTTGTGATAATACAGCAGGAGAGTGCAGGACATCTGCAAGAGCCCAATTAAGATGGCATCACAAACAAAATGCAGCAAAGAATGTTTTCTGGAAGGCAAATCTGAGCTTTAATCTACATTGTTTGACTCTTTACCAGCTGTTACCTCCCAGAGGTGACTTCACAGGATCAGCAAGCATAAAGAGCATTTCAAAAGAGTAGCAAAAGTCTCTATTAAATGTCCTGTTTGATGACAAAAAGGAAACATCATCGTTCTCTTACTGCTAGAAGGCAGTATTCTTTGTCGTTTCACAATTCTTCTTCCTAATGATAACAACAACAAAAAGACCTATTTAAAATAAATCACCAGTGTACTAAGACTTAAGGTCTCTGCAGAAAGGTCTGTGACTATTAGACTTTTCTAGAAAGCTAGATGATTTTTTCTGTTCCCCCCCCCTCTTGTTTTGGTGTTGTCTTCAGGGGGACTATCACTCAAAAGGGGTCCAAATGATGAGAAAGGTCAGCCATGGGCAAAATTGTGAAGCAAGGCATTTGTGATTCTCCTTTCAATAGTTGCCTTCCCTTTCTGCATCCTTTTTCACTTTGCCACATCACCTTCCCATTTGCCCCCAAATTCCCAGAGTTTTAGTGTTTTCATTATTAAAGAGATGCAATTTCAAGCATCAACCTGGAAATGTTTTAGTTTAGAATATTAAATCATACCATAACACTGACCACTTACTGTATGAATGGGCAAAATTTATCCCTGTAGGGAGCTTTAAGGGGAAACCACAAAAATGAGGGTTTAGGAGAAACCAAGGTAATATAATCATACAACATGGATATCACCTTTAGATTGACATATATTGTTACATAGAATATGATGATGATGATGATGATGATGATGATGATTTACATAGAACTTTTTGCTTTCAAAGTAATTCATATATGTTGTTTCACTATTTCTTCAAAGCAACCCTGGGAGATAAGTGCTATTATTATCCCTATATTACAGATGAGGAAACTGAGGCTTTTTAGGTGACTTGCCGAGTATTACACCACTAGCAAGCATTTGAAACTGGATTTGAACTCAAATCTTCCTGATTCAAGGTCAAGCATTCTATCCACTGTGCCCCTAGTGTCTCATAGTGGTGGATAACTCGATAGTACAATATATTATGTCAAGATTAGCAATTGAGGCTAATTATTTTAAACATGAAAATGAACATTTAACTGAGAGAATATATGGGACAATATTTCCTGTAATACATATGCAAATAGTCTTGTAAGAACCAATCTGTTACATAAACAAATAGGTCAAGTGATAATTGACAGTTCGGATGATTTCCGGGTTTATTTATTTTAAGTATCCCACATATTGTAGAGTTAGATTGTATTTAGTATTAGATTGATTAGAATAATAATTACTTCAAAAATATTTTCTATGCATACCTTTGCTACTGATGTGAAATTTAAAAAATAAGTTGATAAGAAAGTTTGTATTGGAGTGAGGAACATATCTTCTAGTTTTTTGTATTTATTACATGAATATATAAATATATACTCCAGAAATTACTATTACTTTTGTTCTTTCCAAAATAAAAATATCTTCAATTAGCAAGCTACAAATATGTCTATTCATTGTTAAATTGAATTTTATTACAAAACATAACTAAAAATAAATTCACATAAAAGGAATACAGTCATGCATGAGACAAAGTACCAAAGTATTATTATTTTCATTAGTATGTTTCTATATTAAATTTATATATTAGTTAGTCCCTAACACTATGCTACTCATAATGCAACCTCAGTTTGCATTAGCTTTCTTAGCTGATATCATCATACAGAACTTGTTGTGCAATAAAAACCTCAAAAATTTTCATATAGCTGTTATGGAACCATGTTTCCCCTATTGTCTTTTTTTAAATTTATGGAATAAAATAAGCATTCCTATAGCACAGTACAATAAAAAGATTACATGAATCTGAAAATCTTCTATACACAACTTGCAATTCCTTTCAAATATACAACAAAATTATAATGTTAAATATTATTTTTTTCTGCCACACAATCCTAGAGATGGTTGGCATTAGACACAATAGGTATATGCACATACATGTATATACATACATATTCATGCATGTATATGTGTATACAGATATACACATATGTAAAATTATCCTATACATTTGTCTATCAGTTATTTCTTTGGATGCAGATAGCATCTTTCTTCATGCCCTTTACAGCCAAATTGGCCCTATCTTGAAAAATCCAAGGTGTCAACTGCCCCTGGGGCCATCTCCAGTTGTCCTGATTTATATCTGGCCATTGGACCTAGATAGCTCAGGAGGAGTAAGTGAGGCTGGTGACTTTGCAATGCCCTCATTCACTTAAATCCAATTCACTTGCAAGTCATGACATCACCTTCCTTATGACATGGTCCTCTTTGAGAATAAAGGACAAACAATGGGTATTTATAATAGATAGGTGATCATTGTGTTGCCCTCATTGTTGTATGCCTGTGAAACCTGGACAGTATACCAGAACTGTGCTAGTAAACTGAATTCCTTCCATTAGGATTGCCTTAGGAAGATTCTGAAGATCACTTGGCAGGATAAAATAAGATAAGATATGAGTAGAGGAAGTTTCTCAATGGAAGTTTCCAGAGATAAGAGAAATCATAGTTCCATTTCTTTTCTCTAAATTTCATCTTATCAGATAAAGCCAAATATTCTAGAATGATTAGACTTTTGATTTATGATCCTGTTATCCGCTGTTCTACTCTTATCCTTGGCACTTTTGTCTTTATAAAAAGACTATATTGAAAACAATTGAAGTTTTTCTTGGTGACATAGAGTAGTACTCTATTATTTTGTATTACTGTGCTCTGCTGCATTACAGAGTTGGCTTCAGGAATACTGAGATATGTAGAACTAGTTTACCCTTTCACTAGTTTGTCCCATATGGCTTTATTCATTGGTTCTACTGGAATTTTTCTTCTTTTGGTATTTTGTGAGCATCTCTCAGGTGTTTTCTCTAACCACTGTTACTAATAATCTCCTGTTTGTCCTAACAAAGTAACCAAATGCATTTGTTAAATAAAATTTGTTTTAAAAATTTATTTGGGGGTCAAGACATATGATTGTATTTGTGTGGGCAACTCCTTGACTGGCAACTCCTTCCACTGACTCAAGTCAGCAACTGATATGTCATTTATAGTTTCAGAGAGTTGCCTGGGAAACTGAAAATTTGATCACTTTTCCATAGCCACAAAGATTGCATGAATCAGTTGGGACTTGAGCATATAGCTTCTTGCTAAGCCCAATCTTCAATCCACTATGAAAGTGAGCTTCTCTTTTTACAAGCAATTTTAATTAATAAACTGTGTTGTATAGTGAAAAATAAAGTCAAGGAACCTAAACTAAAATCCTTCTTCTAGAATTACTACTTTTGTGACATTGAACAACTCACTGAATTCCTTAGATGTAAATTTCATCATCTGTAGTATGATAGCTTTTGTTTAGAAGATCTCTGATATCCATTTCAGTTTTATGTCAGATTAAAAGTTTTAAGCTGGGTCTTTCTTTGAAATAAAATTCAAGAGTTTTGTAAGTTATTGGTGTGTGTGTGTGTGTGCCTGCATGCACGCACATTTGTGCAAATATGCTCACACACATAAGTATGTATGCACATGTACTCAGAGGTCTTAAATTTTTTTCTTTTTTTGGTGGTGTGTCAGAGACTTCAGGTTGAAACATATGTCACTACTGACTAAAGGAGGTGTTGGTGCTTCTAAAGTGGGCAAAATTAATGCTTGTACAGTATTGCAAATCACTCACTTCTGATAGTGACTGAATTGTTATCCAATTTAAATCCATCTCTTAAATTAGGGTTAAAATAGGGGACCATGTAAGAAAATGAACTTAACTTATGACTAATAAAAGTGATGTCATTTGAAAATGTTTGCCTTTTACATTTGTTTATCACAAACTCCAAATTTCATAGTGAAATAAAAGAGCTTGGGAGTTTAGTTGCTGTTAGCATATTGCATTTAAAATGATAAATAACATTTATATAGCACACTGTTGTATATGAAAAGCAATTTATATTCATTATTTTATCTTCATTATTTTCCTAGCCTTTATCCACTATAGACATGACTTGTGTAAGTAAACAATTGCCATGGGCACATTTAAAGTTTCTATTCTAATAATAGATTGCCATGGCATAGTGCACAAAGAACCAGCCTCAGAGTTAAGAAGACCTGAGTTTAAGTCTCAAAAATGACACAATTGACTGTGTGACCTTGACTTGTTTACTGAGTACTCCAAGTAGCCAAGCAGGACTATAAGATTTTAAGTTCCAAATGGGTTGTCAATCTGTGGTGGTACAGAGTTTCCTCTTTATATTTCATTATATTTATGCCCCTCCTCCAAGAACACAAATCCAGAACAAAAAACAAATAAAAATAATACTAATAACACTGAAGTCATGACCTACTATACATTTTTAAGGTATGATATTGAAAAACAGAGTTTGAAATTATACTGGTGTTTGGTCTTGCCATTTATGTTATGGAACTTTCTTTGGATTTATTGAATAAGGGACATAGTCTCAAAACATATGGACACAGATGGTCCAGAAAATGTTGCCTCACAAGGATATCTTGACAGAAGCCCCAGGCTTTCCATATGCTTTCTCAAAAAGATAGAGATCTTGCTTCTGTTTTATAACCTTGGGCTGTTTGGATGTGGTAATATCAATGGCCTGCACCAATGACTGTGTGATACTTAGATTAAAATTTTAATATACATCTTCTAGTGTCAATTACTGTGAATATCAGGATGTGTCACTTGTCAGAGTCCATAAATTTTAGCATTTGCAAAATAGAGGAAGATAATTTCAGTAGAAAAAGCATTAATTCAAAACTTATTGGGGGTATTATCTTGTGAAGTACTTTACCTTTTGTCATGATGATGTGGGTAGAATTATAATCTCTAATGCACTGAGCACAGATGGAAAATGTCTAAATTTGGTAGTTTCAGTCTTACAATTCTTTGATTTGCTGCATGTCTCTAAATAAACATCTGGATTTCAATTGCCTAATTTTTAGGATAGAACTATCCTTTGCAATTGCAGTCACAAAAATGATGGTAATATTATTTCCTTAAATGAGGAGTATTTCAATTACCCAAGATCTGTATTAAAAAAGAACTACTTTATTTAAAATTTAGTTGCTATTTTCCAAAAATTTCAAATAGTACATATTGTCTCATTTAGGTTCCATTGGGTACAATCTAAATTAAAACTCAAAATATGACTGTGGGGGTGGATCAAAGGTGGCAGGGTAGAAAAAACATTCAGCTGACCATTCTCAACAATCCCCTCTAAACAACTTTTAAAATCCATCTTATCAAATTACAGAGTAGTAGACCCAACAAAGAGTCAAAATGAGATGTTATTCCCCCCCATGATAGCATGGGAGTTCAGAAAGAGAGATCTGTGACATTAAGGTGAAGGTTGGTCTTGAGTTCATGTAGATGAAATTCTAGGAGTGGGACTAGATGATGATAAAAAGCAGCAGGAACTTCAGAAGCTCTCAAAACAGAAATGGTAAGGAGATCTTGTAACTGGTCAGAAAGACATTTAGGGGACCCCTCTTCTAGCACTGGCTGCAGAACTGGTTCCTATTTGGTAGCTCAATTGCCTATATCTACTTCTTGGTCTTAGTTCAAGGAGAGAGAGGAGCACTTTTGGGGAAAAGGAAGTGGGACACCTGACTTTTGGTTCCAAGGGATCTAGGACCAAGAGGCATAGTATCAATTGCAATTCCAAAGGATCAGGGGCCCTTCTTGGGTAAGAGGCAGAATATAGACCAAGAAAACCATGGTCACAACTCTTTCCAGATCATACCACCTTGAAAGCACTGAAAACTTCAAAATCCCTAGAACTAGCTGTGAAAACACTGAAAACAGCAGTGCGAAAAAAGCCTAATGCTAAAAGAGAACTCCTGACACACATTGAGAATACAGTCTAACATTAGTATAAATTTCCAAGTCAAGAAATAAAATGAAAATAATGAGCAATGGACAAAAATAACAACAAAAGAACCTGGCAATAAAAAGATACTATAGTGACCAGGAAGGCCAAGACACAAACTCTGGAGAAGACAAGGATGTCACAATAGCTAGAAGTAAAGACTCAAAGGGGGAAAAAGTAAATTAAACACAAGCCCAACAAGAAATCTTGGAAGAGCTAAAAATGATTTTCAAAATCAAACGACAGAGGAAAAAACAGGTAAAAATTAAATGAAAGGAAGAAAATTATGAAAAAAAAACATAACAGCTTAGTAAAAGATGTACAATAAAATACTGCTTTAAAAAAACTTAAAAATTGTCCAAATTGAAAAAAGAATTACGAAAATTCACTGATGAACTAAATTCCTTAAAAAGCAGAATTAGCCAGAAGTAAAAGAGATGCTCACAGAAGAAAATAATTCCTCAAAATTAGAATTGGTCAAGTTGAAGGTAAGGGTTCCAATGACACATCAAGAAACAATAAAACAAAGTAAGAAAATACAACAATAGAAAAGAATGTGAAATGTCTCGGAGGAGGAAGGCAACTAACAGAGAAAATAGGAGAAATATAATTTAAAAATTATTGGATGACTGGAAAGCCATGATCAAAGAAAGAACCTAGACATTGTATTTTAAGAAATTATCAAGGAAGATTGCCCTAATATCCTCCAACCAGAGTAAAATATAAATGGAAATGATCCAGCAATCACTAGCTGAAATAGATCCCCAAATGAAAACATCTTGAATTACTAAACCCAAATTCCAGAGCTTCCTTGTTATAGAGAAAATACTTCAAGCAGACAGAAAGAATCCATTCAAATACTGTGGAGCTACAGTAATGATCACACATGTATTAAAAATTTCCACATTACAGGAACAGATTGCTTGGAACATAATATTCCAGAAGGCGAGAGAGCTGGGGTTACAACCAAAAGTAATCTACTTGGGGCGGCTAGGTGGTGCAGTGAATAGAGCACCATCCCTGGAATCAGAAGTACCTGAGTTCAAATACAACCTCAGACACTTGACACACTTACTAGCCATGTGACCTTGGGCAAGTCAATTAACCCCAATTGCCTGGCCTTCTTCCCTCCAAAAAAAAAAAAAATCTACTCTCCAAAACTGAGTTTAATATTTCAAGGGAAAACATGAATTTTTAATGAAATGGAGGACATTTATATTGAAAAGACCAGAGCTTACTAGAAATTTTGACTTTTAAATACAAGACCTGAGAAACATAAGGTAAATATGAAAGAGAAATTATAAGAGATTGAATAAAATTTAACTGTTTAACTTTCTATATGAGAATGTGATAAGTGCATCTTCTAAGAATTTTATCATTACTAGGGTGATTAAAAGGATTCTATAAAGGTGTATAGTTAGCAAAAACAAAAGCAAAAACTTGGAAAAGCAAGTTATATTTTGGCTGGATATGTTAAATAGCATTTTTATTTTTAGGTCACTGAGTAAAGCTCCAAGAATAAGACAGATTTACCACAAATAATCTTTTCTAGAAACTTCTGAGAAGTGCTAGGTAGGGCCACTGAAAAGGTACAACATTAATCTCATCAGATACTTATGGTTTCACAATAATATTTTTATCATGTAGATTTCATATAAAATCTGAAACTAGATACTAATCTACAATAGGTGATAATTTATCCATCATTTGGGGTATTATTAGTTACTATTCATTGTTTTTCTCTCAGCAAACGTCATGAACATATGAAATACACAATGCTTAGTGAATGGCAGCCTTACACAAATATAGGTACATATATACCATATACATATACATTTATATATTACAAAAAATATATATATTTATATGTAACATGTATTAATATATGTTAAATATTTATTATGTGTCAGGCACTGTGTTAAAAACTGGAATGCAAATTTAACCAAAAAGAAAGTCCATTCCTCCAGAGGATTGCATTCTAATGGAATAAGACAACACATAAAATCTGGGTAAGAAGGAAGGGGTATGGAATAAAGGTGCTAGTATGGGGACATGGTGGTAAAATTAAGAAATTAAGGATCACAGAGAAGGTAATGAAAGTTGATTGACCTAGACCTCTGGGCAAAATAGAGTACATGAGAGAAACTCACCAATTCTTTAAGGGAGCTCTTGTGATAGAGTAAAGCACTTAAAGACATGCCACTTATCCTTAAGGAGATTATCTTTTATAAGAGAAAATGAACAAGAATTCCATTGAATGAGAAATTGTGATTTTTTTTTTGTCATCTTTACTGCTGTAGAAAATAGCAATGTTGACAAGATTACTGATTCACTGATGATTAATCTATTGGTAATGAAGCTGCTGGGAATTTTCAAATTCCACAATAGAGGATATAAAAATATTTACAGTCATAACTATAACAAAATGTTTGTTAATTTTCATTAAAAAGCAGAACTATGGGTGCGGCCAGGTAGCACAGCGAGTAAGAGCACTGGCTCCAGTGTTGAGAAGACCTGGAGATCGAATCCCGGGCTCAGACACTTAGCACCCACCCAGAAACACCTGGCCATGTAACCTTGACCAAGTTGGTTAACCCCAATTGCTTAGGGGCAGCCAGGTGGCTCGGCGAGCAAGAGCACCGGCTCCAGTGTCGGATGACCTGGATCAAATCCGGGCTCAGATACTCAGCACCACACCCAGAAATAACTGGCAGTGTAACCTTGAGCAAGTTACTTAACCCCTATTGCTTAAAAAAAAAAAGCAGAACTATGAACATTGATCGCAAGAATTTCATTTTTCCTCTCTCTCTCCCCTCTGCTCCCCTCCCCTCTGCTCCCCACCTCTCCTTCCCCTCCTCTCCTCTTCCTTTCCACTCCCTCCTCTCTCTGTCTCTCTCTCTCTCTCTGTCTCTCTCTCTCTGTCTCTGTCTCTGTCT